>NW_027185694.1:24155625-24217498 GCF_028583685.1 Petaurus breviceps papuanus | reverse complement strand
AATACTGTCCACTGGTGAAGGACAGTGCTGTTGTTGCAGGGGTCTGGGAGCCTTTCTGTTGGTTCAGAAGCCCTGAAGAAGGATTTTCTTGTTGTATGTTTACAGAAATCCTGGGAGAGGGCTTTGCTAATGTGTTCAGGGGTTCTAGGACTGTTCTACAGACAGAGGATGAATTCATGAAGGGACTGGCAATGTATCTTATGGCCTTGCTAAGCCTTGTCTCCCCAGGAACTAAGATTGCTGAGAACTTGCCTCCTGTCAAGATGAAGAAAAGAGCTCCATTTGGGTATTAAGTGCTGTGTTTAAACTTGATGTAACTCTGGGTAAAAAAAAATCTGATGTAATTCAATTGTGATCCAGGGGTGGGGAACTTTTGACCTTATTGTGCTCTGTGATTGACAAATGAAGGTACTTTACCTATGTTTGGAAACTAATCTCCATTTGAGAAGAGGGGTTTTGTGGTGGACCAAATGAAGGTATAGCCTAGGGGTGGAGTAGTATTTAGAACAGGGACTTTGTAATTGATTGAATGATTGGAAGGTCCTGGGGTGGGGTAGTCCTTGGAGATTAATCACATTTAGTAAATGCTGTATTTGGAATGATGTCATGTTTTGATCTCTGTTCTTGGTTGGTCACTGAATAAAATGGAGAGCACCTATGCTGGTATTCTGAACCTTGGGAATTTGCCTTTCCTTGGCATTACATTACACCTGCAGAGTGTAGGGGGACCAAGCACCAGTCTGAGGTATAATCGCTCTTGCTTTAACCTGCTTGGATCTGGATTGCAGTCTAGGGTGGAGGTCCTGGGTGTGTGTCCAGCTTGCCAGAGCGTGTGGAGACCTCAGAGAGGGCACCCATCTGATAACTCCGGCAGCTGAGAAAACCCCAGCGTTTGGGACGAAAGCTCCCCTGTCTGGTGGCAGAGTCCTACTGTGGCAAAAAGCCCAGGGGTCAAGTGACTGAGGGGCGACATGACCAGGCAAAGGAAACACAGCAGACAGAAGATTCCAACATTAGACTCCTATTTTGGGGACAAAAAGGAGCAAAGCATGGAACAGGAGGAAGACAGTGAAGTCAGAACTCCTGCACCAAAAGCTTCAAAGGAAAATATGAGTTGGATACAGGCCATAGAGGACCTTAAGAAGCAGATAAGAGAAATGGAGGAAAAATTGGGAAGAGAAATGAGAACAATGCAAGAAAATTATGAAATGAGAGTCAACAGCCTGACTGAGGAAAATAACACCTTAAAAAATAGACTAACTCAAATGGCAAAAGAGGCTCAAAAAAGCAATGAGGAGAAGAATGCCTTAAAAAGCCAAATTTGCCAGGTGGAAAAAGAATCTCAAAAGCTCAATGAGGAGAATCATTGCTTCAGAATTAGATTGGAGCAAATGGAAGCTAATGACTTTATGAGAAATCAAGATGCTGTTAAACAGATCCAAACAAATGAAAGAATAGAAGGCAATGTGAAATATCTCATGGGAAAAACCACTGACCTGGAAAATAGATCCAGGAGAGATAATTTAAAAATTATTGGACTGCCTGAGAGCCATGACCAAAGTAAGAACCTAGAAATCATCCTCCAGGAAGTTCTCAAAGAAAACTGCCCTGATGTTTTAGTACCAGAGGGCAAAAATAGAGGTTGAAAGAATCCACCGATCACCTCCTGAAAAGGATCCCAAAAAGAAAACTCCTAGGAATATTATAGCCAGGTTCCAGAATTCCCAGATTAAGGAGAGAATATTACAAGCAGCCAGGAAGAAACAATTTGAATATTGTGGAAACACAATCAAGATAATCCAGGATCTGGCAGCTTCTACACTGAGGGATCGAAGGGCTTGGAATATGATATTCTGAATGTCAAAGGAGCTGGGATTAAACCAAGAGTCACCTACCCAGCAAAACTGAATATCATGTTTCAGGGGAAAATATGGTCATTCAGTGGAATAGAGGACTTTCAAGCATTATTGCTGAAAAAACCAGAGTTGAATAGAAAATTTGACATTCAGATACAAGAAGCAAGAGAAGCATGAGAAGGTAAACAGGGAAAAGAAATCATAAGGAACTTATCAAAGTTGAACTATTAACATTTCTACATGGAAAAACAATAATTGTAACATGAAACTTTTCTCAGTAGTTGAAGGGAATAGAAATATATATGCCTATATATGAGGGTATAGGGGCATATGAATACATATGTGAATGTGTGTATATATGTTCACAGGTATACATAGATAGAGGACACAGGACCAATTTAACAAGAGGGATGATACTTAAAAGGTGAAATTAAGAGGTGAGAGAGGAATATAATGAGAGGATATGAGGAGAGACAGAATGGGGTAAACTATCTCATATAGAAGAGGCAAGGGAAAATGGTTACAAAGGAGGGAAAGAATAAGAAGGCAAAAGGGAATGGGTCAACCTTATTCCCATTGAATTTGGCTTGAGGATGGAATGAAATACACACAAAATAGGGTATCTCACCCTCCAGGAGAGTAGCGGGGAAAGGGGTTGAGAGGGGGGATGATGGAAGGGAGGGCAGGCTGGGGGGGAGGGAAGCTAGAAGCACCCACTTTTGAAAAGGGATGGGACCAAAGTAGAGAATAGAACAAGTGGGAGGTGGGATAGGAGGGAGGGAAATATGGTCAGTCTTTTACAATATATCTACTATGTTATTGTTTTGCATTAGCCACACATGTACAACCTATACTGAACTGCTTATCTTCCCAGTAAGGGTGAGTGACAAGGGAGGAAGGGAATGAATCTGGACTTCAAAGTTTTAAAATCAAATATTCAAATATATATATATATATATATAAATACTATTATTAATACTATTTTACATGTAATTGGGAAATAAGATATACAGGCACTGGGGCATAGAGATCCACTGGAAAAGTCGAAGGGGGTATGGGAGAAAATATGGGAGAGAGCAGATTGGAGGAGGGGATATCCTGTTGGACTGCTATTTTGGGGTGGTGGGTAGGGGAAAAACGGGGAGAAAATTTGTAACTCAAAATCTGGCGGAAATGAATTATATAAATCAGAAGTTAATAAAGCATTTGAAAAAAATTTAGTACATAAATAAATTTTAAAAAGACAAAAATAAAAACACCAAAAAAAGAATATAAAAATTGCAAGATTAAGTACCCACTATGTGTTAGTCACCAGAAATTTAAAAAATGAAAAATGATAATTCTTTCCCTCAGTGAACTTAGAGTCCAAAGAGGGGGAAGGAGTTAAGACAAGTACACAAGTATAGCTTAAGGTAGACTGTGATAATGGCAAAGGTAAGGTCCAGACAAAACCCGAAGTGGGATACACAACTTTCAGTTGGAAAAATCATACAATTTAATTAAATTCAGCAAATATTTTAAGATCTTCTGTATGCTAGGCACTAGGGATACAAGACAAAGGCAAATCTTGAGGCTGGAAGGAACTGAATATCATCTTGTTCAGGGAAAGCTTCATGGCCCTGGTTTAGGTCTTGAAGAAGAGATGGGTTATGACAGGTGGAGACATCAGTTGTTTTTATAATAAAATGAGCTAAACCAAACTAACCCTGAACTAAACCAAGCAAAGAAGGAAAGGGAGACAAATATTTATAAAGTAGAGTTAACAGGTCTTGGCAATGGATTAGATGTGAAGGTCAAGGGAGAGGGGAGAATCAAAAATTGACTGTGAGGTTACCAGTCTGGGGGATTCCAATCAACAGAAACAGGGAACCTGGGAGGAGGCAGGCTTTGAGGCCAAGACATTAAATTCAGTTTGGGTCATGCTGAATCATACGATTCAGAATATCTAGGGAAAAATGCCCAACAGACAAGTGGTACTGTGGGACTGTCATTCAAGGCTGAGGTTAGATAGACAGACAGACAGATTGGGAAGTCAACTACATGGAAGTGATACATGAAGCAATGGAAGGGATTGAACGTATCAAAGGAAAGAATGTGAGACATAAGAGGAGAGGAAAAGAAAATAGTATTGAGAGACACAGATTTAAAGGCTAAGAAGAGGAATTAATTTAATTCTTATCTGTGGAGGCCAGTAAGTTAGTAAGTGTTGATGGTGGGATTTGAACCCATTTTCCCAACTCAAAGGCCAAAACTCTATTCACTATACTACTCTACCTCTCTTCTAATCCTTTACTATGCAGAAAATTTCCTCTCCCTTCCCCCATCTATCTCTTTCTCTTTCCTCCTCTCTCTCCCTCTTTTTCTCTCTCTCTTCCCTTTCCCTTCTCTCTCTCTCTCTCTGTCCTTCTCCCTCTCTCTCCTCCCCCTTTCCTGCCTCGCTTTCCCATCTTCTCTTTTCCAGCCAAAAACCCCAACAGAGGATTTTCAGTGGTATCATTTTACCTTGTAGTACTAATGGGCTTGCATTTGTATAAATATGAACTGTCTAACACACTTAAATGCCTTTACATTTATCTATCAGACATCAAATAACATAGTCTCAAATATCTGGAAATATTTTGGATCTTACCCATCATGTTCACTGAAGTCCTTTTCAAAGGCATTGCTGTGTAATTAATGGGGAAGTCACCAGCTTCCCCATACATATGTAGATTGAATAAGTGGGGCCAGGGATAGACTTCCTTCTGGCAAATATGTTTTGGGTGGTAGTGATAGGAGAATAAACTGAGGGTTCTAATCAGCTGTCATTTCAGCCAAACTTAGGCTTTGACACATATTGCAATGATTATCACTGATCTTATATCCATAAAACAGTGGGACTTTAGTTGTTCTAACTAATTGGTATCAAGTGGCACTTGGAAAATTGATTTGTTCAGATAATTGGGCTCTGGGGGAAAATGCAAATGACTTCTGGTCTTAATTTTCAATAAAACATGCAGATGTATGCAAAGCAGCTGAGGGAATGTGTTTTAGAGGCAATTTGGATAATAGAGATGTTTAGATGATTTCAGTACCAATAAATGCTCCATTAGAACAACAGCTAGATAAACGGTCAGCAAATTATTTTACATTCCTTCTAGATTTCCTTGACCCAAGAATACCACAGAATCACTTCCTGGTCAGCCATAACTGAGAGAAAGAGAAAAAAAGGCTCATACTGATCCAGGGCTTCCCAGAACAGCATGTCACATCCGGATTGGGATTATCTGGCTATTGTGATGGTAGAAACCAAAGTCTCATTTGAAAAAATCTACCTCCAGATCAATGCCTCCAAAGGGATCCAGCCCCTCCTGATTGCTAACAAAAACTTTGGCATCCTGGTGTGTGTTAGGGGGACAGTACTCTACACTTTCCGCCTTCTCTCAGCAGTCAGAGCATATCCCCAAGATTCTAGGTCAGACCAGGGTTTGGACAACTGATGTAGCCTCATTCCTCGAAAAGTGTAGGTTATACTTTCAAATCTAAGTCATGAGCTCTTTTGCCTCTATG
This sequence comes from Petaurus breviceps papuanus, assembly GCF_028583685.1. Classification (NCBI taxonomy): domain Eukaryota; kingdom Metazoa; phylum Chordata; class Mammalia; order Diprotodontia; family Petauridae; genus Petaurus; species Petaurus breviceps. The sequence continues at coordinate 24,212,093 of NW_027185694.1, read as the reverse complement.
AGGATCTCTCCCTAGGCCCCAAGTCAGGGTCTGTCAACTGAATTCCAGACAATATTACTCAGGTTCTAGGCTAGAGGAAGCCTATAAAAGCAGGCTAGATAGAAGGATCTCATCTTGGGAAAAGAGAAAACAGTTCTTTTATCTTCCCTGGATTCATCTCTGGGGCTACAAACAGGAATACTTTTTCCTCTGCCATTTTTTTTCCACTACTGGTGAACATCTACTCTACTTTAATGGGAAAAAAAGTAGTCCTGAAGACCTTTCTAAAATGTTGGGGAGTAGAGAGGTGGAATAAGGAGGAAGGGGTAAGAGAATCTCTCCTCCCTGATTAGAAGTCTCAAAAAAATTAACTTGAAGTTGACTGGCTAGAGTGCCTATAAGGAAACATGTAAAGGTAGGATTATAAGTTTCTAATGAGGGAGAGAGTGGAACATGGACAAGAATGTGTTAATATCACTATAGGGGAAAGGATCTAAAAGGAGTTCTCAGTTTTCTTCCACAGTAGGCTTATGTCATTTGAGAACTAAAAGTAAGTAAAAGTGCCCAGATGCTCTTGGCATTATTACCAAGAAATAGAAAAAGTAAAAAAATACACAGTGAGATTTCCCTCCCAAAACTGGTGGCTTTCCTTTACCTTTGGATAATCTACGGTTTTCTTATCCGCAGCATCATTTTCAGTGACAAGTATAAATCCGATATTGCTCATGCCTTTAAAAACCAAAATAGTCATGCTGAAATGTCTAATGGAAGCAAATTCAGCCATAAATGCCAACAGGTCCGGTAACTTAAGACACTTCCAAAGTTTCAGCACTCAGGGAGACTGAGTGCTGGTTGCCAGCCTTGGAGTTTTCCCAGCCTGTATCAATCACTTTCTGGTGTCCCAATGACAATAAGGAAGAGAAAGGGAGGTTTTGGCTCTCAAGTCTTCAGGTCAGGGCAGGCAGAAAAGGTCATCTCAACTGAGAGAGTACATGGAGAACGTGGATAATAGAAATTCACAAAAAATCTCAACCTTCTGACATCAGAGACTTTAGTGAATAAGTATAATGATTTCACAATTATATTATTAGAACTGAAAAGCACCTTAGGACACAGAATTTCAGGAATCATTACCCCCTCACACTTGCATTGAGCTTGTAGTCCACTAAAACCCCCAGATTTTTCTCACATGAGAATCTATTTTTCAAACTGTACTTTTATTACTAATAAACTTTATTTAATTAGCTTGGACCTACTGTTTTGGCCTGATGATTTATTGCTCCTGTCATCCAATGTTATTATTGCCCTCATTTAACTGTCTTTTGTGAGTTTTCTAAGTATGCCATCTATCCCTTCATCACATTAGTTTTTTTTTAAAAAGTAAGTGTTGAACAGCACAGAATGAAGGACAAATCATTCTACTAGAAACTTCCCTCCACATTGACACCAGCTTTTTCATGAATGCTTCTGTTCAATTCTGGTCACTCAACTATTTCCAAATGTTCGTAACTGTTTGATCATTAAGCCTGACCACAAGGACAGAATGAAAGACTTTATCAAATGCTTGGTTGAAATAAATATTATACCTACAGCATTTCCCGGATCTGCCAGTCCAGTGATTCTTTTAAAAAAAAAATGATTTGAGGCCAGTTTTGCATGAACTGCTCTTAATGAAGCTATACTGGCTCTTAGAGATCACTGCTTCCCTTTTTAAATGCTAACAGCAAAACAAGACCAAAAAAACCTTTTTTAAAAATAGAATGCATCCTACAATTTAACAAAGAATCAAAGGCAAACTCACAGCCCACAGTCTACACATTCTAACATGTTCCCTTTCTTGAAAATGGGAACAATGTTTGCCAGCCTCCAGTCTTGTGACATCTCTCTCATCCTGATTTTTCCAAGATCACTAATATTGCTTGGTAATCATACCTGACAGCTCCCAGGATCCCAGATTAGAGAGAGAAAGGACTTGGGAAGTCATCTAATCCAATCCTCTCATTTTACAGATGAAGAAACTTAGGGCCAGAGAAATTGATTTCTCCAAGATCCCCTAGTAAATGTCAGAGCCAGAATCTGAACCCTAGTCCTCTGGTTCTACAGGCGGCATTCTTTCTATACATCTCCCTTGTCCAGGACTGCTGATATGAACTCAGGAAAGAGCAGGTAGTCACTACCGTTCTATCATCTACTCACTTTTCTTACATGTCAACTCAAAAAAGCATCCCTGGTCTCAAGGAACTCGTAGTCTAATGGTCTAAAACAGGAAAACAAGTTCAAGAAAATAGGATTGTAATTGCTCTTTTGTGAGAATGTTCCGGGACAAAGTACCTCTGAGGCTAATCAGCATAATTTTTGGTTCTTTTGTTAATAAAACTCAGAGTTGCACAGATAATAAAAATAACTTGGGGATAGATCCCTTTTATTAAGGACGTACTAAATAAATACATATCCATCGAGAATTCTTAGCAGTATATTTTGAGAGGCAGATATCAATTGATATCAGTACATAATGTATTAGGCAAGGATTTGTAGAAAGAACAATGGATTGGATGACAGAAGCCCTGGGTTCTTAGCTTGGATCTACCATAAACATACCATGGGAACTTTGAGCCTGTTTCTTTTCATAAAATGGAAAGTTCCCAGTACCTCTCTAATTCAGAGGGGTATTGTCATACAGAGGAGATATGTGCAAAAAGTACCCAGAATCCTCCCAAAGAAAGGTGTTATATGACTTAGAGCTATGATTATTTATTATGACTTATTTGCTATGTCTCTTCCCAGACCAGCTGTTGTAACATACACTGGAGTGGAGAGAGTCTTTCTGTCCGGTTCTGCCTCAGGACCTCCAAACCCCGATGGCCCCAGTGATGTGGAGTAATGAGTTTGTGACTTGTGATCAAGAATTGTTGTAGACATGAAGAGTCAGCTTCACTTCCCAGTCTTAAAGGCTCCGCACATTCATTAGAATGACAGATCCCTAGAGAGCTATTCCTCTGCCTCTCTGCTCATCCCCAGTGCAGTCTCCTCCCTCCTGTCTCAGGACCTAAGAACATGCACAAAAATCATCCATCTTGCCTCTCTTTGAAAAAGCCCAGAATCCCCCAGGACCTAGGATGCTTCCTAGGCTCCTGGAGGGAGAAGAATGGAGAAGGATGTTCCATGCTTGACCTGCTTTTCCTCTTCTGAGGTCCCCATTATCCTCTCCCCTTCCCCCCATCACAGACCACCTGCACATGAAGGCTAGCATATTCAAGTTCCTCTCTAAACTTTTGTTCCCTTCCCCCTAGTAGGAAACTTAATAAATCTTAACTATTTACAGCCATATTCCACAGGGTAAAATTATTCCTTAAGGACTGCTGTCCATCAATAGCAAGCCCAGTCCCTGGAAACAGTGAAGCAGGGGCAGCTATACATCTATACTCTAGTCCAGTATTGTCAAACTCAACTAGAAACAGGATCCCATAGGCCGAATATTGACTAAAAACCATAAATTAACATCATCTATTGTATTGTATTTGTTTTGTGGCTTCCTGCCAGCAGGCATGGGTTTGTATCAATGTATACCTACCGTGTTTCCCCGATAATAAGACCTATCCCGAAAATAAGCCCTCCCCTTACTGTGTAAGATTCCTCTAAAATAAGCCCTCCCCTGAAAATAAGCCCTATTGAGATTGCTACTGTAGTGAAAGTGATCCCCTGCGCTACACGCTACATTACGGTACCCTCTGTATGCACCGTCCTCCCCCCCGCCCCGTGAAACGCACGCCGCGCTCCGAGCTGCATCCAATCAGAGCTGCAGCAGTGAGCGCGTCATCCTGTTCTTCCCCAGTGATTTGCTTGCTGGCGCCATTGAGAGCAGTGCCGCGGAGGAGAGCAGGACAACATAAGCCCTCCCCTGAAAATAAGCCCTCTGGTGTTTTTCTTTCCAAAAAATTTAATAAGACAGTGTCTTATTATTGGGGAAACACGGTAAGTACTCTAGAAAGTGTCCCCTGAGGAAGAGGAATGAGTTTCAGAGAGAGAACACAAGCTTAGAAATCAGGGTTATAAACTCAGAACCATTTCTACCCATCTATTTCCATTAATGAAAGATTTGGGTTAATGTGTATATACACTCACTCGATTCCTGGACCAATGAAATTATGAAAGCCCTCAGTGCATTAAAGGAGCAAGGCTAAAACTTTTCAAGCTAGCTTAGCATTAACAGATCACGTGTAAATGAAATTCAGATTTTTAAAAATGCAGCCTTCTCATTTTCTAAATGACATTCCTGTTGTGTTCTATCTTTGACTCTTACAACTTGCCTTCCTTCAACCTAGGAGCTATTAGGACTAGGAAGGGAGACCTAAGACTTGACTAAGTATATACCTGATTTTGTTCCAATGAACATTTATTCAACTCTAACAGCTTTGCCACTTACAACCTGTACAACATAGGTCAAGCCACTTAGGCTCTGTGGACCTTAGTTTCCTCATCTATAAAATAAGGAGGTGCAGTCTAAATCAGGGCTTCTTAGCCTTTCCCCACTCACCACCCCTTTCAGCAGGTTCCTTGGTGTTGGGTGGTCTGAGGGTATGCATAATGTGCTTTGTGTTCAGAACCAAGGCTTCATGAAGTTGCTCTATGCAACATGGGCAAGCACAGCCAGAAACCGCACAGATACATTACACGTTTGATTTTTAGGAGCTTTTGGTTGTTGTGCGTTCAGAAACCTTTTACAGTTGCCAAAATTTTTCACGACCCAGTATGGGGTCAGGACTCACAGTTGAAGAAGTCCTGTTCTGGACGCCTTGTTAAGTCTGTTGCAGTTCTGAATCCATGATCTTAGGATCTTAGATTCAAGCAAGTGTGAAGGCAGATCAGAGTAGGACCTGTAATGTCTCCCAATGACACTGAGCTCAGATCTTGGGATCTTCCCCAATTTGTAGAGGCAGCTTTGTAAGAGACACAGTGTTGAGCCTCAGGACTGCCTCTGACTCCTTTTAATTACGTGGCCCTGGGGAAATCACTGCATTTCTACATACCCTAGAAAACTATTAGAACTCATCTGCTAAGTCATAGAAGGGCAGGACCCATGATGTTGGAGCCAGATTCCTTACGTATTTTCATATGGATAAGGCACAGTGCTTGGTGCTAGGGAAGCAAAGATGAAAAATGATACAGAAGTCTCTGAACTCTTCCGTGTCCCCAGGCAATTCTCGAAGATCAGAAGTTGTACAACAGTTGCAAATGCATTGGTAGAGGGAATTTCCTCATTAAGGAATTCCCTACTCAGTGATGTCAAACTCAAATAGAAACAGGCCTCACGTTTACTTAGAAAACCACAAATGACCATTATCTATGCTGGATTGTATTTTATTTATTTTAATTAACATTTCTCAATTAGTTATTAATCTGGTTTGGAGCTTTACTGGCAGCTTACCCCAGCTGGAGCCAGCTAATTTGATACCTCTGTCCTGTACCAATAAAATCACAGCTATGGCAAAAAAAAAAAAAATCACATTGCAACCTAGCAAGGATTTTGGGTGACCTCTATCACCTCCAACTCACTGTTCTTCTGATTTTAATATGCATAACTGACAATCTGTATTAGCAAAAAGAGTTCCCTCACCATTAGCTCCACATACTGGTGAAATCACAGGTCCATACCGAAACAAACAAATTGTTTAAAAAAAACACCCTGTATACAGATATACCTGTATATTTATGCACATGTAGCATAATACTAGGAAGAGTGGGATAAGGACAGAGAAAAGACTTAAAAGTATTCTGGGAAAATTTGAGGCCAAACAGAGCACTTCCATCTGAGGGAGTCTGGGAATGAGCCTTGGGATGAATGGCACCTGAAGTGGTCCTGGAAAGAAGAGCATGGTTTCAGGAGAAGAGAAAGGAGAACATTCCAAGCATGGAGATGATCCTTCACCAATGAACAGAGGGAAGATCTCAAAAGCAGGTTGAGATCAGGGAACAGCCAGTAGCACAATTTGTCTGGAATAGAGAGCATCTAAAGGGGAACAGAGTGAAATGAGACTGGAAGTCTCCTACCCAGCCTCTCCCATCAGCTGTCAGACTGACTGAGGAGGAAACAAATCCTGAACACAGAAGGTGGGAGTCAGGGCCCCCCAGAGGTGGGCAAATAAGTGTGCTGGGATGGGGCTGCAATAAGATGCCAATCCCATCCCAGGAGCTAGAACCGAGGGTCATGTGTCAGAGCCCAAGGCTGGCCGGTGTGCCAGCCCACCCTGACCCATCAGCACAAGGTCACCAGGGGCATTTTCCTTCAGTTTGCTATGATCCAGCTGTCCCAACCAGTGCCAGAAAAGTAGCCCCAGGCACAGACGGATACATTTCTCCTCCTCAATAGAAAAGTATGATCACTTGGAGTAATTGAATTTCTCCCTTCAGGATGTGAAGAAGAAAACTAGTTAGAGAGAAAAAAATCTCTCCCCACTCTAACTCTTGGGGCTTCGAAACTTGTGCTGCTGCTGACTCTCCCACGCTACTTCAGAAAGCAGTCCCATGAATTACTTGCAGAGAATCAGTTTCCTTATCGTTAAAATAGTGATAACCACAGGCCCTACCTCCCAGGGTTGTTATAAGGATCTAATGGGATAGTTGCAATTTAAAATGCTTTATAAATGTAAGCTATCTCAGTGATGAAGGAGCCAAGAAAATGAGATAACAGACCCCCGACCTCTGGAAATACACCCAATGGGCTCAGAGACAAAGGCTGCAGGGACCATTTTTCTTTTGTGATTGAAGTCAGGGTGGCTAAATTCTAATTCCAACTTTCAACTCCCTCTGCCCTCTGCTCCCTTCCTCCATACAGGGTGCCCTCATCCAGGTCCCTTTCTACCTCTAACCCTTTGTTTCTCCATGGGGATGGAGGTGGGGAGGGGAAGCAGAGTGAAGATAGCCCAGCTACTCCAAGTTTCACAAGGCTGTGGGAAGAATTAGTGAACATGCAGGCTGAAAGGATGTAAGCCCTTCAAGGGAAAGAAGACACTGAGACAAAGTGAAGCATGGCATGCCTTAGAAATCCATGATAAATGCCTCGACTCCAAACCCCATGTCCAATAAGTAGGCATGCAGTGCCACTGGTTGGGGCTGGAAAGGCAGGCCCAGGGTCTCCGCAGTCCTGCTCAGCTGCCCAAGGAAACAAGTAATAGTGCTTCTTTATAGATTCAATAATCAAGACATCTCCTCCTTCTGTTCATAGCCTAGGAACACAAGGGACTCAGGGCATCTACCATTACCAGGCATGCTTAACCAAAGCCTAGCTAGGAGCTGAGAAGGTGGGCTTTGGAAATTTGGGCAAAGACACAGCTATCATAATTAGAAAAACTACCTTGCACCTTCTGAAAACACAAGGCAAGCCAATCCTTGACGGGGTTTTCCTGACCACTATTGCCTTATGTGTGTTAACTTCCCTATTTGAGTGGCAGTCCCTGAAGGCAGGAGTTCTCAGTTTTATATGTGTATCCCCTGCTCTTAGTACGATGCTTGGCATATAGTAAATATTTAATTTTTTTTTCATTCTTTCAATTCATTTGCTCATTCCCATGTCACAAGCCAATTCCACAGTTCCATCTCTTTTTTTACTAAAGCAAATGAAACTTAGGCGGTTTCTATATTTTCATTCTACAGAATGGTATAATAGAAAGAGTTCTACACTCCAAGCCTGAATACCTGGGCCTGAGTCCCAGCTCTTTTACTCACAAGCTGAGTGACCATAAGCAAGTCATTTCACTGCTTCTATAAAATAGAAATTACATTTGTTCTCTCTGCCTGACAAGGCTATTGTGAACAAAGCCTCTCACGATGTCTGAAGTGCTATATTCATTTCAGTGCAATTCAACAAACAAACTGTGTGCTTGACACTGCAGATAAAAAGGAGAAAAGCAACACAGCCCTTGCCATTGCTACTATATGGAATGTGACAAACAAATTAACACAATACAAATGATGGGGCAAAAAAGAGGCCCAAATATAGCACCCTAGAAAACTAAGTAGGAAGACCACCCTTTCACTTGAATGACCCAGAGAAGACTCTGTGTCGGCAGTAGTATCTGGGCTGAGCCTGAAGGACAGTTTATACATATAAACGATTCATCATTATGCTAGAACTCCCACTTACTCTGACTTTGCCTAAGCCTCAGTTTCCTCTTGTGTAAAATGGGGACAGTAATATTTACCCTACTTGCCTCACAAAGCTATTGCAAAAGAAGCCCTTTGCAAACTGTCAAGTGTCAAGAAAGTATCAGTGATTCAAAGACCTGGATGCTAAATAAATGCCCACAAACTGAAGAACGACTAATCAGATTGTGGGACATGAATGGAATGGAATGTTACTGCACCATAACGAATAGGAAAAAGACAGAGAAGCATGGGAAGGCTGAGATGAACTGATGCAAAGTTCAAAAAATGCAACAGAGTCAGGGAAACAATACATAAAATGAATACAAAAATGTAAAAAACAAACAAAAGATTGAACTGAACACTATATAATTATAACAATCAAGCTTGGCTTCCTAAAAAGAGACTGTCTTAAACTGCCTCTGGAGTTGATTGAATTTGGATTTCCTGAGAGTGCAACAGCACACCCTGGGGTGAGAGAGAATGAAGGACCAGCCAGGCTGTGAGAAAGTGAAATTGTGAACGGGAAGATGGTACGCTAAACATTTGCAGACTGGAAGAGAATCGCTGGATCCCATAACGATTGCATTTCCCAAGAGGTCACACCAAAGGAACAGGTGCATCAGCCACTTTCTTATTCAAAAAGAAAATGTTAGCCAAGGTCAGGGACCTTTAATCGAAACCACCTTTCTGAAGAGGTCAAAGAGCTTTTGGTTTTAAGTTCATCAATGCACAGCTACTAACATTCCACCAGATGCTCTCTAGATCCCCTGGAATGTAGTTTCTTATACATTTAATCTTCCACCAGAGTGGGGAAGTGAGGAAATCATAGCCATGCCCCTCCTGGGGAGGATATAGAGAAGGCTGACCCGCCATGTTCTAGGACAAAGATTCAGAACTAGACAGAAGGCTCGCTGAGTCTCAGGTACCCAACCTCAGTAAGGGTTAACCACCCTTATGGTGAGTGGAGTGTAAAGGCTTCCTTTCTTGGAACTACTCTTTTGAAAAGACAGCTGGGCCCGTCACCTGTTGGAGTTCAGACAGCCACAGCTGTGCCCAGCACAAGCCCCAAGACTTTGAACCATGCCGGATTAGGAAAACAACAGTGCCCTACATTTGTGTTCAGAATTCCAATCTGTGGCCAGACTGGTTCCTGGCAGGAGCTGAAGACAGTCCTTGATAAGGACTGAGGTGCAAGGGTGCTTGTGTTCACACGTGGGCCTTGGCTTCCAGACAGATTCTGGTCCCTGGAAATCTGTGTATGCTCAAAGTTGTCCCTTTTTCTCCTCAGGATGCCCCCATCAACAGCAGCTGGGGCAGGTGCTAAACCCTGGAGCCTCTCCAAGGAGATTGCCAGAGGGTATGCTTGGATAATACAGTACATAACTTCCACAGCTAAATCAGAGTGGAATCTGTGTTAACTGTACCTTCTAAGATAAGACCTGATTGAAAACAACAGACCTCACTAGCTAAAAGTTTAGCCTCTGGTTTTGATTATCATTTCTACCAGGATTCTCGATGCCCACAAGCAGGGCCGAACTCTTCATCACTAATCACAGTAAGGATAAATCTAACAAGAATCACACTCATTTAATACATTTTAAGATTTATAAAATGCATTGCTTCTGTATTACCTCACTTCATCTGAATTGACAAAACCTTTGAGGCAGACAATGCAAATATTTTTTATCAACATTCTACAGTGGACGCAATTGAGAATCAGAGAATTTGTGATTTTTCCAAGATCACATAATTAGTAACTGAAAAGCTGGGACTTGAGATCAAGTCTTCTGACTTCAAGCTAAGTGCTCTTTCCAAAAGCTGTTGACAGGGTACCAACCAAGAGGGAGAGGAAAGACCTTGGTTAGAAGTGTCACATATTCAGCAGACAAATGAGGTTAAAGTTACCTATTTAATTGTCCAGGTCCCCTGGTATTTGTTCAGGTCCAATCTCCACACCTCTTTCTTTAGTGGTACCAGACAAACAAAAGGCATTTTTGCAGCCACTCTCCTTGACATCCTCTAAAACTCAGGGGCTTGCAGTCTCTGACATAGATACTCCTGAAAGAATAGGGGAAAACTCTTAAAAGGTTCTAGAATATGTAGTTATTGCTAGCTTTATGGCATAGACTAACCACCCAGCCCTCACCCATAAAGATCCCCCACTATACAAGATAGCTCTGCCCACAAGGGTGGAAATATTGGTCACAGTAGAGGGTTGTGGAAAAATGGGAATCTCTCTCCTTTCTATATTCAGTTTGAATTGGCACAGAATATCAAGTCCATCAGAGTTGGCTTGCAGACTTCCAGGAGCTTTCATGTGAACCCCTCCCCTCCATAAATATTTCCACGTTTGTTTGTTTTTAATGAATCCTGTAAGGATTGGTTTCCAGTCACAGACTGACAAAGTGAGGGCTACTCATAGAGAAGAGATACATCCTCAGACTACCTGCTGATGGTCCTTTGGTGTTATCAACAAAGTCACATCCAATTCCTATGCTGCTACTTCCCCCTGCTTGATCTGTGGCTGGATCTAGAACTTTCCTAAAGTATGCATAAGATGAGACCCATCCAAAGAGGAGAGAACCCAAATTCCCCTAAAGTACCATTTTTACATGTTGCTTACATGTTAATCTGATAGACTGTCCTTGTTCCTGTGGCAGGGAGGCAGGGTGGGGGGGAGGGGACACCATCAGGAATAACAGCAACCTCAAACACTGAGAATCATGATATCACTTCAGAACCCAATGATTTGAAGTGAAGGGGGAGTTCCAAGATGGAGCAATGAAAAATATGTATGCAATTTGGTCATGTGAGTATAAGAAGTAAACAAAGGAGGCAGCTGCAAAGAAAATGACTCCTAGCCTTCTCTCCACCTAATCTTGATGCTCAGATACCTCTGCCTGGCTTCTTCCATTTGCTCTCATGTTCTTCCAACAAGAAAGTGCTGCTCTGCCCTTTGGCAGCTCCCCAGCTTCTCCTCCATCATCTGTAGCCTTAATGTCTCTAAGCTCTTAATTTGCATTTGCCACGGCTGAGGGGAGCCAAACTGCCTCTTGGTGTTCCTGCCATTTGAGCTTCTTCAAGACCTTCCCAACAAGCCCCAGCTGGGTCTGGAATGTGGGTCTGGACCCCAGGCCAGCCTCCCATTCAGGAAGGATATTGAGAGCTCTAGAAAGAGGAGGGAACATCCTGGGGTCCTAAGAATCATGCCAAGGGAGTGTAAGGGTGGAGACTGATTCATCTATGGCACTGAAGTTGTTGAGGGCTAGAATGGACTCTTGTGCACAGATTAAGAACCAATTCAAGATGATTTTTTATATAAATCCACAGAACTCTTCACAAGATAGCATAGGGGCTAGACAAGAACACAAAAATAGTCTCTGTCCTCAGGGGGATTACAATATAACCTGGAGTTCTAAGGGCCTTGAGAGTTCATCCAGTCTACTATCTCCTACCTAAATAGCACCACTCTCAACAATGCTTCCAGTAAATGGTCATCCAGCCTTGGGCCTGAAGCCCTTCAGTGATGTGGAATTCACTACCTCCTAAGACAATTAATTTCATACTTTTGGATGGCACTAATTATTAGGAAGTTTTCCATACAGAGAGCCAACATCTACCTCACTGCATCCTCCACAGTTCCTCCTACTTCTGCCTTCTGAGGGCAAGAACAAATCTAATCCCTCTACCATATGACTTGCTACCATATAACCAAATACTGGAAGATACAGATAATGCCTCCAACCTAAATCATCTCTTCTCTAGGCTACCCCCAGTTCCTTAAAATTAGAGTAAAGCCAGATAAATGCCTGCTTTTCCCACAGAATGTGGTAGAAATATGTCCCCACAAACACCTGGGAAGGACTCCATCTAAAATGGCAATGATGGAAATCTGCATCAAAGGCAATGAGAAGGCTTTGTATGAGGATAGGACCCAGGCAACAATGCATCTAGGGGCAGGCATCCTATGAACAAGCTGGCAGAACTGCATTTGGTCACAACCACAGTGACTTGGCAAAGGGCTTCCCTGTGGTTCAAAAAAACCTCCACCTTCCCTACTCTGCTTATGACAGGTATACTTCTCCCCTAGCTCCCTGTTCCCAGTCGCCATCACACCCTAACTTGTGTGATGCAAAGAGACCTATAGATTGGGTGCCAAATCTACATTTTTTTCCTTCTCCCACCCACCTCAAACTTCAACCTGAATCAATATGAATTAATTAAATGGAAGCCATATCTGAAGCAGCTCCAGATCCCAAGGGCAAGTTCTACAAAATCCAGGTCATATTCTTTGTTATTAAGGGAAGCTGAGAGTGAATGAGAGAGAAAGAAGTGTAGTGCCAGATTAGAGAGGACCTCGAATCACCCTCCTCCTCTTCCCTTCTCTCCTCTTCTTCAGTGACTTCCCTCCGGTGCCGTTATTTCTAAAGCTCCTCATGACGACTTCCTGTCTGTACTCTCAGTGTGGGAGTCTTTGAAGAGTGGGATTGTAATATCCGAATGATTTACTGGGGTCTGTCATGTATGAGGGCCTGGGGTCCTCAGGTGAAAGGACCTAGGATGTTAAATCATGAGATGTTACAACAGCTGCTGTTTCAGGGTGTGATTTAAGGGCTAAAGTGGTCCAAGACAGGCTGCGTTTTCCCATAAGTTTTATTATCCCAGTTACATTTTTGTGGCTGTTTTAGTGCCTGTGAAAGGTGAGAACTTGACAAGGCTCTAGAAACAAAAGCCACTTTGCTGGGCAGGTATATTCAGAGACATTCAACCTCAGACAGAGGTGCGAAGTTGGGTAGGACAAGGGACTGAGAGAGGAATTCTCCTGGACCTTTTCTAACTGGAGAAAGAGCCTAGGTCCTAAAATGCACTGGTCTGTGGCTTTCCTATGGTGATTACCCTTCATTTACAGTTAAATACCATCCACCCCGAGTTAACCACTCGAGGGATCAGAATTGGATTGAAAACAGAAGTCCCCTATTTTCTTGATGAGTCCTATGCCTACAAAACCTTGTATACAGGCATCACTCAGTAAATGTTTATTAAACTGAATGGAATTACATGATGGGCTTTCTCTGTTACATTATACAAAGTCCCCCCAAAAAGACAAACCGGCATCTTTTATTAGGAGGGGAAGGATTAGGAGAAAAGCTAATTCACCATTTTTCTTTTCAGTTTCAAAAAAACCTCATCAAATCACTGGAAGCTGGTAACTGGATATAATTGGTTCTGAGAGACCGAGCATTTCTTCTCGCTCCTCTTGCCTGTCATTCTGGCCCAGAGTGCCAGATTCTTGCTCACCCTGAGTTGTCTTTAAGAAGATTGAAAGTATGATTCCAAATCCTGCTTTAAAACACACATTCATCAGTGTTCAAGTCTGATTGGTGTTGTTCAGCTTTCACGAAAAATAAATCTAGAGGTCTTAGAGGTAAAATGCCATTTTGAAAAAAAAGATCACGATATTTTGACTAGACTTCAGATAAGAACCATATTTAACAGATAATATTCTGTCTCTGCCCTAGTTATTTAAGGGGGCAAAAAAACCCACCTTTTCAAACCTTCAGTATCATTGTTGTACTTTTCCCATATACTCAATTAATTAAGGAATTCTAGCACAACAGAGAGAAGTTACCAACCAAATTCATTGAACCTCCATGGGGCAAAACCACCTACAAAATCTAAGAAGCAAAAGACCACACCACTTTAACACTGTCAACTGTCCACCTTGTAAAAACATTACCATTCTATTCCCTGGTAAAATAACTGTGAGAACCAGAATCCCTGCAAAGTGCTGTTGGAGAACATTTCCCCACAGTACTTCCCCTAACTCAGGCTGTTTTATTTATCCTTGAAGTTGTCTCTGTCACCCATTCATTCTCTGTTCTTTTATGTGGAGCCACACACACACACACACACACACACACTCACACACAAACACACACTCACACACACTGACACTCACACACTCCCAATTTCATGCATTTTATACTCTCCTGCCCTCCATCTCTGATAAATACATCTTCCAGTCACAAATTTGAGGTTTTTCACTGTCCTATACCTGAGAACCCCCTCTGGACACCCCCCCCCATCAATGTCTCCTATTTTGTTTCTTTAGCATTCATTTTCTTTTGTCTCTTTTGTCTATATTTCCCTCTCACCCTTTGCACTAATAGTCACAGATAGGGTAGAGCAGTTGCCAGACCCAGGACTGGGAAGCCCAGTTAAGGCAGCAGTGGGACTAGATCAAGGCAGGTGATGTTTGGGGACTGGTGAATAAACCAGTTAGGTAGAAGTATGGGGCAAGGGAACAGTAGGGGATAAAGTTTAAGAGGCAGGATGGGGCAGATATGGAGGGAGCAGTTAAATGCCAGGCAGATGAGTTTGGACTTTGGGAGGAAATGGAGAGCCATTGGAGACTTCTGAACAAGTGGAATACATGATCAATGTGTTGGGGTGATAATATTAATCTGAGAGAAATCGAGAACAGACTGGGAATGGGGACAATGGTGCATGGCCATATTCAGACTATACAATATTGTCTCCTGTGTGTTATCATAAACAAGGAAGAAGGACAATTGTGAATGCAGGATGGCATCCTCTGCTCCTAATAACCCTAATAAAGGCATCTGCCTCTCTCTCCCTCTGAGGTTGCCTGTAGGCAGCTTATAAATGCAGGGAAAGGCCAGTGTATCCTAAACCAACCCTTATACCATGTTGACAGAGCTCAGTGTGCTGTGTATAGATCTGATCATGTCACTTCCCTGCATAAAAATCTTCAGTCACTCCCAATTGTCTTAAAGAGTAAAATCCAAACTCCTTTGCCAGGCAAATAATAACCTTAAAAATTCAATGCCTCTCTCCCTTTCCAGGCTTGTCTCAGATTATTCCTTTCCCCGTGCTATCTTACATCCAAACCATGCTGCTTTCTACTCCATCCTGCCCTGTGAATGTCCACTGCGCTCTCCTCACTTCCTCATGTTCTTCCTTATTCTTCCCCCTTCATCCACTGAATTCCTACCCATTCTTTAAAGCCCAACTCACAGGCTGCCTTCTCTGTGAAGTCTTTGCTCTTGCTGGCCAATAATGACCTTCCTTCTCAGACCTGACAAAGCACTTTATTTTCTTCCTCTCTAATGCACTTAATCCTCAAAGCTAACTGTGTAACCAACCCCTCTGAAGCAGCTTTCTTCTTCACGGTGGTCACTGTCTTTCTCCTGCATCCCCCAGATGTGGAGGATCCAAAAGCAAGAATGAGGAGCTAAAGCAGGCATGTTGGGTTCTCATTCTCCCTTGTTTCTGGTGGGCATCCATTCCACATCAGAGGAGACTGTATTGGCAGGAACTTCAGGAGGCTTCCTAAAGGGCCATGCTGTCAAGGCACCAAACCACCAGATTCTCCTGGGGGACAGCCAGGGCTTGTGTTGAACAGCCTGCATAGGAGCACCATGAATTGAAGCTGATGATTTGCACTGGAAAGGAAGCTTATTGTGGTGAGCTGTAGTACCCAGCACCCTCATCTCTAATCTGAGACCAAGAATGCTTGAAAATACTAAACTATTTAAAAACAAATAATAGCACCTATGTCCTAGAGGATCAAATGAGATAATAATTGTAAAGCTCTTAGTACAGCTTCTGTCACATAGTAAGTACTATGTAAATGTCAGCTATCAAAACCTTTAGGATCTTCTGTCCCCATTGGAAAAGCAGAAGGCAGAGTGATGAAGAGAGGGGACTGTTTGGAAGTTCATACTCTACCACAAACATCTAAAGCGATTAGATTTTAAAGCGGTCAAATTTTACTTTGAGTTTTCTCTTGCAAATTCCATTTCATCTAAATTTTAAGAGAATGAACTTTTTTGGGCTACTCTGAGAAGGGAAAGCAAGATCAGGGACCCTAACTAGCAATGGAGGCTAAGAGTAATTTAGTAATTATAGCTTTGAAGCAATTAATTCCAATATACCTAGACATGAATTTGAACCCAGAGCATTGGGAAGCCTATAGGCATTGGAGATAGGGAGGTACATCTGGGCATGCTCAACTGGTATAGCACAAGCTTCAAGCACCACCTAGTGGTCAGCATATATATAGCACCCTGGAGCAGCTGTTCTAAACCACAGCCTTAGTGGGAAACATGGCCAGGTGTCACAGGTAGCATGTATCTCACCTGTATTTGTTTTCCAATTGTCAAAACTGTAAGCACCATAAGAATAGGGACAGTCTTTTAAACTTTGACCTTTTCTTGAATGAAGAGCAAGAGAGTGGGGTGAGCCCTCTTTGGGGCCAAGCTCTCGGAGTCTGGTTACCTGTGTGCCTTTCCCTTCGTTCTCTTTTACTGCCCTTCCCAGAGGAAAATCAGGTGCTTTGGGCTGTTCTACACTCTATTTAAGGTCTCAGGCACTGAATGTAACAAAAAGTGGGACAGCAAGAACACTGCCCTTGACAAAATTTTTTCAGCCTTTCCCACTTCTCTGCAGCACGCCAGCATCATAGATAATAGGACTCTTGGAGTCAGTGGTTAAAGAATCCTGATACTATGCCAGAGGGAAAGAAATCTAGTCAGTACTGCTTTCTGTCCCTTGTTAATTTTATATCCTGGTTCTCCATTGCTTATCCTCAAGCCATAGATGGTATTTGAGGATGAGAAAAAAAATCTGTGAAGAAATTTTACCTGGCTTAAGGACTTTTTATTTTTATCTTATAAAAATATCTGTTTAGAAGCACAATGAATAAAACATAGGAAAATGGTAAATATAATTTTGATAATTACATTTTTATATTATAATATATTACCTATAATATAATAGTATATATGTAATATATACTATTACTATATACTACATACAATGTAATATATACTATTATATTACATGTAATATAATAATAAATGTAATTTAACACAACCAAAATAAATGAAGAAAATTATTGGGCAGATTTGTTGGATTCTGTTTTATTTATAATCAAAAGTTCAAATCCTAAATGAGGACCTGTCTCCCTTACCATCTGATTTCTAGGCCTAAAACACCAGGGAGCAGTGTCCCTTTTCTTTCTAAAGAATGTATTTTGTGTAATGGTTTGTTGAACTCTAAAATGACAAATCTCTATGAGATAACCTATAAACACAGTGTATCTCTAAAACAAATATCCTTTTTATGACAATTTCTTTAACTAAATGAAGGATTCAGAGGAATGAGAATTTAGTTGAAATTTCATTTTCAGAGTTGCCTTCCCTGTAAATTTGCCATCTGTTATAACTAATGGAATGTATTTATTCCACTAGAGCCAGTCTAGGCCTAGGGCACAAGGGAGAACAATGAAAGGTCCAACTTCCCAAAGTCAACTTTAACTCCCCAATGTTTAGTATAAAGAACACTGCAGTTGGAGTCTAGAGATCTGGGTTCAAATCCTGACTGCTATTTACTACATGTGTGATCTTGGCTGAGTCATTTCCTGTCTGTGGACATCAGTTTCCCCATGTGTAAAACGAAGTGCTCAGACTAGTGGTCTCTAAAGTCCCTTCCTACTATAAAACAACAGATGTGGTGAGTGATGAAGAAGTCTTAGTGATTCTTCCTTCCAACATTTTTTCCCCTATCCCCTTCTATGCCACTACCCCCACTTTAGTCCAGGTTCTCATTAAGCTTTGCCTCAGCTACATGATAAGTCTCCTTAGAGTATAGTTTCTTCCTACACACATATTTCCAGTCTATCCCACATGGGATTAATTTTCTTATAGTACTGCTTTGATTATGACACTCTTTGGCTCAAAACTTTTCACTCATAGCCCTCCATAATCTGGTGCCAATCTATTCTTCCAGTCTTAGCTCAAACTATTCTCCACAGTTAATTGTGCATTTTTGTTGCACTCAAACCAGAACAAATAATACCAAGGCCAGATATCTATTGACTCTCTTTAGGTGGGTCACCTATTAAATCTTGAATTTATACAACTATATTATTAACAGTTTAATCCATCCCTTCATCTTGTCCACAAGGATATTGTAAGAAATTTGCTCAAACTCTTGCAAAAAAATCCAAGTGAACAGTAGCCAATACTTTTTCCCAATTTTCCAAGCCTTAATAGCAGTCACTTTAGGAGGGTGTAAACTTCCTACAATATGTGTGTTGTAACATTGTTAGGAATATTTTGGAGCTCCAGTTTTGGAACTACCTTCTACCAGTTAAGAGGTTAAGGTTAAGAACCAGGTTAAAGGTAGAATCAAGATATTGGAGGAGAGGCAGCAACCTAGCTGAACTCTAACATTCCCCACCGAACAACTTTAAAATAACACCTTAAATCAAATTTTGGAGTAGCAGAGCCAACAAAAAATTGGAGTGAGTCTAAGACAATTTAGTTCTAGTCTAAGACAATTTAGGAGGTTGGCAGGAAAGTTCTGTGAAACCAGAGTGGGGGCTGGTCCAGAGCACACAATTAGCAACAGCAGCAGCTTTGGGAGCTCTCAACCCAGAGACGGTAAGGGAGTTAGACAACTGGTCAGAAAGAATTACAGGGGACTCTTTGCCAGTATTGGGTGCAGCTGGTGCTGAGTGAGAGCTCTATTGCCCATACACAATTCTGGGTCACAGTTCCAGGGCAGAAAGCAGTGCTTGCGGTTGCTCACAAGGGAACAGAGGCCCTGGTTGCAGTTTCAAGGCAGAGAGGAGTATTAGCTCTTGAGGTTGCAGGGGAGCAGAGACCCTTCATGGGTAAAGATCAGAGCATAGACCAGGAGACCAGTGACCATACCTCTTCCTGAATCACACCACCTTAGAAGTACCCAAAACTTGCAGACCCCCAGAACTATCTCTGAAAACTGCAGCATGAAAAAGCTTATAGCTTTGGACAATGTCTCTCCACCCCCAAGTGAGCAGAGTTCAACTTTAACATAGTTCAAAGTCAAGAAATATGCTAGAAAAAAAATGAGCAAACAACAAAAACTTGACTGTAAAAAGCTACTATGATGATAAGGAAGACCAAGATGCAAATTCAGAAAACAACAACGATGTGGAAACATCTAAAAGCAAAGACTCAAATTTAAAAATGCTAATTGGACCCAAGGCCAACAAAAATTCTTGAAAAAGTTAAAGAAATAAAAGTAGTAGAAGAAAAATGGGAAAAGAAGTGAGAGTGATGCAAGAAAAATTATGAAAAGGAAAATAATGACTTGGTAAAAGAGGCACAAAAAAATATTAAAGAAAATAACACTTTAAAAAACAGAATTGGCCTAATGGCAAGAGAGATACAAAAATCCACTGAAGAAAAGAACCCCCAAAAAGCAGAATTGACCAAATGGAAAAAGAAGTACAAAAGCTCACTGAAGAAAATAATTCCTTAATATTAAGATTTGGGCAAGTGGAAACGAATGACTCCATGAGACATCAAGAAGCAACAAAATCAAAAGAATGAAAAAATTGAAGAAAATGTGAAATATCTCATAGAAAAATGACTGATCTGGAAAAATAGATTGAGGAAAGATAATTGAAGAATTATTAGACTACCTGAAAGACATGATCAAAAAAATAACGTAGACATCATCTGTCAAGAAACTGTCAAGGAAAACTTCCCTGATATCCTAGAGCTAGAGAGTAAAATAGAAATGGAAAGAATCCACCAATCACCTCCTGAAAGAAATCCCAAAACAAAAACTCCCAGGAGTAATGTAGCCAAATTCCAGAGCTTCCATGTTGAGTAGAGAATACTGAAAGCATCCAGAAAAAAAACATTCAAATACTATGAAGCCACAGTGGCTTAAAGGAGGAAAGGATGGCAAAGGAAGTAGAATTACAACCAAGAATAACCTGTCCAGCAAAACTGAGTCTAATTCCTGGGGGGGGGGGAGATATTTAAAGAAACAAAAGACTTTCAAGTATTCCTGATGGATAGTCATAAGGTACTCAATAAGGTTAAACTATTTACATTCCTATATAGGAAGATGATACATGTAACTCTTAAAATCCTTATCATTATTAGGACTGTTAGAAGTGTTCATAAACAGAGGACGTGGGTATAAACCAATTATGTTGGGATAATCTCCAAAAAACATGAAGGGGTGAGAAAGAGGGATGCACTTGGAAAATGGAAAATTTTCTCATATAAAAGAGAGAAAAGAAAGAGCTTTTAGAGTGAAGGGGAAAATGGAGGCAGGTAATGGTTGAACCTCACTGTCATCAGAATTGGTTCAAAGAGGAAAGACTATATACACACACACACACACACACACACACACACACACTCATTTGGATATAGAATCTATCTCACCCAAAAAGGAAATAGGAGGGGAAGTGGAGAAGAAGGCTGGGGATGGGGAGTGATAAAAGGAGGTAGTGATCAGTGATCAGACTTTTGAGGAGGATAGAATAAAAAGAGAAAGAAAAGAAGAAACAGAAGAAAATGGGATGGAGGGAAATACACAGTAATCATAACTGTGAATGTGAATGGGATGCTCACCCATAAAACAAAAGTGGATAACATAATGGGTTAGAAACCAGAATCTAACAATATGTCATTTAAAAGAGACACACTTGAAACAGAAAGACACACATGGAGTTAAAATAAGGGGCTAGAGCAGAATGTTATGTTATAACTGGAGTAAAAAAAAAAAAGATAAGGGTAGCAATAATTATCTCAGGCAAAAACAAAAATAGACCTATTTAAAAGAGATGATCAGGGAAACTATATTTTGCTAAAAAGGTACCATAGGCAATGAAGTAATATAAAAAATTACAGTTGGTTTCTCTGATAAAGACTTCATCTCTCAAATATATTTGGTACTGAGTCAAAGCTATAAAAAATTAGAGCCATTCCCCAAATGATAAATGATTAGGGGATATGAACAAGCAGTTTCAGAAGAAGAAATAAAAATTATCTATTTTCATATGAAAAATATTCTAAATCATTCATGACTAGTTAAATTCAAATTAAAACAACTTTGAAATATCACCTCATACCTATAAAAATGATAAAAGCTGGAGATCAGAGAAAATAGGTACACTAATGAACTATTGGTAGAGTTGTGAAACAGTCCAATCATTTTTGGAGAACAACCTGAAACTATACTCAAAGGACAATAAAATTGTACATGCATACCCTTTTACTTAGCAACACCTATACTAGATATATACCCCAAAGAGATCAAAGGAAAAGGACCTTTATGTACAAGAACATTTATAGAGGCTCTTTTTTGTGGTGGCAAAGAGTTGGAAATTGTGGAGATGCTCATCATTTGGGGAATGACTGAACAAGATGTAGCATATGATTGTGATGGAATACATCTGTGCTACAAGAAATGACAAGGGCAATGGTATTAGGAAAACATGGGAAGATTTGTATGAACTGATGCAAAGTGAAATGAACAGAACCAGAAGATCATTGTACACAGTAACAACAATAATGTAATGATGATCAACTGTGAAAGACTTAGCTGTTTCGATCAACACAATGATCCAAGATAATTCTAAAGGACCCATGATGAAAAAATGCTACCCACCTCCAGAGAGAGATCTGATGAGCTTAGAATACAGATTGAAATGTAATTTTTCACTTTCTTTATTTTCTTGCTTTTTTCAATACAGAAATACATTTTGCATGATTTCACATTCATAAATGATATCATATTGCTTCCCTTTTCAGTGGGTGGGGGAAGATTGGGAGGAGAGAATTAGGAACTCAAAAAAATGTTAAAAATAAATAATAATTGTTTTTAAAGGTCCAGGTTCAGAGCTACACCAGAAAACCAGTCTTACTATCTTATAACTATTTTTTTAAACACAGAAGAGCATTTCCCAGCTGGATCTCTCTGGACTTTATTCAACAGACTTGGTTCCAAATGGCTGAGCTGATTCTGAAAAAATCGACCTAATCTGAAATGACAAAGACTTGTCACCACTGAAGATATTCAAAGGATAGAGTCCAAGTGCCACAGGTTCTGAAGGTCATTTCCAAAGACAATTTCAGCAGCCTTGAGCAATGACAGCTTTGCTGTAATAAGTTTATGGCTTCCCAAGGGGACTATTGTAAAAGAAACACTCACTCCAGATTTATAAAATCTGATATGTTTATTTAAATTCAGTCATGTGACTCTAGAGTTAAAATTTGTAAGATGCCCAGTGCCTTAGAATGCTGTCAAATAACTGATTGTTACATGGTCATCTCCATCACATACCAATTGCTTGGGTGGTTATCCTAGTTTGGAACAACAGCTATTACTATCTATGCCCTCCCCCCATCAGGAAGGGAGGGACAAAAAAAGAAACAAAAAAATTGCAGGACTGGAAAATAAAGAAGGCTAAAATATTTGGAAAGACAGATGTCTTCTATTCAAAATGCCATCACCCTAAAGCAAAGGATTTAAAACTCAAGGCTTAACTTACTTGCTTGAGTGGCCAGTAATAGTATAATGACATAAGTCCAAATCTCCAAATGTGTACTCTGTATATTGTAGTGGGAGGAAGACTGAAGTGGGACTCAGGAAACCTGGATTCTAGTCCTCGTGGAATTAAAGTGAATTGTATTCTCCAGGTGACCCAAGTTTAGCTACAGCTCCTAACATTGTGTGTGCTAATCTCAACGGTAATTAAATAGCATTTACTGGCTGTGTGGCACTGGGTGAGTCATTTCATGTCCCTGTGCCTCTGCTTTCATATCAATAAAATGAAAATGGTAATATCTGAACTGCCTACTTCATAGTGCTGTTGAGAGGATCAAATAAGATGACAGGTGGAAGCACTTTAGGAATGATAACATTAAAAACAGGTATGGTATTATGATTGTCACATGGTAATAAATATAACCCTTGCATTAGTGATTCATCACCTAAAAGGCCCAGGTAAACTTTTGGAAGGGTAGCTAGGTGGCATGGTAGATAAGAAGGATGGACCTGGAGTAAGGAAGACTCATTCTGAATTCAAATCTGGCTTCAGAACTTAATAGCTGTGTGATTCTGGGCAACTCACTTAATTCTGTTTGCCTCAGTTTCCTTATCTGTAAAATGAGCTGGAGAAGAAAATGGCAAACCACTTTGGTCTCTCTGCCAAGAAAACCCCAAATGGAGTCATGAAGAGTAGGACAAGACTAAAATGACTCAAACACCAAAAAAAAAAAACTTTGGGAGACTTTTTTCCTGGCCTTTATAAGCCCCTACCTAGGGAGCCTGGGAAATTCTATGCATGATCATCCCCCACACTGTGGTTCCCTACTGCCTCTGGGATAAAATACAAACCTCTCAGTCGAACATTTAAAGCACCCCCCCAATCTGGCTCCCACCTGTCTTTCTAGACTTGTTTCATATTATTCCCTTTCATACACCCTCCATTATAAGGAAAGCTGTTAGCTTTTCTGTGTACACAATGGTGCCAGTGGTTGTCTGGAATGTACTCCCTCCTCACCTCGGTCTCCCAGAATCCCCAGTTTCCTTAAAGATACAGCTCAGCTACAACCTCCTTTATTAGCCCCTCAGTGAATAATTTTCACTCCCTCTTGAAATTACTTTATATTATCTTGTACACATTTTATATTTAATTGCATGTGTGTAAGTGTGTGTACTGTGTTTTCTCTTCTCCCCAACACCCCGAACAGGAGAACATAAGCTCCTTCAGGGCGAGAACCTTTTCCTTTTTTATCTTGTCATTCAAAGTGCCTTGCAAATAGTAGATATTTGCAAATGCTTGTTGAATTGAAAAGGCAAAGACTGATTTCCCATATGCAAAAACAAAGTTCACATCATTACAGAGTAAAGTTTTATAAAAATGAGGAAAAGAAATAGAAACTCTCAACTGAGAAACTATTAATCCCAAAGACCTCTGAATGCAAATTCCCAGTAACAGTTCTCACAGGGACACCCCCCTCTAAGTCCTATAAATACCTACTGCTGTCTTCTGGGAGAAGGGAAATGGGTGAGAAATTCTCTCTTCTCCCTCTCCCTTCAGGTTCTGTCACCATTCCCAACAGCTCTCTCCATTTGTTCCATTTTTTTCAGGCAAGGAGAAGATAAGTCTAGTGTTTTCCAGCTTTCTGCGTAGTTTCCTCCCCTGAAGGACAAAAGCCAAATCTTCCAGTCTCCTTGTCCCCTAGCTGCCCTTCCCTCTTTTTTTCCATTCTTTTATTCTCTTGCCACCTACCAGTCTCATTCTTTGCCATTTATGTTTTCATGTGGACACCATGTATCTTCATCTGAGGGAGAAGGGAAAGGGAAAAAGCCAAAGCACTCGCTCCTCTTTAAACTACAGTTATCTGCTTTGTCATCACTGAACGTATCCATCTGCACATGGAAATATCCTGGGCACCATGTAAAAGGATCAAAAACAGACACGGTCTCTGTCCTCAAGGAGAAGCCATATATACTTGTGCTTAACAAATCAATCTTGAGTGAATGATGAACAATAACAATAGACAGAATAACAACCTCTCTTCTACCGTTTCACAGATAAACAAGAAAATGTGTTTATCTTTGTAGAATCCTATACTACTCCCCAACCACAGGGAGTGAAGTGTAGCTTCCAAAGGGACTGATGGGCTGAAATAGCCTTGTTCCTGGGAGAATCTGGTAGGGTGATAAACTAACTGTCTCCTTTGAGAAAGTCTAATAACAGATCCCTCAAGAGACTAATCTGAGGACATGGGTTAAAAAAATTGGGCAGCTTCTAGGGTTATATCCCAAAGAGATGAGAGAAGTGGGGTGAGGACCGGTATGTACAAAAAATATTTATAGCGGCTCTTTTTGTGGTGGCAAAGAATTGGAAATCAAGGGGATGCCCATCAATTGGTGAATGGCTGAACGAGTTGTGGTATATGAACGTAATGGAATACTACTGTGCTATAAGAAATGAGGAGCAGACGGACTTCACAATAACCTGGAGAGACATATAAACTGATGCTGAGTGAGGAGAGCAGACCCAGGAGAAATCTGTAGACAATCACAGACACAACATATCTGTGATGACTAACTTCAATAGACTGGGCTCCTCTCAGCAATGTAAGGTTATAAGACAACTCCAAAAGACTCATGATCGAAAGAGATGTCCACATCCAGAGAAAGAGATGCCGAGTCTGAATGCAGAGTGAAACAAGCAACTTGCTCTGTTTCTTTTCCTTGTTTTGTTTTGTTTCCTCTTTCCCACTGATCACTCCATCAGCTATAATCCTTCTTTACAACCTGACTAATGATTAATGTGAAGATATTTGTAGATCCTATATTCGAATACATGCAGCCATGATTGGGGGGGAGGAGAGGGAGGGGGAGAAAATTTGAAACTCAAGGGACTGTGGAACTGAATGTTGTAAAATAAAAGTAAATTTTTTAAAAATGGGCAAGTCCCTTCCATCGCTCCTCAACAATCAGTTCTTTCCTGAGCCATTTCACTGTCATTTCTTTTATACTTGACCAGATCCCTGACCTGATCTTTGCCCATCAGTTGCTTTCATGGCAACAGCTTATGCCTCCCTAATTAAATTTTAAAACAGTGATTAGAAGAGATTTCATACCACAGTGTTCCTGAGGGAGGCATCCTATTTCACCTCCAATCCCACCTGTTGAGACTCAGGTCTTAGTATTTTGTGTTACAGGCTGACTAGCTGACTTCAAAGAGGCAGATAGGGCCTGGCAAGGCTCTAGAGCACTGGGAAAGGAAAACCTTAAAAGCCCTGGCAGCTACCATGGCTAAGGACCCCTGGAACAGGGAGAATTCTCATCTTGAGCCAAATTCCATTCAATATTAAACCCCACCAGACTCTCCATTGCCTAGCGTTGGTCAGTGTGACTAACTGTTCTAACCTTGTATGCATTAGTTACTACAGCCACAGAGGCTTCCTCATGAGTCTATCTCTGGTCTCTCTCATCCCTCCATGTCTTTGTTCAGGGTATTTCCTTTTCCTGGAATAGCCTTCCTCTGCCATAGTTATCAATCTCTATCTCTCTTGTCCTTTCAGTTCTACTCCTTGCCCATTCCTCCACAAAACCTGCCCCTTTTCAAAACTTCCCTTTTTCATTTAATAAGTTGCCATTTTGCAAAATCCAAGACATATAGTGTTTAAATTTAACAATTCAAATGACAAACAAATTCTTCAAGGAGAAAGCCCTTCAATCATAAAGAAAAGGAAATTTGAATAAAACAAGACTTGTCTTCACCCACCAGAAACCACCAGGAACCTTTGAGCCTCAGTTTCCTCATTTACAAAATTTGGGGGTTGAACAAAATAACGTTTACATTTTATCCTAGAAGCAAAAAATGAGTCCCTGGAGATTCCATAGAAGGGGACTGACTTGGTTAGACCTGTGATCCTGCAGATGTTCCTGCAATTCCCTGGCATAGGGATCAGAATCCAAACACAGTCCATTCTCATACCCAGGAGCTATGAGTCTTACAAATTTTTAGTCTGGGTGTGTGCCTTTTAGTGACCCACACAGAGTACAGAGGACCATTTATTTCACCTGGCATCATACACAGACTCAAACCTTGATATAGTTTCTGTGTATCACTAGAATCCTGGCTACCATAACCAACTATCCAAGAGCACATTCGCTCACAAGAGTTAGATCCTGACACAGAGTTAGAGATGAAAGGGACCCTTAAAATCTTAGCTTAAGAAGCACTGAAGTTGGGGTGGCGAGGTGGCACAGTGAATAGAACACCGGCCCTGGAGTCAGGAGGCCCTGAGTTCAAACCCAGCCTCAGACACTTAACACTTACTAGCTGTGTGACCTTGGGCAAGTCACTTAGCCCCAACTGCCCTCCAAAAAGCAAAAAAAAAAAAAGTAGCACTGAAGTACAATCCCCTTGTTGCTGTTCAGTTGTGTCTATCCTTCATAACCCCATTTGGGGTTTTCTTGGCATAGATACTGGAGTAGTTTGCCATCTCCTTCTCTGGCTCATTTTATAGACTGAGGCAAAGAGGGGTAAATGACTTGCCCAGGGTCACATAGCTATTAAGTGTCTGAGGCCAGATTTGAACTCAGAAAGATGAGTCTTCCTGACTCTAGGCCGGGCCCTTGATCCACTGTGCCACCCAGTTGCTCCTCAGCAACCCGTATACAGATAAGAAATAATTTGCTTGAGGTCATATGAATAGCGAGCAGTAAAGTCAGAACTGGAACCCAAGTCTTTAATCTCCAAGGCCAGAGCTCTTTCTCCGTGCTAGTTCAGTGGTCCTGGGAAAGCAGTCAGGCATGCCATTATTTAACACTCTTTGTGTGTTATTCACAGCTAATTGTAATTGCAACCAAACAGAGAAATAACCCAGAGAACAGTAACTGAGAGCTATAGAAGAACACGTTTTATTATACTATTAAGACTCCCTGTGGGCACGACAGGAATTTCACCACCCGAGAAGTGCATTAATGGTTCTGTAAAATGTGCCCCAGAGTGTCTTAAAGCTGTGCTAACAGGGTTCTTTAAGATGCAAGAATTGCATTCCCCTCCCCAATCCCCTCTACAAACCTCGCTGAGTTCTGGCCAGGTCCCTGGACTGGAGCTGAATGAATTCTCAGTGAAGTGTGTGATTACAATGGATGGTCCCTTGGCATGTGGCCTCAGGTAAACCAAGCAGATGGAGAATAGAGATGTGACCCTGTAAGATTTAATCTACTGGATGTTTAGGCAATGGTACAGGTCCTTTCAGCTATCTCTCCTGGCGCTACTTTCAGAGGTGTGAGGAAGAGTTTGCAGTTAGCACAAACAATTCCCAGGACTCTTTTCTTTTGCCAAAGAAGTGTTCTGTTGGTGTGGGTCTTTGGAGCAACAGTGCCATCAAGTGACTTGCCATAGATTTGACCTTTACCCTTAATTGTACTAAACCACCGTTCTTAAATGGAAGTTAGGACTAAGCCATAGGGGTAACCAAGCCTGTCAGAGACATTCTTTCATCTGTAAGCAAGGGGGAGAAAAACAGAACCCATCATCTCCTCACCTAACTCTACCTCTCCTCCAAACAGTATCTCTGCTACCTGAATTGGAACTGTCTTAGGAAGACTCTGAAGATCACCTGGCACAACAAGGTATTAGACACCGAGGTCCTTTCTCAAACTAAACTGTAGAGAGCACAATTTCAATGGGCTGCCCACATTGTTCGAATGCCAAATGGTCATTTGCCTAAAAGACTATTTTACAGAGAACTCATACAAGGCAAGTGCTGATATAGTGGTCAAAAGAAGCAATACAAGGGGCGGCCAGGTGGCACAGTGAATAGAGCACTGGCCCTGGAGTCAGGAGGACCTGAGTTCAAATCCGGCTTCAGACACTTGACACACACAAAAAAAAACTAGCTGTGTGACCTTGGGCAAGTCACTTAACCCCAATTGCCCTCTAAAAAGCAAAAAGAAAAAAAGAAGCAATTCAAATACACTTTCATGGTCTCTCTGAAGAACTTTGGAATTGATTTCATGATGTGGAAGACACTGGCACAGAACCACCCAGCATGGGCATACCCTCATCAAAGGCGCTATGCTCTATGAGCAAAGCAGAACTGAAGTAGTGCAAAAGAAACACAAGGTGCCCAGATTTGGAGAATCCACTTCAAAGGCTCATGTGGACTCTTTTGCCTGACCTGTGGTAGAGCCTTCCAAGCTCATATTGGTCTGAACAGCCTCAGTTGGACACACTGTACCTTGAGTAACATAGTGATGTCAATTTGGTCCTCTGAGAGTGAAAGACAATAACCAACCAATCTCTGCTAAATGCTACCACCCTCTTCCTGGTCGTGAAGGTATGATGCTTTCAAGTACTCTTTGATTCTTCCCTCTTACACATCTCCTCCATTCAATCAGATGCCAAGCACTGTCCTCCCTACCCACTGCTGCCATCCTAATTCGGGCACCTAATTTCCTAACTCTTCCATCTGCTTGGCTGTTTTTCTTTGTTACAAGGGGTAGTTCTATGGTTTTGGCAATAGGAACATGTGGATATATCAGGAAATAATCTAGGAGTGAAAAATAAAAGTTGTGAATAAAACTTTTTAAATAAGGCAAAAAGAAAAGATGTTTTAAATGCACATATCCTGCTGTAAGATGGATAAAGGGAAATACCAGCATGTTCTGGTCAGACTGTACGTATTTACAAGGCTAATCTAAAAAGACAGACATATTGGGAAGGATGAGACTACTGAGAGGTGACATTTGGCAGAAATGGGTCCGTGTCACAAGGATCTCCAGCCCTTCCATGGTCTTTGCTAGCTAGGAGATAGAGATCTGGCTAATGGTCAGCTGGGGATTAACCAAGAGGATCTGAGAAACAGGCAAAGGCAAGTAGTTGGATTGCTGATCAGAGAAGTCTGAGCTGAGAGGCAGCCAATAAAATTTTCAGTCCAATCCTTCACTGACATGCATGCTCCACCTCCTGAAACAATCAAACCACATAAGAATTGGCAAGGTTCCTCAGAACTGGCAACTCCTAACCACAGTGGAGTCCAAACTGATCTAACAAGAGTATGGAATAACCTTTAATCCAGTGGGGAGGAGAGCAGGAAGGAGGCTGGGGGATGGTTGCTTGGGCTGATGTCAGATAGATCTGCATTGCAAACAGAGGTCTAAAGAAGTCTCTCTTCTATAGAAAGGGCAGTAATAGTACCAAGTCCTGAAAAGTAGTAGTGCCAAGAAAGAAGTCCCCATGTGGGCAATTAAACAACACTCAGGCTCTGCATTAAGATGATTTAAAGCTAACCTCCCACATCCATTCTCTGCATCATTTCCCTTAGAAGTGTCTTCTCAGGGTGGCAGGTCCCACCTTGCCCAAATGCAGTGACAAGGAGCTAGAATGAGTACCTGAGCTAACCTAAGAGGGAAAGGAACTGTGGGTGTTGTAGAGGGAAGGGAGACATGATAGCTATTCTCAAGCATTTAAAGAGTCATTATGTGGAAGAAGGATCAGTTCTGCTTGGTCTCAGAGGACAGAACTCAGAGCAATGGAAGCAAGTCACAGCGAAGCAAATTATGGTGTGATATAAAAAGGAAAAAAACGAAACAAAAAATCAACAAAAAACTTCTTCACGATTAGACCTAATTCAAAAGTGAAAGGGCCTGATTCAAGAAATGCTGGGTTCCCTCCTATTAGACAATCTTCCACTGAAGACTGGATGACTATTTGCTGGATCTGTTGAAGAGGAGATTAGGTACAGGTTGGACTAGTTGGTTTCTGAGGCTCCTTCCCACCCTTGGATTCTGTCATTCTGACACGGAGTGAATTCCACATGTACTCCTTTCCCCTTTCACCCATGCTGTTCATTTTCATCCAGCTCAGAGAGCGCCAATCCCTTCCCTTTAGCAAACATACTCCAAATCTCCCCCAGACAGACTCCCATGGAAAAGTAGAAACAAGTTTCCTAATGGAAAAGGAAACAAGGAAAGAAGCATGTTTTCAATTTCTTTTAGGCTCTCAATCCAATTTTCATGAAGCCCTCTCCGATGGTTTTTAGATACTGAAGATAGATACTAGGATATTCAATGATAATTATCTTTCACAAATGCTTATTAAGCATCAGTCATGTGCCAGACCCTGAGGTGGAGGAGATACAAAGTTATGTAAGACAAAGTCTCTGCCCTCAAGCAGCTTAAAGTCTAGTACTAGGAATAAGACGTGCATCAATAACTACAATACAAGTTAGAATTTGATCAATACAAGGGAAAGGATAAAGGGCTTTGAAAAATTTGAGGATGTATCATTTGTGTTTTCTATCTGGAACTACAAAGGCAAACCAGCCCAAAGACAAGGATCAAGTATATTGAAGTATGTAGGGCTGTTCAGCCCCATACTAAATAATCCCAGACTATTGTACTCTTTGTCTTCTTATGTCTACTTTTCATGGTTTTTTGGTCTCTTCCTTTTTTGGAAGACTGACGGCTGTTGCCTCTTGCTACTGAAGGGATGTTTGCCTATAGCAGGCTCGCTCACCCCTTAAACTTGCTAGTTATAATAAACTGTGAGCTTAGACTGCAAATCACCATGATTTTTAATGAGGTATGAAGTAAGAGTAAATGGGCTCTTAGCAAGAGCTTGGAAGTCAAATAAATATGCTTGTTAGAATGATATGTAAAATAAGAATAAATAGGATGTGAGTGAGGACCTAAGGAACCCTTGAGTAAAGCACATGAGCTTAATAGTACGGATTTTGTGACATCTAATTTGGCAACTCAGAGTTCTTTGCTGCTTTCTTCCTTGTCCTTAGCTATGTCTTAAATTGGTTAGATATTGCTTAGCTGAGTATGAGGATGAGGTGAGTGACACATTTAGGAATAAGCATGCATGTGCTGGCTCCAGAGAAAGGTGCCTGAAAATCTCCAAACTTGTGGGCTTAAAGGTAGGCTTCCCTGGCAGAAAAATATACACACACACATATGAACACATATGTGTACATATATATGTATATATGCATGCTATTATCATTCTGAAACAGCAGATGAAAACACAACAGAAGTGCAAGAAAGAGCAAAATGAGACCTCCATTCCAAGGAAGCCAGCTGCCAGAGTGGTCCTTTGGGGTCCAGTCTTTTTCCTGTGCAAGAACCCTCTTTCTATAGTGTTCTTTGGTTCAAAGGGATGCTCAGAGGATGTGGCTGAGGTTTATTTGTCTGTGTGTGAGTGTTCTGGGAGGGACTACCCACAGATGTATCGTTTGTGTTGTCTATCTGGACCTACAGACGCCAATCAGCCCAAAGACCAGGGCCAAGCAGACGCCATCGGGGAATCAGTGAAAGGTAAAATGGGCACCCTTAGCTCCACTGGCCTTCAGGATGTGTGAAGTTTCTGATTACTGCCTTTCCCTTTCCCTCAAGGGTATATGCCTAATCCAAAGGACTTGGCATCTGGCAGCTATTTAAGGGAATCCTGAAATGAACCATTTTGTGAAGCAAAGAATTTTTCACTGTGGATGCAGGTGTGTATGCACATACGCTTTAAGAGGTCAAGTTTTCCTAACTAAAGATAGCACAGCTGATCATGTCCTTTTCTTATTTGGCATCTGGAGATTTCCTAGTGTATTCTCCTCAGTTCCTTAGAGCTAAGAATCCTGCAAGCTGACTTGTAAAATTTCTGGAATATGTGGCTTCCAGTAAGTCTGAAAAGACAGAAAGGAATGTCTCTGGGGGTCTCTGTTTGAGTCTCTTATGCCAGCCAAATCAAGGACTTGAAAAAGTTGTTGATGTAGGGATTTATTTTTTTTTTAAATAACCAAAGGTTCGGAGCCTTGGAAAAACATCGGGAATCTGGCAAAATGTATGGAAATGATGTGGGCATCAAGCCACTTTCCCTTGCTTGTGATAACAGAAGTGCCTTATATGCTGGAAACTGAAGTAATTGACTTTGGAAACTGAGAGACTATGCCCTACTCTACATATACACTCATTAGAGGAAGGAGAGATGGTGACATCCAAACAAAATATAGATATGTGTGAACTTTAAGTACAGGGGAACAAATCATTCTGTCTCCTTATGATTTCTTCTGCATTTTATTAGAGGCAAACAGAGTAAGCTTTGTGAAATGGGGAATGAAGAGAGGCCTTTAATGCTATTAAGAATGCAGCAGTGGGCAGCTGGGCAGTGGATAGAGCACTGGCCCTGGAATCAGGAGGACCCAAGTTCACATCCAGCCTCATACACTAGCTATGTGACCCTGGGCAAGTCATTTAAGCCAGATTTCCAGGAAGGAAGGAAGGAAGGAAGGAAGAAAGGAAGGAAGGAAAGAAAGAAGGAAGGAAGGAAGGAAGGAAGGAAGGAAGGAAGGAAAAGAAAAAAAGAGAGAGAGAAAGAGAGAAGGAAAGAAAGAGAGAGAGAAAGAGAGAAGGAAAGAAGAAGAAGACACAGGCTGG
This sequence comes from Petaurus breviceps papuanus, assembly GCF_028583685.1. Taxonomy (NCBI): domain Eukaryota; kingdom Metazoa; phylum Chordata; class Mammalia; order Diprotodontia; family Petauridae; genus Petaurus; species Petaurus breviceps. Next base: position 24,179,189 of record NW_027185694.1, on the reverse strand, counting down.
ACACATCCAATGGGGTAGCCTTAAGCAAAGTTCTTTCCTTAACTGGGCCTCAGTTTCCTCATCTGTAAAAAAAATGAAAGAGTTGGACTAGATGACCATTCCTCCTAGTTCTGATAGACTATAATTTTATACACAACACTTTCAACATGCAAACCAACCTTACTTTCAAAAGAGGGCCCCAAAACTCATTTCTTCCTGCTGTGCTAGCTGAATGTGACTTTTGATATTTTGACTGTGACGAATCTGTGATTTTCCCCTAATTTACTATGACCAATATACAGCCCTGATGATGACTGAAAAGAGCCATCCATGAGTTAGATCACAGTCTGTCTGAACAAGTTTGAAGGAAGGTGATATTTTGCATTCTGGGCAGCAGAAGGGGCATAGCTAATTACCATCCCATAAAGTTTGTCATCTAGAATTCTGGTATATATACTTAGGAAAAGGATTGCTAAAGATTAATGGTGGAGTGATGATTCATAAATTCATTCATTCTGCTTAGGAGGTTTCACAGTAACTTCAGGGATTTCATCATGAATTGTTTGGGGTTTTAAAGCAGGTTAATCAGAACATGTCTTATTCATCACTGTACCCTTCACAACACCCAGCACAGGGCCTATGAACAAAGTAGGCTCTCAGAAAATAGTTTGAATGAATGAATTGATTCATGCAGCCAGAAATAAAAGTTCCCAAAGTCATAGTCAGGTAAAATTTATGGAATGTCTGCTTTCCTGAACTTGACAGTCTACCTTCATGCATCTGCATAAGCTCCATGCCTGGAATGTACCTTCCCCAATTCCTACTGCCCCCGGTTGTTAATATGCTCATCTGCCTCAAATAATCTACTTATTTACCTATACACATTCTAACTCCCCAGTAGGATATAAGTTTCTTAAAGACAAGGACTTTTCTTTTTTTGTCTTACAACTATTTGCCTTGCAATAGTAGATGCTTAGGAAATGTTTGTTTAATTAAATTGAATACAGTCCATTCCCCTCTCTCTGATGGACAAAACAATTGAAATCAATGGGTGTCTGTACTATCATTTGACAGTTCTAGGGAAGGAAGACTACACATCACCTAGTAATTTATTTTATGCCCTTGAAGTACTAAAGCTCTTTCTTATGTCTAATGTTATATGTTTCCAGCTGCAATTAAAGTCTTATATAAAGCAGACTATGACGGTAGTCTCTGGTCTATACTTCCTACTCCAGACTACTCCCACTGCTTCTCTGTGTATATCCAATGTTTCAGCCAATCAGGACTATACCTTGGCTTCCTCAAAGGCTCTGTTCAAAGTAGCCCTTCCGCCCAGAACGCACTCCTCCAATCTTCACCTATGGAAATCCTATCCAGGCTTCAACCCAGACACCACCACTTCCTCATTGAGCCTTCTTTGATCACCCTAACAAGAAGTGGGCCTCTTTCCTCTGCACTCAGGCAATAAGCATTTGTTCAGTGCTTATTCTGTCCCAGATATTGCACTAAACTCTAGGGATACAAAGAAAGGGGGAAAAATACATTCTCTAGCCTCCAGGAGCTTACATTCTAATCAAGGAGAGAACACACAAAGAACTAAGTACATACAGGATATATCCAGAGTAGACAGAAGACCCTCAGAGAGAAAGTACTAGCAGGGAGAGGGGAGTCGGGGAAGGAGGGAAAGGTCTCCTGCAGAAGGTGAGATTTGGGCAGAGACCTGAAGGAAGCCAGAAAAGGCAGAAGGGAGATGACAGAGAGCGCTCCAGGCAAGGACGGCCAGTGATGAAGTAGAGAGTAGGAAGAAGGGCTAGTGTTGCTAGATTATAGTAGGTGAAGAGGAATAAAGTGTAAGAAGGCTGAAAAGATGGGGAAGAGGCCAAATCATGAAGGGTTTTAAATGCCAAACAGGATTTTATATTTGATTCTAAAGGAGTCACTGGAGATCGGGTCGGGGGAAGGCCGAGACTGACATGGTCAAACTTAAACTTCACTTTGGCAGTTGAGTGGAGGATAGATTGGAATGGGAGGAACTTTAGGTGGGGAATCCAACCAGAAGGCTATGATCCCTAGGGAATTTGATTTGTACCACCCTCAAATGGCACTCATCATGGGCTGCTCTTCAATTATTCGTGTATGTAGTACTTGTATTGTGAGAATTGGGAAATGTCAGAGTCTGGAAACAGCTACAATGAAATCAAGCAAATTCTAAGAACTTATTGATTTTAGTGACATGAAGCTTGAAGAAGAAGAAGGAGAGTTATAATAATAATACCTAACATTTATATACCACTTATTATGTGCCCTCACTATGCTAAGTGCTCTATAAAATTATTTCATTTGATCCTCACAACAACTCTAAAAGGTGGGTGCTATTATTATCCCCATTTTACAGATGAGGAACATGAGGAAGACAGGACCACACAGTTAGAAGTGTCTAAGGTCTTCCAGACTTTAGGCCCTGGACTCTAAAAAGGACCATGACATCAGGGAGGTGACACCAAGACTTGTAAGTGGATTGAATTTAAGTGAGGCAGGGCTGTGAAAAGTCACCAGCCTCGCTCTCTCCTCCAGAGCCATCTGGGTTCAGTGACCAGATATCCATCAAGATGACTGAGCTAGTGAGTTTCTGACATGCTGAGTCCCTGAGTCCATAGGAGCTGGTTCTCCCATTATCAGTAACCTTTCTGAGAAGATTAGAATAAAGCTGATCATTAATGCCTCAGAAGGTGTCTGCCTGTCTGACCAGATCAAGAGTGAACCTGTTAGAGGCTGGAGTCTGAGAACGGCAATGCTTCCTGTGTGTTATCTGTGAAACCGCATTTCACAAATGGGAGGTGGGAGCTCTCTACAAGTCGACACTCTTAGCTCTCTCCTACTTGAGTTACATGTGGGAGTTCGTGTGTTATTTTTACTCAGTCTATTCTGTAAGGGCAGGACCAATGTCTAAACCATCTTTAGATACTTCCCATTGCCTTGAAGAGTGCTCTACACATAGATGACACTTAGTTGATAGAAGGAAGAAGAGAAAGAGAACAAGCAGAGGACAAGGAGGAAGAAAAGAGCTGGTGCTGGGACAGTATTTTAGGTTGACAAAGAACTTCCAGAGGCTGATTCATTTTAGCCTCACAACAACTTTGTGAGGTAGGCGTTATTATTATTGCCATCTTACAGATGACAAAACTGGGGTGCAGATCAATTAAGTGACCTGCCTAGAAACACACAGCTAGTAAATATTTGAGGCAAGATTTGAAATATCACACACAAACACACACATACTGTTAACCCAACTGGTCTACTTCCTGTTCTGCATGCATAGCATTTGATCTGTGCCTCAGTTTCCTCACATATAAAATGGCAATAACAATAATGGCACAGGATAAACTGATCATTTCTAATCTCATCACCAGGCTGCTAACTCTGCCTTGGATACTCGAAACCTTCCCACCTCCTTCAGCCTCCCCTCCCCTCTGATTGGAAGACTAGAGGGTACAAACTAAATTGCACCCAAAACCTCCCTTTATTGTGGGAAGAACCTGGACTTCTCAACTCACTCCACTTTTCAATCTGCAGCTCTGCTTGGTTTCAAATCCACATGAACAGTCAGACAAGTTGTCCAGATTCCTTCTGTGGGTTATCTTCCCCCATTCAATTATAGGCTCTTTGAGGGCAGATACTGTCTTTTTCTTATTTATATCCCCCCCCCCATCTGAGCACAGTGCCTGGCACACAGTCAGCACACTTAATAAATGCTAATTAAATTGAGGCAAAGAGAGGTTAAATGAATTTGTCCAGTGTCACAGAGCTTAAGGGAGGCTGGATTTGAACTCAGGTCATGCTGATTCTAGATCCAGCACACTATTCACTGCACCATCTAGCCTCCTAAAGGATGAAACAGCAAACATTGGGCTCCCCTTGGTCCCTACATTGACAGCTTTGAGAGTAGAGAACCGCCTGTCTGCCTCTTCTGCTTTGTGCCCCTTTACACGAATCCAAGTGACCAAACAGCAATCCTGAGAGAGATGTTTCCAGCCTTTGTAGCAACCTTGTGAGTTTAAGTGGTTTGGAACTCCTGGGTCCCTAAGACAATGCCGGCTGCCCTACAGCTACCACAGCATTTCTTGGAGAAAATTACCACAAAAGACTGATAAGCCTGCTCCCTTAGGTGGGCTCCTAACCAGAGGGTAAGGACTTTGAGAAAGACAGTACAGAGCAGAGGTGAAGAGGAAACACCTATCCAACAATCTCATTAAATACTTTATATTTTGATGCTTTAAGTATGAACCTACTGCGAGAGCATAAGAGTTACAAGTTACTCCTACATGTTCAAGTCACTGCTTCATTTTTGTCAGTATGTACTTGCGAAGTTTTGTATTTGAAGCATTTCTTTTATGTGAAAGAAATAAACAGCTAACCCATACCTGATCTACACTGCATATCAAATAACTTTCTGCACCCCTTTGGGGAAATCATAGACATGACTCAAACCTAAGCTTTAGGTGATTTTCCCTAGGGCTCTGGGGAAGGGGTATGAAGAACTACAGGGTGGGAGATCAAGACCTGGATCCATATCTTGAGAGACCAAGCTCCTCCAGAACTCATCTTGGTCTACCAACATGGGTCTAGAGCTAAGGATTCCTTGAGAGAGAGACATGATTGCACCAGTCCCCAAGGCCCAGACTTGGATGTATGTTATGTTATACATACAATGATGTCAGGGCAGCTAGGTGGTGCAGTGAATAGAGCACCAGCTCTCACCAGGATGTGAGTTCAAATCTGACATCAGACCTTTAATGCTTACTAGCCATGTGACCTTGAGCAAGTCACTTAACCCCAATTGTCCTGCCTTACTCCCTCTGAAAAGCAAAAAAAAAAAAATGATGTCCCCATCACTACAATTATGCACATATATATGCATAAGGGATATGTGTGTATGTGTGTGTTCACACACACAAAGTATATACATGGTATCATTTGAATAAGGTCTTATCACTCCTCTGAACATCTTTTGGTACTCTTACACATTTTTCTTCTCAATTAAAATAATAATAATAGTAATAGCTAACACTTACACAGCACCTTAAGGTTTTTAAAGCACTTTCTGAAAATCATTCCTCATGTTTCTTGAGGGGAGAACACTAGCTAAAAGGCAGAGTTTTACCAACCTTTTTCCCCTTCTCTACATGACCAGTGTGCTTCAGATGGCAATGGGGACCGGGTGTCCCTCTGTCCCATAATGGCACCCCCAAAGCAGTATCATGATTCCATGCCAGTATAGCAGCTGATGGATGACCCATTGCTGGAGAAAGCGGGCAGATGGTTGATGCATATGGAGAAGGGCAAAGGAATGATGGATGGGACTCAGAGGTCTGGGCAAAGCCAGACTTGTGCATACTGTCACCCATGGAGTCAGCAGAGGGTCTGGAGAGCTCCCAGTGCCTTCTTTCAGCTTTGACTTTCATGTTGGAAATCTTTTGTGGTCAGAATCAAACATAAACTTTCTCCTTCAGCACCATCATAAAAGGTGATATGGAAGACTTTCTAGAATCAGGCAAAACATTTTCTCCAAAGGACACCAAACTTAGAAATATCCTCTCTGCCCGCTATCCCTGCCCCTATATCAATGAAAATTATCAAGTTAGTTATTACAACCAAAGTAAAAAAAAAAAATCAGTGTACATTATTTTTGTTTAAATATTTTTAATATATAAGCTGTGAAGATAAGTACAAGGACTTAAGCACTGTGAGTTAAAGCAAATCAGAGTGTCTTGAAAACCAGGCATAGGTTTTAATTTAAAAAAAAAAAAACATGTATATGCTATTTTTACTTTCTGTTCTGTTCAATTTTTTTTTTACCACCTTCAAGGAAAAAAAACTTTTAGTGTAATGAAGGTAAAGATTTTTATGGTCTCACAAGAGGTAGAGCATATGAAATTGTATGGCTTGCTTTGTAAGAGAGGTCTGAAAGGGAGAGGATTGGACATCAAAACTATGAACCTATGAACTCATTTTGGAATGCCTATTTTATCATTATACATATTCTTTCCAGCCCCTCCCTTCAATCTGGTAAAATCAAGGTTAGTTACAAACAATTACTCTTACTAAATTCTAGAAGGAAACATTCTTTATTGGATTTGTCTTTGAGAGCCCCTCTGATTTTGGTGTGTTTGCCATGTTAGGGTTATTTGGGCAACTTCTGTAGTTTCTCTTCCTCCTTTCCCTTTTCTTCCCTTCTAGTTTCTTCCCTCCCTCCTTCCCTCTCTCCCTTCCTTCCTTCCACATCCAACAAATGAAGAGCAGTATGGTAGGGTCTGGGGGAAAAATGAGCCCTGCCTTTGGAGTTCCAGAACCAGAGTCCAAATCAGGACTCTGCTACTCACTCACTAGCTTAATTAGAGAACATTAGGAAAGTCACAACCTCTTTAATTTTTGCTTTCATCCTTTGTAAAATGAGAGGTTGAACTAAAAGATCTCTAAAGTGTCTTTCAGCTCTAATTTCTATGATCCTGTGATTTCCAAAGTGTTCACTATGCATTAGTCCCTTTGCTAAGCATAGTGGGAGATATAAAGCTGAATAAGAGACAGGGACCTTCAGAAGCTTCCAGTCTGCTGAAGAGGAATCCTGCTCACACTTGAAGAACTAGAGTATCACACAAGCATCTTGTCTCTTCGCAGTCCCTTCAAATGGAGGTTTCTAGAGGGCAGAGAGCACGCCCACTACATTACTATGAGACATGGTACAATGCGGTCTCTGAATAACTAAAATTGGGGGTCACCTAAATGATCAATGGGGTTACATAGCTTAACACCAATTAAGAGCTATTCAGGAGAAGTGATGTAAAAAAAAAAAAAAACGTCAGTGGGATATAAAGCTATATCATTGGGGGGGGGGGGGGGGGGCCTAGGGTGGGAGGTGAAGAGTAATGTGAAGAGCTTAGGACAGGGATAGGCAACCTGAGGCCTTGAGACCACATAGGGTTCTCCGGATCCTTGGGTGCAACCCTTTGACTGAATCTAAACTTCACAGAACAAATCCCCTTAATAAAAGGATTTGGTCTGTAAAACTTGGACTGAGTCAAAAGGCCACATGCAAGGACCTAGAAGGCAAGGTCACAAGGTGTCACAAGGTGACACAAGGTGTCAGGACCACAGGTTCCCCAGCCCTGGGCTAAGGGATAACTGATAGCCAAAGTGTTCCATTGATATCCAGGCAACGTCAAGAGATCTAAGAGGAAGGTCCTCAGTGTAATGGGTGGACTCCCTATGGAGGAATATGAACGAGTAGTACAATTAATTAACAAGTGTTTATTAAGTGCTTAGTGTGTACAAAGTACTGTGACAGATGCTAGCATACTGAAGAAAAAGCAAAAATAGCCCCTGCCCTCGAGAAGCTTATGTTCTAATGGGGGAGACGGGATGCACAGGATGAAAAGGTGTGAATGGGTTGCAATCTGCCCTGATAGACTATACACACAGATCCAATAAACATTGAAGTAGCTGGTACTGATCAAAAATCCACAATAAACTACATACTAAACCTTATTGGTTTACAGGAAGCTCCCTTCAGAATATGTCTTTTGGGCAAAGATTGCCTTTAAGCTTTAACCTGATCTATAGAGTGCCTAGTACAATATTCTATAAAACTAACAACAATAATAACAGCAATCTGTGGGCAGCCCATACGACAACTCTGTTCCCCATCTACTATCGACAGCACAGGGACATTGAGTTGTTTTTCTATGAACAAAATAACTTACTGTCATTCATATACATTCTTACCCTTGTGCCTAACAGTATACATTTTTTATGTGACTAAATGAATTTAGATGAAAGGCTGAGGTTATGTAGCACAGCTTGTCTCCACAACAAATTAATCATATGCAGTTTGAATTTGGAATCCTGGTCTCCTTAAAACAATGTTCTAACCAAATGAAGTCACTAATAATAAATGACACAATAATTTTTTTTCATTTTCATTGCCTTGTTTCAGAATCCTCTTCCCTTCAAACACGGATTCTTAGCCTGGGGTCCATGAGATTCAACATTATTGGTTTCTTTGTAATCCTATGTATTTTATTTATGCATTTTAAAACATGATTCTGAATAGGAGTGTAGGGGCTCCACCGGACAGCCAGATGGGTCCAGAACACACCAAAGGTAAGAACCTCTGCTCTAAATGTCCCTGTTGATGGGTAAGATCTTTCTGCTTGCATAAGTTCTACCATTTCAGAAAACTCCTAGGGAAGTTCCATAACCACTCAAAAGAGTTTGGTTTAATCATTAATCTGGAGAGAGTGTATGTCTATACAGTCAATAGACAGTGAGTCAGGCTCACTTCTTAAAGAGGCCTATTCACTGAATGGGCCTTTCTCAAAGTGAGAACCTGAAAAGACCTCTGCTTAAAAGGGCCGGGGTCTCCCATTGCATCCTGGACCATCTCCAGTTGTCCTGATGAATGTCTGGCCACTAGACTCAGAAGGCTCTAGAGGAGAAAGTGAGGCTGGTGACCTTGCACAGCCCTCACTCACTCAAATCCAAGTCAACTGCAGATCATGTCATCATCTGATGTCAAGGTCCCCTTTGAGGGCAGACAAACACAACAGATAGGCAATGGATAATGAGACTTGTTCATCTTCAGAAAAGTGCAAACTTCTCCTAGAAACAAAGGCTGGTGCTTTAATAGCATCATTCTACTGGTATTGTATAGCTGCAAGTCATGCAATATCATCTCCAAAGAATTAAAAACGAGTAGAACCTTTGTAGTGAACTAATGAAAGAGTTAGCAAGAGCTGTACAGAATGGGTGGGGATGGGTGGGCAGTGATCTACCTTGCTGGAAGAAATATCTAAATTGATATGTGTGACTACAGATCAATTTGAATATATGGGTGCTAAGATTAACCTTTAATGACTGCCCTTTCTTTCCTTTTTGAATCAGATGTAGTTATTGGGTCATCTATTGAGTCTGGGCTTCCCATACCTTGCCATGAGTTTAGGTCCTAGAAAGAAGTTTACAAGAGGCTCCCAAATAATCCAGAAGCTTTCCTCTTACTCAGATTCATCTCCTAAGAGTCTAATTGTAAGTATGCCATACTTATTCTATCTGTCCTAGATTCCAAGTTTATTCATTGACTATCCTGATCTCTGCTTCTTGCTTCCCCCTGGGTTCTTGTCCGTTTTTACTGCTGATTACTATGGGGGAATGCTGTTAAAGAAAGAAAATGTGTGTGATTTACAATACAAGAGGGAGGTCGTTTCAGAGTGGTAAGTCATGGGTTTGAGGAGAGAATGTGGTTTCTGTGGTTGACCAAAGGCCAAGAAACTACTCAACCAACCTTCACACAAGATTCACCACCCTTCCCAGATGAACAAGAAGCACAATTTTCTACAATGTAAGTGGGGATTTAAAACCTGAGAGATGTTTTGGCCCATCCCCCATCAGGGCCAAGTGATTACTCTCTATTCCTTGAATTGAATTAATTTTCAATTGTTATATATTTCCCAAAGAACCCCAACCCACAATCAAACTGTTGGTCTTTGTTGGTCTTAAATGATGGTTTGAGAATCACAGAAAATGTCTATTTCTTTCCTCTTACAAACTCAATTATTTCTGTGATGTGAGTCTGTCATACTGCTACTTGCCTAGAGGTGAGTCATCACCACCTACAAACCACCTGCCTCTCTTTCCTCATGTTGTATGACCATTGTACTCCATGCCACGTAATGGGAATTGAATAAACATTTGTTATTGATGCACCCTATGATGTAATAATGAAATATTGTCTTTATAAAACTACTTCATTGACAAGAGAATCAGAGAAAATTTGAACCACCCAAAAATATTGCCTTCCCAACCCATGACCTTCTTTCCTATTCCCAAGTACACATGCTAATGATATCTAAACCAAGTCTCTCCTAAAGCCATCAAATCCCTCAAGTCCCGGAAGAGGAAACCAATGCAGAATTAGCTGAAGACAGAAAATAAGGGACTACATAAACACATGTATTCTCTCTTATAGATAGTATGATCCACAAAAACACTTTCCCCCCCACTCCATCTCCTCTTCCCTTTCCCTCCATTTTCTGCTTTCCCTATATCAAACACACACACACACACACACACACACACACACACACCCCAGACATTCTTATCCACTAGAAATACATTCTTTTCCTTGCTTTTGTCCATATATAAAAATCTTCCACTTTCCCTTTTACATAAATGCACATCCTGGGTAAAGACCCACTCTGATTCTCTTCCCCACACAGTGCTGCCCATATTTGTATAGTTATTCTGATAGAGGAAAAGGTGGTATGTCTCCCCCCTGTCTCCAACCTGGACAGGGGGTGGTAGTGGTGGTGGTGGTGGTGGTGGTGGTGGTAGAGAAATCTCAGCCCAATTCCAGTTAATTCAATTCGCTTCCCCCTGAATGCCTTTCCATAGTTTAACCATTAACAAATGGACTTGGACAGAGGTCTTGGACCTATTTGCATGATAAACCTTGTGCTGCTGTTTCTGAGCCAGGGCCCTTGGGGAGCAGGGAGCAGACGGGGATGGGGCCTGCCAGGCTCTCTTCTTTTGACTGGGGGTTGGGAAATGCCAAATCAGGGAGGGTTGGTGCCAATTCCAAGAGAAAGAGCAGAGAGAGCCACACACAAAGGGAGGCTTATAGGAGGCCCTGGCACCTGACATTTGGGCAAAACGTGATTAGCTCCATTAATATCCATCTTGAGTTTAATAATTTTTTTAAAGAAAGGATTGTAACAGCTGGGTCTGAGCCTTTCCAGGAGATGAACTCATGAACAACTGTTCAAAATAACTTTATTCATATAGCCATTAGATCAGCCCACTAGGGAGCAACCAATTATCTTTGATTACTGGAGGCATATAAGGCTATGGAATGGAATTAGGGGTGGGGGGCCTGGGCGAGGATGTTGAGTTGGATGTGCTGGATCCATGACTGGGCCTCAGCTGCTCTCTAGCCAGGGCTATGGACCTAAGCCCCATCCTGCAGCAAACATGAGCTGAGTTACATACAGTACTAATGGCAGATTGGCTTGGCTTGGCAGGAATTCCAACAGAGAACTGGAAAACGGGCACTCATAGATAAAGCATGCTTGTGTTAGGGGAAAGGGAAAAGCTGAGAAGCCTTCAGGTATGTTAAAAGATATGGCTACACAAATGTGCCTCGTGTGTTCGGTGATTCTATATCATGTATCCAAAATATCAGATATTTAAGAAATAGTCATTAAAAGGCTTGGCAACATCCAGATGTCAGGCAGGTCCTCCCCCTGAACCCTGGCTCTTCTGTCCTCATAACCCAATCTCTTTAAGCCCCATTTCCTAATTTGGATTAGGCCAAATCATGGGCTTAAGCAGCATCTCCAGCCTTAGGGTAAAAATTTAAAAGGCAGTAAATTCTTTCAAAATAACTAGAGAATGGAAAAAGAACCCCAAGCAAACTTTTAGGGTTCTTTTCTTGCATTCTTTGAAATATTTCTTACTAGTAGAAAAATGAATTAGTCCAGCTATTCTGAAAAGCGATTTGGAATTATGTCCAAAAAACCAATAAATTTTATATACCCTGTAACTCACTGATAGCACTACTAGGCTTATACACCTAAAGAGATAAGAGAAATAAGAAAAAGGACCCATATGCACAAAGATATTTATAACAACTTAAGGTGGTGCCCATCAATTAGGTAATGGCTAGAATTTACATATGAATGTAACAGAATGCTATTGTGTCATAGGAAATAATGAAAGCGATGGGATCAGAGAAACCTGGGAAGACTTGTATGAACTGATGGAGAGTAAATTTAGCAAAAGGAAACAATTTTTATACCACCATAAAAACAAACAATTTCAAAGGGCTAAAAACCGATCAATGTGCTGACTAATCATAATTTCATATAGCTGATGATGAACTATGGTACCCAACTCCTGAAAGAGAAATGATGGACTCAAGATGAAGAATAGGATAAACATTTTTGGATATAGCAATGTGGGAATTTGCTTTTCCTTGATTATGCATATCTGTTATGAGAGTTTTGTTTTTCCCTTAAAGGAGTGGGAGAATATGGAAAGGAAGAGATAAGAAATGCTTATTAATTGAAAAATAAAACTAAAAGTTCTCAAGTCATAGATAGGTCCCTACTGATGTTAGTATTAAAGTGGCTTTCACGTTTATCTTCATCTTTTGCTTAAATAACAATTAGGAGCATTTAAGTTTAATTCTTCAATTCTTTGAAGGATTGATTTGCATTAACTATGTTTATTCTAAAGTACACACAAAACCAGGCACTCACCATGCTTACACCTTTAAGACCCACATAAGGGCAGGGATAATGAATGACTCATTGTAGAATGGCTGGTAGCCTCTCTAAGCTTTGATAGTTCCTGGGTCATTTTCCTACAGACTCTGGTTTGGTTTTTCTGACTAGAGTTCCTTGACTCATACCTGGACACCTTCATTGGGGTCTCTCCCCAGTGCATGGCTCAATCCTACCAGACTGATGACTTCTTAGTTTCCTCTGCTGGTTCTTTGTCTTGTCACACCTACTAACCATGGATGTCCCCAAGGTTCTGTCCCTGGGCTCTCTTCTCTTTGTATTCTATACTATCTCTCTTGGTGATTTCATCAGCTCCCAAAGATTCAATTATCTCCTTTTTTGCAGATGAATCCAGGTGTGTGTGTGTGTGTGTGTGTGTGTGTGTGTGTGTGTGTGTGTGTCCACCAGGGAGAACTTAAACTACCTCCTTGCAAACTCAAACTGGATGTCCCAAAGGCATCCATCTCAAACTCATCAGGACCAAAACTCTCCCCTCTTCCATACTTACTTATTACTGTTAAGGACAGCACCATCCTCCTAATTACATAGGCTTACAACCTTGGTGTAGTCTTCCATTCCTCACTCTCATTCACCCCATAAATCTAATCTGTATCCAAATCATGTTGTTTCAACCTCTACAACATCTCTCATACATTCCGTCCCCTTCCATCCCATAGTTACCACCCTGGTCCTGGCCCTTATCACTTCTTACTTGGACTTTTATAATAACCTTCTAATTGGTCTTCCTACCTCAAGTCTCTCCCCACACCAATCCAAAGCACAGGTCTGAACATGTCACACCCTACTCAGCTGATTCCATGACTCCCTGTTACTAACAGGATCAAGTATAAGGTCCTCTGGCATTTAAAGCTCTCCATAATCTTGACCTTTTGGCTCTTGACCAGTTTGTTACTTTGGCAATTTCTTTTACTATTCATCCTCGTTCGCCTCACAAACCCAATCAGTTGCTAAACCTTGCCATTTGTCCCTCTACAACATTTCTCACATCTGACTCCTCTCTACTTCAGCATTAGTTTAGGCCTCTGTAGCTTCTCACCTAGATTACTGTACCAGTCTCCTAGTGCCCTTCCTGTCTCAAGCCTTTCCCCACTGTGGGCCATCCTACACACAGCTCCCAAAGCAATTTTTAGTTGAGCACAGAACTGACAATGTCACTCCCTCCCCACTCAATTTCAATTTCTTCCTATTGCCCCACGGATAAAATTTAAACTCCTTTGTTTAGCTTTTAAAGCCCTTTACAGCCTGGTCTCAACCTGTCTTCAGCCTCCCCAGACATTACTCCTTCTCCTGTATTCTCTCATCCAACCCACTTAGCCTTCTCTCTGTGTCTCATACATGGCACTCTCCTATTCCCATTCCTTTGTACTGACTATTCCCCATGCCTAAAATATACTCCTCACCTCACAAAATCCCCTCTCCCTGTCTCAGGTCTCTTGTCTGTTCCAAGCTATCTGTTATTGCCAAAGTAATTTTCTTTAAGCATAGATCTGACCATATGCTCCCCAACTCATTGATTTCAGTGCCCTCATATTGCAACTAGGATCAAATGTAAACTCTTCTGATCAGCTTTTAAAGCCCTTCACAACAATAAATAAAATAATTCCTGCTCCCAAGGAATTTACCTTCTAATCTGGGGGGTAGGGAGGGGCATGGTGCAACAAATACATACAGTGATTTTATGTCTATCTATGATAGTACATTAAAATGTATGTGTAACCTAAAGATTAAGGGAGTATATTAGCAATTGGGGAGGATCAAGAAAGATTTTCTATAGAAGGTGGTATCTAAGCTACATCTTAAAAAAAAGAGAATAATTTTCTATAGCAGAAGTAAGAAGGGACTGCATTACAGGCATATGGGACAGCCATTGCAAATGCATGGAGATAGGAGATGGTATCTCATCTGTTAGGAATAGAGAGAAAGCATTGGGCAGAAGCACTAAGTGCAAGAAGGTAGCAATTTGCAACCTCTCCCATATACCTCCTTCTCTCCTCTGATACTGCCACTGTCCTGGTGTAAGCCCTCATCACCTCACACCTGGACTATTGCAATAACCTACTGGTGAGTCTGCCTGCCTCCAGGCTCTGCCCATTCCAATCCGTCCTCTATTTAGCTATCAAAGCAACTCTCCCAAAGCACTTCTCTGACTATGTCACTTCCCCGACCTCCACCCCCATTCAAACTCCAATTGTCCCCTATCACCTCCAGAATCAAATACAAATTCCTCTGTTTGGCATTAAAGTCCTTCATAACCTAGGACACTGCAGCCCCAACCTTTCTAGTCTTATCATTCCTGACTCCTCAGTACATACTCTTCAATACAAGGACAACTGACCTCCATGCTCTTTCTCAAATATGGTGCTCCATCTCTTGACTTCTGCCTATCTGCCATGCCTGAGATGTTCTTCCTCCTCATCTCTACCTCCTGGCTTCCCTGAGCTTCTTTCAAGTGCCACCTAAAATCCTATCCTTCTATATCCTATCCCAGTCCCTCTTAATTCTAGTGTCTTCCCTCTGATAATTATTGCCCTATTTATCCTGTATACAACTTACGTGTACATATTTGTCTGTTTGTGGTCTCCTCTATTAGACTGTAAGCTCCTAGAGGGAAAAGACTATCTTTTACTGCTTTTTGTGTCTCAGCACTAGGCACAGAACAGGTGCACAGGAAGAGCTTAATAAATGCTTATTGACTTAATAGACTGACGCCTAATGAGTCTGGAAATGAGTTGGGCTGGACTAAACAGAGGAATTTTTATTTTAACCTACAGGAAGTAGGAATGGAGTGTGGAGGTGGAGGGGATGTCACATAATCAAAATTGTGTTTAAGGAAAAATTACTTTGGCAGCGATGTGTAGGACGGAATGGAGTAGGAGAGACTTGAGGCAGGACAACCAGTTGGAAAGCTGTTGTAATCTAGATGAGAGGTAGTACAGGTCTGAACTAAGGTGGCAGCTGTGTGGATGGAGAGAAGGTTCAAGAGAGATGTAAAGGTCGAAATGTCCAGATTTAGCTACTGACTGGATGTTTAGGGTGAGGGGGAGAATGTGAGAGAGATGAGTCAAGGATAATGCTGAGACCATGAAACTGGAGGAGAGGAGCATAATGATGCCTTTGACAGAAACAGGAAAGTCCGAGAGAGTGTTGGGTTTGGAGATGGAAATTGTAAGGGTGGTTTTAGAGATGTTAACTTTATCCAGCTTGAAATGTCTAATGAGTGAGTTGGGACTACAAATCATGGAAAGATTGGGGCTAGAAAAGAAATATATAGATGTGCAGCTATGTGGCACGGTGGGTAGAATACTAGACCTGAAGTCAGGAAGACTCATCTTTGTGAGTTCAAATCCAACCTCCGAAGGTACTAGCTGTGTGGCCCTGGGCAAATCATTCAACCCTGTTTGCCTCAGTTCCCTCATCTGTAAAACAAGCTAGAGAAGAAAAGGGCAAACTGCTCCAGTATCTTGCCAAGAAAACCCCAAAAGGGGCCAAACAGAGTTGGATACAACTGAAACTACTGAACAACAGGAACTTCTGGAGAAGATGATAGTGGATAGAGTTAAGTGAAGTGGAAGCATTCATTCATTCATATGCCTGAAGGTAGAAAAATGATGAGGAAGATGCCAATGAGTATAAAAAGAGAAAAAACAGAGGTGGCTAGGTGGTGCAGTGAATAGAACACCGGCCCTGGAGTCAGGAGTTACCTGAGTTCAAATCCAGCCTCAGACACTTAGCACAAAAACTAGCCATGTGACCTTGGGCAAGTCACTTAACCTCAATTGCCCTCCAAAAAGCAAAAAATAAAAAAGAACAATCCATACATGCATCAGTGACATCTTCTATGAGTGCATTGGCAGGATACAGGTATAGGTTTTTGTAATTGATATTTCATGGTAGATAACATCTTCACCATCATACAAATGGCTGAAAGATTGAGAAAAAAAGAGTACATTGTCTTAACTGTTGATTATTTTAAAGCTTTTGATTTAATAAAAGGGAAAAAACAACCATGAAGTTTCTTTTCCAATGTAGAAGCATACAGCACTGATACTTCAGTTGTTATAAAAATTAATACTATAAAAATATCTTGATCCTGGGACTCTCTTGAAGACCTAATCAATCTTAACTTAATCACAAAGCAAATGTATTGCCCAAAGAAGGCAGAAATGGGAGCTAGATCATTAGGAGGAGTTATGGTAGCCAAACAAAGAGTGAAAATGTCTTCCTATTAACCAAATGATGAGAGATGTCCCTTTTGTTTATCATTAACCAGACTTGAAATAAAGTCATTATAGGGAGTAGTTTCTGGAAGACATGCTACTTATATAATCTTTGGCATCCCTTAACCTCCCTGGGTAGCTTCTTCATCCATAAAATAAAGGGACTTAACTAGCTAGCCTCTGCCGTTCCATCCAGCTCTAGATCCATGAACCTCTAATCTTCTCCCAGGATATAAGATAGCGCCCCCTCTGGAAGACTTTAACAACTTATGCTCTTACTCACAGTGTGAGTTTCCAAAGGATCAGCTGCTACCTTGAACTCTAGGAGTAACTAAGTGGCTATACTTCTTATACTATAGGTCACAAGTCTCCATTAGCTTGCTACCCATTACAATTAAGCTTTAGCAAAGAAATTTGCTAGGCTGGTATAGTAAGAACTATCAAAACAAAATATTTTCCCCAAAAGCCTGGGGCATACTCTCCCAAATACATATAGCATCTAATGCAAGAGGGGTCTCAAATTTAGAGTACAACTGTAGTGAGGCATGAGTAGGGAACACATGTGACTAAGAGATAACTCACAACTTCTGGTCCTAGAAATCCCATATCCCTTTGTAGGGTCCTCACACGGCTACTTTTAAACTGGGCTCCCAAGATTAACTTTTTTATTTTTGGAGGGCAATTGGGGTTAAGTGACTTGCCCAAGGTCACAAAGCTAGTTTTGTGTGTGTGTTAAGTGTCTGAGGCCGGATTTGAACTCAGGTCCTCCCAACTCCAGGGCCGGTGCTCTTTTCACTCCACCACCTAGCCACCCCCAAGATTAACATTTTTCTTGAGTCTATAATTGACACTTCTCAATATATGAAGTTGCCTCCGTCCTTCAATGACTGTCTTTCTGCATCTAGCAGTCCTTGGCATATTGCTCTATTCCTGGCTAGATATATTGCCTTCTACTGGTCTACTCTCTGACAACATCGTCACTAGCAGGGGGAGAAGTAGAATACCTCTAGGGTTACTCTACCAACTCTTTCTGTCTTCTGATATAGATATGAAGATCTGCATTCACAAAGTACATATGAGCCTAAAATCCTCCATTGCTAGGCTATCATGCGACTGAAATTCCTCCAGCTATTTGGTTAGTCAATCATGATTATCTTCTTACCCTAATTAAAGAAGCTCACACCTCACTAAGGTGCCCTGAGGTATAACTTCATCTTCTTAACATATTTAAAATTTCAACATGACTATATTTTGTAATTATATTATCTGAGCTGAGAGGATAGGGGTCACAGAGCCATCACATCCTCCCTCTCGCCTTCCCTTAGGAAAACATCAACATTGACCTCATTGTTAAATAACTCCAAAAGATACTAACTGAAGCTAAGTACTTTTCTGTTGCTATAAAATGTCATTTACTTCATAAATACTATAAAATGTGTGCTTATTTCTTTGAAGGACAAGGTCTTTTCTGATTTAATGGGAAGAATTCTGCTAGTCAAAACCAGTCTCCAAGCAGATGTTTTTTCATTTAATAAATAACGTGCGTCTACTAGATTTGGCTAAATGTAAGAGTGGATTGCTTTTTTCTTCTTTCCCCAAATGGTGTCTCCCATGCATTATTCAAGATACCTTGAATTATTCAAGGTCAAAATTATTCAAGATACCTTCAAAGACATCAGATGAAATTAAAGAAGTATATATGTAAAATCCTATATTTAGGTTCAAAAAACCAATTGAATACACACTGTATGGTGAGGCCTGTTTTGACAGCATATCTGGTGGAAAAGATATGACATTTTTATTGGATCACAAATTCAGCATAACCCAAAAATGTGAAAATCTGATTTAAAAAAACAATGCAATCCTAGGATACATCAATAGAAGATTAAGGGAGGTAGAACCCCACCCTTCTTCATTGGACCGATCATATCTGAAATACTATGACCAGTTCTGGTTGCTACTAGATAGTATCCAAAGAAGGATCATTAGGAAGATGAGAGGCCTAGAAACCACATCCTTTAAAGGGATGATTAGTTAGCTGAGGAAACATGAAATATGTAGGTTGAAGAAGAGAATACATAAGGGAGGGTTAATAGTTGTCTTGAATACCTTAATGGCTATTATATGGAAGATGGTAGAACCAATGAGGGGAAGGAATAAGGAGATAGATTTTGGCTCAATATAATCAAGACCTTTCTACTGGTTAGTTCTGCCCAACTATGAAAGGCTGCCTTTGGAAGGAGTGATTAGTTTTATTCTTAGAACTGGTAACTCTAATTTTACAACAGGGAATTCATTTTTCAGTGACACTTCCTTCCCACCTCTCCCATCAAGTAACCAACTTGAAGAGTAAGAATCATTTAAAATCTGCTTTGGGTTCCTGGATGTTTGTTTTGACATTGTGACAAACTTTGACACTGGCACACTGTTGGAGAGAAGCAGATGAACAAGTGTTCTAGCCTTGCCTTGCCATTTGACTCCAACCTTCTTAACTGTGAGGGAAGTAAGCCAGATTTCACAGCTTACATTCCTAAAGGAAAGTGGGGCAATGGTACGGAGAAGATAGAGCTATGTTCTTGTTTGGGAGAGTAGAGGACACACATATGGTATCTTGTGTTCACCTAAGATAGAATTCAAAAGGTATTAGTGAGATTAGTTGAGTAGTCTGGGTATAGAACTGTCATATTTACCCAGAGATTAAAACTTGACCCAGAGCTCCAAGAAGCTAAGAATTAAGGTTCTGCAATGAATCACAGTCTTAATGCTTTGCTCCCTTTGCCCCATTGGGGCATCCCGATTGTCTACCATATTAGAAGCACTTACAACTTCAAGTGGGGAACTTGTTCTGTTATCAAATGCACACAATCACTGAAAAACATAAAATTATTTATACACAATGTATATAAAAATTACAACTAGTTAGGCTCAAATTTAGAGCCCTGATACAAATAGATGTAATCCCCACAGATGTCAGATAACTGCTTTATTCCATGGTTGTATATTATGCCCTTAACTATGGACAGATATCTCACAGATACATTCCAATGGCCACAAGGAGGACTGGTCAAAATGAGACCGGCTCAGGCTAGCCCATCTCCCATTGCTATAGAACCTATAGTCGATGCAGATGTCCTACTTTTCCTTCTTTTTAGTTTACTAGAAGTGTTCATTTTGTAATGAATGATGGAAGCATGTAAAACATAAATATGCTTTAAAATATACTCAGGGATGTGCTGATAGTTTTTCTTCAGGACAGGTTTTTCAGTTTTATCTACATTATTAATTTGGTCATCTACATTATTAATTTTTTTCTCCATCACTTTCTTAAGCCTAGACAAATCAGTCTGATTTGTACTGCTTGCCTGTCTCTGAGGTGTAAATGCTCACCCTGAAATTTGAATAATTGGTTCCTGATTTACTCCTATCCGAAAACCAATCTTAACCCCAACTTCTAACCACTAACCCACCCTCATATCTACTGCTACAAATTCAAGTCAGAATTGGTGGAGAAATAGTGAGGGAAGACTAGCAATGAACAGGTAAATACTACTGTATTTGTATTGGTTCTTTTAGGTTATGAAAATAGATTAACAACCCTTTCTCTCCTTGCCCACCCCACACTGGAATATATGCTTGTTAAGAGCCAGAATTTCTTGATTTTTGTCTTTGTTCCCCAGAACCTAGTATGGTGCTTTGGGGTGGGGGTGGAAGAGACTATGTCCTATTAATTAGCCAAGTGGGAGGAAGCAAGGAATAAGCACAGGATTGGGAGTCCAGAGACCTGGATTCTTATCTAAATTCTTCAATCAATTGAGAACTTGGACATTTTGCTTCCCTTCTGTGAACCCCAGTTGCCCCATCTACAAAAACTAGGGAGTTTGGCTCAATACTTTAAATATTCCCTTCCAGCTCTAACAATTCTATGATGTAGGAAGCATTTGGGGAATCATAAATGACTAGAAAATAGAAAAGGACCTTGTGAAAGGTTAACGCACACTTTTTAACCAATGAAATGTTTGCAGGTTCATTAAAGTATTGTAAGGCTACCTAACACCATTGTTAATGTTCTTCCTATTGTTCTTCACACCATCTGTGATACCAGGGAGTCCTATTACACTATGCTCAGCCTGTAATCTCCCCCAAAGACTTGCCTGATGAGCCCTGAGAACTCAGTGGTGATCATAAGAATTAAAGAATAAAGAGGCCAAAAGCTAGCTTTTGCTTTTGCTTTGCTTTTCTTAAACACCAGTTTGGAGCACACTGATAACTGGAAAATCTCCTTGGTGTTAGAGTAGGCATTGTCTCAAAGTAGGTCCTGGTAAGCCTTATTTTTCTTCTCTTAAAGTAAAACTGTTATTTTAAAAAATGGCCAGAATTTGACTGCACCAAACCCACAACTCTTTGAAATACTGCAAAGAAGAGGGAAGTATAGATTAGATGTCAAGAAACAATGTCAAGAAAACAAGTTCTTGTATCCCTCCCCTTTCTACTGTCACTTACTAGCTATGTGACACTGAGCAAGGAATTTAACCTCACTGAGACTCAGTTTCCCTGTCTGCAAAATAGAAAAGACCTTACAGGGTTATCATGAGACTCAAGTAAGAGAATGGGGATGACAAAGTTTTGTATGGTACAATGTAGGTTATTATTAATAAAGAAGCCTCAAGAGAGTTTCGTTTCATTTTGTTTTTAAATGATGGACACCCAACATTCTTGGAACTGGAAGAGATTTCAGAACACCATCTAGTAAATCCCTCTGCCTCTGGGAAGGATAATTATCACAGACTGTTGTCGGCTCTTTTTTGGGAGGGGGGGAAGGCAGTTGGGGTTAAGTGACTTGTCCAAGGTCACATGGCTAGTTTTTGTGTTAAGTGTCTGAGGCCTGATTTGAACTAAGGTCCTCCTGACTACAGGGCTGGTGCTCTATTCACTGAACCACCTAGCCGCCCCCTGTTGTCAGCTCTTTAATTAAAGTGTTTTGTTTTGTAAAGTGCTTTAACTTGAGCCTCACATCAACCCTGGAAGGTAGCCACTGCAGCTATTATTATTCCCATTTTACAGAGGAGGAAAGTGAGGTTCAGAGCAGTGAAGTCATTTGTCTATTTTCACATAGCCAGTAGGTGTCAGGAGTATGATTTGAACCCAGATCTTCCTCACCCCAAGGGTATTATCCACTATCTCCTATACCAGTGGTGTCAATTTAAAAAAAAAAACCTAATAGATGTCACACAGACTTGAGAAAACCACAGAGTAACATCTATTTTGTACCATATTTTTTACTTTGTTAAATATTTCCATATTACATTTTAATCTGCTCCTGGCCTCACCCAAGAGTTTTGCCCTGGGGCAAGTTTGATAATTTTGCTCTACACCCCAAAGAACACAGCTGCCTTAGCAGCAGAATCCATATCGAAACCCTACCTTTGTGCTCTTCTATGGCTCTATAAGCTTTCATTTTCCCTTTTAAATAATTTATTTAAATTATTATTTCTTTTAAGTCTTTAGTTTTGAGTTTCAAATTCTCTCCCTCCCCTGATGCCCCTTCCACTTGAGAAGGTAAGCAATATATCAATTATACTTGTGAAATCACACAAAACATTTACATATTAACCATGTCACCAAAAAAAGCAACAAAAATTAAAATATACTTTGATTTGTACTCAGAGTTCATCAGTTTTCTCTCTGGAGGTAGAAAGCACTTTTTCATCACAAGTCCTTTGGAAGCCATTAAATTCTTAACATATATTCAATGGACTTTTAGAACATCTATTCAACATTGTTTTTGATAAGAGCCCTTGGCAATCACTTTTTTCCCCTTCTGAGCTGGTAGCAAGTCTCACCTTATATACTCTCATTATTCCCTTTATGGCAAATAAAATTTCATCGATACTGGAGGAAAATAATCCCAAGAGGTATTTGTGGGGATTGGGAGGAAACTAAATTCATGAAATACTGTCAAGCATATCTTCCTCGGGCCCAGCACTTTAACAATTTATAGGCAGCAGTGCCCTCTAGTGCTTGTATCTCTAAGTACCCAGATCCAGGCCTCAGACTGACCTAGGGTCAGCAGTTGATTCTTCAAGGCTGGAATTTCACAGCTTTTTTCAAATTTGTGTTCTCCACCCCAGCCCATCTTATCTCTCTCCTGCATGCATGAAGCCATCAGCTGATATTTCCTGCCGGCTGTGTCCATAACAGCTTCATTTAGCAGCATGAAATTGGACTCAGAATAGGCAGGGACATGTGCAAAGCTCATCCCCACCTCACCAACAAGCACATGGGCCATCACCTGCTGTCTGAGGACAGTCTTCCTTTTAGAGAAACAATATGCCCTTTTCCTCACTTCACCCCTCTTCCAAGGTCAAACAGGGGTCTATCCTAGATAATATTCCTTAAGAGGTGATACCCACTTCTCTGCAAAGATTTAGATGCAGGGTTGCTTAGAGGTAGGGGGATAGATTTACCCTCCTTCAACCCTTTCAGAATCCTAGGATTTTAAATAACTTTTTAATGTGTCATTCATACATGTAACAAACATTTGTTGAGTGGCTATAATGTGCAAGGCCATCTTCCAAGTTGTAGACTAGATTTGATATCCCAATGACTCTCTGCATTCCCCAGATGAGAGAAATAAAGCAACAATCTATGGCATGGTGATTCTAGGCTTAAATAGGCCTGTGGTGGACACAACTAAACACACTAAAATCCACACACTAAAATCTACCAGTAGATTCTGCCTGTTTGTGCTCACAGCATCTACATCCTAGATACTAGGCACAGAATACTATTCAAGGCACATTGAACCAGGCAACAAAGCAGATTTCATCTTAAACCTTTTTCACTCCTTCTTTCTCCTCACACTGACTGGAATCTGACTGCCTCCTGATGCCATAGCCCCCTGCCCATCCTCTCCATCACTGGATGCACTTTCACCCTGTAATGCGAATGTAAATTTTAAAGATCTTCCCTGCCCCTAGGCTAAAGTGCACCAGAAGCCTGGGGAGGGAGGCTTGTT
>NW_027185694.1:24060530-24155615 GCF_028583685.1 Petaurus breviceps papuanus | reverse complement strand
TGGTCAAGGTAAGGGAGGTGAAAGACTCCTTGCTCCCCATTGCCACTTCCACCATTCAGTAACCTCCCCTCCTTTGAGGTTCATTCAGTCCATATTTATCACCTCCTCAAGTTTCTGGTAGCTACTACCTATAGACCTCCAGGACATTCTCCATCTTTCCTCAATGACTTTAGTGCACACTCTCTTCCCCAACTCCTGACCTTCTACTAGGAGAATTCAACATACATATTGATACTTACTGTAACCTTCGAGGTCCTCAATTTACTCATTTCTCTTAACCTCATCCTCCATCCCACCTCAGATACATACAGAGATAGTCATAGTCTTGATCTTGCCATCACACACGAAAGCACCACTTTCATATTCATGAACTCTGAAATTCCTTTTTCTAACAGAGTCTTTCATTCCTCCTCTCCCTCTACTTTAAACTCCAGAACCTGTTCTTCATCCTCACTGACACTTCCAATCCCTCCATCCCTCAGTTCTAATTGAGGTCATCACTCTTGTACAGGCTATACTCTCTTCCCTTTCCCTTACTGAACCCTTGGAAAGCCAGTTCAATGCTATATTGTCCTCTCCTCTCAAATCCTGAGTCCCTTCATCCTGTCAAAGATCTTGCCATGCCAAATTTCACTCCTACCCACGTGCTGCTGCTAAACAACGCTGAAGAAAATCATGCTACTATACTCAATCGATCCACTACAAATTTATGTTTAACAATCACGAATGGGCTATTCACAGCAGAAAGGCCATCCTTTTAAACCTCTTTAATTGACTCACTATTCTACTTACCATAGCAGCTTTTCCAAAACTTCTCATGCTTCCTCAAACTTCCACAGTTTACCCCTAATCCTTTCAGCCTAGAACCATACCTCATACTTCACAGAAAAAAATTAAAATTATTCAACAAGAGCTCCCTCTTCTGACTGGTTCCTTTACATTGCCTTCTGCAACCATCTCCTCCTTCACCACTTTACAGAAAGAGGTAACACCTCTCCTGGCCAAGGCAAACCCTTCTGTATGCATAAGTGATCTCCTTTCATGTGGTCTTCTCCAGTAACTTGTCCCCTCTGTCTTCTCTATTCTCTCGTTAATCTTCAATCACACTGTTGGCAGCTTCTTTACAACCTACTCAAGTCTCTCCCATGCTCAGAAAGCCTCCACTTCATGCATCTATCCCCATGGGTTATATTCCTCTATCTCTCCTCTCTTTTGTGGCTGGACTCTGAAGAAGGATATCTACAAGTTCCTCCATTTATTCTCTTCTTGCCGTCTTCTTATCTCTGCAATCTGGTTTCTGAGCTCACCATTCAACCAAAACTGCTCTCTCCAAAGTTACTAAGGATCTCTTAATTGCCAAATATGATACAGCCTCTTCTCAATCCTCATCTTTCTTGACCTCTCTTCAGCCTTCGATACTGCTGATCCCCCTATTCTCTTTCATATTCTCTTCTGTTTTTGTGGCCCTACTTTCATGCTTCTCCTCTTACCTGCCTGATCACCTCTCTGTCTCCTTTACTGAAGGGGTTCCTTATGACATGTAATTTATTCTAAAGTACAATGAAGGAATCCAAGCACCACTTCAAAGTGTCTTTGCATGTTGGTGGAAGGTCAAGATAGATTAAAAGGCATAAGGAATGGAGAGGAGAAAGCATTAATGATGACAATATGCTAGGAGAAAATAAAATTATTGTCTCAAAGATTTTACAAGGGTATGCTGGCAAATGATCAACAACTGGCTCTCCCAAAAGCATTAACAGGGCACTTTTAAGTTTAATCTGCGTTATTCACATTTTCTCCATCATCTTTATTTTTTACTTTTTTTGTCTTTATTAATTTGTTCATTTACTTTGAGTTTATAAGATTCAGTTCCCCAGTTCTTTGAGTTTCAAATTTTCTCCCCTCACCCCTCATCCCCCATGGCGGAATACAATCAGGTATAGGATCTGCAGATACTTTCGCATTAGACATTTTTCAGGTTATAAAGAAGGACTGTATCAGATGGAATAAACAATGGGAAAGAGGAACCAAACCAAACAAGAAAAAGAAAGAGAGCAGGTAACTTCCTTCAATCTGCATTCAAACTCAGTTCTTTCTGGTTCTTTCTCTGAATGTACACATCTCTCTCCATCATGAGTCTTTTGGAGTTTACTTATAGCCCTGCATTTCTGAGAAGAGTCCAGTCTATCAAAGTTGGTCATTACACATATATTGTGTCTGTAACTGTGTATAAATTTTTCCTGGTTCTACTCTTCTCACTCAGCATCAGTTCATATAAGCCTTTTCAGGTAGATATAAAGTCCATCTGCTCTTCATTTCTTATGGCACGATAGTATTCCATTACATTCATATACCATAACTTGTTTAGCCATTCCCCAATTGATGGGCATCCCCTTAATTTCCAATTCTTTGCCACCACAAAAAGAGCTGCTATAAATGTTTTTGTACATATGGGTCTTCCTCCCGCTTCTGCGATCTCTTTGGGATACAACCCTAGCAGTGGTATTGCTGGGTCAAAGGATATAAAATTAGTTATAGCCCTTTGGGCATAATTCCAGATTGCTTTCCAGAATGGTTGGATCAGTTCACAACTCCACCAGCAATGTATTAATTTTCCAATTTTTCCACATCCTCTCCAGCATTTATCATTTTTCTGTTTTGTCATCTTAGCCAATATGACCAGTGAGATGTGGTACCTCAGAGTTGTTTTGATTTGCATTTCTCTAATCAATAGTGATTTAGAGCATTTTTTCATATGCTTATAGATATCTTTAATTTCTTCCTCTGAGAACTGTCTGTTCATGTTCTTTGACCATTTATCAATTGGGGAATAACTTGTATTCTTATAGATTTGACTCAATTCTCTGTATATTTTAGAAATGAGGCCTTTATCAGAGATATTGGTTGTAAAAATTCTTTCCCAGTTTCCCACTTCCCTCTTAATCTTGGTTACATAGACATTGTTTGCACAGAAGCTTTTCAGTTTCATCAAAGTTATACATTTTGCATTTTATGACGCTCTCTAATTCTTGTTTGGTCATGAAATCTTCCCCTCTCCATAAATCTGACAGGTAAACTATTCCTTACTTTCCCAGATTGCTTACAGTATCATCCTTTATACTAAATCATGCACCCATTTAGACTTAATTTTGGTATATGGTACTAGATAATGGTCTATGTCCAGTTTCTGTCATACTATATTCCAGTTGTCCGAGCAGTTTTTGTCAAATAGTGAGTTCTTATCCCCAAAACTGGGGTCTTTTGGTTTATCAAAAAATAGATTACTATACTCATTGACTGCTGAGTCTCGTGTGCCCAATCTATTCCATTGATCCACTGCTCTATTCCTCAGCCAGTACCGAGTAGTTTTGATGACTGCTGCTATATAATACAGATTAAAATCACCTTCCCTAGCATTTTTCATTAATTCCCTTGATATTCTGGGCCTTTTGCTCTTCCAAATGAATTTTGTTACTATTTATTGTAGTTCTATAAAGTAATGTTTTGGTAATTTGATTGGTATAGCAATAAATATGTAATTTAATTTAGGTAAAATTGTCATTTTTATTATATTAGCTCAACCCAGCCATGAACAATTGTTTTTCCAATTAGTTAGGTCTAACTTTATTTATGTGAAAAGTGTTTTGTACTTGTGTTCATATAGGTCCTGGGTTTGTTTTGGCAGGTAGATTCCCAAATATTTTAAAATGTCCACAGTAACTTTAAATGGGATTTCTCTTTCTATCTCTTGCTGTTGGATTTAATTAGAAATATACAGGAATTCCGTGGATTTATGTGGGTTTATTATCCTGCAACTTTGCCAAATTTATTTATTGTCTCAAGTAGTTTTTACTTGACTCTTTAGGATTCTCTAAATATATCACCATATCATCCTCAAAGAGTGATAATTCGGTCACTTCTTTGTCTAATTTGATTCCGTTGATTTCTTTTTCTTCTCTAATTGCTACTGCTAACATTTCTAGTACCAGATTGAATAAGAGGGGTGATAGTGGACACCCTTGTTTCACCCCTGATCTTATGGGAAATGCTTCTAGCTTATCCCCATTACATATAACACTTGCTGATGGCTTTAAAGAGATGCTAATTATTATTTTAAGGAATGCTCCATATATTCCTATAATTTCTAGTGGTTTTTAGTAGGAATGGATGTTTACTTTGTCAAAAGCCTTTTCTGCATCTATTGAGATAATCATGTGGTTTCTGCTAGTTTTACTGTTGATATGATCAATTATACTGATGGTTTTCCTAATATTAAACCATCCTTGCATTCCTGGAATAAATTCTACCTGATCAAAGTCTATTATTCTTGAGATAAGTTGCTGTAGTCTTTTTGCTAATATTTTATTTAAAATTTTTGCATCTATATGCATGAGAGAAATTGGTCTATAACTTTCTTTTTCTGTTTTATCTCTTCCTGATTTAGGTGTCAGTATAATGTTTGTGTCATAAAAAGAATTTGGTAGGACTCCTTCTTCATTAATTTCCCCAAATAGTTTGTAGAGTATTGGAATCGATTGTTCTTTAAATGTTTGATAGAATGCACTAATAAATATGTCTGGCCCTGGAGATTTTTTCCTAGGGAGTTCACTGATGGCTTGTTCAATTTCTTTTTCTGAGATGGGATTTTTTAAGTAATTTAATTCCTCTTCAGTTACTCTGGGCAACTTATATTTTTGTAAAATATTCATCTGTTTCACTAAGATTGTCAAATTTATGTGCATATAATTTGGCAAAATAATTCCTAATTATTGTTTGA
The DNA here is from genome assembly GCF_028583685.1 of Petaurus breviceps papuanus. Classification (NCBI taxonomy): domain Eukaryota; kingdom Metazoa; phylum Chordata; class Mammalia; order Diprotodontia; family Petauridae; genus Petaurus; species Petaurus breviceps. The sequence continues at coordinate 24,150,838 of NW_027185694.1, read as the reverse complement.
ATTTCCTCTTCTTGAATGTGAATTTACCCTTTTCATTTTTGATACTGATAATTTGGTTTTCTTCCTTCTTTTTTTTTTAATCATATTGGCTAATGGTCTATCAATTTTATTGTTTTTTTCATAGAAACAGCTCTTAGTTTTATTTATTAATTCAATTGTTTTCTTAATTTCAATTGTATTAATCTCTCTTTTGGTTTTCATTATTTCTAATTTAGTATTTAATTGCAGATTTTCAATTTGTTCTTTTTCTAGCTTTTTCAATTGCATGCCCAATTCATTTCTCTAATTTATTCATGTATGCACTCAGGGATATAAAACTTCCCCTAAGAACTTGCTGCATCCCACAAATTTTGGTATGTTGTCTCATTATTGTCATTCTCTTGAATGAAGTTACTGATTGTTTCTATAATTTCTCGGTTGACCCACTCATTCTTTAGGATTAAATTGTTTAGTTTCCAACTAGTTTTTAGTCTATCTTTCCATGGCCCTTTATTGCATATGATTTTTATTGTGTCATGATCTGAGAATGATGCATTTAATATTTCTGCCTTTCTGCATTGAATCGTGAGGTTTTTTATGTCCTAGTACATGGTCGATTTTTGTGTATGTGCCATGTACCACTGAGAAGAAGTTATATTCCTTTTTATCCCCATTCAGTTTTCTCCAGAGAGCTATCATACCTACCCTCTCTAAAATTCTATTCACCTCCTTAACTTCTTTCTTGTTTATTTTGAGGTTGGATTTATCAAGTTCAGAGAGGGGGAGATTAAGGTCCCCCACTAGTATAGTTTTGCTATCTATTTCTTCCTCTAATTCCCTTACCTTCTCCTCTAGAAATTTGGATGCTATGCTAAGTAATTATATTGCTTCATTCTTGATGGTCCCTTTTAGCAGGAAATAGTTTCCTTCCTTATCTCTTTTAATTAGATCTATTTTTGCTTTTGCTTTATTTATTTATTTATTTGCTTTATTGCTTTATTTATTTTTGCTTTTGCTTTTTATTTTTATTTATTTATTTAAGGATTGCTACCTCTGCTTTTTTTTTTTTACTTTAGCTGAGGCATGATATATTTTACTCCAGTCTTTTACCTTTGCCCTGTGTGTATCCCTCTGTTTCAGATATGTTTCTTATAAACAGTATATTGTAGGATTATAGTTTTTACTCCATTCTGCTATCTGCTTCTGTTTTATGGGAGAGTTAATCATATTCACAATTATGATTATCTGTCTCTTTCCCTCCATCCTATTCCCTCCCCTGTTTATGCTTTTATTTTTCTTCCCTTCTCCCTTCCTCTCCTTAAGAATTTTCCTTTTGACCACCACCTCTCTCAGTATTCCCTTCTTATCAGCCCCCTCCCTTTTCCTCCTCTTCAGCCTTACTTCTTCCCTTCCTTCTAACTACCTCCCCTTTCTTTGCCCTTCCCCCTTCTTACTACCTGTAGGATATGATGGGGTTTTTTTCATTGGAACTTTTAAAATAATTTTTAAATTATTAAAATTTTTATTTGTATTAAAGATTAAACATTTTTCTTTTTTCCACTTCATTCTCATTCCCTGGTTATAGAGGGGCATGATGAATGAATAAAAAAAAACAACCTTATAACATCTAACTTTATCAAGCAAAACAAATTTCCACATTGATTATATCCAAAAATAAGCTTTTCATTATTCATACTGATCCATTGCCTCTTTTTGATGAGGAGAGCAACATTCTTTGTCATCAAAACTCTGGAATCATACTTGATCTTGGTTGATAGCAGAATGATCTACAAACTTAGCACAAATGATCTCCCATGTTGTCAATATAGTTTCTCTTCAACTCTGCCTCACAGAATCCTTAACTTCTTTTTAAAACAGTTTAGCTGCCATCTTATATCTAAGGCCTTTCCTTCTCATGCTTCTCTTGCTTCTTGTATGTGAATGTCAAATTTTCTATTCAACTCTGGTTTTTTCAGCAAGAATGCTTGAAAGTCCTCTATTCCACTGAATGACCATATTTTCCCCTGAAACATGATACTCAGTTTTGCTGGGTAGGTGACTCTTGGTTTTAATCCCAGCTCCTTTGACCTCCGGAATATCATATTCCAAACCTTTAGATCCCTCAGTGTAGAAGCTGCCAGATCCTGAGTTTGTTTCCACATACTCCACATAATCACATCCAGATTGTGTTTCCACAATATTCAAATTGTTTCTTCCTGGCTGCTTATAATATTCTCTCCTTAATCTGGGAATTCCAGAACCTGGCTATAATATTGCTAGGAGTTTTCTTTTTGGGATCTTTTTCAGGAGGTGATTGGTGGATTCTTTCAACCTCTATTTTGCCCTCTGCTTCTAAAATATCAGGGCAGTTTTCTTTGAGAACTTCCTGGAGGATGATTTCTAGGTTCTTACTTTGATCATGGCTTTCAGGTAGTCCAATAATTTTTAAATTATCTCTCCTAGATCTATTTTCCAGGTCAGTGGTTTTTCCCATGAGATATTTCACATTGCCTTCTATTCTTTCATTTGTTTGGATCTGTTTAACAGCATCTTGATTTCTCATAAAGTCATTAGCTTCCATTTGCTCCAATATAATTCTGAAGGAATGATTCTCCTCATTGAGCTTTTGAGATTCTTTTTCCATCTGGCAAATTCAGCTTTTTAAGGCATTCTTCTCCTCATTGCCTTTTTGAGCCTCTTTTGCCATTTGAGTTAGTCTATTTTTTAAGGTGTTATTTTCCTCAGTCAGGCTGTTGACTCTCATTTCGTAATTTTCTTGCATTGTTCTCATTTCTCTTCCCACAACTTTCTGTATAGAAGACTCCAGGACTTCTGACTTCACTGTCTTCCTCCTGTTCCATGCTTTGCTCCTTTTTGTCCCCAGAATAGGAGTCTAATGTTGGAATCTTCTGTCTGCTTTGTTTCCTTTGCCTGGTCATGTCGCTCCTCAGTCACTTGACCCCTGGGCTTTTTGCCACAGTAGGACTCTGCCACCAGACAGGGGAGCTTTTGTCCCAAATGCTGGGGTTTTCTCAGCTGTCGGAGGTATTAGATGGGTGCCCTCTCTAAGGTCTCCACACTGGCAAGCTGGACACACACCCCAGGACCTCCACCCTAGACTGCAATCCAGATCCAAGCAGGTTAAAGTAAGAGCAATTACCCCTCAGACTGGTGCTTGGTCCCCCTACACTCTGCAGGCCAGGAGCTGAAGCTGCTATGTGGCACTGGCTGTCTGTGCCCGCGTCTCAGTGGCTTCTCACCCCAGGGGCAAAAGCTGACACACTCCCACTTACTGGGTCCGAAAGTCCAGACTGCACTGACCTCTCACTTTGTCCTTCACATCTATGTGTTGATAAATCTGGACATGGCCACAGCTACTGCTGATTTGGAGTCCCTCAGGCTGGCAGCTGGTCACACCTGCCCTAGGGCTAAAGCCTTGGCGTGGGGCTGGGCTCGGCTCCCAGAGCACTGCACTGGCCTATTCCTATCGGCCTGCCATGCTGTCCTCAGTGGGAGGTTAGCTTCTCTGTGTCATTTTGTGGGTTCTGCAGCTCCAAAGTTTGTTCAGAGTCCCCTTTTTACATGGATTGCAGAAGGGGGAAGCCGGAGCCGCAGGGAGGTTTGAAGCAGGAGCTTCTACTCCACCATCTTGACTCCTGATATGATAGGTTTTTAATACTTAATGTAGTATGTTATTTCTTCTTCAAACCAATATTGACAAGAACAGATCTCTTGTAAAGCTCCTCTCCGTCCTCTCTTTCCCTCTATTATGATACATTTTGTGTCTCTTCTTGATAGAGTCCTATGCTTAACTGGTTGTTATTTGCTCCTTGCACCAGAACCAATGAGGGAAAAGCCCATATAATGCTCATCTCACTCCCTTCTTTCCCTCTATTATTTTGTTTTTATGCCTATTTGTGTGGCATAATTTACCCTTTTCCTCTTCATTCTTTCCTCTTCTTCCATTGCAGTCCCTTTGTAGCCCTTAATAAGGTTTATTTTATTGTCATTTTATGTAATTTATACTCATACCTTCTACTTGTCTATAAACAGTTTGCTCTCATTAAATAACAGGGTGTGTTTGTGTGTGTGTGTGTGTGTGTGTGTGTGTGTGTGTGTTTTCCTTATTTACCTTTCCATGTCTCTCTTGCATCTCGTAATTGGAGGTTGAATTTTCCATTGAGCTCTGGCTTTTTCATCAGGAAGGACTGGAAATCCATTATATCATTGAATGACCTTCTCCTTGCCTGGAAGAATATGTTCAGTTTTTCTGGGTAGGTGATCCTTGGTTGTAACCCGAGCTCTTTTGCCTTGTGGAAGATTGTATTCCACTTCTTCCCATCTTTCAGTGAAGAGGCTGCCAGATCCTGTGCAATCCTCACTGTGGTTACTTGATATTTGAATTGTTTCTTTCTGGCCGCTTGTAGTATTTTCTCCTTTACCTGGTAGTTGCGGAGTTTTGAGGACTTTTCAATTTGGGATCTCTTTCAGGAGGTAACCGGTAGATTCTCCCAATTTCTATTTTATCCTCTAATTCTAGTATCTCAGAGCAGTTTTCCTTGATGAGCTCTTGGAAGATGTTGTCCAGGCTCTTTTTTTCATCATGATTTTCTGGTAGGCCTATGATTCTCAGATTATCTCTCCTGGATCTGTTTTCCAGGTCAGTTATTTTTCCATTGAGATATTTTACTTCTTTTTCTAATTTTTTATTCTTGATGTTTTCTTTGACTAATTCTTGGTTCATCATAGAGTTATTTGCTTCAGTTTGGTTGATTCTAGTTTTTAGCGAATTATTTTCCTTGGTTAGTTTTTGGAGTTGCTTTTCCATATCACACATTTTTCTTTTTAATTGTAATATTTTTCTAATTGTGCAATTTTGATTTTAAAAAAATTACTTATTTTATCTTCTATCTCTCTCATTTGGTTTTCAAAGTTCCTTTTGAGCTCATCTAAGAAAGCTTTCTGTGCCTGAGAGCAGTTTCCTGTTGAGGCTTCAGCTGTGGGTGTGGAGTCATCACTGTCTCCTTCTGAATTCTGGTTCTTCCCTCTGACTATAGTAGGACTCCAGAGTCTTTGTCTTTGCAGTCTGCTTTTAACCCATTTTGAGGCAGGGTCCTAGCCACGCCCTTCCTCTAGGGTTCCCAAGCCTTTACTCTTTAAAGTTTTGCCCTGGGGCAATAATTACTATGTTTTCAGGGTCAGAGGGGGGGGATTGGAGCAGCCAGGGTTCACTCTGCCATCCTGGTGCCTGGAAGTCCAGATAGGAGCTTTTTAAATTTCTAGGCAGTGGATTGGTAGTAGCTGCTGCCCCTGGCAGGGGCCCAGCATTTGACTCTTACCCTTCTCTCTCCAGTCCCAGCCCTGCAGTGATAGGCCTGGCAGTGGCCCTTGTGGTTGGTGGGTCAACAGGTTGATCAGGCCTCATCCAGGCCTATGTGAACCGCGATGTCTGAGCCTCTGTACCACCCGGGGTCTACATCCGGGCCTCTGCCTCTCCATCATCTTCTTAAGTCAAAGGAATCAATAAAACAGTAAATAAAGCCCTAATTTGTAGCATTTGCCTATTTCCAAGGTGTAAATCCTCACACTGAAAATTTAACAATCAGCGCAGGTAGGAGCTGTCTCCAAGACATCCCCAACTACATGTAGTATTTAAGAAGCAGCAGCATGAACAGAAATCACATTAGACTGAGGGTCATGAAGCTTGGATTCTAGTCCTAACTTTGGCACAAACTCACTGTGTGACTCTGGAAACAAAATCACTGAACTTCTCTGAGTCCCAATTTTTTCCCTTCCCTAGATGGAATAGATATAGCTAGACAGAAGTTTGTATGTAAAAAAGATTTGGGGATTTTAATGGATTATAGGCTCAATATACACCAAGGGGATGACAGTCAAGAAAAGCAAATGCTCTTTGAGACCACATTAAGAGAGGCATACTGTCTAGAAATAAAGAATTGATGGTCCCAATGTAGAGGTCAGGGAACCATAAAATAATGAGGTATAGGGTTAGGGGTGTGAGAGACCCCAAAATGCCAACACTCTGGGTCCTGCCAAATGAATTCAACTCAAGTCTTCTCTCAGTCAAAGAAAAGCAAAGTTTATTTAAAAAGTTCACCATAATGTGTAGACTCTTAAGGAGCCTCTGTATCTGTGACACTTGCATTGGACAAATGGGCCATAATCATCTGACATAGAGTGAGTCTGAGCTAGATAATTCTATGGCTTCTCTCTTTTCATGGAGATTATACAGAAAGGCTGTAGGAGGAATCTAGGGGTGGTCTAGAGCAAGAGTTTGGGGAGGGTCTTCAGGAGGAGTCAATGAGGTCAGACTCCAGTGAGGAGAGATTAAGGGTGGGAAGTAGCTGGAGGCTACCTATAGATGAGACAATGGAGGGCCAGGCTAGTTTAAGGGTGTATAGATATTTTGGGAGGATCAAGGATGGGAAGTAGCTGTACAAAGAAGGGCTAGGCTAGTAATGGAGATTTGGGCCCAGCTATAATGAAAGGTTTATGGCCTCAGGCAAATGCCTCAAATGGGAAGGTTCCATCAGAGTTCAAGGGGCTCCCAGAGCCTGTACCACATCACCAACTTACTCCACTCTGTGGTCAGATCCCCTGTGGAATATTGTGTTCAGTTCTGACTACCACATCTTGGTTGTCTGGATATCATCCAAACAAGGACAAAGTAAGGGTAAAGGTAAAGGGATTCAGAGTTCATGCAGTATGAAGATTGGTTGACAGAACAGGGGATGTTTAACCTGGAGAAGTATGAGGCTATGATAGCTATCTTCAAGTACTTGAAGGTGGAAGAGGTATTAAACTCATTCTCCCTGACAGGAGAAGAATTGGGAGCAATGGGTAAATGTTTGAAAGAGGCAAATTTGGGATAGATATAAGGAAAAACAATTAGAGCTATCCAAAAGTGAGATGGGGGGCTGCTAGGTGGTGCAGTGAATAGAGCACAGCCCTGGAGTCAGGAGGACCTGAGTTCAAATCTGGCCTCAGACACTTAACACGTACTAGCTGTGTGACCTTGGGCAAGTCACTTAACCCCAATTGCCCTGCCCTCCCCCCTCCAAAAAAAGTGAGATGGGACATAGTGTATTTCTCTCTTATTGGAGATCTTCAAAAAAAAGTCTGGATAACTATTTGTTGGGTATATCGTCAAGATGATTCTTTTCAGGTATTGGTTGGGTTAGATGACCTCCAAGATGCATCCAAACTTCAAGATTCTGTGATTGTCTAATTTCACATGTAAAATTAGAACATGGAAGTAGAAGATATCTATCGTTCCTTCTGGCTCTGACATACCAATTCTATGATTCTCTGGGTCTCAGTTTCCACATCTATACAATTAGAGGTTTAGAAAAACGACTTCTAAGTTACCTTCTAGTTCTGACATTCTATAACTCTTTAATTCTGTTTGTGAATGTGAATGAGAGTTCTAAGAGTGTGAAACATGTTCAGGCCATAGGGGTAAGGATACGAATTAACAACTGTTCACATGAGGCATCTATTACACATTCCCTGTCAAGGATCTGTGCCAGACCTACTAACTTGTCAGACAGATTTCTGTATTTAATTCTTTCTTCACCTCCATGGTTCTGTGGTTACGAAGCCACATTCTATACAAACTTCAAGTAGGACATTTGAATCTATGTGACTACCAGTGTCCTTAAAGTCACTAAAGGAGGCTCCTTCCAGCACATGCCAACTGTTATAGAAGAAAAAGTACTAGACTGGGAAGTAGGACACTGAGGTCTAGTTCTTGCTTTGTCTTTGAGTAGCAAATTTATTTTAGGTCCAATGCCTGATTTCCTTTAGGCCTACCCTGATTCCTTTTAGGTTGTAGGCAAGTAGTCAACACAAATTTCCAAACTGTTCCAGAAATTTCACCTGGAAATGACATACATACACACACAATAGATGTAATCTTCAACAAATCTCTATTTTCTGGCCTTCGGTTTTCTCACCTGTGAGAAAGTTAGACTAGATAGGCATATATATATATATATATAGTTGTCCCAGTTTCATGATTCATTTTGGTGTGAAAAGTAGCCTTGAGCTTGGTTTTAGAGAAAAAGCAAAGCATCTTGAAGTTCTACACCAAAACAGCTGAAGATTCAATGTTTTAACATAGTGCTGAAGAGGTTACCCATAAAGAGGGTTAGGGTTGCTCTGGAGACCCCAAAATACCAACACGCCAGGTCCTGCCGAATGAATTGGACTCAAGTCTTCTCTCAGTCAAAGAAAAGTAAAGTTTATGAAAAGTTCGCTTGTATTGGATACAGAGTAAGTCTATGCTAGGTCATTCTATGGCGCTCTCACCATTCTATGCTGCTCTCACTAACATGAAGACAAGATGGAGTCTTCTATACAGAAAGTTGTGGGAGGAATCTAGGGGTGGTTTAGAGGAGTTTGGGGAGGGTCTTCAGGAGGAGTCAGATGAGATCAATGAGTGATTAAGGGTGGGAAATTTCGGAGGCTACTTGGAGGCTACAGACAATGGTGGCTAGGCCAGTTCAAGGGTGGATTGATATTTTGATAGACTCAAGGGTGGAAAGTCTAGTAACAGAGGAAATGCCAAACAGAGGTTTGGGCCCACGATGTAAGGCTTATTGCCTCATGCAAATGCATCGTCAAATGAGACAATTTAATCAGAGTCAAAGGGGGGTTCCCAGAGCCTCAAGCACTTAAGGAGAGATCAAGGGGACTCCCAGAGCCCATACCTCATCAGTGCAAGTGAAAGGTATGCATACAGTGGTCTTCACCCTCAAGTACCTTACCCAAAATTCACATACATATGAGACAGAAAAGATGAAGAGAAGGGAATGCCTCACAGAATAATAAGTTTACAGTAAACACTCATTAAAAGTTTTAGATATGCTTTTTAAGTGGGAAAAGTAGACCAGGAAAAAAAAGAGTGGATGCCCACAAGAGATATCATAACATTACCATAGAGCACTAGAAGCCAGACAGAGCAAATATTTAAGAAGGAGGTTGATAAGCTCCTTGAACAGAATGGGAAGAGAGGGGAGGAACATTGTAAGTCAGGAATAGACCTTAGTTCATACTGAAGCATCCTATGGTTCCATTACACCAGAAGAGGGGCTAACACACAACTTGAAAACTAAAGCCTGGCTGATCATCTTCTTGGTACTTCAGCCACAACCACATAACCTCAGGTGGAATAAAGTAAGGGCCCAATGCTTATTTCCTCCCTCTGTTTCCTTGGATTTGTATAGACATATCCAGCAAAAAAGATATAAAATGTTGGGCGGCCAGGTGGCTCAGCGAGTAAGAGCACCGGCTCCAGTGTTGAGAGTACACCTGGAGATCGAATCCCGGGCTCAGACACTCAGCACCACACCCAGAAATAACTGGCCGTGTAACCTTGGACAAGTTACTTAACCCCGATTGCTTAAAAAAAAATAATAATAATAATAATAAAGATGTAAAATGTTTAATGCCCTTTTCCCCCCACTAGTCTTCCTCTCTGTCTCCTTAGGAGATAGAACAAAGTAGGCTAGATAATTATAGAATGAGGTACATTTGAAACTGATTGACTATAACTAGTGGTGATTCGTGAATTAATATCATTGAGGAGGAAGAACTCTCAGGAAATCCCTACAGGATCTACTGATGACCCTGTTTAGCTCAACATTTTTATCTTTGATTTAGATAAAGGGTTAGATAAAGGTTTCTGAGAACTCTGAAGTGTTGTGGTACAGTGTCCACCTGGAATGAATTCACAAACTCAAACATCTTCCAGGCAAGGTTTATTGTAATGTCATCTAAAATGGCAGGGTTCCCAGTGAACCTACAACTTATGGAGTTGAGACAGATGCTTATATACAAAAGGGACAATGAAAGGATCTGGATAGGATTAAGGAGTAGTAAGTAGTCTGTGGTGGGCCAAGTGAAAGGAATCAGTGAAATGAATATCAAGTTGGGGTAACCAGGTATTGCAGTGAATAGAGCACCAGGCCCTGGAGCTAGGAGGACCTGAGTTCAAATTTGACCTCCGACACTTAACACTAGCCATGTGACCTTGGGCAAGTCATTTAACCCCAATTGCCCTGCCTTCCACCCTCCAAAAAAGCCAAAAAAAAAAAAAAAGAAAAAGAAAGGAATATCAGATAAGCTAATTAGCTGATCTAGATGGGATTGAGGAGTGGTTGGTATATGCAAATAGTCTGGGATGGGTCAGGAACGGCAAGTAAGTTACTTTGGCAATCTAGGTGGGCTGGGGTGGGCTAGATACCATGGGCAGAGGCCAGTGATCTGAGCTGCTGAAATGTACGGAAAAATTCAGAGAGTGGTTTACTTTCAAAGACATGGTCCCTTCCTTTTATGGATCCAGGTCCTATCACCCCATGCTGCTCATCAAATTTGTAAGCAACACAAAGCTGTCAGGGAGAGCTAATACACTAGATGACAGAGTCAGGAACCAAAGAGGTTTCAGTAGGATGAAACATAGGTCAAATGTAATCGTATGAAATTGGATAGTGTCACACCAAACACAAGCAACTTCCAGGTTTGGATTATGAGCATAATAACTCCCCATTTATTCAGTAACAGATTAAGGCAAAACATTCACAGAAAAGAAAAAAATCAAAATACAGAGTAACTCAATCATTTACTAAATTCTCAGTTCAATCACAAAGTACAAAAGTCAAAGTACTCCACCCCTGGATAGTCTCAATTGGAGATTAGTTTCCAATCATAAATAAAGTACATTCACTTGGCCAGTCACAAAACACAAAGGCCATCCACCCCTAGGTCACAACTAGGTTACAATATCTTCACAGAGTTCAATACACAAGGAGGGTCTTTTCTTCATGTTGACCGGAGGCAAGTTCTCAGCAGTTCCTGTTCCTGGGAAGACAAGGCTTAACAAGGACACAACATTGACACACATTACCATCATCCTCATCAATTCACTCTCTGCCTGTGAAATCAACCTAGACCCAACAACAAGGTCTGAGGAATTAGCACAAATCACGAGTACAGTCCCAGGACCCCTGAAAAAATCAACAAGACCCTCCTCCAGGATTTCTGTAAACATACAACAAGAAAATCCTCTTTCAGGGCTTCTGAACCAACAGCAAGGTCCCAGGACTTTTGCAACAACAGCAACATCCTCCATCAGCAGATGAATCTGACAAAGTAGCATCAAAACAGACCAAAAACCAGCACCACAGTCATGCTTCCCCAGTTCTCAGCAGCTCCAGGTGGCAGTTCTCAAAAGCCCTGGGCAGCTCCAACTGGCCCTCAGCAGTCCGGGCAACTTTGGCTGGCAGTTCGTGTTCTCGTGTTTGTTCTGTCTGTCTCTCTCTATCTATCCATGGCACCAGCTCCTCCCAGTTCAGTCCCTTCTTGTCACATCTCCAAGTTCATCCCTTTGTGGGGTTCAAATTCCATTACCATTGCATATAGGAATAATTGTAAAGTTCTAAAATTGAATGTTTTTTTTTTTAATTAGCTTACAAGTACTGAACTGGATGCTTGGGCTGAGGTGAGAGCTAAAGAGCTAAAGGGAACAGTATGGATATGCTAGACAATTCATAGAGAAAAGAAGAGGGAGTTATCAGTGAACTATTAAGTCAACCAAGTGATTTGACAGTCAATAAAGCTAATGTAATCTTGGCCTGAACCAAGAGAAATATACTGTCCAGAAGAAGAGGTGATCACATTCTGTTCTGATTAGATCACATCCAGAATATTTTGTGAAGTTCTAGGCATGTTGTTGTTCATTCCCCATTATCAAAGAGGACCAATGATGGGGTATAGACTCTGGGAAGCCCCTTGAACTCTCCTTGAATCTTCCTACTTGATCTGGTGTTCCCCTGAGGCAGTAAGCTTTTCATTATCTTTGTCCAAATCTGTTACCCCTGGATTGCCTCTGGCTACTTCTTACCCTTGATCCCATCAAAATCCTATTTTCTTGGTTCCTAGTATCGGACCTCTAGTTATCTCAGCTACTGGCCACTCCCATCAAGACCCTCCCTAAACCCTCTCTCTAGTCACCCCAAACTACTTGACCACCCCTAGATCCCTCCCACAGTCTTTCTGTATATAAGTTCCATCTTGCCTCCATGAAGGTGCTCACATTGAATCTGGCTCTCTGGCATTAGCAATACAAATGATCAGGCTCCTTAAGAGTCTACTCAATATGCTAAATCCTTAATAAACTTTTTTTTTTCCTTTGGCTGAGAGAAGGCTTGAGTTAAATTCATTTGGGCAGGACCTGACATGTTGGTATTTTGGGGTCCCGAGTACCCCTAAACCTTGTCTCCTCCAGAGTCATAAGAGCCCAGAGGTAAGGCAAGGGTCAAAACATCTGGTGATGGCCCAGGATGTGGTGGGTGGCCTTAGCCTTTCTAAAATAAAGTCTTTCCCAGGTCTCAGTTTGTCTGAGGTCATGCCAATTCAATGACTAAAGGCTAAGTAAGAATTGAGACAAAAGATGGCCCAATTTACCAACACATAGATATCAATCTGAGAGGGGAAGACCCTCAGAGTTTCTGACAGGGACAGAAAACAATTGCCACTTAACATTCATTCAAAGCCATCAAAAGCTAAACAATGAGTCACAGAGGCTTGGGCTAGGACTATTATTGGTCATTCAGTAAAAACCAGATTTGGAGTTTAAAGACTAGTCAAGTAGCTCCATTTAAAACAGACTTTTTTTTAAAGCCTGTTTTTCAGAGCTATATTTCAAAAAATCAAAGATGAAAGCTAGACAAGACAGAAGCTAATTGTCCCAGTTCTTTGGGGGAAAAAAAGAAGAAAAGAAATAATAGCATTTCCCAACTTCTGTTCTAATTGGCAGGTTGGGTCCCCAGAGGGCAGCTACTACTACTCTTGGACAACATGGTAAAAGACAGTTAATACAAAACCTCCTAAGAGTCTGGTTCACTTCTTCCCACAAATACAGCATCCATGGGAGGAATAGGCTCAAACTTAGACCATAATAGTAATGAAGTCCCCTCACCTGCTCTGGAAGTCCTTCTCTCTCTAGAGACCTCATGCAGTTCTAGGCATCTCCTTTTAGGAATAATTTGGATTGCTATACCATGTCTACTACAGATCCAGTACTAATGGTAAGAGGCTACATGGAGACAGATTTTTGGCTCAACATGAGGAAAAGCATCCTGAAAACTAAGGCTGACTTAAAGTAGAGACTTAGGAGATAGCAATTTTACATTAGTCTTCAAGCAAAAGCTGGGAAATCGTATCTGTTGGAGATGTTATAGCAGTTCAATTAGAGGTTTAGATAACCCCTGAAGCTTCCCCTTCCAACTCTGACACTATCTGATAAAATAAAATCATCATTTGGTAATGGAATATTATCGTGCTATACAAAATGATAAGCAGAATGATTTCAGAAAAACCTGGAAAGGCATATGTGAAATGATACAAAGTGAAGTTAGCAGGACCAGGAGAACATTATACAGTAATAGCAATATTGTACAATAAACAACTGTGAATGACTTAGCTATTCTCAGCAATACAATGATCCAAGACAACAATCCCAAAGAACTCATGATGAAAAATGCTGTCCACCTCCAGAGAAAGAACTGATATGATCTGAATACAGACTGAAGTATACTATTTTTCATTTTCTTTCTTTCTTATTTGAGTTTTCTTGCACAAAATAAGTAATATGGAAATGTCTGACATGATTACACATATATAACCTATATCAGATTGCTTATTGTCTCAGGGAAGGACGAGGGGAAGAGAAGGAAGAATAGAACTTGGAACTCAAAACCTAAAAAAAAAAATAGAATGTTTAAAAATTATTTTTACATGTAACTGAAGGAAAATAAAATTTTATTTTAAAAAAAGAAAATCATCATTTTTTATTTATTCACTCAGCAGAAATTATTATATATCCTGGGTAACTTAGTGAATGAACTTCATGGAAACATTTGCAAATCTGTTTTGTCCCAAGAACCTCAGTGCATTTAATAAACATTTATTCTTTTTTCCTAGGTTCAGTTATTCAGAAAATAATACAAATTTAGAAAAAGAAATAGCCATTTCACACACAAAAATGAAGCAAGAAACGTTAAATTTAGAGTCATTAGCAGTCTTAGAACTAAAATTTTTGTTACTTGTCTCCAAGACCAGGAACCCATACAGTATATGTGGAAGATTTATCTGAGAGAGCAAGCCAAGCCCACAAACATTGGAAATAGCAATGACATGTGGTAATGTCAGATAAGAAACGAGCACAATGGACCCCCAAAAGCTAGTTTCAATTCCGAGATATAAATCTAGATCATAGAGGCTTCCAAAAAGAAGATATGCATCTGCCCAGGAATCAAATTAGTTTCTGGAGTAGACAGGAACTGTATACTTTGCCTGTTGGGGTTTGTTCCCAAATCCTATCAGACTTAATGAAAACTTTAAAAAATTCATACTCTATCTGTATATCTCATATCTTTATCCGTGTATCTCTAAGTCAGAATAAGTCAGCCCCAAAATAAGCATTTAGCAGCCCATGCTATCATAGACTTGGCACTGCACCCAGGACCCAACTTGGCTCCAGGACTGAACATCTTCGATGAACATCCATGGGCTACAATTGTCATTGAGCATCATAAACTATATGTGACAGTTACTTCTGCTGCTGCTACCACCACCTTTGATTCCAAAAGGGAATTTGGGAGTTGGATGGGGAAGGGGGCCAAGAGTCCATGATTCCAGCACAGAGCTGTCTCAACCCACTGAAATGATGATTTAGTTGTCCCAACGTGAAGGAATAAAACAGCCTCACTCACATAAAGTCAAGGTCTGGAGAGTGCTAAAGCAAGACAGTCAGGTGGAAAACTGCCTGAATAATTTCAGGTGCAACCAGTTCCTGTTGACAAGAACTAAATCTTCTTGAGAGACAGGAATAGTAGACAGTTATTTATAGTCTGATGGCGTCAGGTCGGTAATTCTACAAAGTCAGAAATCGTTAATGGGTTCCCATTTATCAGGGCTCAGATGAATTGGCTATGGTGCCTTTTCCAGACACAGACAGGAAAATGGGAGGTGGAGTTTTTTGTTGTATTTTTCCCCCCATAATCACTGTGCAGCTAAGTGTGGGCTATGTCTGACTTCACCTCATTCCAGAAGGGGATAAGAGCATAAACTTGGTCTTAGAGGAGGAAACACCTTGACAGGGGCTTTGAGGCATAGGCCTAATAGATAAGGCATTCAACTGGCTAAACATTCTACTACTGCTTTTTTTCTGCCTTATTTCTACTACCCAAGATGAGGCCCTGGATCATTCCAGTCCTCTGTGAATTTATATCCTAGAGACTCTTCTCTGGGTGGGTTGCATAGGTATTTTTTCATTCCACAGAAGACAGGACAAAAAAGGGAAAAGACTTAAATTAATATGAGAGTCATTTAGGTAAAACATGAATAACAACTTCTTGATTTTAGGGGATAAAAAGAGGTTGTGGGGGCGGCTAGGTGGTGCAGTGAATAGAGCACCATCCTTGGAGTCAGGAGGACCAGAGTTCAAATCTGACCTCAGACACTTAACACAAAAACTAGCTGTGTGACCTTGGGCAAGTCACTTAACCCCAATTGCCCTACCTTCCCCTCTCCAAAAAGCAAAAAGATAAATTTAAATTAAAAAAAAATTTTAATAAATGAATAAAAAGAGGTTGGGAAGTCAGATTCTAGATTGTTTAAGGAAAGGTCATCTTCTGAGATGGTAGTACTTAGAAATGATAAAATGTCTTCTCATAGAAAATATGACTAGAAGAAATCTTTGAGATTATCTAATCAAATGCTTTCCTTTTACAGATGAGAAAAATGACCCAGCAAAATGAAGAGATTTGACCAAGATTGCATGTGTACTATCAAATCTCAAAATGGTACTCAAGTCCTTGAGTCCAAATTCTATAATCTTTCCAGTGTACCACACAAGTTCCCTTTCTGTCCGAGGTACAAAATAGAGATGTACAGCTTCAAGTCTGAACTGGAGTGAGGGTAGAGGAATTTAAGTTTGAGGGTCTAACAAATGGCTTCTAATCTGGAAACCCTAGGATAATATTTTATATGACTACGACCTTAGACCTTAATAATGGCAATAAAAAGGAATTATTAGCTGCTTCAATTGAATTTTTTTTAATGTTTTTAACAAAAAGAAAGGCCCTTGTTCATATTCCTACATCCACTGGGGTCAGAAATGCTTAATTCAGTCCTTTTTGGCTTTTGCTCACAACTAGTCTCTTCACCATTATTTCATCTGTTCGGCCATAAATGACAGATCTCTACGCCATGGTCCCTACCTAAAACCAGGAGATTTCTCACAAGGGATACTTTATTAAAGCACCATGATGAACTTGAATAAGGCCTATATGGTCATACACCATAACCTCTGGTAATTTTTCTCTGGTCCTTGTACTCTTTCCTTTGCCTAGCTTGTTTCCACAAGAATTTTGTGATATAAAAACCAAAGGACATCAATAAAACATTTTTAAAATATAAAAAAAGAATAATTCTGTCTAGTGGCTTTGCAGAAATCTAAAATAAAGATAACATACCAACGAGAAAGCCCTTAATCTCTCCAGCCGACTCTTTTGTCTCTCACCCTGAAAAAGAATGACTAAAAAGCTGGCCAGATATTGCTCGGGCCCCTGGAGAGCAACCCTTGTTGGAGCAAAGTGCCATGAGAGAAAATGTCACCTAACAGTGGAAACAATACCATCCATAGAGCCCACATGGCAGCTTTGCCATTTGGAAGCAATTACCTGCATGTTATGTAAAACTTTTATTAAATGACTGGAGAAATTCAGTAACGTGTTAATCACAGTTTGAATGACATCTGCCTAATACCTGAGATTTCTGGGGATGGCAGAATGAGAGTTCAACAGTTCAAAGTGATTACCAAAACATATAGCTCCCTCTCTCATTCCCCTACGTGTTAATTTTTCAGATTTATTATCTTAGGCTCCTGTGCCTAGTATTTTCACGACATGTCAATGTCTATTATATCACTGCATTTGGCAGTTCTTTAGTCTTTGCCCTTGAAACCTTCAGCATTCTCTGGAACACAGCAGCAATAACCTGAAGTGACTGCATTTTCACAAAACTATAGTAGTAAAGTGGAATGGGACAGGCATTGTATAGAAATAAGTATCCCCCTAAAAATACCTCCAGCCCACCAAGGAGATTTCAGACATCAGCACGCACTGGGGATGGGATATCCTAAGGTTTGCTCCAGTCTGGCTCTTTCTACAATGATCTGACAAAAATATCCCATTTTGAGCCATTCCTCCATCTGTATATACCATCCCTATGGAACTGTCACTCCCTTGGGGAAATTACCCAAGGATTCCAGGCGTCTGTTTCACACACGATCATTGGCACTGGCTCTTCTCACCACAAGACTTTATCATTTATTTCATTTCATTTGGAATTCCACCATCAGTCAGTTCATTAAACATTTATTAAGCACTTACTATGGGCCAAGCACTGTGCTAAATGCTGGAGATACAAATAAAAATAAAAACAAAGACAGACACTGCCCTAGGCTGAGCCCCCTTCCTCAGAAGCAACATGCCAATTGTATACATGCTTATGAAAACACACCTCCCTAGATTATTTTTATCAGATTTAATTGGCATTGGGAGCTCTAAGTAAGAAACTCCCAACTAAGTAAGAAACCAATGAAGATAGGCATCTGCTGTGATGTTTATAATCTTAGAGAGTTATCCATGGCATAGAGAGATAAAGTATTTATTAGCTTATTACTATCTGCCAGGCAGTGTGCTAAGTAAAACAAATACAGGCAAGCAAGACAGGCCTTGCTCTTGAGAACCTTACATTCTAATGGAGAAAAACATAAAGGAGTGCTTTTTAAAAAGACAGAGGGAAGGAGGGAGAAGGAGTGGTGAGGAGACATGGGAGGAGCCCCAGCAAGACAAGACAAGAAGCTCACCTATCAGGGTTGGGGTAAGGATGGAACCAGAGGTAGATTCCAAGTTTGGGCTGTGAGGGGAAAAGTTAAGTGCCTTACCCAAGTATATTTCAGAGGTAGACCTTGAACTCAGGGCTTGCTGACTCTAAGGCCAGCTTTCTATCCATTCTGCCACATTGCCTCTTGTCCCTGGATTACTGTCGCAAATTATGGCTGTGTAATAGTAGGAGAAATCGCCCTCTCTCTCTTCCTCAAAGATGACTCTCCATCTCCCATCTATGTGCCTTTGCAATGGCAATTCCCCATGCCCAGAAAGCATACTCTTTTCACCCCTGCCTCACAGAAACACTCTCTTCCTTCAAGAGATCCTCTTCTACACAAATCCCCCCAAATGCTAGTGACTTCCCTCCAAATTCACATTATATTTATTCTCTATTATTATTCTGTGTACACACACACATACACACACACACACACACACACACAAACCACACACACATCAGTTAATATTTACTAAGGGTCTACTATGTGTACCAAGCACTGTGCTAACCGTTGAGGATACAAAGAAAGGTTAAAAAAAAAAGTCCCTTCTCCCAAGGAGGTCACAGTCTAGTAGGGAAGACAACACACAATCAACTATGTACATACAAGATACATACAAGAAAACTGAAGATAATTTCATGGGGGAGGCAAAGTAAGGAAGACTGGAAAAGGCTCATAGAAGGCAAGAGTTTAGCTGAGACTTGAATAAAGTCAGAGCAACCAGGAGTCAGAGAATTCCAGACATGGGGAACAGTCAGAGAAAATGTCAAGAGATGGAACATTATGTGTGAGGAACAGGAAGAAAGTCATTGTCATTAGACTGTTTATGGAGGAGATTGAGGTATAAGAAGATGAGAAGGTAGGAGATGGATAGGCTGTGAAGGGCTTTCAAAGCAAAAGAAAGGCTTTTATATTTGGTCTTGGAGATCACACAGAGTGATTTGAGTTTATTGAATAGGGAGGAAGACATTGTTCAGACCTGGGTTTTAGGAAGATGACTTTGACAGCTAAGTAGAGGGTGGATTGAGGTGGGGAGAGACATAAGTCAAGGAGACCAACCAGCAGGATACTGCAACAGTCCAGCCAGAAGAGAAAGAGTCATACAGGAGAGATATTACCAAGTAGAATTAATAAAATTTGGCAGCTAATTGTAAATGGCAAGGGGGTTGGGGCATGTGAGTGACAGCAAAGACATCAAAATTAGGTGACTGTGACAGGAAGGATGGTGATACCTTTAAGTATAATAGAGAAGATATTAGGAAGGGTGGAAGGTTTGGCAGGGAAATGAGTTCAGTCGTTTCCCATAATCTTTATATTTCTATCTTCGCTCTTTAGCATAGAACTTGAAGCATAGTAAATAAATGTTGCTGATTAATTACTTGAAGGCAATGGGTGCCAATTTCTTTTCTTTTTTTTTTTTAAAGAGGGGAGAATGTTCCTTAAAGTCTGGAAACCCCTAATTCGAGGACAAGAAGCATATCTGAATTTAAATGACATTGAATTCTGGTTTCCCTGATTATCTCCTGTTGTTAATATTTTACACCTTCCATTACACTTTCTGTTTCAACTCTTTTTTTCTTGTAATGTCATATTTCATAGAATCCTTGTTCATTTTCCGTCCTAGACTGCAACCTCCATCATATAGCTCCTTGAGTTTGAATGAAGTCTTATCTATGCTTTATATAACATCTAGCACAGTGGTCTCTCTGTACATTTGTTGGTCAGTCATTTCAGTTGTGTCTGATTCTCTGTAACCCCACTTGGGGTTTTCTTGGTAGAGATACTAAAGTGATTTGCCATTTCCTTCACCAGCTCATTTTACAGATGAGGAAAGTGAGGCAAACAGAGTTAAGTGGCTTGCCCAGAGTCACACAGCTAGCATAGGAGGTCAGATTTGATGAGGCTTCCTGACTTCAGGCCTGGTGCTATATTCACCGCACTACCTGAATGTCCCTAGAATTTAGTAAATGTTCGTTGAATGAATAAATGAATAAAATTCTGCTTGGATCCCCAGTAGCACGTAGCAACATGCTGAGTATATAACAGGCACCATTAATCCTTATTAAGTTGAAATCTGTATTACTGAAAATATCAGAAAGACCTTGTTTTCAAGTTGTTTCAACTATAATATGATCCCATTGGAAAGAACTGGATAGGGCAAATAAAACAAATATGTTTGCAATGGAAAATGCTTAACAAATTTGTCTTATGCTGCTACACTTGCAGCATTCAAATATCAGTTTGGCCTACAGGGGAATCTCACCCATGAATTTCTCCCTCCTCCCCCTTCCCCTTCCAGCTTCCAGGCAAGGGCTTATCTATCACTGGGAAATCATCCAGCTGGAAACTACCCTGAAAAAGATATTCTACAAGCATACCATGAATTACATCACCAAACAGATAAAGCACAACATATGAAAAGATAAGCTGCATGTTGCCATTGTCTCTAGGAAGACTTTAAGAACTCAACTCCACATGGCCTTTGAAATTGGCCATCCAGAGGCCACAGGCTTGTGTGACACCTGGCCTTGAACATATGCCAAGATGAACATACAGAGAGACAGGCAGACTGGGGTCTAAGATGGCAGTACAGGAATCTCAGGCATGGAACGTCTAAGGCACCAAATGCTTAGATACCAGACCACCTACCTTATAACCAGTGCAATATTTTTAATGCTGAATTAAAGGTTCATGGATTTTCAGTGACACATGAATAGTATTCTTATTATAGCACGTTAGCCCATCCTCCCATTGATAGCCTTCCAAGGTCATATAAGTGGTGTGTGTGTGTGTGTGTGTATGTGTGTGTGTGTATATGTAAGAGAGACTACAATGCTTCACGGTGGAGTGGAAGCAACCACAAATTCTTGATGGAGTATAAGCTCTGGGAGGTTCTACCATGTAGGACAAGCTTTCAGTGTAGTCCCAGCAACACACCAAGTATGCTTTGAGAGGATTAACCTAGATAAACAGAGGAAAGTTTATTACCAATAGACTATCTACTTAGGAATTAATTCTTTGGTCATGACAACCCATGAAATAAAAAAAAAAATACAAAATGGGTTTCATTCCTGTAAAGCCTCTTTTGTTTCTTTGGTGATGGCAGAAAAATAGTAGGAAAAAAGCAAAGGATACTAAAAACCACACATTTTTAGACCATCTATTAACTTTAACTTAGATAAATGGGAGGTCCTAGTTCAATAACCAAGATATACTACTGGAGAAAGTGAATCATATCAATCTTTGCATTTTCCCTTTCACAAGGTATCTCCTATTCAATATCAAAATCATTCAAAATTCCTTGAAAGTTATAACAGAGATAACCTTGTTCAATAGCCTTCTAATCATAAATCAAAAAAGGCATAAAGCAGGAAGATGTGTACTTACCAATACTGTTCTGTTCTGTGATGGAGGAGATCCAGCATGGAACCCCACTTGAAGACACATCTACTGTGGATGGTAAAGTTGTCTAGAGGAACTGTCTGCATATTGTGCTGGTTCTAGTGAGCCCTTATAAGCATTGCAGAACCTCCTGGAAAGAGATTTGTAACCATTTAAAAGAGTCTGGCTTGACCATTCATCAAGGAAAGACCAAGTGGAAGAAGAATGTCTATTGCCAAGATTATAATATAGACTTGAATGGGCAACCTATAGAATTTGTTTATCAGTATGTATATCTTAGAACAAATCAGCAAATCAGACCCAGAATTAAATAGGAGGAAAAGAGAGAGTTAGATTATGTTCAGAAAATTGCAAAAATCCCTTAACCACAAGTTTCTCCTAGAAAACAAAGACCTATATTTTTAAAACCAATATTCTACTGGTATTATTGTATGGCCATAAGACATGGAACATAAGCCTCTAAGAAATTAAAAATGCTTACAACACAGAGGGTAATAGAGAGGTTCATGGGGGATATGACCAGGATTCAACATTTAATCAAATAAGTAACTTTGAAAAAGAACTGGAGGAAAATATGTTATCAGAAAAATATATGATAAAAAGAAAAGATAGGCTAGTAGCATAGTGAGGGCAGGCTATGATGACAGGTAGTCAGCCTGAATGCTCTACTGGTATTCTCATCATGTCAGAAGAAAGCAAGCAAGGACTCCAAGCTGTTGAGTAGCTCTTGCTGTGACAAACTTGTAAGAAGGAACGGAGAAGTGTTTCATGAGATGAATTGGTATGGATGGGTTATGATCTGCAACATTGGAAGAAATATATAGATCAATGAAATCATAGATCCAGTTGAATCCAGTTGACTATCATATATGTGTACACATACATATACATGAATACAAAATCAAAAATATGTCTGCCTCTATGGGTCACTATTTTCACATATGTAAAACATAGCATACATTTATATATTATTTGTTACTATAATTATAAATGCTATTATTAATACTATTTATACATATTATATTGTGCTATGTACTCTATAACATAAATATGCATACTATGTATATATCTTTTTGATTCTTTAATAAATGTTTAAGAAATTCAAGGTTAATCTGCTCTTTACTTTTTATAAAGAAAACTAATTAACAGCAAAGGTGCTAAAGTATGACCCCAAGGATCTAATCACAGCAAAGCTTTGATTAAGTTTCTGCCTTCACATTTTAGTAAAGTCCAGAGGGGGCAAAAAAGAGCAAATATTTCACTACCTTCCAGAAATTGGTTTTTACATCAGCTTTATAGACATAGCTGAATAAAGTTTGGCTACACAAAAATGTTCTTAAAAGAAATCTTAACAAAGGAGGATGGCGGATAATGAGTTAGACAGAAGATAGAATGTAAAGGAAGTTGAAAAGACCAGAAGTCATGAGCACTAAACTCAAGTTAGAGAAAAAACTGGGTTTGAAGTAGAGAACTAACAGTTATCAACTTTGTGACCTTTGTCAAATCATTTCTCCTTCTCTGAACCTCAACTGCCTCATCTACACAAAAGAAGACATTAGAAAGGTGATTTTAAAGTTTCCTTCCAGGTCTGTGACTCTATTCAGTCTAGAGAAAAGAAGGCTTTGGGGTGAGTTGAAAAGTCAATTTATTATTGGAATTATAAATAAATTACTGATCAACCAATGGGTGTCCACCAATTGAAAAATTGAAGCATTCAAGTCTAGGCTAGATACAAAGGAGAGCACAAGTCCCTGAGCTGGTATTTTATTACTCTGAGATAAGAGTAATAAAGGGGAGCTGGAGCATCCCCATTCCTAGATATATTCACAGTTAATATTAACAACTGTGAACATTGGGCAGTTTAGGTATCGTCACACCTAAAAGCAGATGTCTCTCTCTCTCTGGCTTTCTTTGATTCTAACAAGAATTTTAGCTTCTTTCTCTGAGGTGTTCAGAGCATATAAAATGTTCCCATCACAACTGAAAATTACATCCACAGAGTGAGTCATTTTCTTGATTACAAACACACTGCAGTTGAACAGACACAAAGAAATGAGCTCAGGGAAAGCTCTTGCAGTGAAATGTTTGTCTCTGAATGGATTGTTCAAGTAACAACATCATGCTATATACAGTAGTTTGAAATGAATTCTTTACCTGTACATTTCTATGGCAGGAGTTTTTCAGGTTATAATAATGACAACCAGAGAGTTTGAGAAAATAGCCAACAACCTTCAGAATATTTGGATTTGTGGTTTCTTTCTCTTCCCCAGAAGCAATTTTCTGAATAAATCATGCTCCCTCTTTGTTGAATTGTTTATTTTTTGTTTTGTTTTGCTGGCAGACAGGAGGAAAGATTTTTCAGAGAATGAAGTCCCTTGCTAATCTAAATCATATTAGCTGTCTGTTTGAAGTTGGGCTGCAGTGTTGAAATCCCACTACAATTACCATAATAAGAAAGAACCTACATTAATTCTGAGAAGGGAACAGAGTGGAACAGCATCAGTCAATAAGCATTTATTAGGTCCCTTTTCCATATCATAATATACTGTGCTATGAGTTGGTGATACAAAGAGAAAGTGAAACAATTCTTGCTTCAAGGAGCTTACATTCTGGAAGGGCAGGGCACAACATAGCCACACAAATATGTATAAAAAATACAAAATAAATATAAGGTAATTTTTCTGGGAGGCAATAGCAACTGGGGGAATCAGGAAAGGTATCACATAGGACATAGGATTTGCACTGAACATGGTGGCATTTTAGTAGAACCAGAAAACAATTGTCTATGTGTAGGACAGAAGGCATCTGCGTTTGCTCCAAGCAGCAATTACTCAAGGATATAGGTAAACCAGTCCCCTTTCCAAGTTACTGTCCTTTCAAATGGGATCTCAGCAGGGAAGAGGAAAATTTAGATGGGAGCTTCTATTTGCAAAAAAGAATTTATATATCTGGGTCCTGGTTTCATTTCCTCACTTATTTTGGAAATACAATTGTAAATTCTCCCTTGTTGCAGTTTAGAAATCGCTAAATAGCCTTAATGAATCCAGCTCTCAATTCTTTGTCCTACATAACTTTGTATTCTCTCTAGGGCGCAGGAGTAACAGCGCCATAGTCTCTATGTAGTCCCCTGACCACACCCTGAGGAACCCACAGAGGCACCTAAAGGTGTGAGGGCGTTGGTGGGGGGTAGAGAGGAGGTAGACACACTCATTGGGTCAGTAGCTCTGGGGAAAGGAGTAAATGGAATGACACAAATTCCCCCTAAACTGTCCTCATTACTTCTCTTTTCTGAGCCTAGGTTTCTTACTCTGTAAAATGGGAATGCCAATACTTGGACTTTCTACTTCATGAGATAATAGTGAAAATCAAATTAAATATTCTATGTAAAGCAGTATGTAAATGAAAGGACTTTAAAAAATTAAGAATCCCCCCTCCCCAAAAATAAACCTTACTCCATATGTACTATTTGAGGTATTCTCTTACATTTTGAACATAGATGTCTTCTTGGGTCCTAAATGCAAATGTAGGTTCTTATAAATGCTAATCTATGATTAGCCAGACAGGAAACAGGATAATGGAACAGCTGGTTAGTTGGTGTCCAACAGGAGGTAGGGTTGGTAAGTGTGAAAATTAAGAAAAATGCTGTAAAATGAAATGAGAATTTAAGAGAAGGCTGGAGAAGGAGCTGAAAAAGTTAAGAAACAAGAGTTGGGGTTGACCTAGGAAAGAGGCAGAAGAAAGTTACTTGTGAAGATGCAATAGGTGGGACTAGTAGAATATAATTCTGAGGCATGCAAGGTATAAGAGATGGACCGTGGAAAGATGAAGGACTATGGGCAATGGGACGTTGTATATGCCATCAATCAATCAGCGTCAGTTGGTTTGCTGAACCATATTGTCTTTGGTACAAGGGAGAACTAATGGCCATAGAATGTGATATAAAAGCAAAAGACATCAATGAAATTAAAATAGATAAATAACTAAAAAGGGGGAAAAAAGGCATGTTGACCTTGAAACCAAGAGATCTAAATTCTGCCACTAGCTTTGTAACCTGGGGAAAATTCTCGTTTCTCAGAACCTCAGTTTCCCCTTTTTTCAAATAGGGATAATTCCACGTCTAGAATGTACTTCGTCTTCACCTCCAGCTCTCAAAATCCTGTCAAGGACAACTCTGATATAATTTCCTAAACAAAGTCTTTCCTTATTACCTTCCCCCCTCCTTATAAAATTACTTATTTTCTTATAATGTACTGATTGTATCCCCTTAATAAATTACTTAAGGAGAGCATTGTTTTCCTTTTTCTTTGCCTGCCCAAGGCCTTATACCTTCCTTGCACAGAGTGGGTGTTTAAAGTACTGTTTGTCAAATTAAATTGAATAGTATTTGTGCAAACTACTTCAGAGTCATTGTAAGAAAAGTGCTTTGAAAACTTTAAAATGTTGCAGTAATGGAAGTTATTATAGAAATAAATGGAATACTATGAAAAATGACAGAGGACTTTCTCATTATGCCATGAATCTAAGACAGTATAATTCTGATTATAGTCTGAGGACAGAAGCAGGGTAGAACCAGAAAGATAAATCAGACTTTGAGAGCATCCCTGTGGGAAAGATACAGCAAATTTAATTCCATTGAAAGAAGTAAGCATTTTTAATGCACCCAGTATGTGCTGGACAGCTACATGGCCCAGTGGATAGACTGCTGGGTCTGAAGACTCATCTTCATGAGTTCAAATCTGGCCTCAGACATTTACTAGCTCTGTGACCCTGGGCAATTCACTTAACCCTGTTTGCTTCAGTTTCCTCATTTGTAAAATGAGCTGGAGAAAGAAACAGCAAACCACTCCAGTATCTTGGCAAGAAAATCCCCAAATGGGGTCGCAAAGAATTGGACATGACTGAACAACAACAGCAGCAATATATTCCAGGCACTGGAGATGCAAAAATGAATGAGCCACAGCTCTTGCCTTCAAGGAATTTACAAACAAGAAAGAGAAATAAAGAAAGGAAAAAATTATTTGAATTTTCAGTAGCTATAACACTTATCATTGACTATGGGGACTGGTGATGATGAGTGTGAGCATGGGTCACATGCGAGTTTATTCTACCTTCACAATATGTATCAGACCCATCACTTTCTCTCCACTCACATAGTTTCAACTCCAATTGAAGGGTCCTCATTAGCTACTGGAGAAGGAAATGGAAAACTACTCCAGTATTTTTGCCAAGAAAACCCAAAATGGGGTCACAGAGAGTCAAACACAACTGAAACAATTGAACGACCTTGACCATTACCTAAACCTCCAAAGTTGGGATTAGGGCCCGATTCCAAGGACCTTGTCCTGACCTTAACGCTCACAAACATTTCTATCAGCTTCAGAAACAACATAACCAAATAGGTCACTTTAAGGCCTCAGAATGAATTCCTGACCTGGTAGAATTTTTTACCTCAAAAGAAATGACATAAAGAAATCTATCAGGCTCCCCTGGTCCAAAGTTTGGAGGCTTGATGACTGAACATTCCAATTCTAAGGGAAAATTTAGCTCATCTATTAGGATAACAGAGTTACATGCAGTCACTAAAAGAATTATCATAAATACCATTGTCAATCGAGCCCACCACAAGTACCCGCCACATTCTAGGTACTATTCCAGGGCTAAGAATTCAAAGGGAAAAACAAAACAAGTATATATATTCTATCATGGAAGATAAGATATGCATATATAAATAAACACAAATACAAAATGAACACAAGATAGCTTAAGAAAGGAAGGCCCTAGTAATTGAGGACATCAGGAACCATCTGAAGGAAATAAGGAATACTAAGAGGTGGAGATGAGAAGGGAGAACATTCCTGACACAGGGAACAATCAGTACAAGGGCATAGAACCTGGAGATGGAATATTACATGTGAGCAACAGCAAAAAGACCAGTTTGGCTGGAATGTAGAGTGAAGGAAGGGGAGTACGGCAGAATGAGCCTGAAAATACAGGGAGCATCCAGGTTATAAGGGGCTTTTTAAAAATCTAATAATGAAGTTTATATTTGATCCAAGAGGCAAAGGGGGGCCAGTGGAGTTTATCATCATTACTGTCTTCACTATCACCATCACCACTCTATTATTAGAATGTAAGTTCCCTTGCAGGTAGAGATTGTTTCATTCTTTGTACTTGGCACCTGAACACCCCCCCTTCCCACCCGACCTAGCACACATAAAAGATACTTGTTGACTGGTTGATTCTCTTTCTTCTTCAAGAATCCCTGGAAATTAATATGGGGATATGCAAAAAACTACAACTACGACTGCTACCTGCTATTATATAAACACACATCACTATTGTGCTGGGGTGGGTGAAAGGGAAATTAACTGACAAAGAGAGAAGCCAGAGCTTCTCCACCCTTCCATTGCTTCCCTTTGGCGCTGGAAAGGACTCAACAAGAAATGGCTCACAAAGAGTTAATATCTGAGAGAAGTAAGGAGAGAGTAAGAGAGCAGCTAGCCCCTTAGTGAATTCAAGTCACCTGACCCCAAAAGGCTACTAAAGATGCATGGGTACTGACAGAAATGGCAAGAGGGAATGCTGAGACTCTGTTTGTGATATCTGAAACAGGACAACAGGAAAAGTGCCACATGACTAGGGAAAGGCAGATTTTTCATTTTCAGAATAGAGGCTGGAGAGCTTGACTTTGATTACTAGGTAGAAGTGTTGAATACATTATTAAAGAGATGGATAGTGGACAGCTGAAAAACAAAGTGATTCCAAAGAACTAGCATGGTTTCATCAAAAACAGGTCATGCCAGACTAACCTTGTTGTTGTTTTAACAGGGTTACTAAACTGGTAGATCAGAAGGATACTGTAGCTATAGTTTTTTGGGGTTTTTTGTTTTTGGAGGGGGGGAAGGCAGGGCAATTGGGGTTAAGTGACTTGCCCAAGGTCACACAGCTAGTAAGTGTTTTACGCGTCTGAGGCTGGATTTGAACTCAGGTCCTCCTGACTCCAGGGCCAGCGCTCTATTCATTGTGCCACCTAGCCTCCCTGTAGCTATAGTTTTAACAAAGAACTCTGTAAAATCTCATACTGCTTTTGTGGAAAAGATGAAGAGATACAGATATGACCAAAATAGAACTCGTTATCTCTCCCACCAGATTCTCCCCCTTGTCTGAACATCCCTCTCACTGTCAAGGATGCTTTCATCTTAGTCACCCTCGCTTTGGACCTTAGTGTCAGCCTGACTCACAGCCTTCCCACGTAGCCATCAGTCTCCAAGTCTTGCCATTTTTACTTTCCGCTTTTCTCCATTTACACAGCTGCCTCCTCGATACAGGCCATCATCACCCCATGCTTGGACTATTGCTGTAGTGTGCTCACTGGTCTTCCCCACTCTAGCCTATCCCCCACTAAGCTGCCAAAATGATCTTCCTCACACACAGGTCTAACCATGTCACCAGCGGCTCCCTATTACTTCCATGATCAAATCTAAAATTCTCTGTTTGACATGTAACTCCCTTCACAATCTGCTCCCTTCCTATATTTCCAATTCACATTTTATTCCCCGACAATCCAGCGACCCTGGACATTGTTCTGTTCCTCTAGATGTTCATTGGCTGTTCCCTGTGCGTGCAATACCCTCTCTCCTCATCTCCACCTTTTGGTTTCTCTGGCTTCTTTTAAGTCTCAGCTCTAATCCCATCTCCAAGAAGCTCCAAGTAGCATACCTAGTGACCATACCTCAGTAAAACTGTCTCAACAGAGGGGCTAAACCAGGTTCGGGGTAATCGACAGGCCTCAAACCCCTCAGTGAGTTGGGGGATGTCTTGGAGCTACATGTGAGAGTTGGGTGGTAGGTGGACACCAGAGGTGGATGAGCAGCCCTGAAAAGGGCCCATGAGCCCTCACACCAGACATGTGGGGTGTTCACTCACAGCCATCCCACTTAGTAAGTGTTTATTGACTGACTAAATTATTGGATTATAACTACAATTAAATGGATTTGGAAATAGTTGAGTGGCCTTCTGGAAGAGTAATCTTAAGGTTCAATGTCAATATGGAAAAATTTCTCCAAGAGAGTACTTCAGGGATATGAGTTTGGTTCAATGCTGTTTAACATTCTTATCACTGACTTATCTAGCACTGTCAGAGGTACCTTCTGAGGCATTGAAAAGGGGAGAACTAACTATTCTCTCTTTCTGGCCTTCACCCTCATGTGGGTAGTGACACTTTTTCCTAGCACCTCCTTTCAGGTCTGACTTTCTCTCTCTAGCTGACTCCCTTAGTACCACCCCTCAGAGGTGATGGTTTTACTTTCAAACGTGCCTCAGAATAGGAAGAAAATAGGAAGGAGAGATACCTGAGGTGACTGCTTTAGTTACACTCACCATAGTTTCCCCCCTACCAATAAACTGTTAACTCACCTTATATATCTAGGATGGTCTGGACACCTACTTATTTCCTGCCTTAAGGAGGCTGTAAAACTATAAATCAATACTTTAATTTTGTTCAGTTTAAACCCCCCAGCTGGGAAGGTCCCAGCAATTAGAAAGAAAATCTCTTTGCAGATTAAATTACCAACCACTCATTTTTCTGCAGTTTTCCACATGACACCTCTCTCTCTCCATTATGTTTGACTAATGAAACACATAGATCAGCAGTACAAAGGTCAACCAAATGAACAGGAATTTTCTAAAAACTCTAAATAGAGATAAGTTTTCGAATAAACACATGCTATCCCAGAAAGTAGGAGGGGGAAAGGACAAAGAATTGCCATCCGGAAGGACCCCACTGGACTAACCCAGCAATGCTAGAACCAGCCCAGGCATGTCTTTGGCCCCAGAGTCTGATGCTGGCAACCTCATTGCTGCAACTCTCCGGCAGCTTCCATGACAACCAATTTCCATGGCTTCAGTCCTACCAGTGTTCTGCTCAGTAGCTTGTTAGGACTGTTTCCTTGGGCACCTCTTGCTCCCCTATTCACTTCTCATGTGTTCACCAGCTTCCAGGTCAGAGGGTGGTGGTGTCTTCACTTTCCTACTGCCCAGGCAATGCCTGTTCCCATTCTTGAGAACCCAGCAAAGCAGGCAATGGCAATGGTGGCTATAGCAACAGGCAACAGCAGCCCTGGTGTCTTCACTTTTAAGAATGCTAGCAATGGTGCTGGTCCCCGCTTTCCCTAAACCCCAGAATGCATGGGCCTATTTCTTGTGCTCGCTCCTCCCTAGGATTCCTGTTATTACTACATTCAAAAGGCTTTTTCTGCTCTCTCCCTCCCACAGGATTGCAGAGGGACCATCCTTTCAGTCATGGTCTAACCATGGAAACCTAGGGGCTTAAATAAATAAAAACCAGGGAATCTGTGCCCCCCGGTGGTAGTACCTCCATATTCTGTTTCACTCTGTAAGGACATAGATACCACATTCCTCAAACCTGCATAGGACACAAAACGGAGCGGATAGCTAGTGCACCATCTAACAAAGTCAAGAATCAAAAATATCTGCATAAACTACAACATGGTGGTGAAGATGTGATTCTATAGGAATAAACTAAATCTTAAATTGGGTTTTAAAATATTCATTTTAATTATCCCTCTGTCTTTGGTCTTTATCTCTTGGTTTGGTTCCAGTGATGGCATTCAGCAAAAAACAGTGCTGGAATGGGGAGAGGCTTTGGGCTTCTCTCCCTTCTAAGTCCTTCATGGGACACTATGAAAAAAGGCCTTAGAACTTTTGCCTAACACTTTGTTCTTTTCCAAGAAGATTAATCTATGGGCTTTGAGCTTATGCATTTTGAAAGGTCAGGAAAACCAGCCTCTGGAAAGCCAAATATGTCCTAGGTTTTGCAGCTAACCTAGCTTTAATGCCCTACGGAGCCAGGAGTCCCATTCCTGAGTGACATTCAGGACACTGGCCAATAGTAACTGAGACAAGGGCTCACCCAGCAGCTATGCCACATTTGGACTTAAACTTAGTGGAATCAATGCAATGCAGGAACCAAGCTAAATCTGAGCCCATGTTCCCCAAAGACTGAGGTGGTATAGAGGAGAGTGTGCCCCCAAGGTGTTAGGGAAAATGTTTATTCTTACTGATATCTCAATTAGCAACAACTAGGTGGTAAAATGGACAGAGTGCTGGGCCTGGAATCAGGAAGACTCATCTTCCTGGGTTCAGATCTGGCCTCAGATAAACTTACTAGCTCTGTGACCCTGGGCAAGTCACTTAACCCTATTTGCCTCAGTTTTCTTATCTGTAAAATGAGAAGGAAATGACAGACCACTCCAATATCTTTACCAAGAAAAACCCACATGGGGTCACAAAAAGTCAGACACAACTAAAATGACTGAACACATTGTTATCACTATATCTTCAAATAAATATCCCTTTGTAAAAGGTTGTTTTTTTTAAATCAACTGAGTACAAAATGGGTAGATATGATTAAGCTATAGTTTATCTGAAAGAGTAATGAAGGTTTTAGACTACATACTCAATATGAGTCAACAAAGTGAGTGGATAGCCAAAGAAAGCCCTAAGACAATCTTGGGCAGAGTCTTCTACTCTGTCCTGGTCAGACTATGTCTAAAGAACTATTTTTAGTTCTGTGTACCATGTTCAGGAAGGACATGATAAGCAGGAGAGTATCCAAAGGAAGGGTAATTAAAATGGGGAAGGGCCTTGAAGACTAGTTGAAGAAACTGGAAATTTTTAGCCTAGAAAAAAGAAGATTCAGAGGGAGATGATATACCTGAATTCTAACATCTAAAGGGCTATCACAGGAAAGGAGGATTAGATTTATTCTCTTTTTCCCTAGAAGGCAGAACCAGGAAAAATGGGTGAAAAGAGTCATGCTATGAGGACAAACTTCTAAACATTACAATTTGAAAGGTAAAACAGGTTACCTCTGGAATTAATGGGCTTCCCCCCACTGTATCATTTTTTTTTTTTTTTTGTCTTTTGGTAAGGCAATTGGGATTAAGTGATTTGCCTAAGGTCACACAGCTAGTGTTAAGTGTCTGAGGTCAAATTTGAACTCAGGTCCTCCTGACTCCAGGGGCAGTACTCTTTTTTTCATTGCTCTGCCCCTCCCACTGTATGTTTCCAAGCAGAGGACAAATGACCACCCACCAGGTATATTATAGTGGGAAGTCATCTTTGGATATGAATTGAACTAGACAGCTGCTAAAGTCTCTTTCAACTCTAAAATTACTTGTTTCTTTGGCATTTCAAAATATCTGTTGTTAAAAGTGGATTGGGGAGGGGGGGAGGAATATAACTGATCCCATTTTGTGCTTTATTAGCTGTTATTATATTTCTTTCTTTTTCTGCATGACACTGAATGTATGCAATGTCTCCTTCAGTACCTCCCTTTCCCCAATCACTTTACAGTTACAAGAGAAACTCACTGGACCCGAGTAATTCTAAGAACTTATCCATTTCCCTTTATTCTATGTAAGAAAGCATTATGGGGTGTATGGAGTGTTCGGGGAGGACTACAATGTCTGGTATGAGGGTTTGTTTTTCAGGCTGTTCATCTACCTTTGGCGTCCACCTTCACCCAGCTCTCATCTGTGGCTCCAAAATGCTGTTGTATGGCACAGCGGCCACACCTTGTTAAAACCATCATGATAGATGGCTTATGATGGTATTACTGTTTATATTATTCAATCACTAATATAAGCTTGTTTGGAATTTCCTTATTGATCCTCTCCAAAATATTGACTAATTCGATTTCAATTTGGATTTTTTGAAAATTGAATTTACCTTTCATTTTGCCTACAGGTGTAGATTGAGATTCTTTTTTTCTATGAGAAGGTAGTTAGGTTTTGCGAATTAATGGGACTAAACAATGGAACTGAATTAAAATTTAAGAGTGAGTTAATTTAGAAGTTGGTTTTAAGAGGAAGCAATTCTCCAATCATTCCTAGTAAGTAGGGTGTGTGTATGTGTATGTGCCCATGCATGCACGCTCAGATATAATCTGGGGAATGTGATGTTCATCATCTACAGATGGTGAAGGTCACACTCATGAGTGGATAAACAAACTGCAGTATACTTACCTGTCTGTAAACCTGTACGGTTTATTCATTCAGTGGCTAGCAAGGACCCTGAACATTCTTGAAACACTATCATTATACTAGCAAATTTCTAGTCCATATATAATTATATACATATATGTCAAATGCACATCACCCAAATTGTCTAAACAGATGAAACTTCCTTTTCGTTTTTGAAATGAAAATTACAATATCTTGGGGTGGTTAGGTAGCGCAGTGAACAGAGTACTGGCCCTGGAATCAGGAGGACCTGGGTTCAAATCCGGCCTCAGACACTTAACACAAAAACTAGCCGTGTGACCTTGGGCAGGTCACTTCACCCCAATTGCCCTCCAAAAAGCAAAAAAAAAAAAAAATTACAACATCCATCTGCCATTGGAAGGCAAGAAATATTTTCATTTATTTGTTCAGGCCCCATCTCTCCTAAGTAACCTGTTTAATGTAACCCAATCTTTCTTCTTCTCTTTCTGTGTGTTGTTTCTGTAACCCTATCCATGCTCTTTTCCGCATCCTCTTTGGAAGAAAAATCAAAAACAAATCTTTAAAGGCCATCTCCAAAACCACAGAATGGTTGGTATTAAATGAAAATAAAGCTTGCGGTTTTCTCTCAGGGAACTTCCTGTCTCTCTTAAAATGCTCTGAATAATTAGCAGCAGCTTGAAACCCAAGTCTGTTGACATGGGTTACCCTCTGAACCTGGAAGAGGGGAGGTCAGGTCTGAAGGTCTATAGCAAACTTCAGTTGGAAGTAATCCGTCATTTTTCTCTATAGATGTGAAATGTTGTATATATGAAATTCGGATATTTATTAGGTTAAATTAATTTCACTTTTGGGTTTAATGCTGCTATACATTAAATGTTCTTTTTCCTTTTTAAATTTTTGTTGCTATTATTTAGTGGATTGTATAGAATACCTGTAAAAAGCTAAAAAGTTACATCTTTCAATTGATTTCAAAATGTGTACCTTAAGGTCAATGAATATTCAAGTATTTGAACTTGACTGGATTCTAATCACTTTAACTATTACCTATGCCATTGCACAGGAAGCCTCTTTTAGGAGTAAATTTTGTTTTTTGCAGGGCAATTGGGGTTAAGTAACTTGCCCAAGGTCACTTGGGCAGTTTTTGTGTTAAGTGTATGAGGCTGGATTTGAACTCAGGTCTTCCTGACTCCAGGGCTGGTGCTTTATTCACTGTGCCACCTAGCCACCCCAGAGTAAATTTACTTTTGGCAAGTGCCCCAACTTCCTTCTGTCCAATCAGCTAAGATGGCTCTGAAAATTAACATTAGCACTTGGTCATGTGTACATTGCTTTTCATTGTGACTTTAGACTGAGATTTTATTTTTTTTTTTATCTATGAGAAGGCAGTTCATTAACATGGGTGTTAGGCCATGCTGACTAATGGGACTGGGCAGTGGAACCAAATTAAAATTTAAGAGTTAGTCTTTTGTTTAGCCCAAGAAAATGTCTAAAGTTCTGCCAAGTTAGTTACTCAAATAGTCAGAAGAATAATCATACTAGGACCTCGTGCAGTAAAACATAGTTTTCATCCACTCTCACAAATTCTTACTTAATGAAAAGTCCTCCGGGAGCATATTTTTCCATTAGAGCCAAAAGAAATAAACCCTAAGGGCAGCTGAACAAGATAACCGGGGAGAACTCCACACCTAATATTCTCAATTGTGTTATCCAGCTGGGTTTAGACTTCTTTTTTTTTTTTTTTAAACATTAGGGATTCCTTGCCTTTACCTCTTTGAAATATATCACAAAGGTTAGAATGAAACTGGTGTTGCTTCCCACATATTTTCACACATAGTGTTAAAGATGTATAGTTCTTAGCAATATGAACCAAGCTGTCTTAAAAGTGTCATATGACTGGGAGAATAATAGTATTGATTTTGGGGATTGCTCAAAAGAGAGCTTTTATTAGTTTTTTTATTGATTAAAAAAATGACAAAAAGACCAAAGATCAGTCCCAGGATACCGGTTTAATTTGAAATCTTACTATATGATCTTTGAGGGAATTCTAATTGTATTAACTTAGTGGCTCAAACTCTAAGGCAATATCTGAGTCATCTTCCATGACATATCTTGCCTATAGAAGTCTATAGGTCCATTCTTCTTGGTACTAACAGATCTCTATATTTATAATATGAATCAAGGGGCAACTAAGAAGACCTGAGTTCAAATCTGACCTCAGACACTTTACACTTACTAGCCGTGTGACCTTGGGCAAGTCACTTAAGCCCAATTTCCCTGCCTTCCCCCTCCCCCCCCAAAAAAAATATATATATGTAATCTGAATCAAATGTCAAATACTATTGTATGTAGTCAGGTTATTTAATTTTAGAACATCATAATAACATATACTCATCCAGGACAATAAAATTATTATTGGGATAGAAATTTCCTACTGAAATGATATATCTTGAAATACAGCCTTCTGAATAATCCCAGCTCCTATAAATGTCCAACTAGGAGAGATGAGTACAATTCATATTTTTATAGTACCTTAAAGTTTACAGAGTTTTCCTCACAATACCCTGTGAGATAAGCAGTGCAAATATCAAACAAAGGATTTTGAACTCAATGGGTCCTGAAAAAATTATTTAGTCTAACCCCACATTTTATGTATGAGGATAAGGAGGCTCAGAGAGAATAAGGACCACTTACTGATGATGGCCATGGAGCCTGTTGGAAGAAACCAAGCTGCTGCCACTCCAGGGGCTAGCAGCACTCCCAGGAAACCATACAAGGGGGCACAGAGAGTGCCAGACTATAGTCTAGACTCCAGGACAGCACCAGTATGGTTAGGCCTTGCACCAGAATGAAGGAGCAAGTTTTGGTTTGTTTGAACTGCTCAAACTGCCAAGATCTAGGCTGGTGATTCTCCATGTTCCTTTTCCCTCTCCTTCATGGGATAGAGTCTATGACTGTTCTAATTGCTATTTGTTAACAGGTCATTTGCTTTATGTTTCCTTTTGTCTCTTTAGGGATGATAAATGCGATTTAACCACCACATTACAGATCTATGTGTTTCATTAATCCGGTGCAGCAGAAGAGGTAATGAAGGAAATGTCTAGGAGAAAAAGAAAAAAAGAGATTTCACAACTGTAATACATATTCACCAGGACAATTTTTCTCAGGTAGGGGCCTGGGAAATTCTAAGTAAGAATTATTGGTTCTTTTTTTATATAACTTCCATTAAAAATGCTTGCCCAGATCTTTCTGGGTCATGAGTCAGTAGTTTTAGCTGAAGGTGACTTTAATAAGCCTGACCTTGTATAAGATATGGCCTCTTGGCCATTTTCCCTTTCCATTGTCTTCCCACGGCCAGTCTGAAAAGAAAGGATTTATTTCAAAGAGGCATAACTGAGCAAATGTCTAGAGAAAGCCATATCAGAGGGTAAGATTTGGGAAAGCAATCCCATAGATGAGTGGGGGAACCAAAGAAAGGAAATTACTAGCCCTCGTCACCAAAATATAATAACACACTATCACGACATTGATCCATACTCACTAAAGAGAATTCATGTATGATCAATTTGTATTTTTATCAAAGTAGATGTTTTTCTTGATATCCAAGGCCAATAACAGACTAACAGATTAGAAAGTATCTGTCTCTCCTACCCTTAAACATAATAAACTCCTCAAGGCCATAAACTGATGATTTGCAATCCAAGATGCTCATGTGTTTTCTGTGTACTGTAAGTACACAGGAGTAGCTAGGTGTTGCAGTGGATAAAATGCCAGACCTGGAGTCAGGAAAACCTGAATTCAAATCCAACCTCAGACATTTACTAACTGTGTGACCCTGGGCAAGTCACTCAACCCTGTTTGCCTCCATTTCCTTATTGGTAAAATGAGCCAGAGAAAGAAATAGCAAACCACTCTATTATCTTTGCCAAGGAAACCCCGGACAGGGTAACTAAGAGTCAGACACAACTGAAAACAACTGAACAATAAAACCATAAATATGTTCAAGAAATGACTTGAATTCAGAACCTACCTCACTGTATATTGACACCCTTTTGTATATACTAACTGAATTTTCTCTCTCCCTTGGTCTCTGGACCAAATTATTACATTTGGCTTCTAATCTAAATGGCAAACAGTGGGCTTTCTTTGACAACGTATATGACCTTGATCTTAGCAAGTCCTTTGATAAAGTTTCTCATGCTCTTCTTGTGGACAAGTTAAAGAGATGTAGATGAAATTAAAGTACAGTTAGGTGGATTCAAATGTAGTTTAATAGCAAGACCTTGAAGAAGCAAATTTTTTTTTTTAGCCCTTTTGGGGATAAGATGAGGAAAAAGCAGTAACGCAATCATGGCTTGAGATAGACACAAAAATGATAACTGAAGGCAGCAAAAAGGCAGCCACATGGCACAGGAGTCAGGAGGATCTGAGTTCAAATTCAGCCTCACACTTACTAGTTCTGTGACCCTCCATAAGTCACTTCAACCATTTACCTCAGTTTCCTCATCTATAAAATAAGGATGATAATAATAGTGAGAATTAAATGAAATAATTGAAAAGCACCCTAGCACAGTGCTCGACACATATAGTAAGCACTATATAAATGTTAGCTATTTTTATCGTTACTATTATTCCCAATTCTTGTTTTGCTTCCGATTTCTCTGCCAAGAAAAAAATGACTTTTGGACTAGAAAAAGCAAAAATGGTCAATAAGGAGTTATTTACTCAGGATAAGTAAGGCGATACTAAGGGAACACTACAGCTACTCTTGGTGAATTTAAGTCACTTGGCCCAGAAGAATTGTATCTTTGGTTAGTTACACAAACAAAATAAATGCAGTGTGCTGGGGGAAAAAAATCTTTGCAACCAAAAATTTTAAATATCCAAGAAACATAGGGAAATTATTTAAATGTCAGAATAAGAACCATTCCCCAATAGAAAAATGGTCCAAGGATGTTAACAGGCAGTTCTTTAAAGAAATAAAACTTAGGCAAACTTAAAACACAAGGGAACCCAAATCTTGGGGCAACCCAAAATTCCTCATCTGGCATTCCTGGCACTAGTCAGGATGACATTCTGGATTGAAACAATTTCTAATTATATTTAAAGAGTATAATAAGTCTTCTGAACCATATAAATAAAGTATTTCCCACAATGTCAACGTCCTGGTTAAGAAATTCAAGGAAAAATTAAAATGAGTCTTTTTTTCTAGTCCAGGTCAAAAGAGGAAGATGAAGGTCTATGAACAGTGAGGATGGACTCTCTGCAGGAATGAAGAAGTGGGCAGCTAGTGTTCAGAAGAGAGGTTTTTCTCTAGCAATATGGCATTCATTATCAGAGACTGGGGGAGCAAAATGAGGTAGGAGCATACTAACCATTGAGAAATGAATATGCATAGAATAACAGTGAGGTCCATTCACGAAGGCAGGTTTTAAGGTTCAAGGCTGACCCTGTAGTTTCTAGCACAGATTTCAACTTCTTTATCTGCCAAGTAGCTATGTCCTATAAAGTTTCTGGAAACCCACACTGTAACAGGTAGGAATAGATGCAAGAAGTAGTGTGTGCCCAGAGAGAAATCTTGTGTCTCAGAGTCTGATTGGGGCAAGCCTGGCAGTGTTTTTGCCTTCACTGAGTCAGGAAATGTAGAGCAATATGACAGGAGGGGTATGTTCACCCCTCTCCCTAGACCCAGTAGGGCTCCCTTGTGGCCCTCAACAGGTCCAGCAGCCCAGTCAGGAGATGAAGATCTGCCCCAGCTCACTTCATGACCATTTATTCAATGTCTTGAGAAGAATTCCTCCTGGTAGATAAATTACATAATACATTCTTTCATTAGATAATTAATAAAATGATACCTTGCCTTTATGTTTGCTTAAGCTAACCAAGTGAGATGTTTGCACTTCTGCAGTACATCAAGTATCACATGGAATACTTATAAAGTATAGTATCCCTGCCTCTTGGATTCCTTCAAGTGCCTGCTAAAATTCCATCCTCTACGAGAAGCCTTTTCCGGGTCCCTTGTAATGTTAATGCCTTCCCTCTACTGATTCTCTCTCATTTATCCGATAAGGACCTTGTTTAAACAAAGTTGTTTGCATGGTGTCTTCCCCATTACACCAGAAATTCCATGAAGAACTGTCTTCTTCCATTTCTTTGAATCCCCAATGCCTGGCAAATAGTATAATTGAATGACTGATACTGTCTATCTTTATACCTATCTTTATACTTCTAATCTCTAAAGAGAGATTATTCTCTCTTTGCCTTTATATCCCTACCACCTGAAATACAGAGATAGGAGATGGGGAGCTTTTGGTGAAGAACCACTTCTACTAACGTAGGTCAGCACTGCATATAAAGGCACTTAATTTATCCCTGAATGATATTTACAATAGCTCAAGAAAAGACCTATACTAATAAGCTCCAATTCTATTAAGTAATAAAGTATTTGGTAGGCTGGGTAAGATTTGTTGGTATCTTAGACAGCTCTGTCCCAATTCACCTTTTATCTATTTTATGTTCCCTTGCCTATTTCCTCAGCCTGGAAGTAGTAGGCCCTTTCCCTTGCTCTCTGCAGCCATGACTCATGGGCCCAAGAAGCGCCCAAAGCATGTGGTCATCCCCAAGCACTGGATGCTGCACAAGCTGATCTATATATTTGCTCCCAGACCATCCATATTCTCCTACAAAGTGAGCCAGTACCTCCCACTCAAAATCTTTCTCCACAATTGATTCAAGTACATCCTAATGTACGAAAAGGTTAAGAAGATCCTCATGCAGCAGTTTATCGAGATTGATGGCAAGGTCCACAAAGGGCATGACCTACTCTGCTGGTTTCATGACTGTTATCAGCAATGAGAAGAGCAGCAATGATTTCCCTCTGGTATATGACACCAAGGCCCACTTTGCTGTTCACTGTATTATAACTGAGGAGGCAAAGTACAAACTGTGTGAAATGAAAAAGACCTTTGTGGACGCCAAGGCCACGATTGGTGATGCACCGTCTGTATCCAAACCCACTCAAAGTGAATGACACCATTCAGAATGATCTGGAGACTAGCAAGATCATGGATTTCATCAACTTTGATACTGGTAACCTGCCTATGGTAATTGGTAGAGCCAACTTTGGTCAAATTAGTGGAAGCACCAATAAGGAGAGACATCCAGTGTCCTTTGATGTGGTCTACATGACATGCCAATGGCAACAATTTTGCCACCATGGTTTCCAACATTTTTGTTATTGGCAAAGGGAATAAGCCCTGCATTTCTCTGCCTCAAGGCAAGGGCATCCATCCCAAAGAAAAGAGACAAGAGGTTGATGGCCAAATGTACCATGATGGTGTGTTCCCAGACAGGAACCTGCTGTGTCTCAGGGTCTAATTTGGGGCAAACCTGGCACTATTTTTGCCCTCGCTGAGTCCGGAAATGTAGAGCAATAAGATAGGAAGTAGTATGTTTACCCTTCTCACTGCCCCCAGCAGGTCCCAGCTTTTATGGCCAAATCAGGACTTTATAATTTGTATCTGTTTTATAAAATATTTTTAGGAATTTGATAGAAAAATCTACAAAATCCTACTCTAATCCCTCATGTAGGTTGTTTCACATATGCTTGTAAACATACACAAAGGCAATACACACAGCATGCAAATTTTGGCAAGTTCTGCTATAAAGGCTTCAAGTTCAGTCCTGGTAATAGATGTTTTTCCCAGAGAGCAACCTAATGAAGTACAGAGAGTTTCCACACCAAAAAGGGCAATCACTGAATGATGAATTCTTTGTCCATGTTAACCTATGAATGAAGAAAAGTTTAAAATGGCCTTCAGTTCTATGTGGCTCACTCTGTTTCTTCAGCAGTGGTAAGAGAAAAAGTAGGGCAATGGAAACTAGGAATCACACAATTTTTTAGAAGATTTATAAGCATTAAGAGGTGTTGGCATTTTATGTGTGAGGTAACTTTCCAGCACCCTATGAGTAGAAGTACTTCTAGAGGAAGCAAATCATATTAATCTTGACATAATCAATGTAAATAAAACTAGAAAACAAAAGGAAGCTGCAACTGAGTGGAAGAATGGCTCATGGGTCCTCTTTGGAGAGGCAATTTAAAAAAGGTATAATTTCTTTTACCACCCAGTAAAGGCAAAAAGAAATATAATTGCAAGGAATACTTGGTCATTTTGCATGGCAGGATTCATAATGAGAATTTTCCAGAAGACCACCATCAGGTTAACTGCAGTTTATGCACCTAACTCAATTATGGAAGACAAATAGGTAAAGAAATTCTACAATATTTGACAAGTCCCTTCAAATTAATACTCAGTGAAATCAAGGCAAAGATGAGAATAGGAATGGACAACAAAAATAAGTTGGAAATTATGACTCAGGGTTTAAAAATAAAAAAGAGGCCAAAAGCTAACAGACTATATAGAAGGCTTGCATGAATCAGT
This sequence comes from Petaurus breviceps papuanus, assembly GCF_028583685.1. Classification (NCBI taxonomy): domain Eukaryota; kingdom Metazoa; phylum Chordata; class Mammalia; order Diprotodontia; family Petauridae; genus Petaurus; species Petaurus breviceps. The sequence continues at coordinate 24,109,016 of NW_027185694.1, read as the reverse complement.
CATGAATATTTTCCCCAAGAAGAGCGTGAGGAAGGCCAAAATAGCAGGGAAAAGACAGGGACTCACCTGAGCTCCCCCAAATTCCCTTCCAATAATTTTAAATAATGCCTCAAAGCAAATTTTGGAGTAGCACAACTCACAAAAGGACAGGATGAAACAATCTTGCAGCCTACAACAACTTAGAAGTTTGGCAGGAAAGGTCTGTCACCAGAGTGAGAGTGAAGCCCAGTCTAGCACAGGCTACCCCCCAACAAACCAGCAGTAGGCCTTGGCTGCCACTGAATCAACAGTGGCAGCAGCAGTCTCTGGAGCTCTCAGCCCACGAATGCTTAAGGGGATCAGACAATTGGTCAGAAAAAGATTACGGGGGTCCCTTTGCTGGCCTTTCCTGCACTGCCCATATACAGATCTAGATTGCAGTCCCAGGATGAAGAAGAACACTAGCATAATCAAATTTTGTGGCCACAGAGAAGCAGGGATCCTGGTCACGGTTGCAGGGCAAAAAAAGAGTACTTGTGGTCTCTCATAGACCAGAGAACAGGTGAGGAAGGTAATAAACACAATCTCCTTAGATCATACCACCTTGAAAGAACTGAAAACTTACAGATCCATAAAACTAGCTTTGAAAAAGATACACAAAAAACCTGAAGCTTGGGACAATGTTCCCTCCACCCAAGGAACAGAGTCCAATTTTAACATAAAGTTAAAAGTCCAGAAATAGACTGGAAAGTGAGCAAACAAAGAATCTGATCATAAAAAGTTAATATGGTGACAGGGAAGATCAAAACACAAATTCAAAAAACAAAGTCAAAACTGCTACATGCAAAGACTCAAAGGAAAACATTAATTAGTCTTAGGCCCAAAAAGAATTCCTAGAAGAGATCCAAAAGAATTTTTAAAATCAAATAAGAGAGATAGAAGAAAAAATGGGGGAAAAAATGAGAGTGAGGCAAGAAAATCACAGGGAAAAAAGTCAACAAGTTGGTAAAGGATTCACACACACACACACACACACACACACACACACACACACACACACCTCTTAGAAAAATAACCTTAAAAAAAATTAAGCCAAAATGGTAAAAGAAGCACAAAAATATACTGAAGAGAAAAACTCTTTAAAAATCAGAATTGACCAAGGAAAAAAGATATAAAAATTCACTGAAGAAAAGAACTCCTTAAAAAGGAGGAAGCACTGAACCTATCAGGCATCAAATAACATCACAAAAAAATTTAATGTATTATACTTTAATAGAAAATTATATTATATAACTTTTAAAATTTTATTTATATAAATTTTATCTATTATCCATCTTATTTATTGTGTATATTATATATTTATTTACATATTTATTATATTATTATTACATAACATACTTGTATTATACATTAATATTACATTATTATATATTTATTATAGCATATAATTATATTATTAAATATATTATATAACAATTATAACTTTCAATAGAAAGAAATAGACTGCTTGACAATGTAGCAATTGTCTCCAAATCAGATGTTTATGTACATTCAGACAAGACAACCAACTAATTAAAGCAAAGTTCAAAATCAATGCTAAACAAAAAGAAAGAATAAAAAAGAGGAAAAAATACTGCATGAAATTGAGGCATTCTAACAAGTTGCTCAAGCTGAAAAATATCTAAAGGAACAGACATCAACACAGACTATTATAATTTGGTAACAAAGTTTAACCTAAGCAAAATGATTACTGTAATGAAGAAACCAAAATAATCTAAAAATTGCCTAAACTAGCAACCACTTGATTTCCTTGCAAAGTGGAAAGGGGCAATACTACCTTAAACTGTAATCTGATTTGTGAAATCATATGCAAGGAGTTGGTGGAAGATTATGAGCAACAGTAAGAAGAGTGGATGGGAAAAGAAACTCACAGGAAACTAGCAAGAACCTTCATTAAGCTCCATCATCTCAAGAATATTTAAGGGTGTTGCTAAAAGGTAGACAGAGTAAGATAAAAAGAAGAAAAGATCTGTCAAGATATTAATATAACTTACTATTCTCCCCATCAATCAGTCAGTTCAGCCATATCTGACTCTTCATGACCCCATCTGGGGTTTTCTTGGCAAAGATACTGAAATGGTTTGCCATTTCCTTTCCCAGATCATTTTACAGATGAGAAAACCAAGGTAAACAAGGTTAAGTGATTTGCCCAGAGTCACTAGCTTCTAAGGCCAGATAAAACACTGTGGCTTAGTGTTTAAGAGCCTTCACAACTTCTCTCCACCTTACATTCCACACTTATTTAATTTTATTTTCCTTAAGCTATTCAGTGGTCCAACAATTCCCTGTCTCACTACTGTATCTCCCATCTCTGTGCCTTTGCACAGGCTTTCCTCCATATCTAGTGTTAATACTTTAGTTTAGAATAAATACCTAGGTTACTTTCAAGGTTTAGCTTATATGCCACTTGATTCCCCTAGTTATAAGTACTCTTTCCTTCTCCATGATTTCATGTAGGTACTTAACTGTCTATATCTTTTATCACCACAGTAGAATTAAGTTTCTTGAGGACATGAGCTTCCCAGCACACAGTTCAGTACCATGCCCACAGTAAGTACATAAATACTTTGTGAATCATATTAGATTGTATTGATGGGCCCCTAAGTGGTGCAGTGGATAGAGCACTGGGCTTGGAGTCAGGAAGGCTCATCTTCCCAAGTTCAAATCTGGCCTCAGACACTTCACTTTTGTGAAATCTCATGCCTTAGTTTCCTCATCTGTAAAATGAGATGAAGAAAGAAATGGCAAACCACTCCAGTGTCTTTGCCAAGAAAATTCCAAATGGGGTCCCGAAGAGTTGGACATGACAAACAACTGAACAACAACTACTTGTGGAAAAGCTGAGCTAAAACAACAAAATGTCAATACTACCTAAACCAATTACCTTACTCAGAGCCATAACAAACTACCAAAGAACTACTTTACAGAGCTAGAAAAAAATAATAAGATCATTTGGGGAAACAAAAGGTCAAGAATCCTAAAGGAAATATTGAAAAAAAATAGGAAGGGAGGAGCATAGCAGAACAGATCTCCAACTAAACTACAAAGTAGTAATCATCAAAATAATGTGGCATGGTTAAAAAAAATAGAGAGGTTGATTAGTGGAACAGATTAGATTAGGCACATAACATACCTATGACAAACCTAGGAGCCTATTGTTTGATAAACTCAAAGACCCCAGCTACTGGTGTAAGAACTCAATATCTGACAAAAACTGCTGGAAAAACTGGAAAGTAATCTAGCAGAAAGTAGGTGTAGACTAATAACATCATATAACAAGATTAGCTCCAAATGGATAGACTCCTTAGATATAAAAGATCATATCATAAACATATTGAAGGATCAAGGAAGAAATTGCCTTTTGTATTAGAGAAAGATAGAGAAAGAATCCATGACCAAAGAAGGGATGGAGAACAACGCGGAAGATAAAAATGGAGAGTTTTAATTATAAAAATTAAAAAGGTTTTGCACAAACAAAACCAATGCAGCTAAAATTAGAAGGAAAATAGTTAACTGGGGGAAAAATCTTTGCAGCAAGTTTATCTGAAAAAGGTCTCATTTCTGAGATATATAAGGAACTGATTCAAATTTATAAGACTTAGAGCCATTCCCTAATAAAAGAACAGGCAGTTTTCAAAGGAAGAAATCCAAGCGATCAACAGCCATGTGAAAAAAAATGTTCCAAGTCCCTAATAATTATAAAATGTAAATTAAACCACAAGGTTTCCCTTCACACTCATCATATTGGCAAAGATGACAAAAAAGGAAAATTGAAAATGATACAGTTAAGGAAAAAGAGGCACACTAATGTATGACTGTAACCAGGAATTGGTCCAATCATTCTGAAAAGCAATTGGGAACTGTGCCCAAAAAGTCACTAAACAGTGCATACCTTTTGATTCCATGATACTAGTAAGTTTTTACCCTAAAAGAGATCAAAGAAAGGGTAGAAGAAAAAAAACCTTAAGGAACTAAATGCTACTTCCATGCCAAGATGAGATATCACCATAGATTGGACTTTAGTGTGGCCTGACCGTTTGTAAGTCTTGGGAAATATGACCTTTTTAAACAGCAAGGAACCTTCCACTGTGTTTTTAAAAAATGATTTCCTAACTGCAACATCTTGAAAGATGGCTCTTCTGGCTCCTTTCTTCATGGATACTTGCAATAAAAAACCATGTCCTTGTCTTCCCTTATGCCTACTAGAAATAGAAAAGTGAACAAAGTCTAACTGGCTGAACCTCAAGCCCTGAAAAACTGAAAATGCTGTTGATAAGAGGTAGAGGGGAAGAATTTGAACAAAGGTCTATGTTGAGTAACTCTGTCTCCACTTGAGGTAGCCAACCGGATGTCTGGTAACTGGAATGTTGCTTTGGGGTGATATTGGGCCCATATTGTCCCTGGACTTGCACAGGGATGTAGTGGCCAGAATGTTTTTTTCCACTGCCAATTGCAGCCTTTCTTCCTGGATGAAAACATAGCCAATGTGATTCATATATGAGTTTACATTTAGGTCAGATTATTCCAATATGTTCTGTCTCTTACACAGGAAAGCACATGAGAATTATAGCTGGCAAAAAGGAAAGCTACTTGCTTTCTGAACAGAGAAATCCATCGTGTTCTCTTGAATCTCCTCCAGAACTTCCCACCCTTGTTACTCATCCAGTTTAAAACTGAAACACTCATCTTAGAACCTGGCAAGAAGGGAAACTCTTTAATTTGTCCTCAAAACAATTCTCTTGGGGAACTCAGTTTGACAGATCAGTGGGGCTGTTAATAGTGATCAATATCAGATAGGGAAGAATTCACTATGCTTTCGTATTCCTAAATGTCATCTTCAGAAATTCCCCTGATCATTTTCGTTGTGAGAAAGATTCTTCACCCAACTCTTTCTCTAGTTTGGACATAGGAGGCCCAAGCATCATTTATTGGAAATATCTCTATAGTGATATGAAAATAAGCATAGTCCCAACTGACCAAAGCTTTAAAGAAATCAGGGCAGGCCTACTGAACATCAAGCAGTCAACCAATTATTAATATATTCCAATCTTCCTGCCCTTTAACTAGAAGAAAGAGATACTGCTTGTGAATTTTGGTGGAAACCATGAAAATTTTGCAGGTCAAATTAGGCAACTAAATTATTTTGGGAAGTTAAGTTTTAAATGGCCATCACCAGCCCCTCATAATTTATTCACTAAAAGTTCTCTGGCATAGAAGTAGCTGAGGAGATGTGCTAAACAGAGTACTCTGCCCTTGTCTCAGAAAGATTATACCTTTGAGTTCTTTAGTTCACTTAGCCAGATGTTCATTTAATGGAAAATTAATCTGCTGGGAAATTAATTCTCTAAATGCTCCAAGCCTCCTTGACTCATTAATAAAGGAACGTTGGATGCCGCGATAGAGTGCTGAGCCTTGAGTCAGGAAGACCTGAATTCAAATCTAACCTCAGACATTTACCAGCTTTGTGACCCTTAAACAAGGGCTGGTCACTTAACCTTGTTGCCTCAGTTTCCTCAACTGTGAAAAGAGGATAATAACACCTGTCTTACAGGTTGTGTTAAGTGTCAAATGAGATAATATTTGTAGAGTGCTTAGCACAGCAACTGGAATACTGTAGATATTATATAAATACTACGTATTAGCATTTTAAGAAACAACAAATATGTGAAATTTGGAGAAACTTGGAAAAGTACAAAATGATACCAAGCTGAATAAGCAGAACCAGGAGAACAACATACCATTTCAGTATTGTAAACAAAAACACTAACAGGCAGTGAAATCGATTAACTCTAATGCACAAGCCCGGCCCCATAAAACTTAAAATGAGACATATTTTATGTACAGAGATGGAGGACTATGGCTACGCAATGTCCCATACGCTATCAGAACCAACAGACTTAGTTACTGGGTCAGCCGTTTTTCTTTAAATGATTATTTTCAATACACTGTAGGGCTTGGGCAAGAGAAAAGGTCTATAGTGTAAAAATATGATAAAAAAAAATAAGACAAAATAATAGAATAAAAACCTTTTAAAATCAACAAACAGTAGATACCACACAGGTTCTTATATTCTCTATGTTGTTAGTAGTATACTTCCTTACAAACAAAAAAACCAAAATAAATAGAAACTGAAGCAGCCTCTACATACAGTTTAATGGCTATTTCTTTCCAAATCCACCACAGAAAAGAACTTTGTAGTAGGTTCTGTACTCCTACCCCATCCCTCCTCTTCTCTCTATACATTCTCACTGGATGACTTCATAACATCCTATGAATTAATTATCATCTCTGTGAAGATGATTCCCAGCTCTATATTTTCCACCCTCCATCACTAACTGAACATTTCAAACTAGCTGTCCCCGAGGCAATTCAAACTCACATGTTCAAAGCAGGAACTCATTACCTTTCTCCTCAAATTCAACCTTCTTCCAAACTTCCCTGTTTTTGTTGAGGGGAATACCATCTTTCCATTTATCCAGGTCTGCAACTACTTGACTACTCAGTCTTCCTCACCTCCACACATCTAATCAGTTGCCAAATAGCAATCAGTTGCCATTTTTATCACCACAGTAACTCTCACATGTGTCTCCAATCCACCTACACAACCACCAATACCCATTCCCTTTCACCTGAGACAATTTAGAAACTTGACAACAGCTAAGTCGATGATTAAAATCAACTAACTCTGCTGAGCACCACCCCCCCCACCCCACTCCCTCCCCAGTTAGGTTTGGATTGCTACTGGTGTGTTTTGACTTTGGGGATTTGGTTGGTATTGATAACGATGAGAAAGCTCAATAATCTGACCAATTTCATGTCCTTTTCTATCTCCATCCTTTCTCTTTACTCCACTCACCACCCTCAACTAACAACACAGGCTGAAGGTACAAATATGATTTTCATAATATGCCAGTGCCTTCAAGAACTGATGTCACCTGTGGTAGCAAAGAATTGGAAATTAAGGGGGTGCCCATCAATTGGGGAATGGCTGAACAAGTTGTGGTATATGCATGTTATGGAATACTATTGTGCTATAAGAAACAAGGAGCAGATGGACTTCATATTTACCTGGAGAGGCTTATACGAACTGGTGCTGAGTGAGAAGAGTAGAACTAGGAGACGTTTGTACACAATTACAGACACAATGTATGTGTGACGACCAACTTTGATAGACTGGACTCTTCTCAGCATTGCAGTGATATAAATCAATCCCAAAAGACTCATGATGGAGAGAGATATCTACATGCAGAGAAAGAACTAGAAAGAACTGAGTTTGTATCCAGATTGAAGCAAACTACCTGATATTTTTCCTTTTCTTGTTTGGCTTTATGTCCTCTCTACCATTTTTCATTCCATCTGATACAATCCATCTTTATAACCTGACTAATGTCTAATGTGAAAGTATTTAAAGATCCTATACTTGACTGTATGCCTCCATGGGGGGTCGGGAGGGGAGGGAGGGGGACAGAATGTGAAACTCAAGGAATTGTGAAATTGAATCTTGTAAACTAAAAGCAAACAAACAAATTAATAAAAAAATATATATATTAAAAAAAGAACTGATGTCACAAACAGTGTTGCAAAAAAGGTGCAGTAAGATCTTGGTTTGGCACTCTCTGACATCAACTCAGAGTACTGGGAGTATCTCTCCTCATAACACAAGGAGTATATAATTTGTCACCACATTTGACATAAAAAAATACAGCAAAGAAGGATACAAAATAAATGTTAGAAAATTCAAAGCAACAGAAGTAACCCTTTTACTAGAATGTGATGAATGTTTTTTGCTTTGTTTTAACTCCCATTAGTAACTTTTCACTCAGGTCATATACACCTGACTCTTCTATAACTTACCCCTTGAATCAATGCCTGTACTCCATCTTGGCTCTGCCTACATTCATTATTCTTCTTTCTTTTTTTGTTTGTTTGTTTGTTTCCAATTTATTTATTTATTTTTAGTTTTTAACATTCATTTCCACAAGATTTTGAGTTACAAATTTTTCTCCCTGACTTTCCCCTACCCCTCACCCCAAAATAGCAAGCCTACTGAATACCCCTTCCCCCAATCTGTTCTCTCTTATATCCTCCCCCATTCCCCTCGCCCACTTTCTAGTACAGCAAGGTGGATTTCTATACCCTAGTCCTGTATATCTTATTTCCCAGTTGCATGTAAAAAACAATTTTTTTAACATTTGTTTTTGAAACTTTGAGTTCCAGATTCTTTCCCTTCTTCCCTCCTCACCCACCCCCACTGGGAAGATAAGCAATTCAATATAGGTTGTACATGTGTAGTTATGCAAAAATTTCCATAATAGTTATATTGTGAAAGACTAACTATATTTCCCTCCATCCTATCCTGCCCCCCACTTATTCTATTTTCTACTTTGACCCTGTCCCTTTTTAAAAGTGTGTGCTTCTACCTACCCTCTACCCCAATCTGCCCTCCTGTCTATCATCCCCCTTCTTATCCCTTTCCCCGCTACTTTCCTGTAAGGTAAGATACCCAGTTGTACACTCGATATTCTTGAGACAAAACTCATCATCTTTTCCCAGAAATTGATTTCCCTCTCCAAATCTTCATTACCTCTTGACTAGATTACTGTAAAAACCTTCAAGATTATCTCCTTGCCTCTTATCTGGCTCAGTTTCCTCATCTGTAAAATGGGGATAATAATAGCAGGGTCATTCAGATGATCAAATGAGAATAACATATGTAAGTGCTTTGCAAACCTTAAAGCTCTGTCTAAATGCTAGCTATTATCAATAATCTTCACTTCCTCCAACCTAAACTTCCAGATAACTATTCCTACAATACCACTTTCATCACATTATTCTCCTACTCATGAACCACTAATGGTTCCCTAATTCTAACAGGATAAAATTCAAGCTTTTTATCTTGGCATTCTAGGCCTTCTACCATGGCTTTAAATAACCATGAAAACATGTGGGAGGCAATGTTCCTGGTACTACACTGCAAACTGTTAGTGCCTAAGCTGTTATTAATACAATTCAAGGGCAGGACATCTACGTTATGAAAGCAGGAAGGCAGCAGCAGCTGCCAATGTCTGCAGTGGGAGAATCTCCCACTCAAGGGACTGCCAAGAGACAGCTTATAAAAAGGGATACCTCGGGCCTTTGAGCTGGTATTGCTTAAACTAGTCCCCAAATAGTGTAAAGCTAAGTGTGCTGAAAAGAGGAAAGCCAAGAAACACATGTGAGACCTAGTTGCGGTTTATCTGTGCAGCTCTGGTTAGTCTGGTTAAAGGGTAGGTTTCTGTATAAATTTGTATTTGTAAATTAGAAGAACCTGGAGCATATTACCTATCAGACTTATAGATAAGAGAAGAATTTGTGAATAAATAAGAGACAGAGAGCCTTGTGAGATATAAAATGGATAATTTTGATTACATTAAATTTAAAAGTATGCAATAAAACCAATGTAGCCAAGATTAGAAGGAAAGCAGAAAATTGTGAAAAAAGATAGTTTCTCAGATAAAGGTCTCATATCTTAAATATATAGAGAACTGAGTCAAATTTATAAGAATATGAGTCATTGCCCAATTGATAAATGTTCAAAGGACTGAGCTGGAAGTTTTTTGATGAAGTAATCAAAGCTATATATACTCATATGAAACAATGCTCTAAATCATTATTGACTGGAGAAATGCAAATCTCACACCTATCAGATTGGTTAAAATAATAAAAAGGGAAAATGTTAGATGTTGGAGAGGACATGGAAAAATTGGGACACTAATACACGGTTGAAGGAACTGTGAATTGATCTAGACATTTTGGAGATCAATCTGGAATTATGCCCAGAGTTATAAAACTGTGTATATCCTTTGACCCAGCAATACCACTGTTAGGTCAGATTCCCAAGGTGATTAGGGAAAAAAAGCAAAATAACCTACATGTTCTAAAATATTTATAGCAGCTCTCTTTGTTTTGGGGATGCCCTCAATTGGGGAGTGACTACACAAGTTGTGGTATAGGATTGTGATGGAATACTTCTATACTGTAAAAAATGATGAGCAGGTTGATTTTAGAAAAACATGGAAAGACTACATGAAATAATGAAGAATGAAATGAGCAGAATCAAGAGAACACTGTATACAGTAACAACAATATTGTCTGAAGAATAACTGTCAACAAATAGTTATTCTGTGTATTATAAATATTCAAATTAACTACAAAGGAACTATGAAGGAAGATGCTATCCACCTCTAGAGACAGAACTGATAAACAGAAGTATGCATAGTATGGTTTTACTTATGTGTGAATGTGTGTGTGTCTGTAATGGGAATGCAAATTTGGAAGATCTTCCCTGCCCCTAGGCTAAAGTGCACCTGAAGCCTTGGGTGGGAGGATTGTTTTTCAGTAAATACTTCTTGATTGGCCAGTGAGTCAATAAGGTTGTTACATTTTCTGAGCCAGGAGAAGGCTATATAAGCCCTGATGTATAGCTTTGTTTTGGGACTCACTTTGAGAAGTGTTCTGTGATTTGATCTGAATTCTGGGAAGCCGTTGTTGAGAGTCCCCCGGCTTTAAAAAACCCAGATGTGGAAACCCAGATGTTGACTGGGTATGGATGTAATGGTTGGACAGTTTGGAAATCTGTCTACTTGATCTGTTTCTGTCTTGATAATTCTGCCTGTATGCTTTGAAGTTCGGGGTGCTGACCTTTTTCCCCTGAACAAGGTAAACGATATATGTCTGACTGATTAAAGTAAGCTTGTTAACCCATTTTGAGTTGCTTTCCTTTAACAAAGTAGATCCAAGAACGTGTATGGGCGGCAAACCCTGAGGACGCGCTTGGGGTGCTTGCTGCTACAGTGTCAAATGGTAGCCTTCTTTAATACAGGTTGAGGAGGGAAGGAGGGAAACAGTTCAAAACTTAAAATGTAACAAAAAAAATTTTTTTAATTTAAACAATTCAAAAATACTAGTTGAGTACATCCTCCTCAAAAGAAAAGTCTACATTTGTGTATTTCTATGTTGTATACCTGGAAATCTCAAACACTAGGTGATATTATAAGCAGCTTAAAGTTTTGGCCACCCATAGGCAGTGATGACTGTGTCACAAGGTCAGGTATAGCTATGTCCTGACCACATCCTTGGAGCCCCTATTCTCTCAGATGTTCTTATGTGAGAGGCTGTAGAAACTTGTTTTCAGTATGGTGACAGACATATAGATCATTGTAGGTTGAAATGGTCAATGGCCTCAATTTCTACATGAAGCCTTTCCTGCTCCCAAATGCTTGTTATCCCCACCACCACAAAAAAACACAACTACCCTGTATTTAATATTTTGTACTTATTTGTATTTATTCTCTTTGTATTCATTTTGTTTTTGTTGAGTCAAAAATTGTGCAAAACTCTTCATGGCCCCATTTGGAGTTTTCTTGGCAGATACTGGAGTGATTTGCCATGTCCTTCTCCAGCTCATTTTACAGATAAGGAAACTGAGGCAAATAGGGTTATGTGACTTTCCCAGGGTCACAAAGCTAGTAAGTATCTGAGGTCAGATTTTAACTCAGACCTTCCCACTTCCAGGGTCGGTGCTCTTTTGACTACGCCACCTTACTTCCCATATTCATTTTGTCTATTCTTATATATGTACTTGTCTTTTCCATGAAAATGTAAGCTTCTTGAGAGTAAGAACTGTCTCATTCTTTATATTTGTATCCCCAGCACCTGACATAATGTCTAGCTACAGGGGTGGGGAACCTGTGGCCTGGAGGCAACATGTGGCCTTCTAGGTCCTTGGGTGCAGCCTTTCTACTAAGTCCAAGTTTTACTGAACAAAGCCTTTTATTAAAGAGATTTGTTCTGTAAATTTTGGATTCGGTCAAAAAGCTGCACTTGAGGATCTAGAGGGCTACGTGTGGCCTTGGGGCCAAAAGTACTCCACCCCTGGCTAGCACATAATAGACCCTTAATAAATGCTTGTTAATTGAGTTGATTATTTATCTCAGCATTATAGAACAAAAGAGAAACAACAACCTCCATTCAGATTCTTTCACAATTACCTTTTTTCTGTGGTTATTGGATTAAGCTCGTCGAAAATTCTATGACAGTTATTTCGTGACAAATTTCCCAACATTTCAGCAGAGGACACAAAACTCAGGTCAATGATAGAAATCTTCAACTATTCACATGTACCCTTATAAAATGTATAATCCGTTATAATACGTGAATATAAGAGGCGAAAGCTAATCCATAGGACCAGTGTTTTTAAGTCCAACCAGTTACCAACCATGGCTCCTCCCAAACTCTCAATATCCCTTTTCACTCTGTGAGTCTATGAATGAAGTTCCTTAGAGAATAGAACAATATGAGTAGAACTGAATTTTGGGGGAATTTTTAGGTTCAGAAAAGGTGTTACCTTATTTTATATATAAATAGCAAAGTACTTGATAATTATCTTTAATAGCTGTTCCTCACTTATGACAGTAGCTTACTGTTATTATTTGGATTGTCTGTTTTCTTCATTTTACAGATTAAAAAAACACAGGAACCCTAGCCTCTATCCAAGAAGTTTAATTAACTGGCCAAAAACACAATGAGAAAATGGCAATGTGGCCATGAAAATTTCCCAGACCTCTCTATGCCTGCATCTATGCTATCACAGAATATTGGAAACTTAAAACTTATCTAATTTAGTACCACCTCACTATTATCTGAATACTGATTATGCCAGTCAAAAACATTTATCCATTACTGCACACTAATGCTGTCAAAATTGATTTGACCCTTAATCATATTCATGCTGAGTAGCTCAAAGCAAACTGCGACGTATAACCAATGAGAAGATTTGGCAGGAAGTCTTCACATTACTGGATGTCTGTTCTGAAAAGCTTTAACCTGCTGAGATGAAGAAACTTGGCTATTTTACTTCTTTCTCCCAGGCAGACAGAAACAGTTCTATTCACCCAGACAGACAAGCATATCTCTCAATGTTGGATTTCCCTTACCTTTGCTTGATCTGACTCTAGAAGCTTTTGCATCTTTTTAAATCTTAAATTATATTTATATGCAAGTTTTTTTACTTAGTTTTCATCTTTCAGCTATAACCCCCTTTCTTGTATTGCCACAAACACAATTCAGTCTCTTGCTGTACTCTCCCCACAAAAAAAAGACTTTATTCCACTATGAAAAACATCCAAGTGAAATCAAAAGGAAAAGCCAATAGATGATAGACTTTCAGCACTTGCCCAAATTTCCTTTGCAAAGAATACTTCCATCGGTTTCAGTGCAACTTTTACCTGGGCAACTGGAATGTGTGCATCATAGCCTTCCTGTGCAGGGAGGTAGCTTAAAACCATGGGGATCTGGGGTTACAGAAAAGCATCTCAGAGACCATCTAATATAGCCCATACCTGAACAGAAATCCCTTGTACAACAAACTTGAAAAAGGTCCATCCAGGTTTGGCTTAAGAGAAAATATCCTACATCTCACTGCATGTTTTGGATAGCTCTAATTGTCTGGAAATTGCATCTTTGCAATTCAATTATAGCTCCTAGTTCTGCTCCCCTCCACATGATAGTCATTCAAATACTTTTAAAATTTTTTTTTAATTTTTGCTTTTTGGAGGGCAGTTGGGGTTAAGTGACTTGCCCAAGGGAACACAGCTAGGTTTTGTGTTAAGTATCTGAGGTCACATTTGAACTCAGGTCCTCCTGACTCCAGGGCCAGTGCTCTTTTCACTGCACCACCTAGCTGCCCCTAAAATGTTTTTAAGGTTATATTCCCTGTAAAGTCTTCTCTTCTCCAAATTAAATATCCCCTCTACCTTCAACTAATTCTTAGATTGTCATGATCTTAACATTCTTCAACATCCTGGTCACCATCCTTTGGAAAATTTCCAATTTATCAATCTTCTTCCTAAAATGTAGTATCCAGAACTAAATACAATACTCTAACTGTGATCTGATCTGGGGAAAGAACAGCACAACTCTCACCTTCCTAGTCCTGAACACTATCCCTTTCAATATTATAATAACAGTAATAATAACTAGCATTTACATGGTACTTTAAGGTTTACCAAACATTTTACAAGTATTATTTCATTTTATCCTTACAAAAACCCTAGGATATGTATGCTATATGAGTGCTATTAAACACATAACCCAATGTAAAGTTTTCACAATTCAGTGGCCTTCAGATATATCCATAGTGATATGTAAAATAGGGATTTTCTTTAGCCTTCACTAATCCTCCTTGTCTCTATGAGAGCTTTAACTAGAGTGGGGCAATTGATGTTTTGCCCAAGACAAGAAAGGGGGAGGGTACTGATAATCCTTGCACTGGGTCAGCAAGGAAAAATAACTGAGTTTATCACCTAACTATATATAATTAGTCCTGATGCTTAGCTCCTCCCTAGTCTTGCCCCACATTCCTTTCTCCCCCAGAGATAGCCTGGCCAGCAGTCACTGAGTTTAGAGTTTCTGTCTTTATATCTTTACATATACATCTCTCTCTCTCTCTCTCTCTCTCTCTCTCTCTCTCTCTCTCTCTCTCACACACACACACACACACACACACACACACACACACACACACACACACACACACACCCCAACCCTGTTCTCTGGGAGTCTTGGATCCAGAGGTCTCAGTTTCTCCTCAAGGTCATCCTCAGTCCCACTGTCATTGCCCCTTGTGGGTTAAGGAACTGTTACTGTGCTTTATGTAAATATAACTTGTGCTCCGGCTTTTATTCTCTATCTGTATATCTTTCTGCAGCATCACTTAATCACAGTCAGGCAAGAAGTTACAAAGTTTGAACTAAAACAACACAAGTGGAATAAAATACCCTTAGTGGCCTACTCAGTCACCCTAAGACGTCTCAGGTCTCTCAGTCAATGGTTGCATCCACATCTGGAAATCTCACTAGTTATTCCTCTAAGTTTGCAGCATGATGGATGAACAGGTACACCAGAGCTACAGTACCACAAGTGAGTTACTAGATCCTGAAAAATCATTTTTGTTTAAGATCAATAGCTTCCTCTTTATGTTGTAAAGCAGCATAGCAATAATTGCAAGACGGGTGGAATTTCCTTGAACCAAATTTCATTTTTACTTGACTCTTTGGGAATGTCTGTAACCATTCAGGGACAGGGGTATGGATGGCAGGGAGCAAGATAGGAAAGGAAAACATGGCTAGGTAGAAGTTCATCTGAAAAAGATCTGGCAGATTGGGTAGACTGCAAATTCTTTGTTGGTCAACTATATGACACAACAGTCACAAAAGCTTTGTAAATAGATTTGTATTGATAGACTTTGTTTTTCTAACACCTAAATTTCTCCCTGTATCTCTACTCCCACCTCTTAGGGAGGAATCCTTTTCAACAAATAACTTTTAAAAAGAAAAAAAAAGGAAGAAAAAATAAATTTAGCAAAATAAGTATGTGAAAAAAAAATCTGACATTGTATGCATTATTCTACACTCATGGGTATACCTGCCTCTACACAGGACTGAGGAGAGATGTCTTCACATGTTTTTAGCTGTGGGGATCAGGCTTGTTCTTTATAATTTTGTTTCGTAGTGTCTGACACTTCCATTTACATAGTTGTGGTAATTGTGTGTATTATTTTCCAAGTTCTGCTTATTTTACTTTGCATCAGTTCATCTAAGTCTTTCCATGCTTCTCTATACTTATTCTGTTCACTTCTTACAGCACAGAAATACTCTCCAATCAACGGGCATCTACTTTGTTTCCAGTTCTTAGTTACAACAAAAAGAACAACTACAAATATTTTGGTGTGTATGGAGGCTTTCTTTTGGTCAGCGGCACAAAAATTAAAGCAATCTTAGATGGCTTTCTAAGAGACAGTGTCCAGAGCTATACTGATGCTGGTTCCACTGTAATCTGCCCGAGTCAGACCACACCCAGAATATTATGTTCAATTCTGACATTTTGTTTGAGAAAAACATGGGAAACTCACGGTGAAAAAGATGACGAAGGCATCATGTTATGCTACATGAGGAGAAGTCAAAGGAACTTGGTATGTTTATCCTGATGAAAAGAAGATTCTGGGGGCAGTGGGCATGGGAAATGGCAGCTATCTCTAAGTATTTGAAGGGATATCTTAAAGAAGGCTTAGACTTGAACTGATTGACCCTAGGACCTGCAGGTAACTCAGTGGCACAGAGGATACAATGCTGGGCCTGGAGTTAGGAAGACCTGAGTTCAAATCCAGTATCTAATATTTACTAACTATGATACCCTGGGCAAGTCATTTAACTTCTGTTTTCCCCAGTTTCCTCATCTATAAAATGGAAATAATAACAGCACCTACTTCAGAGGGTTGTTTGGAGGATCAAATGAGATAATATCTGTAAATCACTTAGTACAGTGCTTGGCTTATAATAGTTGCTTTATAAATGCCAGGTATTTACTACTACTGCTGCTGCTGCTGCTGCTGTTCCTACTACTACTGGGCAGAACAGCAGTTAGAAGCTCTAGTGGTTAGAAGCTCTATAGAGGCAGAATTGGACTTTACATAATAGAGAAACTTCATAGCGACTAGAGCGATCTTAAAGTGGAATAAATTATTCTTAGTCCCTGTTTCCTTATCTGTAAAATGAAGTGTGTGGATGACGTGTCTTCTGAGGTCCCTCTCTGATCTAAATCTGTGATCCTCTGAATGTAGCTGTTCCTTTATACTTAAGGTCTTTCAGCAAGGACTGGATAACCATTTCTTGGGGCTGTTTTAGGGAGGATGCTTGTTCAGGTACAAGTCGGACTCGACAGCAACTAGTCTCTTTCAACTCTGAAATCCTGTGATTGTATGAAATTTGGGGAAAGTAAAATTTTCTATAATTCCAAATAACATTTCCCGTGTAAGAGTGGGACTCCGTTGATTATCTTATCCACTTAAAAGTCATCATTGTTAAAGCGCCAGCCAGAGTGGCCAGAGTCAGGAGGACCCGATTTCTGTTCCGGCCTCATACACTTAACACCCCCACACAAAAACTAGCTGTGAGAACTTGGCCAAGTTACTTGACCCCAATTGTCCTCCAAAAGGCAAAAAAAAAAAAAGTTATTGTTGTTAGGTGAGAATATTTCTTGACTGAATCAATCAAAATATTGTGAATGAGATCTTTACACCTTGAATAAATCAAAGCCATTGTGTTGGAAATTTGGTCATTTGCCTAAGGAATTTGTACAAAAAAGAAAGATCTATCTCAGAAGGAGAGAGAGCTTCTCAGGGTCTGAATTTGAGAAGTTAGAGCAAGCATGACCTTCTAGCACACCTCTGAGGAGCAAAGGTAGAACTGGATTGTGACAGAGAGCTCCAGGAAACTCACTGACTCTAAAAGCCCTAAGGGTACAAGACTGCCTGAGAGAAGTACTGAGAAAAGTTCGGCTCCTTCCCCAACATCCCCTCCCTGAGCCTGTCTGTCCACAGACATTATAATATCATCTGCTATTTCATTATGTAAACATTTCCAGTAAACTGAATTTTTCCTTAACCAGAAGCAGTCCAGGGGTTACCTAGAGATAGATTTAGCTGTAAAGTTAGATTGAGTCTAACCTCTGTCCAAATGTTAGAAATTTTCCTAACTTGAAGCTCAGAACAATTGTGATTGGCCTCATAACTTTTTATCTTAAACTCCCAGAAGCTGAAGAGGAACCCTGTAGACCTTAGAGGTCATTATATTTCTCCTGGAGTCTTTAAATGAGCTAATCATTAAAACAGGGTGTTACACCAAGAAACTAGGAATGCAAGCTCTGTGGATTACTATTCTATTTCAGTTGCTAATGTATATGACTCTGAAAAATAACTTGAACTCAATTTTCTCATCTGTAAAATGGAATAGTATTCCCCAGCAAACAATCCCACCTCATTCCCTCATTCTCCTCTCCCCTCCCCTCCCAACTCTGAACTTATTAGTAGAACATTCCCTGGATTCAGGACAAATTCCCTGGATTGAATTAGGACATGTGTTATGGGCTTTCCCCCATAATGTCCATCAAGTTTTTCAGCACCTTATGTTGGTGACTGGAAGAGGCAGAATTATAGAACAGATGTGTGTGATCCTAGAGATCAACCTTTCCAAAACTGTGCTCCAAATGATGTAAATAGGACTGATATAAGAATTTCAATGCTGGCAATATTTTCCTTTCTAAAATATTAACTACAAAATTATGTACATATCAAAATACTTATTATGCATGGCAACTTTTCAATATGTAAGTAAGCTTAATTTCCCCTATTTTGTTCCCAAATTTACCCCAGCTCTAACTTTATTCTTGGCACATCCAAGGACAAGCATTTATCAGCTCCACCAAAATATTTCTGGCCTGAACACGTTCCATGAACAGATTAGTTTGGGAAATACCACTACAGAGCAATCTCTATTCTTAGCATCATTATTGTTGCCTTCATTTAGTACTAATAAGAAGAAATCCCAATACATTGAAATCCAGAATTTGTATTTTTATAAGCTAAAATCATACTGAGCCCTTTGGAACACACAAAGCAATTAAAATCCCCTCATAGCATGTGGACAACAATTCCATCCTGGGTCTCAGGTTACAAATTTGGGGTTTGTGGTATTGGGGTCTCTACTAGAATTTCACTGGGAGGTGAATAAAATAGTGAGTACTATACTTATTTCAGTATATAATTCTCATGTTTTTATTCAAATTTCAAGGATTTTATAAGTCTTTAAGTTCAGATATCATTACTATTACACTGAATCTTGGCCATATCTCAATTTTTCCCTTCTTTTTACTCCCCAAACACCCATTGTCTTATTAGAGCAGAGGTCCTACATTAAAAATGTATGTTGCTTGTGGTAATGCAATGGCCATCAAAATCCTTTGCTAGGCCACAAATGGGCCCTGGGAAACAGCCTGTCTGCGCTGAAAGATAATCCCACAAACTTTATAGATAAGACAAATTTCATTAATTTCCTTATAGGTAAAAATCCTTTCCTTTCATAAAAAAGTATATTCTACTTTTGAATGTTTAAAAACAAATCAGGTCAAATTCTGGGGGGACATATGAAAGAAGTAGACATCCAAGTCCCATCTTCCTTTTTGCTCTTTTTTTAAAATCCCATAAAACCAAAGCCATCCTTCCTACCAGTATTCCCAAATTTAGTCTCATTGAAGGGACAGGACTAGGGTTGGAGAAAACATCAAATGAAATCATTGGGAAAGCTCCAACTGCGGGCATGTGACTTTTTTAACATGTCACTGATAAAAAATTAGAGGCAGGAAGCATTTCCTCTACTCCATGCCAGTACCCAGGAGAGAGGTGCTCACAAAGTGGGTCAAAAGTTGAAGAAAAAGAAAAATGAAAATGTGCTTTTTCTTATAAAATTCTCAAGTCAAAATATTTTAAAGTCATTTTTCTTGGATCATAGGTTCTATGTTGACCATACAGTAAATAGTATATCATACATAAGTCACTGTTCAGCACAGAACTGTGAGTCAACATCATTTATTGAATGTCCACCTTATGAAAAGCCCATTATGAGATATTTTGAAGGAATAATAAAAAATTTAAAAAGTCCTTGCTTTCAAACAGTTTGCACTCTGGTTGGGAATATGCACATATATAAAAATTTAATAACACTGTATATCTTCACTAGATAAGTGATCTTTCCCTCTTGCCCCCACCTCTGCCAAGCCTCTATAGAATTTTATTGGCACCTACCTCTCTTTCTAACCTGTATTTGAGTTATTAGATTACTTCTCTTATCAGAGCCATAACTAGTAATTTTTTCACCTGGGGTAAAAACAGTTGCAGGAGTGAAGGGATAGAGAAAATAGTCTGACCACGGACACAGTGATATTAGGAGATGGGAACAGACAGTCTCCCAGATGCTTTGACACTAAGGGGGTTAGAAGGGAAGATGGACTCTAGGAGAGGAGCACTCTACAGACAAGATCTGAGGAATGGAAATAGCTGTATCACATATAGCATGGATCAGTGGGGAACCATGAGGGGAAGAGTATACCATCCTCAGATGTCAGCCCCCTGGGGCAAAGCCTTGCTCACTCAGCCCTAGTTACAATTCTATGTCTTATTCCCTCTACCAGCCCCTAAGTTCTTGAGAGTGAGATCCACGTCTTATCCATATTCCCTGTATCAGTTCCACTGTTTAGTACAAGGATTTTGGCACAGTAGAAAACCAAGGAAAAATTGCTGAATGGAACAACAGCAAAAAAAAACAAAACCCTGTAGTGAGAATAAGAGACAGGTGGTACACTCATATTCTTAATATCAGATAGATCTTCTATGGAAAATTTTTAGAAAAACATGGACAAGAGTGAGAAGGGTAAAAGTTGTGATCTGTGTTGATGGAGGAAGAAGTACCCACACTGGTTAAATCTCCTGTTGTTCAAAATAAATATAAAAAGGAATGGTCATGGGGCGGCCAGGTGGCACAGTGAGTAAGAGCGCCTGCCCTAGCCTTGAGAGAACTGGGATCGGTTCAGGCCTCAGATACTTAACACCCACACAAAATAATTGGCCGGGTAACCTTGAGCAAGTTACTCAACCCCAATTGCTTAAAAAAAAAAAAGGAACGGTTTTAGTAAGGTAGAAATAAATAGGGAAAACTTCTGGAAGGAGGAGAATTTCTTAAGAAGTACATTGTGTTTTTCATGTATTTATTGTCCAGAATGGGAATTATGGGGGAGAATGTGAGAGACCAAGAGACAGAAGGCTGTTCAGCTTGAAAACAGCTGTTTACTATCATTAATTGTTATCCCACATTACTGCCTTGCTATAAAAGAGCAGGTCAAGACTTCTCTTGATTGCTTATTATCAAGTGGTAGAATATACATATGAGGTTAGGCCCCTTGGAGGTTGCAGCAGAGTTATTACTGCTGAGAAAATGGAGTGGTTAGTGAGTGATGTATGAGATCTAGAGAGTGAGAACTATGCAGGAATGGGACTGTTGTAGTTCATTGGTTGTTTTTCTCTGAGCCAGGTGAGTATGTGTAAAAGGAAGTCATGGAAACCCTGTCCCTCCACACCTATAGCCAAGACAACCCTAAACACAGATCTTTGTTGCTGATTCTATGTTGGGCACACAAGGAGTATTTTCCAGGCCCAACTGAGACAGGTGCTTTCTGCCTCTGGTACTGACGAAAAATGGATGGTAGGAGCCCTGAGTCCTAGGGCAACCCCTATGGGGGCAGTCCCAATTGGAAAGACTTTGAAAAGTAGAATAATGGGGCTCCTGGGCCTGTAGGGCAGTAGTTTTCAGTTTATATAGCAAAAGGGCAAGGACTCATGGCACTGAAAGGTCCCCTTGGGCTGGAACTCGCAGGTTCCACCAGGTTCTTGTCAGTGCTCATAGTCAATGTGCCTTGGTTCTTCATAAACTCCCTGCCATGGAATCTTAAAGAAGCTAAAGAAGCTTTGGATTTGATAGGGGGGAAGGAAGGTTCTTTGATGGGTTTCCCAGCTCTCACATCACAGGCAGGGAGATTGACTGGCAAGACCATAACTCTATAACAACGGGGTATGGAATTTTCCATAAAAAGGGAAAAGAATAATGGTTAAGCAGGAGGCAAGAACATGTCTGGAACAGAATCATTCTGCTCCAAGTGTTCAGAGAGGCCAAAAAAAAAAAAGAGAGAGAGAAAGAGAAGTGTTTTGGACCATCACAGGGTGGGTAATAAAAGAAATGTAGGAAGACTTTTTGCCAGTCAAAATATAGCACCAAGGCAATCAGGCTTTGCTGCTAACAGATAAGCATAATGAAGACAAAAATTCAGGCTAGGTGGGTGGAGAACACTCACCTTACCTCCTTAGTCTACCCTTGGTTCTAGCTTAAGTTCATTTGCAATTCAGCTGAAGAATATTTTAGGGGTATGCAAGAGTGTCAGAACCTTAAATTAGACAGTTTATCTCCAAGAGAAGACTTTGATCTCTTCCCAGATTTAGGAGCTAGAAAGGAAAGACATCCCCTTATTCTAGAGGCACTCCTCTACTCATTGTGATATCCATGCCCACCTTGATCAGGGAAAGGTTCTAGCTTGCTATACTCTAACAGACTGCAGGTGGACTGGCTTGACTAGCCCTGAAGAGAATTAACCTGTAAAACAGCAGTAAGGAACAACATTCAGAAAAGAAAAGGGCCAAAAGAACCTGGTGGAGCCGCATGGCCTGATAGAGACATTGTGACCAGTGAGAAGTGGGCTCAGGGAGAGCAGCACTGTGACATCACAAGAAGACACTGGACGTCCCATAGCGTCATGTGTAGGCTACTCCTCTATCCACCTTCACCAGATGTGGACCCCTCAGGCAAACCCCTATGCACTGATGCACAGATATCTGTGAAAGACTGGGCCCCAGGTTTGTAGGGGAAATATTTTATTGAAAATCTTATTATCAAACTAGACATGTAACCTTGGGCAAGTTACTTAACCCCAATTACCCTCCAAAAGGAAGAAAAAAAAGAAAATCTTATTATATCATTAAATGCCTTTGTCGTTGTTCAGTCATGTCTGCTTCTTCATGACCCCATTTGGGATTTGCTTGGAAAAATACGGAAGTGGTATGCCATTTCCTTCTCCAGCTCATTTTACAGATGAGGAAACTGAGGCAAACAGGGTTAAGTGACTTGCCCAGAGTCAAATAGCTAGTAAGTGTCTGAGGTCAGATTTGAACTCAGGTCCTCCTAACTCTAGGACCAGCACTGTATCCACTGCATCACCTAGCTGCCCTTAAATGCCTTTGCTTTGAACTAATTGTGTTCTTGTACTGATGAGGCCAAAAAAAAGTAAAAACATCAGCTGGAGGATCATGAACTATCATTCTGAGTGAAGGCAGACCCACAGAGTAGCACAAACCTGGAGTAACAAGTCTTAGTTACTAGACTTTCACACACACACACACACACACACACACACACGTGAATAAAGGATGTGCTACAGAAAAAAACAATCTGCTCAGATGTCAGTATTGTCTGATACTGTGGCCTCACCCCACAAAGCAGACCAGTACGTTGTTGTGGCTGCTGTTGTTTTTCTATTGTTCTTTGGTTCATCCTTCAATCTTGAATAGGACCAATGACATCACAGGGGTGATGTCTTGACTTGCGTGAGAATTAGATTTAAGTGAGGAAGAGCTGCACAAAGTCATCGGCCTCACTCTGTCCTCAGAGTCCAATGGCAAGAGAGAAGTCCAGATGACTGGCAATGGCAGGCAAGAGAGAAGTCCAGATGACTGGCAATGGCCCAGGATGCAGTGCTGACCCTGGCCTTTCTCAATTAAGGTCATCATTTCTAAATTGAATCTGAAGGAGATAGAGGGGAGGATGGGCCTCCTGATTTGGGGAGACTCACACAGTATGACAATTCCCAATATTCACATTGTGTTCAGTTTGTGACATTTCCTCTCAGCATCTGTTTCTGTATCTGTCATCCAAAGCCAGTCTATCTACATGTAGAGAATTTCATGCCCAGAAGGTTAGCTAAAAAGGGATGGATCTTCTCAGTCACAGCAACTCATAAAGTTCTACTAAGGCACAGAGAGGTTGTAATCTTCAATCTGTAGAGTATCTGCACTGATAAAATCACAAATAGTTGAAATATGTAAGTAAATTTAATATCAGAAAACCAGGACTAGAACAAGCTATTCACTAAAAGGAAGTGGTGCTACCATTTGGGTAGAGGGTTTCTTCCTCTAAGCTAAAGGTCTAATTGGCAGAGATGATTAGTTCTTACCAAAGTTCCCCATCTTCTTTTATTTATTTTATTTGGAGGGCAATTGGGGTTAACTTGCCCAAGGTTACACAGCTAGATTTTTGTGTGGGTGTTAAGTGTCTGAGGTCAGAACCAAACTGGTTCTCACCTCCTGACTCCAGGGCTGGCTTTACTCACTGCACCACCTAGCCGCCCCCCCCATCTTCTTTTAGATAACAAAAATTCCTCATGTGAGAAGTTATATCAGGCCTGACTTCATAGTAAAAACCCTCCATTCTGGCTGTGTGTGTTTCATGTTTAGCAGGGAGTTAAAAATAGGAAAGAGGATATTTTCTTATAACCAAATTATAAAAGTTGACAAGCTTAAGTTCAGAGGCCTTGGAAATTGACCATAAACCCTCCTGAAGGGACTGTTAGCATTTCAAACAGATGCTGATCTCAGACATTTTTATCTATTTAAATAAAGGCAAATCAAGCTGACCAGGATTAGGCCAAATGCACAGAAAGGGAAACTCAAATGGAAGGGCTTTCACCATATTGAAAAGTATTGCAACAACCCTAAGCTTGGAGCATACAGCAAGCCCTGGCTTACTCACCAAAGTCACAGCAGCTGGTATTACAACAGAAGCATCCACAGGCTGCTTTAGTGAGGACTCGTATCTCAGATCACTGGTAGTAGAAACTTAATGCAGGGCAACAGCCCTGAAAGAAAGTCCTCCATGCTCCAATTCAGCTAACACTAGCCTTCTGGTCCAGTGGTAAGGAAAGAGAGGCATCTGCCTAGAGGACAGCACCAGGGTGTGAAGGGGGCAGGAAGGAGAAGCAGGCATAGGCCCTACCATAGATCCTCTACAGGGACCTTCATTTCTAGCTCTTAGCATTATATGAATACCAGAGGAATGTGTGCAACTATCCATCCCTACATCCTTACTCTGCCTATATGACAAACCCCTTTCTCTTCTGGTCTTCTGGTCATATAACTCTGTAATGATAACCTTTGCATTGCTTCTTCTATACAACCTTAAGCCTCTCCATTGCTCTCTAGGTAGCCCACAACTTTAACTCTTCAAGACTATGGTATGTATGGTGCTGGCATGAGCAGCACATATATTAAAATTGGAACAATACAGAGAAGATTATCATGGACCCTACGTAAAGACGACATGCAAATTAGTGAAGTGTTCCATATTTTTTTAAGTACATGAGACACAGCAGTCAAAGACTATAGTAATCTACTGTTTGATAAACCCAAAGTCCCCACCTTCTGGAATAAGAACTCATTATTAGACAAAAACTGCTAGGAAAGTTGGAAAATAGTATGGAAGAAATTGGGTATAGATCAGTATCTTACACCATATGCCAAAATCAAGTCTAAATGGGTGCATGATCTAGGTATAAAGGCTGATACTGTAAGCAATCTGGAAAGCAACGAATAGTTTACCTGTCAGATTTATGGAGAAGGGAAGATTTTATGACAAACAAGAGTTAGAGAGCATTACAAAATGCAAAATGGATAATTTTGATTACATTAAAGTGAAAAGTTTTTGTACAAATAAAGTCAATGTAACCAAGATTAGGAGAGAAGTGGAAAATTGGGAAAGAATTTTTACAACCAATATCTCTGATAAAGGCCTCATTTCTAAAATATACATAGAATGGAGTCAAATTTATAAAAATACAAGTCATTCCCCAATTGATAAATGGTCAAAGGATATGAACAGTTTTCAGAGGAAGACATTAAAGGTATCTATAAGCATATTAAAAAATGCTCTAAATCACTATTGATTAGAGAAATGCAAATCAAAACAACTCTAAGGTACCACATCTCACCAGTCAGATTGGCTAAGATGACAAAACAGGAAAATGATAAATGGTGGAGAGGATATGGAAAAACTGGAATACTAATGCATTATTGATGGAGTTGTGAACTGATCCAACCATTCAGGAGATCAATGCCCAAAGGGCTATAAAAAAAAGTTCATACCCTTTGACCCAGCAATACCACTCCTAGGGCTGTATCCCAAAGAAATCACAGAAGTGGGAAAAGGATCCATAGGTACAAAAATATTTATAACAGCCCTATTTGTGGTGGCAAAGAATTGGAAATCAAGGGGATGCCCATCAATTGGGGAATGGCTAAGCAAGTTGTGGTATATGAATGTAATGGAATACTATTTTGCTATAAGAAATGAGGAGCAGACGGACTTCGTGATAACCTGAAGAGACTGATATAAACTGATGCTGAGCGAAGAGAGCAGAACCAGAAGAACTTTGTACACAATCACAGATATGTCATACCTGTGATGACTAACTTTGATAGACTGGACTCATCTCAGCAATACAAGGTTAGAATACAAAGACTCATGATGGAAAGGGATATTCACATCCAGAGAAAGAACTACAAAGTCTGCAGACTGAAGCAAGCTATTTGCTCTCTCTCTTTCATGTTTTGTTTTGTTTTGTCCCTTCTTTCTCATTATTCACCGCATTGGTTATAATCCTTCTTTACAACATGACTAATGTTCAAAGTGAAGGTATTTGTAGAATCTATATTTGATTACATCCCACCATGGGGGAGAGGGAAAGGAGAGGGAGGAGGGAGAAAATTTAAAACTCAAGGGATTATGGAACTGAATGTTGTAAACTAAAAGTAAACAAATAAATTTAAATAAAAAAAAAGACTAGGGTATGCTACAACTCAGAACAAGAATATCACCAGAAGAATATTGTTTAAAGTATAGTCCTTTGTTTTAGGAAAAAGCTTATGACTATTAAAAGCACTGTACAATACCCTAAAGGCAATTCACACAATTCTCTTCCTATTTAATTTTGTGTCCCGGTTATTACCCACCATCAACATCTGCCCAGGATTCATGTACTGACTAACCAGCTTCGTGGATTACCCAACAAACTGCATATCATAGTTTGGGAAATAATCATATAATGCTATATATTTTTAACACCAGGAAATTCTTCTCTCCAAGGAATGTGGATATTACCTGTGTTACAATGAGGGACAAAATGCTCAGTGGACAGTAACACACAGGGGCACAACCTTCACCCTCATTTTTTCATATAGTGTGTTAAAGTTTACAAAACACTGTCTCCATAGCAACCCTGTGAGATAGGGTTATAGCCTCAGATTACAGATTAGGAAACTGAGGTTCAGAGAAGCAACTTGTACATAATCACATTGCTAGTAAGTCTTAGAACAAGGATTTCCAATCCAGATATCCTGACTCCAAGTTATACAGTACCATACTGCTTCTTTGATTTACTCACAGGAATATCTTGCTAGGGTCTACAGGCCTTTTCTATGCTCAAGAGAAATAGGATTGATACAACCAATGTTGCTAACACCTGACCATCATGGATTGTGCCTTATGGGAAAAGTTTGTACATACTTTTTTAGAAAAGCAAAAAGAAGGAAACAATATTGACCCAGAACTGATAATGGTTTCAGGGAGAAATGAAACTTATTAGTAGATGTATGGGGGTGGCAATGGAAAAGAGGCCATGACTTCTATTTTTCTACTATAGATATGTCTCTAAATGTCATGGACATAAAATCTGCCCAGCCCAGTTCCATTCTGGGCTCTTTCAGTCACACCCTTTCCATCTGTTCAAGGATCAAAAACAAAATTGGGTCTCCATTAAGTTGAGATTCAGCCTGATTTTACTCTTTCCTTTGGGAACTATTCTACTTAAGTATCCAAAATCCTTTCCATAAAAAAAGACAATATTTCCATCACCACTTATTACTGCTGAACATCATATGAGTCAAATAAAATTTTCCAAATTCAACTTCTTGGCATTTTACTTATGTCCTTAGTGATTTAGGTTTATTTTCCAATTCTCTTACAAAAAGGGAGAATTCTTTTTATCTAGCCCTTGATCCCCTCATTTGCTTTTCTATTTAGCTTGGGATCTCTATCATTAGGCACTTTGATCAGGGTCTTTTCCAACATAAAACATCACCCGGAGAGTTCCTCAGATGAGCTAGACCTCTGCCCTACACCTGAGTACTCCTAGTTAACCCCAGTATTGCAGAGCTAGTATTCAAACTGTATACAATGCTTCCTCTTGCAAGCAGGTGGTGCTGTGGACAGAGTGCTAGATATGGAGTCAGTCAAGACCTGAATTCAAATTCAGTCTCGGACACATTCTACCTGTATGACCTTGGGCAACTCACTTAATCTCTGAAGGCTTCAGTTT
This sequence comes from Petaurus breviceps papuanus, assembly GCF_028583685.1. Taxonomy (NCBI): domain Eukaryota; kingdom Metazoa; phylum Chordata; class Mammalia; order Diprotodontia; family Petauridae; genus Petaurus; species Petaurus breviceps. Next base: position 24,081,080 of record NW_027185694.1, on the reverse strand, counting down.
CATCATCTGTACAATGGGGGTAATAGCACACACTCCTAGGATTGTTGAGTGAGCACCAAATGAGACAATATTTGTAAAGCTCTTAGCACAGGGCCTAGCACATAATAGCTATTTAAATGCTAGTTATGATCATTGTCATCATCATTATTATAATAATCTGTTTATAATAAGAATGTTTTGTGGTCAGAGGACAACCAGGCCATCCCAGGATCATTAAGTATACTTCAAACAGTGATGCTATATGGACATACTTCCTCTCTACTTGACCTTAAGATCTATTTCCACTAGTTTTCTTACACCTGATTTGAACTCTGTATGCCTAGCCCGAGTTAGGAAGAAATCTACCAGAAGAAGAGCTGAATGATATTCTTTGACAACTGTCCCTGTCCCACCTACACTGAACTCTAATTTTGACTTTGTCCTCTGGATTCATAGTACTTAACCCCTTTTTGTATATAAACTGATGCCCTATCTCTGTGACCCCTTGGTTGTGACCTCAGTGTACTGCGCACTGTACCATCAGTCATACTAAACTATCCCAGTTCCTAGACCCTTTTAGTATCTTCTGTCCCACCACCACCCATAACCTAGCACTGACAATAAAGGAAGAGGCAAAAAATCTTTCCTTGAAGCTCCTTTGAACTCCAGACTGAGACTCTGATTAGAGAAGCCTCTATGTTTTAAAAGACCATCCACTTGCTTGTGATCATTTCATAGGGAGCCTGTTTTGTCATAGGGCCTGCCAGAATTCTAAATGAAATACAACCAAAACTTGGAGGGAAGGAAGAAGGAAAGACTATGTTTGACTATTGCATAGCCCACTAATGCTAGTCATTGGTTCCACAGAAACATGCTAGGTAAAAAAGATGTTACAGGATGCAGCAAGTTCTAGCACAAATGTTATAAATAGGTGACTAGCCAAACAATATTATCTCAGAACTTTATAGGGGTTTTGTTCTAATGTATAATGCTGTTATTGTAAAACAACATTGATCAGGGCAAACTTATCCAGTGATGATTACTAAGCCCCAAATCAAACGAGCCTATGATTCTATATTCAAGTTCACAGCACTACTGGCAGAGACAAGCTGGAGTGGGAACAGAAGCCTTAGATGCATCTGGTTTCTTGGGAGAATAATAGCTAACAATAATATCTAAAATTTATAGATCACTTTTTTTAGAGGCAATCACTTAAGTGACTTGCCCAGAGTGACACAGCTAACAAGTATCTGAGGTTGGATTTGAATTCAGTTCTTCCTGACTCCAGGGCTATTCTCTATCCATTGTTCCACCGATCTGCCCCTAGATCACTTTTGATCAAATCTCATTTGATCCCCACAAGAACCCTGTGAGGTAGGTGCAATTATTATCCCCATTTTTACAAATGAGGAAACTGAGGCTGAGAAAAATTAGTAATTTGCCCAGTGTCACAAAGCTAGGAATTGTCTGAGGCAGTATTTGAACTCTTATCTTGACTCCACTTTATCCATTAGGTTGGGTCTGATAAACAGTAAGAGGATTCAAGCTGAAGAAGGAAAAGAAAGAAAAGGAATTAGGAAAAAGAAGTTTGGGGTTTTTTGAAATCACAAAGAAAGTCAAAGGCTGAATTCAAAGAGGAAAAATTTGAGAGACCTCAAAGAGAAATAAAAGACTCACTGGAGCAAAGATGTGATGTACACTGGAGTAGAGTGGGAATGCTTGGTATGGAGCAACCAATGAGTCTTTTAATCATCCCTTTCATTTACCTCCAAAATCTTCTCTCTCTGTGTGGTGGTGATGGTGAGCAAGGATGCTATATTTCATAGGCCTTTCTCCTGCAGAGGAGATTACAGCATGTCAGTCTGCTAATTGGAGGTCCTAGCTCTTCCAGTCTCCTCTTTCAGTGACTTTCTGCATCTCAGCAATAGTCTTCTACTGAGAGTCTCTCTTGAGACACCTGCCACTTTGCCTTCCTTGGGAGATACTGAGATTTGTAAGCTTCTCCTATACAGGAAATGCTATAACTCTCCTCTGTCAGCATTCTTAGTATTAATCGTTTTTGATAGGGATAGAAATATATAATGAGAATATCTATGAAGTTTTATTCATTCATTCATTTATTTATCTATTTATTTATTCATTTATTTATTTATCTATTTGTTTGTTTGTTTGTTTGTTATTTATTAAGCTTTCCTTAGGCAAGCATCTCGTTCGGTGGCTATGAAGCTCTCTTCTCCTTAACCAGAATAGACCATAGGATACAGAGAAGTCTACGCCAAGATCAGCCTGCCATTAGAATTCTTATTAGAAGTCTTCTACTACCTAGTTTTCTCCCGAATCATTCTATTAACATTAACCTCGACTCAAATTAATTTCCTTGTTGGTTCTGTTTTCTATGAGTCACTCAGGTCAAGTGTCAAATAATTTATCAGAAAACCCATTTAATTCTCATACCCTATCTATTTCATCATGAAGAAGGATTAAATGACATAATGGTACTAAAATGATATTATAATCACCCCCATAAACCCCTCTATTCTGTATAACTGGCATGTATTATCTAGAGAACTTCACTACTGCTCACTTTCCATTTTTGATCAAACCATTCATATCTTAGAGCTACTGTTTGTTCCTTTATAAAATGAAGGGCTTGGCTAAATGACATAAATGTTTTCATCTAACTTCTAAATTATAAGATTCTATGAGGGCATGTGCTTGAAACTTATGAGTAATGTCTCAGCTTACGAATTGCCCTTGTTGGGTTAGGTTGAATATTTGTTGTGTTAAGTTGCTTCAGTCATGTGTGACACTTCATGACCCCGTTCGGGGTTTTTATAGAAAAGATACTAGAGTGGTTTGTCATTTTCTTCTCTAGCTCATTTTATTGCTGAGAAAACTGAGGCATACAGGGTTAAGTGACTTGCCTGGAGTCACAGAGCTAGTAAGAATCTGAGTCCAGATTTGAACTCAAGAAGAGTTTTGCTGACTGCAGACCTGGTGCTTAAATTCCTTACAGTGTCCTTCCTCCCACCCTCACAGCATGCTCAATCAACAGTGAATTGGATGTGTAATAAAGGAGCCCTTCCAAGCAACTTTAGAAAAGACATAGATAACCTCTGACTCCTTCCTGATGCTAATCTTGATGAAAGGGTTCAAAATATATTGTGACAAAAAAATCTTTTAATAGGCTTCTGAGAAGGAACTGAATAGATATACTAAAATAGCATTCCTTGACCCTCAACTATTTCTTCTTGTTATCATAAAAGTTAAGGGATGATGATTCTCAATGCAGAAGCAGGGGAAAGGGAGTTGAGTGTGATTGTCAAGGTGCCAACAAGTTGAGGAGCTGATGTATGAGAAAGAACAAAGGACTGAGGAGCTTGCTTCCAAAAGGTGCAGGATTTAAAGAGCTTGGCAGTGACCTACATAGGGCACAATGCTAGGTTTTATGCCCTGGCTAAGGAATTCTTTTCTGTGCTCAAAGTGCAACCTAGTCTTTCTCCTAGCAAAGAAGATGCAGAGACTTGAAGAGCTCCTCTCCACTTTCCAAGTTATTCAGAAAAATGATGTGTTCTTTATTTAGCAGGAAAAACAATGTAGCATCCCCTGAGACTACTTCCCTGCACTCAAACTCACAGTATCCAGAGGGGAGATTACTGCTGCTTTCAGGGTTCTAGGGGTAAGTTCAAGAGGCTGGGTTTTCTTTACTCAAGTCACCACTGACATGCTTCCCCCTAACAATTAGCCATTCAGATGTAAATCGGCTTTTACAAAAGGTATTTACTAAGCAGGTATAATAAGAACAGTTGGTAGGGGGTGGCTAGGTGACAGTGAATAGAGAACCAGCCTTGGAGTCAGGAGGACCTGAGTTCAAATCCGACCTCAGACACTTAACACTTACTAGCGGTGTAATTCTGGGCAAGTCACTGTAGCAGCAAGCACCCCAGCGTCTCCAGGGTGGCTGCTCACACAGGTTCTTGGATCTGCTTTGATAAAGGAAAGCAACTCAAAATGGGTTAACAAGCTTACTTTAATCAGTCAAACATGTATCGTTTACCTAGTTCAGGGGAAAGAGGTCAGCACCCCGAACTTCAGAATATACAGACAGAATTATCAAGACAGAAACAGATCAAGTAGACAGATTTCAAACTGTCCAACCATTACATCCATACCCAATCAACATTTGGGTTTCAAAGCTGGGGGGGGGGGGTGCTCTGGACAACGGCTAGCCCAGAGTTTCATCAAATCACAGAACACTTCTCAAAGTGAGCTCCAAAACAAAGCCTCACATCAGGCCTTATATAGCCTTCTCCTGGCTCACAGAATGTAACAACCTTATTGACCCACTGGCCAATCAAAAAGTATCTACTGAAAAACAAGCCTCCCATCCCAGGCTCCAGGTGCACTTTAGCCTAGGGGCAGGAAGATCTTCAAATTTACATTCCCATTACAGTCACTTAACCCCAATTGCCCCTCCAAAAAAAAAAAAAAAGAGCAGTTGGTACAAAACATTCCTCCCAAAAACCTGCAGCATACCCTTCAACAAATACACACAAGGTTCTTGATGAAAGCAGCTCCAACACAAAATACAGCAATGGCGAAGAACATATGTAGGGAACACGTGTGGCAAAAGGGCACCCTTCACTACTGGATTTTGTGGATTCCATTCGGAGTTCCCCTTAGGTTTAACTTTCGGTTGAGCTTCAAAGATTAATGTCTTTCTAGAGTCCACAGTTGGCATTTCTCTCTGTCATAAGGGGGCTCACCCTCCCTTAAGCTGCCACTGGCTTCTAGTGACTATCTTTCTATATCTGTCTGAAGTCACTTCTCCTGCCACTGGACACCATTTAGCTCAAACCATTAATGGGACCTCTGGATCTCCCAAATTCACAAGGTTGCATAGATTTTTTCATCTTAGAAAACTCATCTCCCCCAAGAGCAGGAGATAAATACAGAGATAGAAGCAACCAAGTGCTCACAAGCTGCCAAGGTCAAATAGAAGGCAGGGCTGCTGCCCCTCTCCCACCTGACTCTTGGGACCCAATCTATGTAGACCTGTTTCTTCTCAGTTTCAAAAGAAAACAGAATAATATAATGAAGGAGCAAGTTGCCCTTTTTGTATGCTAAGTTCCAGCCCAACAAGCCCTGAATCATCATTTCTTCCAACTCCACATCCAAGTCAAAGACTTTTCCTTGTTTAACAATAGTACTCCTTGAGTCATCAAGGCCAAAAGTAGGGTAGCACCAAGCTTCCATGTGGTCACTTGTATCGTACCCTAGAAAGAAACCTCTATACATATACTATGGACTGGTACCCACTTGGGCCAGTTGACATCTATTACGGTTTTTTTTTTAATGGAAGAAGGGTTTCATTGTAAAAACAAAGAAGAATCAAAAAATCAGTAAGTAGTAATTAAGCACCAGGCACTGTAGGAAGCACAGAGGATACAAAGAGAAAAATACAACAGTCCCTATACTCAAGGAACTTATATTCTATCAGGTGAGGTAATATGTCCATAAATAATTGTATAGAGAATATACACAAAACTAATCATAGTGAGTCATTTCTCCAACCTAACTCAGCATAGAGATAAAAATGATTTTATCTCGAATCCCGGGCTCAGACACTTAGCACCCACCCAGAAACACCTGGCGGTGTAACCTTGAGCAAGTTACTTAACCCCAATTGCTTAGGAACTTCCAGGTGGCTCAGCGAGTAAGAGCACTGGCTCCAGTGTTGGGATGACCTGGAAATCGAATCCTGGGCTCAGACACTCAGCACCACACCCAGAAATAACTGGCCATGTAACCTTGAGCAAGTTACTTAACCCCGATTGCTTTATTAAAAAATATGATTTTATAAAGATTTATAAAGATATGAAACTGCTAGAGGAAATAACTAGGGGAAAAAATGAGAGGACTAGGGGAGAAATAGGGGAAAATAAATGAGAGCAATGAGAACAAATTGGAAAGAGAGTTAATTGCTTGGGTGCCAATCCGTACTCAAGCAACAGACTCTTTAAAAATTAGAATGGTCCAAGTAGAAGCTAATGACTCTATGAGGCAACAAGAAATATTAAAACATTGTCAAAAAAAACCTGAAGAAAATAGAAATGTAAGGAATCTCATAGAAAAAACAATTCACCTGGAAAACAGAACAAGTAGAAATAATTTAAGAGTCATTAGGTTACCTGAAAACTTTGACCTTCCTGCCCCCCCCCAAAAAAAAACTTAGACATTATATTTTAAGAAATTATGAAAGAAAACTATCAAAATCTCTTAGAAACAGAAAGCAATATGAAAATAGAAAGAATCCACTGACTACCTCCTGAAAGTAACCTGCCGGGTACTTTATAGCTAAAATGTAGAGCTTTCAGGTCAAATAAAAAAATACAGCAAGTAGTCAGAAAAAAAAAATTCTAGTACCAGGGATCTACAATCAGGATCATTTAAGATCTATTAGACACCACTATAAAAAAAAAAGTAGAGACCTTGGAATATAATACCCCAAAAAGCAAAGGCTTAAAACCAAGAAAATTTCCCCCAGCTAAACCAAGTTGTATGGCAAGGGTAGGGTGAGAGGTGGGAGAATAGATCTTTTTTTTTTTTTGCTTTTTGGAGGGCAATTGGGGTTAAGTGACTTGCCCAAGGTCACACGGCTAGTTTTTGTGTTAAGTATCTGAGGCCAAACTTGAACCCAGGTCCTCCTGACTCCAGGCCTGGTGCTCTATTCACTGCACCACCTAGCCACCCCAGGGCACCTTTACTGAAATAGAGCCCTTCCAAGTATTCATGATGAAAAGACCAGAGGTACATAGAAACGTTGAAATACAAACACAGGAGTCAAGAGAAACATAAAAAGGTAGATATGAGTGAGCAAACATAAGAAACTAAAAAAGGATGAACTCTTCATATTCTAATCGGTATGTTAAAATTGTATCTTGTTTTTGTCCCCTTGACCACTCCCACACCCTTCTAGTTAGTATAGTAAATAAGTTTATAAATAGGCAGTATAAAGTAATAATAGCATGAAGTAAAATTGTGAAGGGGAACCTAGATATCACTTACAGACTGTCCCATAGATCAAAGGAGCATAATTTGCAAACTATATCACAAATTAACTAAAAATCACATCCTGAGACTATGTGCTAGATTAGGAGAAGTCATCTCTGCCTTGCCTTTTGGTCCAGCTTATTATCATGGTCTATAAGCCTTAGACAAACTCCAGACATTTGAAAGACCAATAAAACACAAAATGTTGCTAATAACTTTGAGTTGATGTGGATAAGTCAATGAACCAACCCTAAGGCAGCATGGATAAGAATTAGTCTGTCCCTTACCAAAATCTTATAAAAAGAAGATCCTAAATTCCTGTCCCTCAAGTATTCTTTCATCTCCTAAAGGTCCAAAATCCTATCCACGGTTATAGAAGTGACTCTGTCCCTTCCCATTCTCATGATATCTCCCTTACTCCACCACCCATCCCACTCCCCATGCCTTCTGCCTCTGTACCCAATCCTTTGTACCATTTGTCTCTGTACTTTCTGTGCCCTTTGCCCCTGCACTCTCCTTACTTTATTGCTGCCATTGTGGTCTTTCCTGGTGGGTACCCAAAGGACTGGGTGAGCCTGCCTCCACTGCATAATTCCATAAATTAATTAGCAATTTGTGTGGGAAGATGATATATATCCCTAGAACCCTATCATCATCAGGTTGTAACAGAAGGATTCAAAAAACTAGGAGTAGGTTTTGCTATGTTTTTGTGATCTTAAAAGAAAGAAAAGGGAAGAGGGAAAAATATGCTACAGAGTAGGAAAGGAGAAGAAAAGTGAGGAAAATTATCTCATAATTAAGTACATAAGAAGACTATATAGAAAATGGGGAAGGGTTGGAGGAAGCAGGTAACACCTGAAATTCACTTTCATCTGAACTAGTCAAAAGAGGAAAGAAAAAACACACATAAGAGTTGGGGGCAGAAATACATTTGCTCAATAGAAAAAAAAACAGGAGAAAAAGTGAAGAGAAAGCAGGGAATAAGAGAGAGAGTAGCTTAAAGGAGGGATTGATCCTAAATAAAACAGACTTTAACCATGAAGGATAAATAGCAAAGAGGCATTTAAAAGGAAAGAAAAAAAAGTATAAGAATCTGTGATTGGGCTCTGCAGTGAGGGAAATAAAAGAGGAACAGGAAAGAGAAGTAGATGATATTAAATTCTTATAGTCTCTCAGGAAAAAAAAAACAGCCTATAGGAAAATGGTTGAGGTGGCTGTGTTGGGAATGGGAATTTGAAGATCTTCCCTGCCCCTTAATAAGCCTGAGAGAATTTGAAGACCTTCCCTGCTTTGAAAATATACCCTGCCCCCTAATAGACTAAATGTAATCAAATGGAGCCTATAGTTGGAGGAGTTTGCTGAAGAGTGGAGCAGAGACCACAGGAAGCTGGGAGTCAGAGAAGCTAGACTGGAGGGAGGAGAGAACGCATCCGAGGGAGACAGTTAGGCTTGTGAGTAAATGTTGGTTTGTGGGAAGACTAAAGGATGCTGTGGTTCTCTGTGCTTTTATGGCTTATTAACTTCTTTGCTACTATGATGGAATCGGTTTACTGGTTTTGGGATTCGATTTTCTGGTGTCTGAATAAATATTTTGCTTCTGTCTTCTATATGAAGAGTCTGTTATATTTTTCAATTAAGCACTATGCAGGCATATTTATACTGACTATTGGCTCTGTGAATATTGCCTTGGCTCTACAGTGGCAAAGGTAGAAATTGAAATAAAAAAGAGGAAAAGAACAATTTATTAAGTTGTGAGAGGTTTTTCAAATAAAGATCACTCCCAGGGAGGCAGAGAAATAATCTATTCTGGGAGATGGGCACTTATAATAGGTCTGTTGTTATTTGCTGTGCTTCAGTCATTTTCAGTCATGTCCAACTCTTCATGACCCCATTTGGAGTTTTCTTGGAAAAGATATTAGAGTGGTTTGCCATTTCCTTCACCTCATTTTACAGATAAGAAAACTGAGGCATTTGTCTGTTTAAGGTTAAGTGACTTGTCCAGGGTCACATAGCTAGTAAGTGTCTAAGGCCAAATTTGAATTCAGAAAGATGAGTCTTCATAAATCCAGGCCTGGCATTCTATCCACTGAGCCACCTAGTTGCCCTTACAATGGGCATAATCTGCAATGAAAGGGAAATCCCATTCTAAATGACTACAAAATCCATAAAAAATATGAAGATCGATCTACCAAAACACATAAAATTCTTATGTATTCTATTATAGAGTACTCCTTTAAGAAATAAGGTACAAATAGCTAGAGGAATATGCAGTGCTCATGACTGGGTCATGCCAACATAATAAAAATATAATTAAAAAGTTAAAAATTTATAGTGTTAATGCTGTGCTAATCAAACTATCAAAGGAATCCACAGAAATTTATAAAATAATAAAATCCATTTTCAGAAATAAACTATCAAAGGAAATAATGAAAAGAGCTAGAAATTAAATGGGTATATCACTTCTAGACAACAAAGTATATTTTTTTAAAAGCAGCAATGATCAAAATCAGTTGGCATTACTTTTAAAAAGAAAGAGGTAGATCAAGTGAATGGATGCTTCAAATCATCAATATTAAGAGAAATGCAAATCAAAACTATGAGGTTTTGTTTCAAACCCTGTAAATTGGCAAAGATGACAAAAGATGGAAATAGTCAATGGTGAAGGGGTTGTGGAAAGATGGGCACACTAACACATTGTTAGTGGAGCTATGAATGGGTACAACCATTTGGGAATGAAATTTAGAATTATGCAAATAAAAATGATTAAAATATTCATATCTTTAGACCCAGAGATTTATACGTTTATTTACAAAGGAGGTCATTGATAAGAATAAAGTTCTGTTTTACATAAAAATATTTATATCATATATATCTTTATGATATCTATCAATATACATATACACACATATATATCTTTATGATAGTAATATTAAAGATAATACTAATGATGATGATGATGACGATAACGACATAATTTAGACCCAAGTCTACCAGAAACAAATTTATTTCATTTATACCCATATACACACATAGGTCATTTCCTGTATATAACTTGTTTGTATATACATATTAATTGTCTCCCCTAATAGATTTCTATATCCTTGAGAGTAAGGATTGTCTTTTGTCTCTTTTTGTATACTCAACACCTAGCACAGTGCCCAGCACATAATAAGCACTTAATAAATGTTTATTGGTTGGTTGATTGATTGATTGATTTCTAGCTTCCAGAGAGAGAGAGAGAGAGATGTCCAAAATGGCAGAGTCTCTCATGCCCTCCAACATAACTCTCTGCCATCCCAAAGAAGATCATAATATGTTAAAATACATTTAGGGGTCAACATTCCAGAGTAATTACCGTACAATTCCTTGATTTTGTTTTTTTGGGTTTTTTTGCCTTTTGGAGGGCAATTGGAGTTGTGACTTGCCCAAAGACCCACAACTAGTAAGTGTGTCAAGTGTTTGAGGCTGGATTTGAACTCAGATCCTCCTGACTCCAGGGTCAGTGCTCTATTCACTGCACCACCTAGCCACCTCTAACCTTTATTTTCAAAAGAGAAATACAGAGCCCAGGAGAGTTGTAGCAACAATCACTTAAGGGGTTGGGAAAGTTATTGTGCCTTATAGACAAAACTTAAGATTGTTTGTCGCCCATACTCCATTTCAAAGGAAGGCTCAGTTTTTGCTCTTTCCACATTCCCAAGGTAAAAGTGTAAACTGAAGAAATAGTATTTTCTTAATATTCCTAGAGAAACTAATAGATGGCTTTTTAATATGCTTCCATAGTAAACAATCAGAAACAAAGTGAATGCCCATTGATTGAAGAATGGCTAATCAAACTGTGGCACATGAATTTAATGGGATATTGTTGTGCTGTAAGAAATAACAAAATATGATGAATATAGAGAAGCAAAGAAAGATTTACATGGACTGATGAAGAGTGAAACAGAGTGAAAAAAATAATATATACAGTGACAATAACACAAATGGAAAAGTGAATTATTGTGATGGGAATACTACTGTACTATAAGAAATGACGAACTTGATTTTGGAAAAACATAGAAAGACTTGCAAGAAATACTGAAGAGCAAAATAAGCAGAACCAAGAGAATACTGCATACAGTAACAGCAATACTGTTTTAAGAACGACTTTGACCAAATAAGTTATTTTGACTATTATAAATATCCAAATTAACTATAAAGGACATATGAAGAAAGATGCTATCTGCATCCAGAGAAAGAACTGATAAATAGAAAATATGTATAGAATAATTTCATATATATTTATATGTACATATATATTTACAGTTTCATATGTAAACATCTTTTTTATTGTGCCATGCTATGGAAATGATTGTTTTTATCCATAAACTAAAAATAATTTTTTTAATTTTAAAAAAGGAAAGCCAACCAAAAAAAATCACAGGTGAATATTGCAAAATTTAAATTATAAAGAATAAACAGGACTGGAAAAAAAGAAATAATGAGAAGATGCTCCCACACCACCCCTTTGTAGAGGTGGGAGATCCACAAGTGTTAAATATTTGTAGATTTTTTCAATGTATTAGTTATGCAAATGTTTTTTTCTTTTTCCTTTTTTTCTTTTTTGTCTTTTAAAAATACAATTTGTGTTATGGAATGACTTGGGGAGGGAAGAAGGGGATACTGCTGAAAATATGTTAATATAAACAAATGAAACATCAATAGAATATTTTTTTTAAAAAAGGATGATGTAAAATTACAATGAATAAGCATAGCCCCCAAAGAATATGAGAAAACACCTTCACCCTATTCCTTTGCTGAGGTGGGAGGGCCACTGGTGCGTTATACTGCACTTACTTTTAGATTTTTCCAAGGTATTAATCAATTTTGCTGATTTTTCTCTTCCTTTCAACTTTTCTTTTAAAAAGTAATTTTTTAATATAGGATGGCTTTTGGAGGGGAAGGGCTGGAGTAAGGATACTGGGGAGAAATTTTGGTGATGTTAAAAACATCAAATAAAAAAAATCATTGGGATCCTTAAAAACTTTTTTTATCAAAAAATACCATGGACACTATATTTCAAGAAACCATAAATAAAAATATATTAGAAGCAGAAGACAAAAGGAAATGAAGTCAATAAGCATTTATCAAGTGGCGTGGCTGATAGCGTCAGAGACTCATCTTCCTGAGTTTAATTCCAGCCTCAGACACTTACTATTAGATGTGTGACCCTGAGCAAGTCATTTAACCCTGTTTACCTCAGTTTTCTCATCTATAAAATGAACTGGAGAAGGAAATGGCAAACCACACAAGTATCTCTGCCACAAAAAAGGGGGGGGGGTCATAAAGAGCAGGACATGACTGAAAAAAATGACTGAACAGTGCCTAGTGTGTGAAGGGAATCGTGCTAAGCTGTGGGAATACAAAGAGACGTGACAACAGTCCCTACGCCTGAAGGAGCCCCAGAGCTAAAGGAGATGCCAGGCAAATAAACACGTACACATGATCCAGGCAAGGTAAGCTGGGAGTGATCTCGGAGGGAGCGCACCTGCACCAAAGGGGGTAGGAAAGGGCTACTTGCAGGAGAAATCTCCACTCTTAGCTGAGACTTGCAGGAAAGCCCAGAGACAGAGAAGAGACTTCCAGACATGGCAGACAGCCAATGAAAACGAACAATCAAGAGATGGCGTTTTCTGTGTGAGGAACAGCAAGGAGGCCAATGTTACTAGATCATAGAGTGCACAGAGTGAGGGGATTGTAAGAAGTCAGGAAAGGTGTGGAGGGAGCCAGGTTGGAAGGGCCTTTAAAAGAAAAACACAGGAGTTTATATTTGGTCTTGGAGGTAATAAGGAACCACTGGATTTTATTGACTAGGAGCAGGGGATGGGGGGATATGGTCAAACCTGTACTTTTTGAGGAAGATCACTTGGATAGCTGATTGGAGGAAGAACTGGAGTGGGGAATGACTTCTGGTAGGGAGATTAAGGAGATAATAGATTGGATATGGGAAGATGAGAGAAGCTGAAGTTGAGGAAGACACCTAGGTCGTAAGACTGAGTGATTAGGAAAGTGGTGGTACCCGCAAAAATAGCAGGGAAGATAAGAAGATGAGAGGATTCTGGTGCCTAGGTAATAATTTCAGTTTCACACATTGAGTTTGAGATGTTTATGGACATCCAGTTCAAGATGTCCAATAGGAGACTGGAGATGTGAGAATGAAGGTTAGGAGAGAGGTTAAGAATGGATAAATACATCTGAAAATCATCAGCATAGAGATGATAATTGAATTCATGGCATCATCATGGCATAACCAGGTGAAATAATAAAGAGGAAGAGGAGAAGAGGACCTAGGTCAGAGAAGAGAGAGTCATCCATAGTGAGCAGGCATGACCTGCATGAAAATCCAGCAAAGAAGCAGTCAGAAAGATGGGAGGACAACCAGGAAAGGATGGTACCACAAAGAACTAGAGAGAAGAAAGATCAAGGAGAAAAAAGGATTGAGAGCAAGCAGCAAAGGCTGTAGAGAGGTCAGGAAGGATAAAGACTGAGGAAAAAGTCATTGGATTTGTCAATTAACTGGTCATTTTGGAGAGAGCTCTTTCAGTTGAATGAAGAGATCAGAAGTCAAACAGCAGAAAGTTAAGAAGAGAATGAAAGGAAAGGAAATGGAGGCACTGATTTTAAAACAGTCTTCCCAAGGGGTTTATCAACTCAAGGGAGAAAAGAAATAGGAATACAGTCAAATAGGGACAGATTAATCAAATGACATTTTTTTTAGAATGGGAGAAGCATGAGTGTGTAGGCATTAGAGAAGCAAAGAGTAGATAAGAAGGGATTGAAGATTAGCAAAAGAGATGATAAAATGGGCATTTTCCTGGAGAAGACAGAATGGAATGAGATCACTCACACATTTAGTGGTTTGACTTGTCAAGGAGTTCATGTGAGATGGGGTGAAAGAGCAGAGTGGGGAGGAGGGAAACATCTGAGTGATGTGAGATGAGGAGGTGAGAAGAGGAAGCTCTCAGAAAATAGGCTCAATTTTTTTAATGAAATATGAAACAATCTACTCATTTGAGAGATTTGGGGAAAGGGGAGCAATGAAAGGTTTAAGGAGGAAGGAAAAGGTTTGCAAAAAAAAACCCTGCTGTGGTGAGTAGAATATTGAATCAATTAGAAAGGAATAAAAGGATTAACTTGCTTCATTAAGGATACAGTTTAAAAAAATATGCACAAATTTGTAGTGGGCCCAGTCAGTAATGTTTTGTGACAGGAGAAAAGACAGCAGATGATGGAAGTAATTAGCAATAGTGATGCTCATAAAAGGCAGTCATTGAAACATTTTTTTAAGTGCACAGAAGAAAACAGAAGGAAGTTCAGAAGTAAACACAGACAGTGAACTTTTGAAAGTAATGTGTGGGATTTATTATATCCTTTTTTTAAAAAAAAGCAAACATGAAATGGAGATTCATGGTTTCGTATGCAATCATCTTGTGTTCTGCTGCCGATGTGGAAATGCTCCTTTTTGGCACCTAAGTTTATAATTTTTAAAAAAAGTAAAATTGTTTAAAAACTCAGCTGAGGAAAGCAAAAAAAAAAAAACCTGTACAAGCCATAAGTGATCCTAATTCAGGGGCTTGCTGATTGAAGAAAAAAAGTTGTACAGAGGTTTCAAATATGGAGCAACCAACCATGGCCCACAAAACGTAACTTGTTTACAAATGAAGAATGATGGCCAGATATATGGCGTGTGCACCTACAGAGACAGCAAGTATTCCCTATGAAATGAGCAACATAGAGACCTTGTTCCCATTACAGATAACTTAGAATATTTGAGCTGGAAGGTGCCTTAGAGATCTAAGACACTGACCTGCAATGGAATCATTATGTTGTTTTAGGCAAGTCATTTTGGGGGGTTTTTAACATTCGTTCCATTCTTTTATTATTATCATCATCATCATCATTTATTCATTAATTAATTTATTGCTAGTTTTCAACATTCACTTCCACAAGATTTTGAGTTCCAAATTTTCTCCCCATCTCTCCCCTTCCCCTACCCCAAGATGGTGTACATTCTGATTACCCCTTCTCCCAATCTGCCCTCCCTTCTATCAACCCCTCCTTCTCTTATCCCCTTCCCTTCTATTTTCCTGTAAGGCAAGATAGAATTCTATACACCACTGCCTGTATATCTTATTTCCCAGTTGCATGTAAAAGCAATTTTTAACATTTGTTTTTAAAACTTTGAGTTTCACATTCTCTCCATTCCTCCCTCCCCACTCAGCCTCATTGAGAAGGCAAGCAATTTAATATAGCTTATACATGTGTATTCATGCAAAACACTTCCATAACAGTCATGTATGAATGGCTAACTATATTTCCCTCCATCCTAATCCACCCCCCATTTATTCTATTCTCTCCTTTGACTCTGTCCCTCCTCAAAAATGTTTGCTTCTGATTACCTCCTCCTCCCATTTGCCCTCCCTTCTATCATCCCCCCCCTCTAATCCCCTTCTCCTCTGCTTTCCTGTATGGTAAGATAGATTCGCATACCCAATTGAGCATGTATGTTATTTCCTCCTTAAGCCAAGTCCAGTGAGAGTAAGGTTCCCTCATTCCCTCTTACCTCCCTCTTCTTCCCCTCCAATGTAAAAGCTTTTTCTTAGGCAACTCATTTTTCCAACAGCACAGCCGCTGTTGCTGCTGTTGTTTTCCACATCATTTGGGTTGCCCCAGCAGGGGTAGATGTGGGTTACCTGAGCACTGGGAACCTGTGGAAGACTGAAGATGAAGGGGACAGAGGAATAACTGAGAGAGCAAGAACCCAGAAGAGTGGAGAGATGATAGAGTCAAAAGTACAGGTAGAGGGATTAACTTTAGCTAGGAGGAATGTCAACTCTTCATTTAAAATCGGAAAGTAAGGAAGATGGATAAAAATACAAAGACAAATGTCTGAGTGATTAATATATAGAGTGTATATAGAAAAAGTCAGACCACACCCATCCACAAAGAGGAATGGGAGGAAAACTTAAAATATATGAGACTAAAGAAAGCCTAAATTACCAGGCATGGAATGGGACAAAAGAAGAAGCTTCAGTTACTCAATCCCAGGAGATTTTTCTAGGAGAATCCAAAGCATCATCATAAAGTTGACATTTCTCCCTCTTTGGTCAAGATAGTACCTGATGAAGATAATCAACAATCATACCCTGGCCTGGCTCATTAATAATAACACTAACTAGACCAGTTTTCTCATAGAACTAGGACTCCTCCCCTAATTATCCATTTGTGTGAGTCAATGTATTGGCCCAGAGTTCAGAGAGCAGGATATGATGCATTGTCTTCCAAGAGATCAGGGATCCCTCATAGGTAACCTTTGTCTATGTCTATCTGTGGACAACAAAAGGAAATTGAGGCACTAGCCTCAATGGATCCAATTATAAGGGTTATCTCCTGGGGGTGAAACCTGCCTCCAGAACAGGCTAAAGAGATTTCTGTCTGAGCATGTTGCTTTAGGGTGTCCCCATTCACAACTTCATGGATACTACACATGGGGGTGGGGGGGAATTTTCAGAACTCCCAAATGACCTCCAACATCTCAATAAAGCAGGAGACAAAGTCTTCTACTGAGTGAGAGGAGAAATAAATGATCTGAAAAGAAACTGAGGATATATGCAACATTCAGAAAGAAACTTGCATCTCATCAATACCCTCAGTAGCCTCTGCCCCTCTGATTGGAGGGCTAGAGGATAGAGCAAAAAAAAAAAAAGTCCTCCCACAGCCTCCATTTAAAGAGGGCTCAGAAGCACAACCAATTCTTCATTTCCCACCAATTGGTCTCCTTGGATTCAACCAGAACCTTCTCTTCCCTGCCCCCCTTTTCAGCTTCCTTTTGTGTGCTGCCTTCACCCATTAGACTGTAAGCTCTTCTAGGTAAAAGACTTTTTTCTTTTTTGTATCCCCGGTACTTGGCACAGTGTCTGACAAAAAGTAAATGCTTAATGTTTATTGTATTTCTTAAGCCAGTGAAAGGATAAGTGGCAGAAAAAAGTAGAGATATTTTAAGGGAGGTGAGAGAGGCTAATCCAAATTTGGCAGACTACATTACTCTTGTAGAACCTTATTAAAAGATTTAAAAAGCTGTTTACCATCACTTTTATTATCCATTTTTTGAGATGAAGAAAACTAAAACGCAAACAATTTGAATGGTGTTATATAGGGATAAGAATCCAGCACTAGAATACTATATGCTTCTTAAATTTCTAGTCTGTCAATAGCTATACTGACCATTCTGCCTCTCTAGCTGTCTTTCCACTTTTCTTTTCAAGTGTATTTCTTAAAATTGACCTGGAGGAGCCATATCCAAATAGACATCAGACAGCCTTAACTGCTACCAGCACAATCAATGGTCTTCTTCCACTAAGTCAGTCATTGGGGTCCAACGGAGCCTGAGAGTGGTTTGTGGTAAAGAAACTCAAGAGTAAGCCTGAAGTCAGCTCTCAAGGGTGTTCCTGAAATACTTAGTCATAATGTTAGACTTATGTACTTGTTTACTTTTAAAGAATTTACTACCAGGTTAATCTGTTAAAGCATATAGATAGCCTCCACCCCCACTTTGGGAATAAATTTCATTTCCAGAGATGATTCAAGACTTTTAATTGACTGAATTCCAGGAACTTGGCTTATGGGAACCATTGCTCCCCTATTAATGATCTCATTACATAAGAAATCTGACTGGATAGAAATCTGGCTTAAGTCATACAAATGAAAATGAATTTTGCGGTTTTATCTATCTCCCCTTGAAGCACATTAGTCCATGCCAAAACATGAAATAAATCCACCTATGTTATGCCTTAGAACAAGGTTAGGTAATGAACATTCACTGTACCAGGACAGTGGAAAAGCAAGTGTATTTATTGAATCTAGATTTAGCCATAGTAGGGGAAACTATTCCTGCAGCAACAGAGAGCTGTAAGTCAAATCTGAGGACCACAGACAGCCTGGGGGACTGGGGTGGAGGTGGGGGGAAACATAGTAGCAACAAGATATACCTCTGGGAGGGCCCACACTGGCCCAGGAGAGCTCTAGTTAGATGACCCTGTGGCTCAGAACAAAACTGGATGGCCCCCAAGGAGGGGACTATTTGCTATTCACTGCATTAAAATGCTATGGGGCTTTTGATAAATGCTTAAAATATGATCTGATAATGTGGTTGAATGGTCTGATTATTGTATGACATTTATTAAATGTTTTCTAATCTTGTACATGAATCCTGAAATAACTCCTGTGAAAAACATGAAGATAGCCATAAAAAAGTCAGTGAATAAACTAAGTAGAAGGGCAAAGGGTAAAAGTTTGTAAAGCAATTTAGTTTGTTGAGTCTGGTTTCAGCCAGGACAATCATATTTTCATTGATAGCTGGCACTAGTTTCATGACCCCAAATCCTTCCCAGAAACCCAGCTAGGTCTCTAGTTTGCTGCCCACCAAGGTGTGTATGGGAGGAGGAGGGTGGGGAGGGGGGGAGAGACAGAGACAGAGAGAGCTCTAATTGTATTTACAAGGAATTGGCTTCTAGAGAAAAAAGTGTACACATCTTCAGTTCATCTCGGGTTTCTCGTTGAACCTTTAGCAGCTGTCAGGTAAAGACGACATTTTCTTTACCCAGCCAAAAAATCAAGTTGTCTCCACAGTCCATCAGACCCATATAGAGAAGGCAGAAGATGAAGAGACAGCTGGCCACATGTTGCCATCTCAGGAGAAAAAAAAAAACACAACTGGCTAAGGTTGCTCTAAAAAGCCCCCTGTCTTTTCCACTCTTCCTACTGCATACATCTCCATCATTCAAAGAACTTTTGTGGCACAGTTTGAAAAATGAACTTTGTATCCATTTTTATCAAAAAAAGATCTCAGGTTTTTTAAACCCTGCTTTATGAACAGTGTTGAAAGGTCCTGTGACGGGCAAGAGGTCTGCTTTTGAAATTGAACAAATTGTCGGTTTATAGTTCCCGGAGGTACAGGGTGCAGTAAATCTTATAGCATTTAACCCATCTGTTCTTTTCCAGCCATGCTACCAACTTCTGGAGAAGGGGGGGGGGGAGGAGGAGGAGGAGGAGGAGGAGGAATGCCTGACATTTCCTGATGTCGACTGGAATCTAGGCTCTAGGGAGCCTCTCCAAAAAGTTTTTAAAGTAATATTTATGGATGATCACCATGAATCAGGGTCCTAAAAGGTACAGAGAGAGGGGCTGGTGTTCATTAGTGTTTGGAAACTGTGCACTGAGGATTTCCCTGTGGAGGGACAAAAGAAGTGGAAGGAAAGTGAAACAGTTTTAGAGTTAAGCCAGATACTTTCTTTCTTAAAATATATGTCTACGGGTGTGCACGCACACACACACATACACACACATATGTCTTTGTAAAATCCTATTCCAGTCTGGGAAGCACAAAAGCAGCACGGTGATTTAAGGTGGGAGCAGAGGAGGGTGGGAAAGGAGCCGAGTATTTCAATTTTTGAAGATAAAAGAGATTATTTTGTCTCAAATTATGCTGATTATCATTGACCAAAGAGGCATTTTCCTGTTGATTCTGAGGTGAGTTTTTATCTGTGGGTTCTGCATTTTGTGTTTTTAATAAATTAAGTACACAAAAAGCTAAATCTTAACTAAAGTCAAACTCCTATTGAAACAGCAGGATCTAGCTAAATCTTGTGACTTTAAAAACAATGATAGCCACTTGGTGACTATGCCCATCAGTGGTTATTAACACACAATAACAGGACTATACCCTAATAACTCATTTGCTGTGAGCTTACCACAGGCAAAGACACACATCTGAACCATAATTCACCTCCACACTAAGATGGGCCACAAATCATGTTACCACCCCATTCAGAAGCCACTGTATAGGGAGGGTAGGATTGGAGTAGCAAGATTCAATAAATACACTTGCTTTTCCACTGTCCTGGTATAGTGAATGTTCATTACCTAACCTTGTTCTAAGGCATAACATAGGTGAATTTATTTCATGTTTTGGCATGGACTAATGTGCTTCAAGGGGAGATAGATAAAACCATAAAATTCAGTAAAGAATATAACTGTTCGGGCTGGCTACAGAAATAACTCTAATAAGTTTTTAATCTATACTGCTAGCTAATATTTTTAAGGCCAACTGTGGATAAAGACAAAGAAGATGAATATCACCCAGTGAGTCAATGATGCAGGTAGAAATCTTTCAGTAGCTGTATGAGTTAACTGTAGCCTATGGATGACACATATAGAATTGTATGCAAAATGAGAAAACAAGACTCATTGGAAAAGATCCTGATGTTGGAAAAGATTGAAAGGAAAAGGAGGGGGAGGCTAGGTGGCACAGTGAATAGAGCACCAGCCCTGGAGTCAGGAGGACCTGAGTTCAAATATGGCCTCAGACACTTTAACACAAAAACTAGCTGTGTGACCTTGGGCAAGTCACAACCCCAACTGCCCTCCAAAAAGCAAGCAAGGAAGGAAGGAAGGAAGGAAGGAAGGAAGGAAGGAAGGAAG
>NW_027185694.1:23978703-24060520 GCF_028583685.1 Petaurus breviceps papuanus | reverse complement strand
AAGAAAGAAAGAAAGAAAGAAAGAAAGAAAGAAAGAAAGAAAGAAAGGAAAAGTGGATGGCAGAAGACAAGATGGATAGATAGTATCATGGAAACAATGAACATGAACTTGGACAGATTGTGAGAGATAGTGAAGAATAGAAGGGCCTGGTGTGCTCAGGTCCATGAGGTCATAAAGAGTCAGATATGACTGAATGGCAGAACAACAACAGCAAAATAGCATTCATTTACTGCCACAGACAGCCCAGAGTCATAAATATCTCCTTTATTTGTGCTATTGATGCTGCTCTCTTACTGTCAAGTCATTGAGTCACAGGTTTTTGTATATGGAGTGCACAACAAATTAAGTCATGGCCAACCTAAACACTTCACCCTTCTTCATCACTGATACCAATCGTTGGGGCCATTCAATTTATGTATCAGTCTGCACTGAACATTATGAGGGCTAAAACGGGTACCGTGCTATACTCTATTACCATGGAAAAAGTATAAAGTTGTGGGTAAGTGAATGTAAGTAATTCAACACTGGTTAAGATTACCACAAGCAATATAAGTATGGCTCAGCTTGCTAAAGAAAGTCAATTATCCTTGGGTGATCATTAAAAATGAAGGATAAATTTAGATTATCTCTAAAGTCTGTTCCAACTCAAATTCTGCTAGGCTATAAGCTCCCTTAGTGGAAGGAATATCTTTTTATCACGCCTAGTGCCCAAGTGCCCTGTACTTGTCCCAACGTCTCAAGAATCCACAATTTAATTTTGGTGGATACTTCCCCCAACCAATGCAGATGCAACTCTTCCATGCCTTAGTAAACAATTTATTGAGTTCATGTGACCAAAAAATAAAAACAATTGGTCCTATGATAAGGTTCTATGTACTTTGAATGTAATATCTGAAGCAAATTTCTGATATAGTTTACAATCCCTTTCCCCATGTTGCTTATTCAGTCCATTTCTCTACATTGCTGTAGTAGTATTAATGCCAAAATATCCTGCTTCTAATCAAAATTTTATTTTTTCTGATTTTCTTCTTCTGCAAAAATGTATAGGTGAAAAAAGAAATATAAGTTGCCTGGAACATACCATGCAAATCTTAACTTAAAAATATATCCATGATTCCTTAGGACTTGACTGGAAAAATGCACATTATGTTCTAGAAATACCTTCTAAATTGAGAGTCAGTTATGGAACATAAGAAGACATGAAACTGACCTTCTTGGAGAAAGTCAATAAGAGAGCCAATACCCAATCATCATCCACAAAGCACAGTGCTTTGTATGTGATAATCATTTAATAAATGTTTTTACATTCATTCATCATTTAGAGGTGAGAAAATCAATGGCCATGCATATAGGACCTTCCATAGTGAAGGTGGAGAGTGCTTCATTAGGTTGAAGTTTCGAAACAATCAAAATTTTCATTTTAATGTATATTCAGACTCAATGGCTACAAATACAGATTCAGGAAGACTGTTTTGTACAGAGAAGACAAAGGAAGAATGATTTGTATTTTTCTCTTAAACAACCAGCTACTTCATCTGCAGCGCCATCCTATCCTGTGGGGTTGATAGAGTCAGCAGTGAAGAGGTTAAGTTGGGATTTCATGGCCATTAAGATGGCAGTTTTTTAAAGATCTGAACAGCCTAATCCACATCACAGACTGATGGCCTGTGATGTTTCATTAATAATAAAAAGTGGAGGTGGGGGAAGAAAACCACAAGAAAGCAAGACTCCAGCTGTCCAACAACAAAAAAAAACACCCACAATAAACCAGATGTGGCCCTTCATAATATGGTGTTATCCCCAAGCTTTGGAAAGCTCCTGAGTAAAGAAGATAAAGTGAGGAAGGTGTGGGGTGTTTTGTGATATGCAGTGGAAATGACTGCTGTTAGAATTGCTCATACAGTGAAGAAAGGAAGACATTTCTCAAGAAGATATACAGAGCACAATCAATTTTTAATCATCAATCCTATGATCCTCTTGGCCCAGTAAGAGCAGCAACATCAGAAAGGGGCACATAATACAAAAAAATTGATGGTATTTGGTGCTGGACTGTATTTTGCTTTATTGATTTTATTGGCAAAGGACTGGGTCTCCTAATTATACTCTTAGGATGACATCAAAATTAGTTTTCATTCCTTAGTGACCCAATAAGTAATAAGACAAGGAGAGGCAACCTAGAAACATTCTATATCAGGAGGAAGACAGAAGAGAGTGTAGCAGAGTAGAAAGGCTACTAGATAAAGGGTCCTGGCTATATCATCAAGTAGGTGGGATTTCTCTATTTACAATTATGTGTTTAGTTTTTCTATTTCCTTATCTATAAAACAGGCACAATAATGCTTGCCCTATCACTGAGGATTAAATAAAGGAATATACATATATATGCTTTGTATGTATATGTACATGACAGAAGCATGTGTGTGTATGTGTGAGATAGTAGTAAGCAGTTGGTAGAAGCAGAATGGCTGAAGCTCTGTCTCTGACTCAGTACTCTGGGTGGCCATGTGCACTCATTTAACTTCTCTTTACTCCAAGAAACTCTCTAAGACTATTCTTTACAGAAGGGTTACTAATCCCCATTCTGAGGTTAAGTGACTTGCTCAGGGTTACATAGCTAGTAATTTTCTGAGGCTGGATTTAAATTCAGGTCTTCCTGACTCCGTGCCCTGCACTCTATCCAGTGAGCCACCTAACAGAGGTTCTCCACCAGCCAGCACCACACTATTCATATGTGAAACCACTGGTTACAGCAAATGAAGAAATTCTGAATGTTATGTTTATTCACTTACTCTGAAGTATACTATGTAGGCATGTCCACATAGATGAAGATGTTGATGCATACACTGCCAGAGCTAATTCAACATTTGGGAGGCTCCAAAAGAAAGCATGGGACAGAAAAGGTATTAGTCTGCCTATCAGACTGAAGGTCTGTAGAGCCACAGTACTGGTTTCACTGTTGCATGCTTGTGAAACCTGGACAGCCTACCAGTGCCATGCCAGAAAACTGAACCACTTCCATCTGAATTGTCTTAGGAAGATTCTGAAAATCCCCTGGCAAGACAGGGTATCAAACACTGAGGTCCTCTCTTGAGCTCAACTACCAGACATTCAAACTCTACTACCAAGAGGGCAGCTCTGCTAGGCTGACCACATAGCCCAAACAACAAGCTTACCTTTACCTAAAAGACTGTTTTACAGAGAAGTCCACACAAGGTAAGCTCACAAAGAGATCACAAGTACAGTAGTACTTAGCAGTACAAGGACACTCTCAAGGTCTGTGTGAAGAACTTTGTTGATGGTGAGCCATGGGAACCAAGTGAGACTGGCACAGGATCATCCAGCAGGGTGTACCCACATCAAAAAAGTGCTCTAGAAGCCAAACAGAAACCAACAGCACAAAGGAAATGTGAGATACAAAAAATCTAGAGACATCTCTGTCCCAAAAGTTCAAAGGTACTATTTTTGCCCAACCCATAAGAGAGCCTTCCAAGGACATATTGGATTGATCTGCCAAAGTCACGACCATTGTACCTGGACCCCAACACGGTGATTTCATTGGTTCCTTCCAGTATGAAGAAGGAACTCCAATAACTTTCTAAAGACAGACCACCACTATCCGAGAGGCATTTTCAAACATAAAATTCTATATAAATGTAAGGTCTTATTACTAATACTGAAACTCTCAAAGAACTAAGTAGAAATAACAAGTAATAAGATAAACGATTAATTACATTTGAACTAAAGAAGCAGTGACTGATAATGACAGAGCAGTGTGTGGAAGGAAAAGGGCTAAATCTGTAAAGTGAGCTCATCTAGCCAAAATGAATAGACCACAGAGTATTTCAACTGACTACAAAAAATCAGTTTTGCCATAGAGCAATAGGTCTGAAATGAGGGCTCCCCAGATAAGATAGCAAGACTGCCCACAATTCATATTTATTTGAGGAAAATATAGCTAGTTTAAATAATTACACAACCTTTCACTTTGCTTTGCCTGTGTAGAGTAGGTGGAAGGAATCAGCAACAAATCTTAGTGAAATGGATCTCAAAAGCCTTGAAAACTATAGCTAAGATGAGATCACAGTTTTAGGACCCCATTAAGAAAGTTCAGTTTTTCAAAAGAGCGCCAAAGGAACAAAGTTTAGTAGTTTTTTTAAGTGGACTCCTTAGAACCTGGGAACTTATGGTATATGATGAAAGAGGTCCTTAAACCTCTACAGGGTTCCATCATGTCTGGCTTCTCTGCAGTGGCCCCTGGAAACTGAGGATACATTTAACTGGTTCCCATGTTCCCAGGCTTGGCTCTCCTGAATCCTCAAGTCATAGCAAAGAAATCTAGGTAGTATTCCAAATATAAAATTTGGGAAATTTCACAAATCATGTAGAATTTAAAGTGACATTCTAGGGTAGGCGGAGAAGGAGGTAGAATATGGGAATTTTTATGTGTAGTTATTAAGGGAGTTGGGGAGGAAAATAAATTTTACTTAACTCTGGAGTGTGAAGTTTACCTCTCTTGCCAAATGGGTACAATACCAGGGGCAGAATCCTAGATGACTATTTCATAGACATGTGAACTTTAAACATGAAAAACAGCTCACAATCCTACCCCTAAACTATAAAAGACTATTCCTAAGAGAGTATTTTTCTCTACCATGTTCAGTTCAGTTTGAAAAGGCTTTTACATTTATGTAAAAGACAGACACATTCCCCTAGCTCCATATACACACACCCTTTTGCTCTATATTCTGGCAGATATGTCTGTCCACACACAGGTGTTCAAGGGTGGCTGGTGAGGTATGCTGTAGGGTGGGCTCTCCTCACCTCCATAGATTAAACATATGTAGTTCATCCCTGAGCATGGATTAGATCTGGGATATAGTTTACTGCTTAGGGGATGAAGGAGGTGTGTGTGTGCGTGCACGAGAGAGAGAGACAGACAGACAGACAGACAGACAGAGACAGAGAGACACAGACAGTGACAGAGAGACAGAGACAGAGTGACAGAGAGTGATGCTAGGAGGCAAGCAAGCTCTGCAATTCAGAACACAAACCATCACAACAGATCTCTCTTACTGGAAGAACTGGGGCTCTAACTCAGCTTAGTGGGTATTGGGTGGGTGGAAGAGTCATACAAAGTGGGCATGGGATTGAATTTGTTACAATACTTTGTGACTTTGCTGGTATAGAGTGTTCTATTCATGACAGACACTTGTTTTCGTTTAAGGCCATCTCTTACCTATTTGGGGATTATTAAGAGGACCCAGACTCACCCTTAATTTCTTCTGAGAGTTTACCAATGTCCTCTAAATCTTTAGTCTCAAAAAAGTTCCAATGGTTTTTCTGGCACCATCACCTTGAAAATGTGATACCAAAAAACCAATAAAAGTATCCATTAAACTTTATTTTATGTTCAACTGCCAAGACAGCATCTCTTCCTTTGGGACAACATTAAAATTCAAGGGGAAAAGCCTGGAAGGCTGGGAAGGAAGGTATTTTTAGTGGAATCATTTTTCTAAGGGTGTAAACCTTATTATGGCATGGGGGGGGGGGTGGAGAATAGATTTAGAGAATAGGCCAAAAAGAGCTCCTATTTGAGCAAAGTTAATCAATCTAAAACTAAATTCTGATCATGATCTTGACCTTGACCTTGATCTTTAGCACCTAATAGCATTGTTTTCATTTGCAAATCTTTCGTGGTTATCATATCATCCAACAGCTGAATATAAAAGAATATCAGAGTTCTGCTTACTATTTAAATAAAGCAGAGAAATCTCACTTTCTGCAAACCCAGAACAGCAGCTACTGGCTGCTTGAGTAATGCTGATCTTTCTGCACAATATTAATTTAAGATGCTGTGAAGTGAGAGGTGTGGGGGTGGGGGCTGTCTAAAATTTGTTCAAAGTCTTTGCTGACTAAATCCACATGGAATTTAATTTAAAGAAACTGACACTCACATGAATAATGCCAACATTATTAGCTTTTGAACGCTTCATACCCATTGCCTGCACTTTAATAATTCCTTACTTTATGCTTTTAAAACGATGAGCTAAAAGCATCTCGAAATGTATTTAAGCCCCAGTTTTAGGAGAGTGTGATCTTTTCTTTCTTTCTTCACTGAAATAAGGAGTAACATCTGTTTTTAAAATGTACCATTCGGGAATGGTAAGGATGGACAGCAATTTATCAAAATTTGACGATTCCAAACAGCACTTGTTTTTGAAACAAACATTCAGTTCAAATTTTGTGGTTTGGTCTGTATTGTAAGATTAAGTGTATTAAAACGAGAGAAATAGTGAAAGAACTTACACGAGGAAAAACACACAAAGAAATAGAGAAAGATAATGAAATGTGATCAATATTTTTAACACAAATTTACAAAGTTATATAAATTCTAACAAGCTTTACTGAAGAAGAAAAAAGCAAGCTTGCGTCTAAGTTCAATACCCAGAGTGGTACTGTCTAGACTAGTCCGAGACTCTTAGAAGGTTATAGTAAAAAGAAAGCAAATGAAGCTGAGAGTAAGCATGGTACTTGCATAATTTTTTTTTAATTTCAAAAGAATAAACATTACTTGATACTTATTTGTAAGGAAAAATGGAAGGGGAGACTAAAGGTTTCAGAAAAGGGGGAAAAGACGGAGGGAATGAAAGAAGCACTCTAATTTTATTTGGAGTTTTTCCAACAATAAAATCTAATCCATCATTCTCTCTGTGTGACGGCTCTTAATGAAAATTTAGAGACTGTGACTGAAATTTAGAATTCATAGGGGATACTATTAGGAAGATGTCTAGCAGCTATGCAAAACCTGTTATATCAAAACCTGCCAAAGGAAAAAAAAAGTTGAGTGTGAAATGGACAGATTTTAATTTGGCTTCTGGACTGCCCCCCTGCCTCCGCCCCCCAAGAACAGGAAACTTCCCTCCCAGGATGAAGACTCTGTAATGTTTGCATTCCTCCAGACACCATTTCTTAGGGTTTGGGTGGCATTCTTTTGGCTTATGCAGCCCTCAGTCACTGGTCTAACAGTCACTATGTGGAAAAAAAATCAATATAATTCAGTGGAATAAAACAACAAAATTTCAGTGAAACCAACCCTCATCAGCAATTCAAGTGAAACTTCAGAGAGGGAAAAGCACATCTATGTATGTGCTTCCTACAGTCAATCTAGCTGTGAGAGATAAAACCTGTGACCTCAGGATTTAGAGGACCATAGTTGCTTTTCATACTGAGGGGGTGAGGAGGGGTTGTGTTTCAGTTAAATGATGATGGAGGGAACATCTACTATTGCTCTACAAAGAATATTTCAGATTAATATTTAAGTCTTGGGTTCAATGATGCTAGCCAGGGCTCCATAGCCAAATCCCCAACTCTCTCTCCTTTGCTGGCAGGCTCCAATGAGAAGCCATCCAAAAATGCTACTAAGACATCAAAAGTTCTTGAGACTGCTAGGTAGCAGAGTGAATAGGGTGCTGGATCTAGAGTGAGAGAGACCTGAATCTAAACCACCACCACCACACCTGGGCAAATCATTTAACCTCTGGGAATGATAATACCTACCTCTCAGGGTTGCTGTGAGGATCCAGAGATAATATTTGTAAAGTACTTTGCAAACCTTAAAACACTATATAAATGAGAGTTGTTTTTACTATTCTCTAGAAAGTTGAGCACTTTTGTTTTGGCTATAGGAATCACAAGTCTTGGTGTAATTTGCATTCTAAACCTCTGAGTGGTAGAAATATCAATCTTCTTAGTTTGTACTTTGACAAAGATCCCTATGAAATGGAGACCCTTATGAAAATGTGATCATTTACTATAAATGAACTAAAAAGTATGCTATTTTGTATAGAAGAAGTGTGATATAATAGAACCACATTAAGTTTTGAGTAAGGAAAACTCTCATTCAAATCCTGTCTCTGACACTGACCAGCGAGAGTGAGCCATAAGCTCCTGGAGCCTTCGTTTCCACTTCTGTAAAATAGTGATGATTGTACCTAGCTCACAGGGTTATTTGTTGTGAGGGTAAGATGAGATAAGACAGTTTGTGTAAAGTCTTACAGAACTTACAGAACTATATAAACATCAGGTATGACGACTCTTCTGGTAGTGTTTGTGTAGCACTTTTGCAAACACTTTCCTCATAATAACCTTATTAGCACAAGGGTTATCCCCATTTTAGAGATAAGACCAATGAGAGAAAATACCACAAGGTGGTAGATGAGCCAGCAAGGGGAGGAGCAGAGGCAGGAAAAAGTGGAAAGCATTCTATAGACAAGACCACTGGTTACAGTGGTTACAATTCAGACCTACCTCTACTTCTCTTGGGCAAGTGATTTCACCACTGTGATACTCAGTTTCCTCATCTGTAAAATGAAAAAGTAAGCTAGATGATTACTAAGGTCTCTTTTGCAAGATGGTGGCTCACAGGACTCCAAGTAACCTGCTCATAGCAAAATGGCAAATAAATGTCAGAACCAGGATTCAAAACCAGGTCTTCAATACCAGAGGTGCCAAGTCCAGTAAACTTTCCACTTTACCAGAGTGTCAGACTATGCTACTTACTACCTGGCCTGTGTGACCTTGGACAAGTTGCTTTACCACCTTGTGCCTCAGTTTCCTAATTTGTAAAATGAGGAGGTCCTTTTAGTTCCAATACCTATACCTCATTTTCAAGTATATAACTGCTTATTCCTTAGCCATTTGAAATATAACTTTAGATATTCATATTATCTTATTGTACGCTGATGAGAAATGTATTTGGAAGAAAACTTTATGTATTTAACTTTAATTAAACTTAGTTTGCTTAATGTTCCAGTTTATTCTGCTGAGGAACTTGATAACAGACTGACAGTCAGACATAAAGGCAATTTTTTACTTTATCTGTAGTCTTTTCCTTGGCAATAAGCAAGCAAACTTTTCCTAATGTGCCTCAAAAGTTATGGAGCCAGTAGGAAATTTAGTGTTAGGATAGTGCCTGATCAGAAAATATTAAATGTGACTTTAGGTAAGGATTGTTAAATGGTCAGTTAGTTATATAGTAGGAAATGGTCAAAGGGACTTCGAAGTCAGCCTACTTCATATATAGACAAGGGCCTAAAAAGCTAAGTGGAATTAGATGGTAATGATGTTTGGTCACTTATAGCTAGAATTGAACTTAAAACAGTGACCAAGAAGAGGGGAAATGTTGTATTCAATTGTCATTTCCATATGCTTTTCATTTCTTAATCAAAGAAGAGACTATTTTCCTGAATATTTTATTTTTCTAGTGTGAAGAAAAGAATCTCAGTTATCAAAGACATTATACAATGATCAATTATTTAAGGACCAGGTTGACAGCTTGAGTCAGTTCAATATAAAATTGGTACCAGTTCTTAAAATGAGACAAAATGCAGCCCCACCACCAATTTTAAATCTCTGTCTAAAGCCATCTTGGGAAGGGCTTTAATAATCAAGGTTCTACTAATGCAAAAGGAGGGAAAATAGTTAATGCTTAAGCCAGACTATATAGTGATACCAGATGTTACTGTTAAACATAAAGAATTGGCAGATATCAAATTCAAACTATTAGTACTACTGGTTTCAAAGTTATACCACCAAGTTTGTAATCTGCACAGTGGGCTTAAGAAGTCTTTTAATTTTCTGCCTATGGATAACAGGCAATTTGGATTAGTTCCCGCAATAATAATACCTATCTAATTCTCCACAGATGAGCTTCTAAGCATCTGAAATGTCCCCCAAAAGAGGCCTTTTTAAATACTTTGCATTTTGAATATCTTATGTTCTTAAATTATATATCTTTGCTGGACACACATAACTTAAAATTAGCTATTTGAAACTGAGAGAATACTATGTATTTTCAGAAAAGGCATGTTTTTTCACTTTTGTGGAAAGTGAGATGGTAAATAGGAATGACTGGTTAGACTTACAATTTTAAAAAATAAAATAATAAAGTTACTGAGTTATTTCAAAATTCCTTTGTTGAGATGATATCTGAATTTTGTAAATCTCCATAAATATAAACCAAAGCATTTAAAGTGAATTTAATGAACCACTGTGTTGAGAATTTGATTCTCAATGTAAAGGCAGTTTCAAAAACAGGAAATGAATCCGGGACGCCAAATAGTTCATCTTTTCAATGATAAATTTTTCTTTGACACGTTATACAAATTCCAACAAAGTCACAATTCAATGTATAAGCACTTTTAATGGTTAGGCCCCAAAACAGATAAGCAAAATATCTCCAAAGAGTGATTGTGACTGACAGTACCTGTAATATTTCTATTTAGTTGTATATCATTTGTCAATAAAAAGGAAGGGTGTTTGCTTTCCCTTTCAAAAAACTATACCCCTGTTGTCCATTATTTGGGAAGTGAGTTGTTGATGATTAAAGCCATTTTCATCTACATTGTATATGCTATTCTTTTCTTTTTTTTTCTTTTTGGAGGGGGAAGGTAGGGCAATTGGGATTAAGTAACTTGCCCAAGGTCTCACAGCTAGTTTTTTGTGTTAAGCGTCTGAGGCTGGATTTGAATTCAAGTCCTCCTGACTCCAGGGTTGATGCTCTATTCACTGCACCACCTAGCTGCCCCATATACTGTTCTTTTCATTCTGTTTCCTTTACTCTGCATCAATCAGTATTTACTAAACATCTATTATATGTCAGGTACTGTCTTCCTATATTTCATCAAGTATTTCATATTCATCATTCCTCAAGATATAACAATATTGTATAATATTTATAAGCCACAATTTTTCTAGCCCCCAGCATCTAGGTGGCACAGTGGTTTAACCATCAGGTTCAGGAAGATCTGAGTTCAAATTCAGTCTCAGATACTTCCTTACTGTGTAAGCCCAGGCAAGTAACAACCTCTGACTGCCTCTTTCATATTCCTGTAAAATAAAAATAATAATAGCACCTACCTCCCAGATGTGTTGTGAGGAACAAACGAGAATATTTTTAAAGTACTTAATATAGTGCCTGGAACACAATAGGTAGTTAATAAATGATTGCTTGCTTCTTTTTTTCCTTCCTTGCACACACAGCTTATTTCCAACTTTTTGCAGTTAAAAATAGTGTTATAAATATTTTTCTACAGAAAAATCTTTTCCTGCTATTAACATGCTCCTTGAGATACAAAACCCAAATGGGATCCTGGGATCAAACAGTATGAATAACAACAACAAAGAGGTATGAACATTTTCCAGTTTTTCTTGCATAATTCCAAATTGTTTTCCAAAACTATTGACACAAATCATAGCTCCACTAGCAGGAAATCAGAAGAGCTATTCTCCCACAACTCTATCAACACTGATTTTTTTTCTTTTATTGTCTTTGCCAATTTAGTGGGTGGGAACTCAAATTTGTTTTAATTCTGATTATTAACAACTTCAGTCACTTTTTTAGATGCTGTTGACATTTTGCATTCTTTTTTGAATATATACACACTTATAAACAACAAGAAATCCAGTAGGCCTGAAAAACACAGAATTGCAATAGTTCAAAATAAATGTGTGAGGCGTGAATTTCGATACATCTCTAAACTATTTTTGCCTGACTTGTGGTAGGGCCTTCCAAGCTCCTATCAGTCTGATCAGCCACAGTCAGATACACTGTACCCACCCTGATCCCCGACATAGTGGTGTCATTTTGGTCCTTTCTGAGAATGAAGGACAACAACCACCATTCCAT
This sequence comes from Petaurus breviceps papuanus, assembly GCF_028583685.1. Taxonomy (NCBI): domain Eukaryota; kingdom Metazoa; phylum Chordata; class Mammalia; order Diprotodontia; family Petauridae; genus Petaurus; species Petaurus breviceps. The sequence continues at coordinate 24,048,834 of NW_027185694.1, read as the reverse complement.
CTTCACTCACCATGCTGCCACTGTTCCCATTAAAATAATCCCCCTTAACTCAATGACAGAGAAGCCCTATCCTACTGTGACGACTACAATCAATAGTCAGGGGATCAGAGTAAGAAATATTGACTGCACAGCAGGGAGAATACAGTGAGAAGATAGGATTAAAACTAGAAGGACTGGAGCTAGGGATGGGGCTCTGGGTAATTGTAGGATTGTCAAGACAGTAGCAATACAGACCATCCTTGCCCCTAGGTTGGGAACAGAGGCAGGACTAGTCTGGATGAGAAAACAGAGAGCTTGGAGTTTTCAGGGAAGAGTAGCACCCCTGGTGCGATGGCTCACTAAGCTTTTTTCAGGACTGCTCATCTACCTTTGATGTCCACCTTTCAACTCTCACCTGTGGCTCCAAGAAGCTGGAGTATGGGCACACCCTGGTAAAACCATCTAGGCATATGGGCTAAACCAGGTTGAGGATAATTGACAGACCTCAGACCTGTCAGTAGGTTAGTGGATGTAAAGATTTTCCCCAACAGAATGGGTACATGAGAATGATTTGTTCCAATGGCCATGAAGACAGCTGAAGCAGGCACTGTGGAGTGCTTAGAGCTTGGTCAGACATCAAAGATGCCAAAGTTATCCACTGCATCCCAGGCCATTACCAATTATCTTAACTTTTTTCTTGCTATTGGAGTTTGATGCCTCTGAAGGAAAGAGTGAGGCTGACAACTTTGTGCAATTCTTCTTCACCTCACCCACAAGTAAAGACATCACCCTCTAAGGTCATCAGTACTCTTTGAAAAAACAAAGGACAAATGACAAGCCCATTATGATATTTATTTCTTTATATTTTCATTTCCCAGTGTGTTTGTTTCCCCCTGCCTGTGCTATAAATGTTCTTTTTTGCAGATATATATCTAGCTTTCCTGTAGCAGAGATAAGTTATCATAATTTTAAGTACTGTAATATAGAATACATTCCTTTTTTTATTATGGCCTTCCAATGCTGTATACAGTAGAACCAATTTAAAGTAATAGTATATGTGCAAATATACAAACATGTACATATAGTAAATATGCCCTTTGAACACTTACAACTCCTCTCAAAACTTTTTCCTCTACAAAAGACCATATAAAGATCACATCAGTCACCAATTAAAATGACCAAACTTGGTTAAATGGATAAAAAAAAAACAACTTGAATGCACTATTCTTAGAGGAAACAAACCAGCCATTCTGTAAAATGAAGATAATACTACTAATAGTGCTAAATTTACTGTGTTGCTGTGAGGATTAAATATTTTAAATGTTGCTGGGGAGTATACAAATATAAGTAAACTGTGGCCCCAAGCCTCAAGGGATTTATAATCTGGCAAGACGATTAGAGCTCTTTTCTAAAAAGAAAAAACCAAAACTATCGATCCAGTAATACAAAGCAAAAGGACTTTATTGAGATATTTTAGGAAAGGCCACATGGCTAATTGGAGAAAACCAAGGTTGGAAGCATGGTGAGAGAGGCAGGGACAGTAAGGCAAGAACATCAGCTCTCATGGGTCCAATTACCATCCCTTCCATGACAGATCTATGTCTCCAGTTGTCTCCAGTTCTCCTCTCCCCTCCCCTCCCCTTCTCTCTCTCTCTCTCTCTCTCTCCAATTCCACATTAGCAACTGCCTATCAGATATTATTTCCCTCTGAAAATCTGATAAATATATCAAACTCAAAAAGTCCAAGAAAATGACTCATAATCTTTTCCTGAAAGCCCACTCCTCTTCCAAACCTCTCCATTTCTGTTAAGGGAATCACTACCCTGCCTTTTTCTCCCCACTCTAATTCAAACTCCAAATGATAGTCACAGTGATATTCCCAAAGCACAGGTCTGTCCATTCCCATATTCAAGATGCTCCAGTGGCTCCATACTATATCAAGGACCAAATACAAACTCCTCTGTTAGCCATTTAAAACTTATGACAAACTGATTCCAAACTACCTTTCCATCTAACTTAGCACACGTTACTCCCCAGATACATGACAAAATCAGGCATTCTGACCTACTTGCTGTCCCATTCACATAACATTCTATCTCCTATCTCTAGCCCTAGAATGTTCTCCTTCCTCATTTCCAACTCTTAAAAACCCTAGCTCAAGCATCACCTCCTATATAAGGCCTTTCTTGATCACTTCAGTTCAGAAGGTTCCCAGTATAGTCCAGAAAAAAAAAGGGAGGAGAGGAAAGAATGGTAAGAAGGAGGAGGGAACATATCTATAGCAAAGAAAGTCATTTTCAATAAAGACTAGACCCAAAAAAAACTACAAATTTTTTTTCTGGACTTCTATATTCACAGTGGTTTCCCCTATGATCAAAAAAAATCACTCAATATGCATTTATTAAGCACTTATTATGCATCACAGCCTTCCCTGCGATATGTACAAAGGACAAACATACAAAAGTGGACAGTCCCTTTCCAAGTGAGTTGGTCTTGGGTAGTGTTAATGTTTAAATGACAATTTATTTGGTTTATTGACAAAATTAATAATTCATACTTCGTAAAACCAGACATTAATTTAATAATGTCTCATTACTATCACAATGGACATTTTCCCAATTGATTCTAACAAAGTTTTGGGGTAGGGGACATGGGGAAAATGGGGATGGGTGGAAAAGGTACCTTATGCCCCCACTGAAATAATTTGTTGACATTAAAAGTTTGAGAGTCATAGATGCATATGTCATCAGACAGAATTGTAGTAGAAACTTACTAGTTACAAAATGTTCAAAATTATTTTCTTTTACATTATTTAGCTCCTTTTCTACAAAGATCTGCCATCCATATATCTTTTAAGCCATCCAATGACCTTTCAGATAAATATTTCTAAAATAGCAAATGAGTAAAGGAGTGCGAATAGGATCATGGTGAATAATAGGAAAGCAATTTGTTGACCAAAGACAAAACAAAAAATAAAATTTTTGCTTCTTAAAGACACTGATGATGTGGCAAAAAGTAGGGGAAGGTCAGATGTTCTGATTCTTCTCCCCCAGGGTAACCCAGTGGTCCACAGTTCAGACTGCACTGTATAAATAAAGGCAAGCAAACATCCTCCAAAAGGAAATTCTTTAATGATTTCCTGTGTGTACTGGCTAAAATGGAAATATTGGTTATTAGATAAGCTCTTTCACTTATATATACTACTTTTTCTTCTCTTAAGATTTCTTTGAGGTCCTAGGTTTCTCCTTTTCACTAGAAGGATCCTTTACCTAATTGTACAATAACATCACAATTCTAAGCTTATTACATCATAAGATGTCACAGAGATAATAAATATCAGAATTTTTGTATTCTGGTAGCAAAACAGATTAAGCAATAGAGAAGATTATGTTGCTTGGGTGAAAGAAAGATAGTCAAATAGAAGTCAAAGTAAGGATAAAGATCAAGAATGAAGGGTGTATAGATCAGTACTGATTTGTATAGGTTTAGACAGTATATATATGAAACAGGAAAACAATAAGGGAGTGTGTGCATGAGTGTGGAACTCTAACAATGTTATCCCTAAAAAAATGTTTGTTTAATGGTTAAATAATTTCACTTTAATATTAGCAATATATTGGGGCGTCTAGGTGGCGCAGTGAATAGAGCATCAACTGTGGAGTCAGGAGGATCTGAGTTCAAATTTGGCCTCAGACACTTAACATTTACTAGCCGTGTGACCTTGGGCAAGTCACTTAACCCCAATAGCTTTGCCTGCCCCCCCCAAAAAAAGCAAAAAAAAATTATTAGCAACCTATCTTTTACTTCCATTAAAAATTCATAGTATAGGGGCGGCCAGGTAGCACAGTGAGTAAGAGCACCGGCTCCAGTGTCGGGATGACCTGGGGATCAAATCTGGGCTCAGACACTTAGCACCCACCCAGAAACACCTGGCCATGTAACCTTGAGCAAGTTACTTAACCCCAATTGCTTAAAAAAAAAAATCACAGTATAACTTAAAGTACAGAAATACTTTTGATGGACAAGATATTGACTGCCATGGATCTCAAAACACCCAAATCTCTTTCTTTTGCTTGGAGTAAGAGTAGTAGATTTTCGGGGTGGCTAGGTGGCACAGTGAATAGAGCACTGGCCCTGGAGTCAGGAGGATCTGAGTTCAAATCCAGCTTCAGACACTTGACACACTTACTACGGTAGCTGTGTGACTTTGGGCAAGTAACTTAACCCCAATTGCCCTCCAAAAAGCAAAAAAAATTTAAAAAGAGTAGTAGATTTTCTCCCCTGTTTTTAGGGACACATTTTTAGATTACTTCTACACTTCGAGGATCTGTGATTTGTCTCTGAACCTTTGCACAGCAGATATATAGTCTGTCCTAGGGCCTGTGCCCAAAGCCTTTCCAGCTTGGTATATAACCTGACAGCCTGTGCTCCATGGTCTTTACAACCCCAAAGCCATCTCCGTGCCAATCTGAGGCACTGGAGTAGGACTTCAGTGGAAGATTTTCATCTTATTTAATATAACTGTACAGAAGGGTATTTGCTTTATGTAAAAGACATGTCCTTAAAAAATTAGGTATAATACAATTTTTATAAACAACTATATTTTAAATATAGTGGAACAGTGACACAAATCATTCTGTATTTCAAAATTATAACTCTTAATTAATTCAGAAATTTAGAGGTTTGTGTCAAGTTTTCTTAAAGTAGAAAATATAAATATGATGCTTTATTACCTGCCATATGTTTTTAAATAGAAAAGTGAAAGAACAATGCATTTGAACCCTAAGGGTATTCAATCCCCAAATAAGAACCCTTAAAAAAAAAAGACAAAATTCAAAAGCAGTCCTTGGTACAAGGGACCAACATCCTTGACAATATTTCTTGACACTTAGACTCTATGGCAGGGACACCCTGCAGAGAGCCAAAAGGGTAGAACCAAAGTTGGGGGCTAACTATAGAAAACAAGATCATTGGGTAATGTGTATCTATAAAGGCAATCTAATCCTAGAACTCTTTTATTTTCATCTTATCCAGTCCTCAGGATAATAATTCAAATTTGGGTTAAATTAAATGACCTCTGATATTTTAATGCTTGGCTGTCACTCCCTGAGGTAGGTAAATGGATCCAACTTTTCAGTCAAGTGCACATATAAGCTTCTCAAATCCCCTACTTAAAAAGAAAAGAGGGCAGACATGACTGTTAAAAAGGAAGGTCTGGATATTCATTTGCTGTTGAAGAAATCCAGATGAGCCCAACTCCACATTTGGTTTGCTTTTCAGAAGAGTGACCACAAGAGTTCAGTTCCTGGAGAGTAGGGCTGGTTTTGTTCCTGCTTTAATGCTAAAGGAAACCTCAGCCCTGGAAGGCTAGAGCAAAAGGGAGTAAAGACTGGATAAGATTCTCAAGGAAGCTGCGAATCAATGCTGAAGAAGGGGTCAAAAGACATCCTCTCAGCTAAAGGCAAAAGAAAAATGTTGGCAGTCAAATCATGCCACAGGAATACAAGTTGTCTCAGCTAGTCAAATTACTCCACAAGGGGTGCATAAAACTGACAGACTGAAGTGTCTGATATATAAAGGGAGGGTGGTGGAGGTGGGAAAGAACTTATTACAAGTCTAAGAAGTCTCTACTTATCAATATCAAGTATAAAAGCTAAGAGACTTGATCATCATTTCATTAAAGAAGTGTCAGAGCATGATGGGATTAAATATACCTTTTCCTAGGAAACGAACTGTATTCTATGAAAACACAGCTGGTACCAGGGGCAAGTATGGTGTTAAAGACAAGGCCACTGATAGTAGTATTTCATGGTTATTTCAAGTCTAAAATATTCTGAAGACTTGTGTTTGAAAGACTTGTGGTTATGATCCTGACTGGATGTCAGGGTATTTCTTCATTTACACTTAACTTACTATTTTAGTATGCTCCATGATGTGAAAGTCTACCCAAAACTTCCAGCAGCCCTCACCATTTCCCTCCACTCTCTCCTGTTTCCTTAACTCAGCAATATACTTTTGGTATAAGGAATATGAATTGATAACCATATTGTACGTGAGAAGGACCAGCAAGAAGCAAAATTAAGAAATGATGACCTTAAATGCAACAGAGACTATATTTTAATGTAAAAACTACCTAAGATAGAAATGCTAATTTTATGACAGTGGTCAAATCACTTAATATTTAACTTCCTCAGACTTTAGTTTTCTCAATTAAGAAGTAAGGATGCAGGACTAAAGATGATCTCTCAGGTCCTTTCCAGCCCTAAGACTCGTAAGTCTCTGTATGATCTTCAAGAAAATCCTTGCGGTAATCATTAAGAGAAAGAGTGTCCAGGACTAGGAAGATAATAATCCCATTAAACTCAGAACTTCTGTGGTCAGTTAGAAAGCCACTAGTAAACTAGAGAGCATCTAAAATCTGGGTAGACAACCAGGATGGGGAAGGACCTTGATATTTTGCCATATGAGGTCTAGTCAAGAAACTGAGGAGGTTCAGACCTGAGAAAAGAAGACTTCAGAGGGACATGGTAGCTGCTGAAGCATGCTGAAGAAGAGGGATTAGGTTTGTTTGGCCAGATTCCACTGGGCAAAACCAGGAGCAATTGGTAGAAGTGACAAATGGACAAATTTAGGGTTAAAGTACATGTAATGGGGGCTCAGCGCATGCCTAGATAACCGAAGATGGCACTGTCTGTCTGATGATGCTAGAGGGCTGCCTTTGAAAGAATGACTTTCTGCACTGGTCTACCATATGGTTGGGAATAGCATTTTCCCATACACTGTATAGGTGGAGCTGTTGGAGTCTTTGAAATAGCCTGACTCAACACTTGACAGGGACTTTTTGCTGCTTTTTGCATTTGAGGGTGAAGAACACCTTCATTCACACCATACTCCAAACGGGAGGACTTGACAGCTGCTTCCTTCCTCCTAGGTCTTCAAACCTTTTGTTCATTCTTTTCATTCTAGCACAGAGAGTGAGGTCGGCAATCCAGCCTGCGAGTGAGCCACGGGAATCTGAGAGACCATTAATCCTAGTCAAGTGTAGCAGACAGCCCAGCAGTGACAGCACACAGATCCAGAGACTCCAGGCTGGCAGAAGCTGGAAGAAGCCAGCTTTAGACTTGAATGTGGTGGAACTAATGCTTGGTAGGTCACCTCTCCCAGATACTGAGTTGTTGGGGGAAGATCATGTGTTTATTCTTGCTATATCTTTGAAGTAAATGTTCCTTTGTAGAACTTACTCAAATATAAAACTGGAGTGATAATCACTGTGCCCCTGAGACAAAGGGAACACAACTGGGAGGGGCTTGGGTCCAAGGTAGAAAAAAGAGGCTCCTCAAACCTATCAGGGTACAAGAGATTCCTATGGAAAGTAAAATGTAACAGACCTAGCCCTCAGAGAGAGGGGCCGTGTACATAGTACACAAATCTTCCTAACAATTGAAGCTATTTAAAGGGGAAATGATTCTCACATCCCCTTACTGAAGATCTTGAAAGGTTAGATGGCCATTTGTTTGGTAAGGTGTATGAGCTGGACTAGATAACCTCTGAGTTCCTTTCCAGTACTGGGGTTCTAGGATTCTGTGATCACAAACTTCTAATCAGAGCTTCTGGTTTTCATTTGCTGACAAAAAACTACCTTTTTCAGAGGAATCTTCAGGTTTCTTATCAACTTTCTTCCTCCTCTGTTATTCTCAACCCTTACTCCTAATAACACATATATACATAGATTCCTTACTGTTTGTACCCCTTTCTCCAGAATAGGAGTAGGTTCATCCAAGAACTATGTGATATGATTGAGTAGACACATGATATAACTACCTTCACTTTCCTACAGCTTCAAATCCTCCCACTTTTCCAGTCTGGAGAAAGCAATTTTATGAAGCAATATGCCACTAAAATGGAAAATCAAAACAAAGTAGCATATCAATTCATCTCTCTCTTTTGGGTAAAAGTTTTAGAAGACATACTTTACATAATATTGGGCCATATCTGCCCATTCACAGAATAATAATATTGAACAGAAGATGAAGAGAAATCTTTCCCTTTGCCATCCATTTCCCAAGTCAATGAAACTTGACTTAGTGGAGTAGGCCTTACCTCCACCTGGAATAATTGAGAGAAATAAGATTCCTTGCTTTCCTAGCTATGTGCATTACTATTATAAGTTTCAACGAAGGAAAACAGAAAGTAACGTAGGGGGTAAGCTAACGTATGAAAAATGAAGGAGACCTTGGGACTTAAAAAATGTTTAGCCAATGTGAAGCTATTACAACTATCAGTTTTAGTGAGTTAGTTTTGGTACGGGTCAGGACCTCCTGATTTCAAATCCTAATTTTAAATTCAAATTCAAAATCCCAATATCTACACTTTAAAGATCTTGATTTCTTAGGAAGAAGCATTGTCATTAAGTTTCAGGTATTTCTTGGCTTCTAACAAGTTTGCAAACACATTGAGAATAATTCCTTCTCATAATATTATTGTATTTCAACTCCCTATCCTAGGCACATCATCTTAAAGAGACTGAATAGTCACTGGCAAGTTGTAATAAAATGTTAAGTTTAGCTGAAGTCTGTCAGAAAGACCATCTTCTTTCTAAACACTAACAATGAATATAACTTGCAAACCAAAAAGTGGCAGGAAACACACAGATTGAAAAGGAAGGCGGCAGGGACATAAATACTATAACTGTGCCCAAACCCCAGCCAATTTCTGTCAGTGAGTTCCCGGTGACTGTTTTAGAGAGAGATCTACAGTGCCTTGTTTGGGTTCAATGGACTGGCGGATTAACACTTGCCCACATGGAATTGTATATTTCAATTCGCAGAGCTCTTTCCAGTCAATTGACCTACCTTCAGCTTTTCATCGGCCACAAAGAGGCCTTCGACTTGTAATGGAGCACAGCAGCAGTAAATATAAATGGAACATGTGAACATTTTTTCAAATGGACGTTTTAATGGTCTGATTACTCTAAGGCACTGCTATTGCGGTTGGAGGAACATTTCATATTGACTTCATACGTCAGTGGATTGAAACCATACAGTCCTCAAATTTAGATTCAATTCTTTCTCACATATCAAAGGCCTTTATGGAATTGTATCCAACTTGGGCTGCATGAGGTTTCCCCAGTACAGATGTATGATTCAGAATTAGAATGTCTAGTGAAAGAATTTTCAGTTTCTTCTTTAGATTTTGGTAAACATTATCAATGTACAAGAAAATCTCGAGTTGGAAGAGACTTTAAGAAATTATTTCATTCATCCCCTTGCCTCCAGAAACCTAAATCATGACAGCAAAATAGCTATCAAATCCATTCTTTAAAATATTCAGATTCTACAAATTCACTCGAGAGTGTTTTTGCCTTTTGCAATCTTGATAAATCATTTTTCTTAGTTCCTATACTAAATCCCTCTTGCTATGGTGCTGTTTGGTCCTCTCAGAATGCAGGCAGCCTCCCTGATTTATAAATGCTCAATTTTAAAATGTACTTTATGTATGAGTGGCCACCCCAACCAGGACCTTCACCTTTTTTGTCAGAGCTCCTATAATTCACCTTCTCATTGCTGCTTATATAGAATTTAAGGAACACTACCTGATTTTTATTAATTGCTTACATAACACATAGGTAGGGTTCTTTTTAAATGAAATTACATGGGTCAGTTCAAGTAAGTTTTAAAGGAGCATTTTGTCATCAGTAAAACAACACAATTTAAAATCATCTTTCACAACTTACTATTAATCTATTTTAAAGCTAGAAATATCTTTCCTATCACCTTTCTTAACTTCTCAAATAAGCAAATGTCACATGGCTATAGAGTAAAGTAGCCTTTTGTTGGCTTTAGATATTGCTACCTATAAGTCTGAAAAACTAATTCAGCTGAATTTTATGATAGGTAAACCACAAAGAATAACCATTCAGCAAACAAGAAATAGATTGAGAAATCTCCCATATTCAAAGAAAAATTATTTACCCAAAAAGGTATAAGAATAGACAATATCTACAATAGCTAGTTTGATTTGGGTTTTGCAACTATCACTGATGTAATTATGTTTCTTGTACCCTAAATATTTCTAAGTGTTTATATATATGAAATACACATATATAAAATATACATATCTATATAAAACCATATTGCCTTGAATTTGCTTACTTATTGCCTTAAATAATCCTCTAGTTTCATGTAGGTATATCTTGTCTTGACAAGTAGGCTATAAACTACTTGAGGGCAGACAGCTTGTCTTACACTTCTTTATTTCATTTGTATTCTCCACAGCCCCTAAAACAGTGTTCAGCATGCATTTATCAATTAACAAATTCTTATTTTGTGAATAAAAATCAACCAGCAAGCATTTATTAAGTGTCTACTATGTGCAAGGCACTGTGCTAGACAATGAATATTCAAAGATAACAATGAAAGACTCCCTGCTTTCAAGGGGTTCACACCTTCTATCAGATAAAGGAATTAGTGTGAAATACTTACTGAACTCTGCTAGCCCTGGGATTCTGCAGGAAGTAGAACTAAAGACGAGTTCATTCATTCATTCATTTGTTAAGTATTTTTGTTAAGCTCCTACTATGTGCAAGGCACTGTGCTAGGCACTGGGGACACAAAGACAATCAAGTACTTTTCCCCAGTGAGGGCACTAAAAATGTATTTTCAGAATTAGGCATATTTTATAAAAAATATTTATAGAACACATTTCTATTAAATATAGTGATATATTTTAGCAAAATCTATATACATATCCTAAAAAACATACAAATAAGACATTTTTACAGCTATCAATTTTTTAAAATCCCAGAAACTATTTTCTGCTATGCTTTTTAGATAACTGCATTTTCAAAAAATAGATCAACTTCATATTAGTATAATCATTTAATCTGAGTTAACGATATTATCATAAATTAGGTCCTTTTGTTCCCAGATTTTGCAAATTAGTATCTCTTAACTATTCTTTATACAAAAGCCTTAAGCAATCTAATTCACCAAAGGACATTTAGGAAAGAGAATTCTAAGAAAACTAAGGACAGTTTGATTCCTATTTGGAACTGTACAAACTACCTATCTGACCATGTATCATCCAAATGAAGTACAATCGCTCCTTAACATTCCCATTTCACTTTCCAGAATTCAAGCATTCACGTGATTTTATTAGTAACCTCATTCTCACTTTTGCATTGGCAACCTTGCACATTATCAGCAGGCTACAAGTACTAGGGAAAAAAATTAAAGGCATGATTTGTTTGTTGTTCAGGGCAGTACAACCTGCCCTGCCACATCTGGCCCAAGGAGAGTTGCCAGGGTCAGGCCTACCCATCGCAGGTGGGAGTTCTGAACTTGGACAGGGGCTGGCGACTCACTGGTAGACATGTGCTTTTCACAGGGTAACAGTTCAACCAGGGAATCAAAAGGGTGATTAAAGATAGCAGGTGTTGTCCCTTTCTTTCCTGTTTTTTACCTAGGGTTCTTCTGATATCACCACCACTGCTCCTCTCTGTCCCATCCAAAGTTGCCATTCCTCTCCCCCGCATTTCATGGATTACTTCATGGTTATTGTGTTAGGGAAAGTGCATATTATTAGAATTAATGTTTTGTTAAAAAAGAACTGTATGGAGGAAAGTACATTTTCAACACTAACAAAAGATTACAGTTTTTGGTGGTCCTGGGAACCTAACTGCCTATTTCCCATGGGATCAACGTATCAACATTCGCATTTTTTATTTTCTGCACTGTTTTCTAAGAACATTACCCCCATGAAAGTTGAAGATTGATCATACTTATGATACTCATTTTTCCCTAAGCTGGGAGTGTAGACGACTGGAAGATTCACGGATCTTCAGCGCCATCTAAGGCTAAATAGAGGAATAAGAGAAGAGGGAGAAAAAGATGGTCTTATTTTTACCTAGTGTTTGATTTAGGCATCTAAAACTTAACATTTCCATAATATAATTATCTTTTTTTTTGACAGACAAGAACATTCCAACATACAAAAATCAAAAAAGAGGCCTTTTCTCAAAAAAGAATCCGTGAATGTCTAATTAGTGTTTCTTGTGTATATTAAATTTAACATGACAGTTAAAAAAAAAACCGTCTTGCTTGTCTGTCCCCTTCTGAACCTCCTTCCGCTTGGATTCAGTTAACATCTCTATGCAGATGATTAACTATACAGATCTAACCTTTCTCCTGTTCTCCAGTTTCACATTTTAGCCATGCTTGGTGACTTGATGTTATTTTTTTTTTAATGCTATCCGATTTGGCAATTAAGAAATCACTGGTAACTTTGGAGAGAGCGGTTTCAGTTGAATTCATGTGGCTTCCCAGAGAAAACACAGATAATAAAATGGGTGGACATTGAAGGCAAGGAACATCTTGGGATCTTTGAAAGAACACTCTTTTGCATTGTAGTCCAGCCTACTCTCCTCCAATTCAATTCTGGGCCCCCATTATTGTCCATCTACAATGCCTATCCAGGACACTGATGAGCTACCTCACTCAAATGGGCTTTCCCATCAACTGCATGTCATAAATTCAGAGCTATAAAGGACACTAAAGGTCATCTAGCACAGTTCCTTCATTTTATAAATAAGGAACCTGAGGTCTAGAATCATGAAATCACTTTGCCAAGGTCACACAGTGGTAAGTAGCACAGCAAAAATTTGAACCCAGGTTGGCTGGTTACAAATCCAGTACACTTTCCAAAGTACCATGCTGTTTCTCTATCTGGGTAAAGTCTTCATCCATTTGTTGTTGGTTTTTTTTTTTTTCCTATGTGAACTACATACTCTCCTTTGTACAGTCATGTAATTTTGAAGAATCCCTATGAAGAGGTTACCCATAAAGAGGGTTAGGGTTGCTCTGGAGACCCCAAAATACCAACACACCAGGTCCTGCTGAATGAATTCGACTTAAGTCTTCTCTCAGCCAAAGAAAAGTAAAGTTTATCAAAAGTTCGCTTGCATTAGACAAAGAATAAGTCTGTGCGAGGTCATTCTATGGTGCTATCACAAACATGGAGACAAGATGGGGTCTTATATACAGAAGGTTGTGGGAGGAATCTAGGGGTGGTCTAGAGGAGGAGTTTGGGGAGGGTCTTCAGGAGGAGCTAATGAGGTCAATGAGTGATTAAGGGTGGGAAGTTGCTGGAAGCTACCTGGAGACTACAGACATAGGTGGCCTAGGCCAGTTCAAAGGTAGACTGATATTTTGAGAGGCTCAAGGCTGGGAAGTCTAGTAACAGAGGTTTGGGCCCGGCCACAATGTAACGCTTATGGCCTCATGCAAAAGCCTCATCAAATGAGACGATTTAATCAGAGTTCAAAGGGGTTCCCAGAGCCCCTATCTCAAGGACTCAAGGAGAGCTCAAGAGGGGGCTCCCAGAGCCCATACCTCATCACCTAGACTATTCCAGGGCTCAAAGCAATCAGTACAATAACGTCAAACAACAATTGCTGGAGGACTTCATATAGAGAATCCCTCTTCCCTTTGTACTTGGTGCTCATCATAATAGTGGTAAACACCTTTGCAAACCACATCTTCATAACTGATGTCAGAGAATTGTTGAACAAAGCTATCATTCTGGTGGTATATATCAAGGAATCTTGTAGGATCTTAACATATATATGGGGTAAATTTCACTGGAACAGAACTTCTAAGGCTGTATTTTGCTATCCTGGATGAAATTCCTGTAATCAAACAAGCACTTATTAAGCAGTTAGAAACAAACACAAAAGAATGTTGTCTTCTCTTCACATTTTATTGTGAATATATGGTCTACCTACGAACTTCCAAAGTGAATTATTTCATCTTGTACTTATTCAAAATATATTATGTTTACCAACTGGCCAGCAACGTGATGTTTAGCACTTGATCTAAGAAGCTCCACTGTTTATATCTTGTTTTTATTTTTGACCTAGATTTCAGTTTCGCCTCTGACAGAGAACGGTGTGACTGCAGGGTTGTCCTGGAGTTTCCTAAGCCTATGACATCACAGGCCCTGATTTTTAACACCCCTCCCCCGTGCATCTTCACTAACAATCTCCCATGCTTGTCATTTTCTCCCTCCTTATTTCTTCCTTCCAGATGCAGTTAAAATCCCCTCTCCAATCTCCCTGTGTCCAAGTGTCTCCCTTCTGCTATTATCCCAATACATTGTCATCTTCTTTCTACCTAGTGACTTACATAAAGCTTCCCTCAGAAGACTTAATGAGCTCCTTGAAAGGCTGTTTCTTTTTGCTTTTGCATCCCCCACCTTTAACACGGGGAGGTCTGGCACTTAATAAACACTTGGCTTCACTGAACCCTAAGGTCTCTGAGGGTGGGCTACCTTCCTACTAGCTGCGAAACCCTGGGCAAGTCACTTCACCCTGTCACGCAGCAAACTCCCCAGGATCTTTGCGGGGAAAATCCCAAATAGGCTGACCTGGGGATTCGAACTGAAATGGCTGAACCACAAGCAGCAGCTCACAAGCTCCCTGAGCTCAGTAGACACCTGATGCTTACTAAACACAAGGGCTCATTAGCTGCCCCAGGGCCTCAAGACCGAAGGTGGCAGAACCACCTGCCTGAAGAAGGGGAATAGCATCCCACGGCTCTAGTCAATTGAGCAAGGGATGTGCCCCGGGATCTCTGGGGGTATGGAAGGCGGGAAGAGGCCCCGCCCGTTTGTCACGTGACCCGGTCATTGCTCCTCCGCACCCCACCATGTGCCTCAGTGCCCCTTCGTAAATAGTGGGGGTGGGTCACGGTAACCTCTTGGGCCCACCCAGGCCAGTACCGCAGTCCAGTGCCCGTCCCCTCCCCGCTGTTGGCTAGGATTACCAGCCTAAATCAACAGGCTATTTTCCATCCTACCGAGAAGACTTCGCAGAGGCCCCGGGAACTCGAAGGGAAGGAGGAAGGCCTCCGTACCCAAATGTAAAATGGCCGCCCGGGCGACAAAGAAAACGGCTGCTTCTGTGCCCACCCGGCCCGCCTTTGCCAGGATCCAAAATGGCCTCAGAGAGCGTCGACCCTGGGCGAGGGAGTAGCTCTCTTTTCGGGCCCCACCTTGCGAGTGGGCGGAGTCCCGTGCGCGCGCCCCCAGGCCCGGTTGGGCCACGCCCTCTGCCGGAAGTGACGATTGATGGCGGAAGGCCGGCGGTGCCGCGGGAATTGAATGTTGCCGAGTTGTGGTGGTTTTAACTACCTTGGAGGTGAAGGAGGCCCGGGAAGGGTGCGCGCAGGGCGGAGAAGAAAGAAAAGGTGGAGGTGGCAAGGGTCGCCCCCTCTGTGCAGGCCGGGCGAGGACGGGGGCGTCCATGCGGCGGCGGTCTAGGAGCTGGGCGAAGGGGGTGAGGAAGGCGCTGTATCTTGTGACCCGGGCGGGAGTTGGGGGGCGGAACTCCGCCATCCTCCCCGGCTCTCACCTCTTCCCTTGCTCCCTTTCTGCCTCAGGCACGCTCCAGACCTCCATTGGGACGCCTCCTCTAGTTTCAGAGGCCCGCCCGCCCCGCGTCTTCCGCCACTTTGGTCTGCACTGCAGACTTCGGAATAGAAGTGATTTCTAGAGGAAGAAGAGCAGTAATAACTTGGGAAAGGAGAAGGCTTGTCCGCTCCTGAACTGTCCTATGAAGGACGTAATCGAGGCTTGAGGACAAGCTGAGGATCGGACTGGGGGAGCTAAGGAGAGAGGATTCCAAATCACCTGTGCAAAAACAGGTAAGTAACAGGTGGCTGTGGGGGAGCGCGGTGGTTCAGTTTAATCGGAAGGGGAAATAAACTTATTAACTAGTCAATCATGTGTTAATCACCTTATATACACCAGGTGCTGTGACAGATCCGAGGGAAGGAGGCAGGCACTTCTTTATTAAGCGTGTCCCATATTGTGTCCCAGACCCAAGCCAGGTCCTTTACAATTGAATAGACAACCAGGTGGCGCGGTGTATAGAGAGTCCCAGACCCGCAGTAAGGACCTCCCGAATAAAGCTTCAGCCTTGGACACTCTCTAGCGGTGTGGCTATGGGCGGATCCATTCTTTGCCTCAGTTTCTGCGTCTGTGAAATGTGAATAATAACACTCACCTCCCCGCGTTGTTGTGATAAGTGCACAGTGCTTAGCACTGGGCCAAGCTAGCTTTCAGTATTGCTTCATCTCAGCAACCTTGGGAGCTAGGGGATGTTATTGACCCCATTTTAGAAGAATGGGATCATCCCACTACAACCCTAGGAACTACCGTGTTTCCCCGATAATAAGACCTGTCCCGAAAATAAGCCCTCCCCATAGTGTGTAAGATTCCTCTAAAATAAGCCCTCCCCCGAAAATAAGCCCTATTGAGATTGCTACTGTAGTGAAGGTGATCCCCTGCACTACACGCTACATTACGGTACATTATGCACCGTCCCGTCCCCCCCTCCCCCCCAAACGCACACCGGGCTCCGAGCTGCATCCAATCAGAGCTGCAGCAGTGAGCGCGTCATCCTGTTATTCCCCAGTGATTTGCTTATTGAATAAAGGTACATTTTTTTGTTCACATTTACCTGTTTATTAAAATTGCTGTCAATGTTCATTAAAATTAGCCCTCCCCTGAAAATAAGCCCTCTGGTGTTTTTCTGTCCAAAAAAATAAAAAGACAGTGTCTTATTATTGGGGAAACATGGGTAGTTCTGTCTGAGGCAGTGGAGGCTGGGTTTGAAGTCAGGGCTTCCTGACTGCAGGCCAGGGATTGGATCCAAGTACCACCAAGTTCCCTGGGAAATACAAGGACAAGATGAGGGACAGTAGTGTGAAATAAGATAAGAAATGTGGTTAGGAGTGAGATTGTAGAAGGCTTTAAATGCTAGACTGAGGATTTTATCCAGGAAGCTTTAGGAATACATGAAGATTTGAGTAGAGAATTGACATAGTCACATCTGTATTTTAGAAATAACAGTTTGGCAGCTACAAAGAAGATGGATTGGAAGAGGAAGTGGGGAGACCACTTAGCTGTTGCCATAGTCTAGGTAAGAAATAATGAGGGGCTGAATTAGAGTAGAAGCTGGGATGGGTTCAAGAGATGTTTTGAAGGTAGAATTAACAATACATGAGGATTGAATATAGGAAAGTGAGAGTGAAGGAAGATTAAAGAATAATTCCAAGGTTGTGAATCTAGATGACTGGAAAAATGGTGGTGCTCTTAACAAACTTAAGAAGATTTGAGGTGGAGCATTTCCTTTTTCTGCAGGAGCCATCAAGCGGAGAGGAATGTGGCTCTTACCCTCCAGTACCCGCCATGGCTTGTGTACGCCCCTTGATATCTGTGTACTCCGAAAAGGGGGAAGCATCTGGCAAAAATGTTACCTTGCCTGCTGTCTTTAAGGCTCCTCTTCATCCAGATATTGTGAATTTTGTTCATACCAACTTGAGGAAAAACAACCGGCAACCTTATGCTGTCAGTGAATTAGCAGGTCATCAAACCAGTGCTGATATGGCCCTGAATAAGGAAGTTGATTTAGTTAGTATTTTCATTTTCATTACTTTGGCTTAACACCTTTCGTTGCATTGGTTTGACACGAGCAGCTAATATTTCTCCAGTTATTCAGTTCTATTTCTGAAAACAAAAGTGTTTTGTAGGTGTGTTTAAATACTTCTTTGTGGGCAAACTCCTACATATTGTATACATTTTGCAATTAATTTTAAATGTAATTTCTCTTTCTAGCTCTTCCTGTTGGGGGTAGCTGGTGTTATACAGAAGTACTGATGATTTATATGTGTTTATTTTATATTCTGCAAGTTTACCCACATTATTGATTGTTTCAAATAATTTTTAGTTGATTCTGTGTAGGGTAAAAATGCCAACACATGGTCTGCAAAAAAGTGATAAGTTTTGTTTTTTCTTTACCTGTGCTCATTCCTTCACTTTCTTTTTCTTATCTTGGTGCTGTATCTAGCATTTCTAATTCTTCTGTCTCAGATAGGAATGGTGAGAATGAACATCCTTAGTGTACTCTGTATCTTACCAGAAAGGATTCTAGTTTATCCTCATAAATATATAATGCTAGCTCTTGGTTTTAGATGTAAATTTGATCTTACCCAGAAGGCTAAGTGTTTTTATTTTATTTTTTTTGCTTTTGTTTGGAGGGCAATTGGGGTTAAGTGACTTACCCAAGGTCACACAGCTATTTGTGTGTGTGTTAAGTGTCTGAGGCCAGATTTGAACTCAGGTCCTCCTAACTCCAAGGCCAGTGCTCTATTCATTGCACCACCTAGCCACCCCAGGCTAAGTGTTTTTAACCAAAAAGAATGTTGTATTTCCTCAGAATCTTCTATAATTTTTAATATTATCATTATGTTTATATCATTTTTGTAATTAATACAGTTAATTACATTTGTCTTTTTCCTAATATTGAACCAACTCTATAAATATAATAATGTATCATTTTTGTAGTGTTATAGCCTTTCCCAATTTTTTATTTAACATTTTTACATCAATGTTCATTAGGGATATTGGTCAATAGTTTTATTTTTCTGTTTTGACTTTCCCTGGTTTAAGTATCAAGACCATATTTGTGCTCTATTCCCCCAACTCCCAGTCTCACTCTTCTAGATACCCCACTTCTTCCATTTTGGCCTCTGTGGAATGCCTGCTCTATAATGAACAAAGTTCCTTTCATCTTGAACTTCTTTCTTTCTCACTCCCTTCCATCTTCTGGCCCTCAGTGAGACCTGGCTCATCTCCTGATGGCACCACCTCCCTTGCCACCCTTTTTAGTACTGGCTACTTTCTTCCTTTCATACCCCTCAGTTCATTTGTCACAAATGGGGAGTCAGACTGCTTCTTACTCCCCAGTGCCTCTTCCATCCTGGACTTGACTTCTGCCATCACTCAGTAGATTCCTTCTTTGAGGTTCATGCTATCCAGATTCATCACCTAATTCAAATCCTTGTAGCTGTTATTGACCTCTAGGTCTTCCTTCAGTGAATTTAGTGCCTGGCTCTCAAATACGCTAATTTCCCAGTTCCTCAATATACTTGGTTCTTATGACCTTTTCTTCCACTCCAGGTTAGTTACATGCAAAGATAGTCCTGTCCTTGAACTTGCCATCACCATAAGTATTCTACTTCAGTGTCCACAAACTCCAGAATTCTTTTATATGATCATAATTTTTCATCATTCCATCTTGTCTTCCATCTGTCTTAAGACAGCTAACCCTGCTCTTCATATTCACCACAACCTCCATTTCTTCCTCCCTTCCGTTCTTTCCTACGTTTCTGTATTATATCAAAGGCATTACCATACATCTAAGACAGTTTTCTGCTGGCTAGTGTCATCCTTGATTACCTCCAGTCCGTTGCCAGATCTTGCTGTTTCTATCTCTCCATCTCTTACATACCCCCTTTCTCTCCATGCAAAGTCTTTTAACTGTCCTTTCTGCTGATAATTGCTCTCTGCAGGGTTACCTTTGTCTGTATCTCTATCTCTACATGTTGTCTTCTCCAACAGATTGTATTTTCCTTCAGGAGTGGAGCTGTTTTGTTTTCCTTTGTATTCCCAGCACCTAGAATATAGTAAGTGCTTATTAAATGCTTGTTAATTAATCTAGCAGCCAAGGACCTTGGTTCAAATCTACCACTTACCTCTACCATTTTAATCTTAAGTAAGTCACTTCCTTTCTCTGAATCTCAGTTTCTTCCTTTGTGAATGAAAGTAACGGCCATCCAAGAATGGGGAAAGGGGAGAAGTATAAGGATATAATCAACCAGTTAGCACATGTCACATGGGAAATGAAGAAGAGGTAAGAATTGAGAAATATTCCAAGTTTGCAAATCAAGGTGACTGGAAGGATGTTGGTAACCTCAACAGAAATAGCAAAAGTCTGAAGTAGGCAAGATACTGAGGGGGTTTTTTTTGGATACATGAGTTTGAGGTGCCAGAAGGAACATGCAAATGTCCAGCAGTCAATTGAATTAGATAGGTCTGTTCTGCAGAAGAGAGATAGGAGCAGAATACCTAGATATGAGATCACTGTATTATGGAGATGATAATTGACCTCACAGGAACTAATAAGGTCACTGAGAAAAAAAGGAAGAGGGCCTAGACACAGAGCCTTGGGTTGAGTACCTATGGTTAAAGGAAGGGATTTAAAATTTTCTGTGTGACTTTTAAAGCCCTTCATTACTTGGTCCCTTACTACCTTACCAGTCCAGTCTTCTTATATCTTACTCCCTTCCACTCTATGATCGAGTAATACTGGCTTCCTCATTATTCTCTGCAAACAATACTGCATCTCCTGGTGTCATTTTCACTGGCTGTTCCCAGTTCTTGGGATTCTCTCCCTCCTCTTTGCTATCTCCTTGCTTCCTTCAGTTTCTAATTAAAATCTCACTTTCAAGAAACCTTTCCCAATTCCCTTTAATGCTGCTGCCTTCCTTCTGTGATTTTCTCTGCTTTATCCTCTCTATAGATCTTGTTGTACATAGTGATTTGCATGTTATTGCCTCAGACTGTGACCTTCTTGGGAGCAGGAATAGGTTTTTTTCTTTGAATCCCCAGTGCTTGCTTACCACAGTGGCTGGTGCATAGTAGGCACTTAATAAATGCTTATTGACTTGAGGGCCATGAACTGACCAGCAGAAGAAACTCTGAAAAACCGTCAACTCTGATATGAGGAAAATGAGAAGAGACCCCTTCACTTGTGTATAAATGACTCCCAGGTCTGTATCACCACCTAGTCCCTCTGCAGAGAGCCAGTCCTGTATTTCTAGCACTTGTTAAATACCTGAATCTCTACCTGGATGTTTTATTGCCACTCAAAGTCAATATCTACAGAAGTGATTTCCACATCTTTGGCTCCTCTGTCAAGTCTAATCCCCTTAACTTCTATTGGTGCTGATGACACGTTGCTTTCTAGTCACCCTGGTCTTGAAAGCTCAAAATCATCTTCTTCTATTTTTCCCTTCTTCCACCCTCACATCAAGCAAATGCCAAATCCTGTCAATTCTGTCTTCATGTTATCTTTTACATCTTTCTTCTTCTTTCTGTGAACACAGCAACTACCCTAACTTAGGCTCTGGTTGTTTTTTAAATAGACTCCAATATGAGTCATTCTAATAAGTCAGTCTTCTATATAAAAATTTTCAGTAGTTCCCCATTGCCTGCCAAATGAAGTAAAATCTGATCTTTAGAACTTAATCTACCTTTCCAGCCTCTGCTTCTGCAATTTTTTTTTCAAGTTCCAGCCAAACTGGGTTATTCTTTATTCTTCCTTTCTCTCCCCTCCTCCATTTTCTTCTTCCCCATCCATTTCTTTGGCTTTGTTTATATTGTCCCTTGCCTTTAAATTGAACTCATTCTTTCCCTAACCACTCCCTCTTTACCAAACCCCCCCCCAAAAAAAAAAAAAATTTAATGATTGATTGATATCCTTCCCTTCTCTCAAGGGCTAGTCCAAGTACTTCACTAAATTGGAAACCATTAAGGAGTATAGACTGTATTTCTTCCTTTACACTTCACCAAACTGAACTGGTCCCTCTCTGAACATGTTCTAGCTTCCCACTTATGTGCCTTTGTTCATATTCTTCACAGTACTGAAATACCTACTTTTCTTTCTCTTCTAATCCATCATCTTTATCTGTTAATATCCTATTCACCAGCAGTGGGGACTTGCCTCCCGAATCAGAGCTCATAATATATAAGATAATCATTTGTGTTATAAAGCTATGTCCTCTCCCATATGGAACTTGGGAAAGGTACTTAAGGACAGCAACCAAGTCTTATCTTTGAATGCCTCAGACACTATATTGTACGTAGTAAGCACTTAATAAATGTCTATGTTAATGACTAAACATTACATATAGCTTCCTTAGGTAATTCTTAAGAGGAAAACACACTCATATATATAGCCTGTTTTCTTTTGGAGGTGGGTGTTGGTTGTCATCTGTTTCCTTCCTGCTCACCCTAGGGCTCTTGGCCAATAGGAAGTGATTTTCTGAATGAAGATTGAAGCTGTCTTTGAGGACTGAGTCTCAAAAGGTGAAAATGAAAACTTGTAATCATTTATTTCCCTTTTCCTAAAATAGTAAAAACTGCTTATGAAGATTTTCACAGAAAAGTAGTAGTTCTGAACAAGTAATATTTAAAAGAGCCTTTGTTTTCCAAACTTAGTTTATGGTTCTCCATTTGCCCTTCCATTGGCATTAATGACTAGTTTTCTACCTGTCGATTAAAAAAAATATGTTTAACCCTTTCCAAATGGTATCCTGTGCTAGGGGATGATGGAAGATTCAAAGATCAGTAAAACATAAGTCTCTGAGCCTTTCAAACTTACAGTATAGAGAGGGGGGAGGGGTAGAGGGAAGAGAGAGAGTGTGTGGGTGTGTGTTTGTGTGTGTGTTTGTGTGTGTGTGTGACACATGCACAGATATATAAGAAAAACAGAATGAGACAGATGAAAGAATGAGTACAGAGGGAAGATATGAACACAGTGCTATAGGAGATCCCAGGAAGGAACATGCATTTGAGTGGGAAGGGATCAGGGATCAGTGCAGGCTTTCTGGAAGAGGTGGCAATTGAGCTAGGCCTTGAAGATATTAAACATACAGAAATGGAGGAAATGCTTTCCAGGTGTTGTGCATGGTATAAGCAAACAGCAAAAAGCTAGGAAAGCATGTGGTGTATACAGGAGATAATGAATAGCCCCATTTGAGACCCTAATGTCTTCTATGTTGGAAGAGTTGTTCTTTGAGTCTCTTCTTCCTTTTGATCCAAACCTTAATCAGATGTGCTTATTCTGGAATTAGATACCATGGGACCTGAAAAAGAAGCCAAGGAAGAGAATGTGATTTTGATTAGTGATGATGACACAGACACTGAAACTACCTTAGGGAATTCTGTTGTGGTGATTGAATCTTCTGGTATGTACTGTATTTTTTAATTTTTTTTTTTCAAATTTAAACATACACTGATAACACACACAGCCACAAAACCAGTCTTTTCTCCTGTTTTCTCTTCCCTTCCAACCTCTTTCCCCTATATCAGTTTATTTTAAACAAGGAGAAATAGCATGGTGAAAGGGAAAGAATATTGGCTCTGGAATCAGAAGACCTGGGTTAAATCCCAGCACTACTATTTACACGGTTGTGTGACCTTGGGTGTATCAGTTTAACAAATCTGGGCCTCAGTCTCTTCATCTGTAAAATGAGAGGGTTGGACAGAGAGTCTAGTTTTGGATTATGGATCCTTTCCAGTTTTGAATTATGGTCCTCAATGTAGGCTTATAATCAACATAAGAAGACCAGTCAGTTAGGAGGATCTGTGGTTAGATACACTTGCAGACTTCACAGAACACAAAATTACTTAGTCTTCCTGTGGTTTAAGTAATTTGTGAATTTGCATCTCCTTTACTAAGTATAGTGTATTTTGTATTGTATTAATAAGTATATTGGTGTAGAGTAGGAAGAAAAAATAAATACTGTAATACCAGCACTAAACCTTTATGATACTTTTGCCTAAACTCAGGCCACATACAGACTAGTTGGGTATAATACACATAAAACCACAGAAAAATCCTTTTATTAGCAACTTACCAAGAAGTTCAGATTCATAAGCATTGTGTATCAGTTTCCACATCCATTAGTTCATCTCTCTGGAGTCTTTTCTAACTTTTACACGAGGCTCCTTAATAAACAAGGGGACATCAAATGGATCAGTAAACAGTCATGGTCAGTCATTTCCTGTGTGGATGAAATTACTGAAGGAGTGGGAAGGTTATTAATTAGTACAGAAAAAGTAGAGGAAGAATGCAGATGAAGATAATAGAGGAGCTAACATATGTAAAGCATTTTACAAACCTTAAAGTCCTATATAAATGCTAGCTATTATTGTAGCATATTCTAAGCAGAAACAGGAATAAGCTAGTTTTATTTTGGGGAAGGAAAGAGCACTAGAAAACTAGCATGACTAACACTAGGAATCTCTGTAGGAAAGGAAAATGGAATTAGGTTGATGGAAGATCTTGAATCTTAGGCTGAAGATTTGGGGCTTTAATGGGGAAATGTAGAATCAGCAAAGTGACATGATAAAAACTGATCCTTCAGGAAGACTCTTCTAGGAGCCCTTCCTGTGTAAGTAGTACCGGTGCAGTGTAAACTGAGCAGGGAAAGACCAACAAGAATATAAATTATTGCAGTAATCCAGGTGTGTTATTTAAGACTGATAGCTATGGAATTGGAGTAAGAAGCAGACCTTTTTATTGACAGGTCTTGATTTTTTTAGATTAGATGAAGAAGGATTTAAAAAATGATAATTGTCTCAAAGAGAGAATTAACCTAGACTAAAAGAATATGAATCAAAGAACCTTACTGTTGGTCATTAGAGATTATCTAGTCCAACCTCATTTTGCAGGAAAGGAAACAAGTATTGTAAAGTGACTTAGTTACATAGCTAGCTAACTAGTGTAATGCACTCAAATGTCCCAGGCCAGTACTCTGTTTTATACTATGTTGACTTGGGGTTTTGGTTGTGATGGGGAAGTAGCAAAAAAAAAAAAAACTATAGAGATCACTTTGAATTAATTTCAAAATATTGATTTATATTTCTTGTTAACCACCCCATGAGAAACCTACTTCTATAAACCATCAGGCCATAACCAAAGCAACTACTTAACCTAAGGGCAGGAATAAATTATTAACCTGATGATAATTATTATTCTGAGAGTAGAACTCAATTTCTATCATTTATTTAGTTTTAGGTGTTTGGGATATTTTTCTTCACCCCATATTTGGCATATTTCTCTAGATAAACCTAGATTAGTGGACTTTTTAAAATTTTATCAATTTAAAGAAAAAATAAAATTTTATCCTTTCCTTCTAATTAAAAAAATTTGTTATACTTATTTTCTTTCTTTTCTCCCTCCTACACCTTTTTTCAGAAAACTCTGATCTAGAAGAGAAGGAATCTGAAGAGATTGTGGATGAGGAATCTGGACTAGTAGTTACATTCTGTAAAAAAGGGATGGTGATGCCACATGCAAGATATGACTGTATGACAAACCTCTTTGAGTATGTTTTTTTCCCATGGCAGCAATAGATAATTGTTTTGTTAAGGGAAAATACGTTTAGTCTAACTTTATGAAAACCTTGTCTTCAAGTTAACTAAGGCATCCTGTAAAGTATCATAAAGTCTACTTGCATTTGCTTGCACATGTTAGTGGACCATTTGAATATGAAATGTCCTGCCTGACTTAACGCTTAAAAGCCACACTCCTCAAATAAGAGCTCAAGAAAATCACAGTTTCTGAATTGGAAGAGACCTCAGTAGTCTTCTACAACATGGCAGATAATGATCTAGTCTTTGCTGAAAGAAACACACTGATGGTGAACATACTATTTCCCAAGGCAGCCTCTTCTACTGTGAGATGGCTTTAATTACCAGGAGGTTTTTCTGACATCATGCCTAAAATTGTCTCTTTGCAACTTTCATTGTTCCTTGTTCTGCTCACTAAAGTTGAATGTAACAAGTTTAATCCCTCTGTTACATGACAGCCTATAAAGTGCTTGAAGATGGCTATCATATAATCCCCTCTTTTCTTCCCTCCCAGTCTTCTTCTCTCTAGACTACAGACAGCCCTCATATATCATGGACTCAAGGGCCATCACCATTTTGGTTGGCTGCCCCTGATTGTTCTCTAGCCCGTTGGTGTCTTTTATAAGCTTTGCTGTCCAGGATTGAACACAGTATTCCAGAGGAGGTCTGGCTATAAAAGAGTGTGGAACATATCTGCTATGTCCCAGATACTGTATTAAGCTCTGAGAATATCCCTCCTTACTCCTGGAAGCTCTGCCTCTCAATGAAATGAAAGATCATGTCATTATTTTTATCTGTCATAGCTCTTGGCTCATTTTGAACTTGTAGTTCACTAAAATCCTTGACTCTTTCACACAAACTGCTATCTAACTATCCCTTGTACTTGTGAAGTTTTGTTGTTTTTTTTTTTTAACCTAGGTGTAAGACTTGTTTATCTTTATTCAATTTTATCTTACTATTTTTAACCTAATGTGCTAGCCTATAAAGATCTTTTGTGGATCACTATCTCTCTCCCAGATTTGGGTCCTCACAAATGTGAAAAGGAAGGTTTGTCTTTTCTTTGATCTGAGTCATTGGTGAAAATATTAAATGCTTCCAGGCAGGGGTGAAGCACAGACCCCTAAGGTACTCCTTCAGAAAATACTAATGCCTGCTCTTTGAGTCCAGCCTTCCAACTACTTCCATAACCACTTGATTATTCCCACCCACATCTTAAACATGAGATGTTTTATCAGATGTTTTGCTAAAATTGAGTTAAACTGTTGACAGCATTCCACTGACCTTCCATTTTAGTAACCTTGTTAAAAAAGAAATAAGGTTAATCTGTATGATCTATTCTTTCTTGAGACTGTTCTAGCTCTTTGTGATCATTGCTTCCATTTCTGGATGTTAATTAATCATCTCTTTAACATGTTCCATAATTTTCCCCAGAATCCAAGGCAAGTTCACTCAACTATAGCTGGCACATTATATCCATTCTTTGCTCTCTTTTGAAAATTGGACAGTTACTTTTCTCTAGTCCTGCAGAACCTTGCTGTTATTTATTATCTTTCACAAGTCACTGACAGTGGCTTAGCATTCATATCTGCCAATTCTTTAGAGACCCAAGGTTGCAGGTGACCTGAATTTATCAAGGACAACTAGGTGGTCTATTACTATCTTATTATTTATTTCTTTTGAAAGAAAAAAATATGTAATTATCCATTGAAAAAAAGATACATATAATTATTATGAAAAGAACATTTTTATATTTTGGTTCAAGTGAAGATGTTGATGTTTTATCATTCATCTCTTTGCTTCCACTATCATTCTTTTAATATGCCTAATTATAGACTGTGGTTAGGTTAATTTATACATGCCAAATTTGAGATGAATGGGAGAGTATAACTTATATTCAAATCAATATGGTAAATTTCTTCTATAACTTTTATCACTAATTCTGATTTTGTATTGATTTCAGACGAACAGAGAGTGAAACATGTATTCCTGTTAAGCAAAATTCGGATATATGTGATCAGTGCTACTGCTATATTTGTGATAAACTAGCATCAGAGGTAAGGTGAGATTAAGTCAAATCAGAATTGAAGTGCTGAAAAAATAGATAACTTTATGATTTTAGGACTGTTAGAGTGATTAGATTTTTTGACTAGTTATATTGGGAAAGCTTGCTGATGTATTTCATGAAAGTTAAAACGCTGTCTACTACATAAAAAAATGGACTGCTGAAGTTTTCCTTGTGATTTAAACAATTACATATTTAATCATTTGCACACTTTAATTTAGTAATAATTTAGTGTACAATTCGTTCAAATGTATATAGAATTTCTGAAATTTGGAGTAATTCTCTATGAAAAAAATAGCTCAGAATTAGCATTAAATTATTTATGGGGGAGATTTAAAAGTAACTGCTGATGGTATGATTCACTCTTTTCTAAAATCAGTGCTAAACTTAGTTTGTGTTTTTGAGTTTATCAGAGACGTCAAGTTGGAGTGTAATCTTTGTAAATACAAAGTGTTCCTATACCTATGGAAACATTGCATAAATCTGTTTTAAAAAGATGTTTCTCCATACTATTTTTCCATATTTTATGTGGTTTCATTAACATAAGGTTTGTGCATATTTAAATGAGGATCTAGTTGGTTTTTTTTAATGGAGTAATCAGTTAACTTTTATGCTTGACTTTGAGTCAGTGTGTACAGTTATCCCTTCCATCATAACTTCCCCATCACAATTTCGATGTATCACAAGTCGGCATAAGAAATTAAATGGGAATTTGGGGGGAGTTTTGTAGAAGCCACAGATGACATGTGAAGTCACTTTCTGTGTCAGCAGATGACACAGAAAAAGTTTAGGAACTCAGAAATGCATAAAATATATGTGTAGTATTGTATAGCTACCCAAATTTTATAATAAGGTACTGTAAACACCTCATAAAAGAAAAAAAGCCAGATTTCTTCTCTAGTACAAAGAGAGGGCCAAAATATTTTACACTGATTTTTCACATCACAGGGTCACAGCACCTCTAACCCCCATGATGGGGAAGAGATAATTATATCTTTTATCTTTAAAAGTGTATCTTAATTGGTTAAATTGATCATCTTTCTTAATGAGGCCACAGTTATAAGTTAGAACCTTCTGTGGGCCAGTTAATGCCTCTCTTTCATAGCTAAACTCTCCCTTTCTTTTCATGAGTACATCTCATAGCATCCTTCCCCCCTGCTGCCTTGATGAATTTGTTTTGATCATTCAGTTTGATGAATTGAATTTGATTTCAGGGATGACCTTTAAAACAGTAACTTTTTAAAAAAAGTACGTCATACTCAAAGGAAATAGAATGAAAATGGAGGCCCTTTTCCAAAGATCTTAGAATATCCTCAGGCCAAAACAGCATGGAATCTGGAACATGATAAACCTTAGGTTGGGATTCAGCTTTTGGCTTATGTAATGTGAAGGTGAAGGCAAAATCTGTCAACACACTTTACAGTAGCAGTGTTAAAAAAATTGTAAAATATTTACATATATTCCAGTTAATAGAGCTTCTAAGAAAGTTATCCCAGATATACAAGGAAAAGCTGGGGGGTTTTTGCTTTCTTGAAGAGCTGATTTTTCCAGACTGTACAATGCTTTAGCACACTTGAGAAATGTTCTTCCTTTGAAACCCTCTTCTGTCAGCTAATACTATTGGAAATGACTGGCTGGCAAATGGGGGCACTTCCCTGTGTCAGGATTGCTACAATACTACCACCCCCAAAGTGCTAGTAGTTCTAGCTCACTCACCTATTCCTGGCAAGAGAGTATGAATGGATCAGTGCACTTCCATTACGATGCCGGAAAAGCTGTTCGGTACACTTGCCCTATTGATGATGGACCGATGGTATCATTTCTATACCCAAAAACATGTTACTGTCTTTTGGAACTAAGGTATACCTTGCCGGTAACACCTTATAAAAATCAATTGGTCATCTGTCAAGACATTGCATAACATATAAGATATTTCTTGTTTTTGAAAGTTGAAGATTTTGGGTTGTTTTTTTTAAACAGTGTCAATATTGGACAACTTCTTCCTGTTGTCATTGCAATGCCCATAACAAAAGTAAATTTTGGAAAGATCAACGAAATTTTACTTTGACTGGTGTTCTTGTCATTTTTAACCTGGAACCCACAGAGATAGACACAGATCTCCGTCATGGGGGTAAGCAATTGATATTTTTCTGTTGCTTTAAAGTCATCGACGTTTTTTCTTTTATTATCTCACTTAAGATAATTTTCTATGATTTTTTTCTTTCTTTTCTTCTCCTGAATAAAAGACTTTTTTTCTCCTCTGCCCCCACCCCCTTTATTTTGTTTTAGGAGAGCTTCTGTTCACATTTCTTCGAGAGCTTTCTATGCAATATAACAACTATCTTTCTGGAGAGATTGTTCTGAGCTGTCAGAACTCTGTGTGTCCTTCAAAACAGACACCTGGCCAATGCAGTGTCAGCAGCCAGCTTCACAATGAGATTATATATAAGTGGGTAAAGTATTAGTGATACCACTTTAGTAAAATTTGAGAACCAAATCTGTCTTTTGTTAACAGTGTATACTTATCTTATAGTGACCCAGTTGTACCCAAAGTAAAGGTTGTGAAAAAACTTTATTTCTTCTTATGACCTCGAATAATGCTTTGTAACCTAAGTATATTATATATTCCTTTCAGAGTTTTCCTTAACACAATATTTTGTAGAATTCTAGAAACTTTTAAGAAAATGTAATAAATATTGTTATCCACATATTACTACCACTGGTATAATGGCTTCCAAATACTGGCTTTTTCTGTGACATTTTCACAACTGGCTAGAATATTTTAATGGCCACCTGAAATAAATAAGAAAATAAGAGTATCGATAGCAGTTACCTTGTTAAGAATATATGATTTTTTTAGAGTATATATTAATATTATGGCAAGTCAAAACAGCTTTCCTGCTAATTTTATTCACAATTCAACAAAACCCTTTATTAACCTAGCACTGTAAGCATGATCTGGTTGATGCTTTATTGAATTGTTTTCTCTAGAGAATTTTTGCTGTATGCTTTTCAAAATTGTTTAAATTTAGAATTAATTGGCTACTTTTATGGTAAAAGTCTAGCCAGGAGAATATGTAGACCATCTTATTTTTTTTTTCAGCAGTTAAGTTCCAGGAGAGATTCTAGATATGATTTGGTACCCAGCAATTAAGAATTCAGACCCCTTTTGATGGATGATGACAGAGGAAAATCATTATAGTTTTTACCAGTAAAGATAGGACAGTGTCTTTATTCAGGAAAACTAGGTGCTTGCCCTCTTAAAGTGAGATAATTTTGGTAAAGGTCTCTTTCCTGTTTTGATCATTTTTTATTTACTGCCCAGTCTCCTAACTTTTAATTTTGTAGGAGAAATTGAGAGAAGAAAATACCTTTTAACTTCATTGTCCAGATTTTATTAGCAGTGATACTCTGTCATTTCAGAAGCATTGTCTCTTTAATCCTTAAAACCTTACAAGGTAGATAGGACTGGTGTTAATCCCATTTGGGATGAGAGCATTCATTCTCAGTAACTAATTGAGTGATCTGGGATTATATAGCTAATGAGTAGCAGTACTGAGACTGGGACTTGGCTCTCCTGTTTTCTAGTCCAGCCAACATTTTCATCTGCTATTTTTTATGCCTTTATAAACTCTGGGTTGAAATACATGTTTGATGTAGGAAACCTCCTAAATCATGAGCTAACAAAGAGGACAAGAACTTGACTATTCATCGCAATAAATTTTTGAAGACTACACCAGTTCTCTGTCTCCTGTACTGCCTACAAACTAGTTTCCAAGGGAAGTGGAAGATACTGACTTTAATTTTTAAAAGCCTAATATGACATGAAATTTTTCCTCCTTGTCAGCTGAGTTAAGTTTATATACCTATTCATATGGATTATAGATTTACACATAAGCAAAATAATGGACCCAGCATCTGTGTCTCTCCTCAATCTTCAGGTTTAATTTGACCTATTTTAATGGTTATTGCCAAGGATCCTGAAAATAGATTCTATTGTCCTCATATCATCTTATAAAGGGAGTAATTTAAATATAAATATTAAAATGTAATCACTAAACCATATTCCTTTTTTCCTTAGGTATTCAGAAGTTTTCAATTTGGTATCTTCATTTATAAATAAAGCAGAAAAAGAGAAGCCTAAGAGTGCTGCTGTTATGTTGTTGGGAGCAGCCAAGGAAATAGCACTTCACAAGGACCCTGCTCAGTATGTACCTAATTTGCATGTAGGGATACCTTCATTAGAATAGGGTGTTATTGTTACCACCTAAAACTTGTGCTACCTAAATTCAAACTAGGCCTCAAGTGCTACTTAACAGTCTTTTTATTCTACCATTTTTAACTCTTTGTCTCATTCTCCTTTCAAACCTTTTCTTCCTCCAAACTACAGCTTTCCCTCTCTCTCACTACTCCACTAAGTGAACTGAGAGCATCTAAAACCTCTAGTTTGTTCCTCAGAATCTCAAAAAATAATCAATTCTTCAGCAAACACTTTGGAAAAGGGACAGGGTCAAAGGAGAAAATAGAATAAATGGGAAGCGGGATAGGATGGAGGGAAATAGAGTTAGTCTTTCACGATATGACTACTATGGAAATGTTTTAGGTAATTACACACCTATATTGAATTACTTATCTTCCCAGTGGGGGTGGATGAGGAAGGAAGAAGGGAGAGAATCTGGAACTCAAAGTTTTAAAAACAAATGTTAAAAAAAATTGTTTTTACTTGCAACTTGAAATAAGATATACAGGCACTAGGATATAGAAATCCATCTTGCCCTACAAGAAAGTAAGGAGTAAGGGGAGGGTGGGGAGATAAGAGGAGAATATAAGAGAGGGAAGACTGGAGGAAGGGGTATTCAGTATCCTTGCTGTCTTGGGGTGAAGGGGGATAGGGGAGAGATGGGGAGAAAATTTGTAACTCAGAATCTTGTGGAAATGAATGTTGAAAGCTAAAAATAAATAAATTCTGGGGAAAAAAATAATTCATTCTTGTTTGCTTCCTCCTGATCACAAAAAAAGCAATACACCTATATCTGATTGTTGTTATTAATTAATCTTTGTTCCTGTGCCCTTGATCACATTCCTTCTTTCCAGTACCTTCCATTTGCCATTTTCTTTTTGCATCTTCAGTCTCACCCTTTCCATTGACTTCTTTCTATTTATTTCTATGTACGTTTAACTCTCCACAGTCCTAAGAAAGCTTTGACCCTTCTTCCTCTCCCAAATACTGTCCCATCTTCTTGTTCTTCCCTTTACAGCTAAACCTGAAAAAACTCTATATCTGATGCCTCTACTTCTAGACTCTCCACAGTTTCCTCAACCCTTTTCACCATTCTCCTGAAACTGTTCTTTCAGAGATAGATGACATCTACATTGCCATATTATCTCTGTACATTTGACTCTGTTGACCATTCTAAATGTTTATTCTGACACAGCCTTTTAAAATTTTTGTTTTCATTCATTATATCACATTTTGTTTTTATTGATTGATTTCTTAATATGTCCGTCCCCTACCCATGAGCCATCTCTGCCTTAAGTTGAGGTAATCATCAGAAAAATGAATCAAGACCTGATTTGTAGTGTTTGCCAGTTTCCAAAGTGTAAATACTCTCACTAAAAATAATTACAATTTTGCACTCATGAGCTGATAGAATCTGGTTTCAGTACACCCCTGCTTTTATAACTGTCTGCTCTCCGTTTACATGGTTGTAATCTTTGTGTCTATTGTATGCCTGGTGCTGCTACTTGACTTTGTGTAAATTTATATGATGCTTCTATGTGGTCACCACATTCATTATTTCTTTTTTTTTTGCAGGGGGAAGGCAGGGCAATTGGGGTTAAGTGACTTGCCCAAGGTCTCATGGCTAGTAAGTGTTAAGTATCCGAGGCTGGATTTGAACTCAGGTCCTCCTGACTCCAGGACCAGTGCTCTATTCACTGTGCCATCTAGCTGCCCCTACACATTCATTATTTCTTATGGCACAGAAATACTTCATTTCATTCATGTACCACAGTTAGTTTAGCCATTCCCTTAATTGACAGACATCTATCATGTTTTTGCTACTATAAAAAATTCTGCTGTTTTGATAATTATAGTACTTTTCTATCTTTGACCTTGGGGGGATGGGAAGTTATATGCCTTTCATTTCTTTCATTGCTCTCATATGTGTTCTTAGAACTATATAAAATATTTGTGGGAAGAGAAGATCCTTACCTTAGTGTGAAAGCTTCTAGTGTTTCCCCTTTTGAAATAATGTTAGCTTTAGGGTTTGTGTGTATCTCTTTTCTCATAAAAAAGGATCCTTCTGGGGGGCACCAGGGCATAGTGGATAGAAGACCAACCCTGGAGTCAGCCTCAGACACTTGACATTTCCTAGCTGTGTAACCCTGGGCAAGCTGACTTACCCCTGATTGCCTTGCCCCTCCCCCCCGCCATTTCTCCTCTAATTGTCAAGATTTCTTCTTTTTGAGTTTATTTCAGCCAATCAGTAAGGATTTATTAAGTGCCAACTATGTGCCAGGCATTGTAGATTGAAAAACAAAAGTGAAACAATTCTGCTCTCAAGGAACTTACATTATAATGGGGAAGACAACATGAAAATTAGGTACTATGGCATGAACAGAGATTTTCAGTTGGGCTTAAGTCAGGTGAGTTCCCAAGACAGTATAGCATATTTATCTCCATCTCTTGGGTAATTTTTCCAATCTTAAGTAGTTCACTTTTTGTATTGTCTTGCCTATGATAAGCATTTTTTTCTTTTGATAGTGGCTAATAGCTGTTTTTTAACTATCTTCTCACTGTTATTTCACCTCTTAAGAAGCCTCCACTGCATTATAGAGGAATCAATAACAACCCCTCCAATTCCAAGTT
The DNA here is from genome assembly GCF_028583685.1 of Petaurus breviceps papuanus. Lineage (NCBI taxonomy): Eukaryota > Metazoa > Chordata > Mammalia > Diprotodontia > Petauridae > Petaurus > Petaurus breviceps. The sequence goes on along the minus strand of NW_027185694.1, from coordinate 24,014,884 downwards.
ACTCTCTAAAGGTCATTGCTTGTTTTCTGAAAATTAATTAAGCTGTTTTGCAAGCAGTAGTTTGATTTTCAACCACATTTTCAACCATACTTTACTCTCTAGTACATCTTGACCCTGTTTTTCATTGTGGGTTTGAATGATCTTTGAAATACTTGACTTCCATACACCTAAAGTATTCTTTAAGAATTACAGCTTTTATATATTTCCTTAAAATAATATCCATTCTTAAAAAAATGCAGAATTAAAAACACAAAAAAACAAGGAAAAATGTGTACATAGCACTAAATCTAGCACTCAGCTGACAGAACTAATAAAAGTGGGGAACTAGTTAAATTAGATTTCATCTGGTCAAGGTAAGACATTCTCAACTTAGTGTCAGTAGAAGCACATGATCATAAACACTGATGTCATACAATAAAGCAATATTTTATTTTTTAAATTTGGAGGTAATTGGTTACTATTCCCCCAAAAAAATAGCCATTGAAGTTTTTTGTGTGTTCTTTTTAATGCACAGAATAAAACAGAAAGAAGGCCAGAAGGAAACACAGACAAGCATCAAAGCTTTGAAAGCTACATATTGAACTATATAATCTTAAAAGGAAAAAGCTGTACGTAACAGAGATTTGCAGTTTTATATGCAGTCCTTTTAATGGTTTTATTTTGTATATGAAAGTGCTCATTTTGTTTTTGTATTAAGTTCAGTAAAAAAAAAAAATTAAGCTGTATCAAAATTATTCTTTACCCAAGTGAGTCACACACAACTGTAGACATACAAAGCAGATATCATGGTAGGCACTAGTAACAGGGGATGGAAAGAGATGACCAGAAACACTTATTGTAGAAAGTGGCACACACATTTTTTTTTTTTTGCCTTTTGGAGGGCAGTTGGGGTTAAGTGACTTGCCCAAGGTTACACGGCTAGTTTTTTGTGTGTGTGTGTTAAATGTCAGGGGCCAGAACCGAACTCAGGTCCTCCTGACTCCGGGGCCAGCGCTTTACAGACTGCGCCACCTAGCCGCCCCCAGCACACACATTTTTTAAATTATATTTGGATCAGTAAGCTTATTTTTCTATTTTGCTAATGTACATTCTCAGTAGCAAAATTTTTCCTTTATTGCTGCTTTAGTTACATCCCAGAAATTTTGGGTTGGTTTTTGGGTTTGTTTGTTTTGTTTTCAATAATTTTAAGGTGTCAAGTGGTACTGAGAATATGTATATTCTTCAATGTTTTCATTAAAAAGATGCTATACACCTTTCATTTGTAACTTCTGAAGCAGTTCATTTTTGTATTTTCTTTTTGTTAGATTTATACAACTTTGAGAAGATATTAAAGTCTACAATTTCTGTTTTGCTTTATCTTTTTGCAATTCAGTTAACTTCCTTTTTTGAATTTAGATGTTATACCATTTAGTGTTTAGACTTTTTTAGTATTTATATCATTGCATTATCTCCAATATTTTAAAGATTAATATAGTTTTGGTTTATCTCTTTATGTTGCAAATTCTTGTTTTCATTTTGTCCAATAGCATACTTGCAACTTCTGATATTTGTTGTTGTTTTAAATCACTTGATATTTAGTAAATTTTGATGCAACTTCCATATATCCTTATTTTTTAGATACCTCTAATCCATTCACATTTAAGGTTGTGATTTTTAGACTTTTATTAATTTTGTATTGATTTTTATTTCCTTCCTGTTTTAAGGCAGCACTTTGTTTTATACAAATAATCTTCTAGTTGCATTATTTTGATATGTCAGTCTATTCCCACTAGTTCCTTCCCCATCCCATTTACCTGCCCAAGTTACTTGCTTTTATTTGAGTTGTTAATTATTTTCTTATATTTCTCTCTTTTGAAATTCATTTCCTTGTCGAGCTAAGCATATGGTTCAGAATCATCCCTCCAACATTTAGTTGGAGAGAGTAGCGTTATCATACTCCTCCCCTTTCCAGGAAGTCTTCTTTTGCCCTATCCTCTTAATTCTCTTCCCTTATAATCTATTTTTGAATTCTCTTCTTCAAGACATGGGTTATAACCTTTTGTTCCTTCTTTATGATGGTAGAGTTTCTAGAGTACCAAATTTAGACTCCTGTTTCATTTCTCTGTTACTACATTTGAAGACCTTACCCCATCCCCATTTTTTCTACCATTCCTCAATCTTAGAAGGGTTTAGTTCTTGAAAGAAGCACTGTCAATTGGTAATAGTATTGCTGTGTCCTGAATTATGGAACCCAGTCCCACCCCATTCCCTTTCCATAATCACCATTCCTAACCAAATTTATTGTCCTCCCCATACCTACTTTTTCATCAAGTCAGCCATGTGATTTTGCTACCAGAAATGATAATGTATTTTTCAGATTGCTTTAATAGAAGCAAAATGTCTAATGGCAAATAATAGCCACATGCACACCCCTGCCTTGCATTGGTGAGACCACTTCTTGCACTTAGGAAAAGCTTCGTAAAGAAAAGAAAACTATTAAAAAGAGAGTGTCTAAGATGGTGAGACATATTAAAACCATGGTATAAGAAATAATTGAGACAACTATATACCTTGCTTGTATATTTTTCTTTGCTTGTTATCTCCCCTTTTAGATTGTGAGCTCCTTGAGGACAAGGACTATCTTTTGCTCTTTTTGTATCCCCAGTGCTTAGCACAATTCCTGGCACATAGAAGGTACTTAGTATTTATTGATTGATCTGTCTGGAAAAGAGAAGACTCGTTGTAAAGAGATATTTGCTATTGTTCTTCAAATACTGAAGCCATATGGATAAGGAGTTAAATTTATTACTTTTTCTATGTAGCTCCATTGGACAGAATTAGAACCAAAGGTTAAAAGCTAAAGGAGGTAGACTTGAATCCAGTGTGGAAAAATTTCCTGGAAGTAGTTGTCAAACAATGGAATATAATGTGGTATATATAGTTCTTTTCAAGGGTTCAGGGGTAGTCTTGGATATTGTATAGAAGGATTTCCTTATTCAAGTCAGAGGTTGGTTGGGCTAGAAGAACATAATGTCCCTCATAACTCTGAGTCTACAAAGCTAGCATTTTTGTCTTCCAATTTGTGTCTTTTAATTTCTCAGGAAAAAAATATTTAGACTATTATTCTAATGCATGTTTAGTTGAATTGAATGGTTATTTTACAGGCACCAAATACGTGAGCCAAATTACCCATTGTAACCAAGAAAAGAAAATTTCACAGATTTCATCCATCAAAAAATTGTGGTGCCTTTTTTTTCTGGATAGAAACATCTAACAAAGTGATGTCATATCATGACTTGGATAAATGTTTGACCATTTAAGTCTAGCCTTAATTTACTCTGAGTTAACAAGTCTTCAAATAATTGGTGGTCAGGGAAATCTCAGCCCTTAGAATCTTTTTTCCAGTCCTGTCATTTGTGGTTTTAGAAGTTATTCACTACAAGATCACCAAAGATGTCTTAATTACTAAATCTGAAGGCCTTTTCTTAGTCTGCATTCTTCTTGACCTCTCTAGGCATAAAGAAGTAGCTTTTCTCTTTGTCAAGGAAAATTCAACATGAATATTTGATCCATCCACCTCCCATCTTCACCAACAAATTGTCCCCTCTCTCATCCTCACTTTCTCTCTTAATTTCAATGTCATCCTGTCTGCTGGCTCTTTCTGCCTATAAAATCTATGTCTCATTGAAAGAATCCACTGATCACCTCCTGAAAAAGATCCCAAAAAGAAAACTCCTAGGAATATTATAGCAAGGTTCCGAAATTCCCAGATCAAGGAGAGAATATTACAAGCAGCCAGGAAGAAACAATTTGAATATTGTGGAAACACAATCAGGATAACACAGGATCTGGCAGCTTCTGCACTGAGAGATCGAAGGGCATATGTCTATATAGGAGGGTATACAGGTATATAAATACATATGTGAATGTGTGTATATATGTTTACAGGTATACATAGAGGGCACAGGACCAATTTAATAGGAAGGGATGATACTTAAAAGGTGAAATCAAGAGGTAAAAGAGGAATATAATGTGAGGAGATGGAGAGAGACAATGGGGTAAACTATCTCATATAGAAGAGGCAAGGGAAAATGTTTACAATGGAGGGGGAAGAACAGGAAGGGAAAAGGGAATGGGTCAACCTCATTCTCATTGAATTTGGCTTGAGGAGGGAATGACATACACACTAAATAGGGTATCTCACCCTAAAGGAGAGTAGAGGGGAAATGGATGAAAGGGGGGATGATGGAAGGGAGGGCAGGCTATGGGGGAGGGAAGTTGGAAGCACCCACAGTATCAAAGTAGAGAATAGAATAAGTGAGAGGTGGGATAGGAGGGAGGGAAATATAGTCAATCTTTTACAATATATCTACTATGGTAATGTTTTGCATAGCTACACATGTACAACCTATACTGAATTGCTTATCTTCCCAATGAGGGTGGGTGACGAAGCAGGAAGGGAATGAATCTGGTTTTAAAATTCAAAGTTTTAAAATCAAATGTTTAAAAAAAAAAAAAAATATATATATATATATATACTATTATTAATACCATTTTACATATAACTGGGAAATAAAATATACAGGCACTGGGGCATAGAGATCCACCATGCCCTTACTGAAAAAGTCCAAGGGGGTATGGGAGGAGATACGGGAGAGAGCAGATTGGAGGAGGGGATATCCTGTGGGACTGCTATTTTGGGGTGGTGGGTAGGGGAAAAACGGGGAGAAAATTTGTAACTCAAAATCTGGCGGAAACGAATGATGTAAACCATAAGTTGTTAAAGCATTTGAAAAAAAAATTCCGTGTCTCCCTCATCCTTGATCCTCATCCTCCCTCATTTGATCTAACTCTTGCCTACCAGTTGCCGTTCTACATTATCTTCTCTCCTTGGATAAATTCCTTCAGAAAATCATCTACATTAATTGCTTCCACTCCTCACTAGCTTTCTAGCTTCCAACCTCATCACTCCACTAAAACTCTCCTCTCCAGAATGACTGATGGACTCTTGCTCGCTTCTCTATCTTCCTGCTTCCTAGCTTCTCTCTCTAGGTTTCTGTGACACTGCTCTTCCTCAGTGCCTTCACTGGATATTCATTTTTGTCACACCTGCTAACTGTGATTATCCCCCCAAAGGTTTCTCTTGGACTCTCATTTAACTCTATACTGTTTAGCTTGATCTCATCAGCTCCCCATGAGTTCAGTTACCTTCTCTGTTCAGTAATTTCCAAATCCAACCCTAGTCTCTGCTGAACCGGGTCACAAATCTCCAGTTGCCTCTTGGACGTCTCAAATTGTATGTCCTGTGGGCATCTCAAACTCATCACCTAAAACAACTCATTATTAATGCTTGTTGAGTTGAATCTTAAGATCTAGGAAATTAAAAATAAAAAATTACAATAAAAAGCAGACCCAGGGTCTCTGATACCTTTCTCACAAGACTGTCTCCTTCTGCAGTATTTATTATAAAGGTTTGGATGTCAGAGTGAGACTTAATTGGAGCAGCTCTGAGTCAGGTTTGGCTCTCTAGTCTGGCCAAAGCATAGAGCCTGTGTTCCAGATACAGAGTTGTAAGAATTCAAGATTAGTAGCCACTGGAGAGTAGTTCATTTTTACTGAGAAGACACAGGCATCACATGATTTTATTGAGATGGTAGAGGAAAAGAGCGTTGACCTTGTCAAAGGCATGGATCAACATTCTGGGCCCACTACTGCATAGCCCCAGACAAACCATCTCACCTCTAGGAACCTCAGTGAGAACAATAATTGGCCTACTTCACAGGTTTTTGTAAAAATATAAAGTGTTCTCTCAGTATGAGCTGCCAGCATCTTCATGTCCTAGTCATGATCAAGTATTAAGGTTTGTGCATGACACTGTTGAATATTGTTTAAAAGAAATTAGATTTGATTTGTGTGCTTTTGGGTAATGTTTAACATAGACTGTGATCCATGCTTCAATTAATTATAAACAATTAGATAAATGCACACAACAGTTATGTTGTGAATAAGCAGAAGTGAGTGCCTGGAGGTACTGAGTGAGAAGGGGTTTCTTGTAGAGTTGAGAAAATTCAGGCTGTGCTGGTGTCTTCAGCTTTCTGATAACTCAGTAAAATTCTTTCATTATAATGACATTAATTTAATCTATGGATATTGCTTTTTAAGTAAGCATGATTAACCCACATTTAATGTTTGTTTTAGGTCCTGGCAGAATCTTCCTCCATCTGAGTCTTTGAAATTAGCTGTACCTTTTCTCATGTCAAGGTAACTTAGTTATTCTGATATAGGCATGAAAGACATAGTCTCACTGTTCTAATAATTCTTTGTTTTAAACTATTCAAGTTCCCCAACATTCTTTCTGATGTTTGAATTAACTTTAAGCCTATAGAAATATTTACTTTTGGCTTGAAGATAGTACTCCTGATGACAAATGATTACTTTAAAAGTAATCCTTTTAGACATCTGTTGCAACTCAAATTATCATTTTAATTGTTCAATTGAAATTCTATTTACTTCAAAATTTCAAATGAATATCTAATCACTCCTGAGATATAAAGTACCTTATTATCCATTTACTCACATAAGCATACTCTTAATAATCACATTCTAAAATCAAAACTATAGGAAAATTTTCCAATTATAAGAAACATTTGTTAATATTAGGTTTGAAAGAAGCAGAGATTTAGCCCTGCTTAGCTTTTTCCTTAATTTATCCTTATAGCTAACTGCTCCCCCATGTCCCATATTTGCATGTGTTTTTTATATCAAACCATCCCAGTCTTTAGCTTTATTTCTTCTAGTCTGAATCACTTATTTTTTGGACGAAGGAATTTTTCCTAATTTTATCTTACCAAATAGCTTTCCATTTCCTTTTTCATTTCTCCATTTCTCGGATATGTTTCCATTCCAGTAGAATTAGGAGTTCATTTTAGAGAAAAATCATATATTACATAATTTTTCTAAAAGAATATAAAGAAAACAAATATAGGTTTGTTATCAAAGCCATTCATTTCAAATTAAATTAAAGCTTGAAATTTGTGTCCATATGCATCCCTGCATGAAAATTATAATTATGAATTTTTGAAATTTGATACTTTGTGTTTAATTCACTATTTGTGTTTAATTTCCAGTAAATTAAATTAAAGTAAAATTACTTTAATTTCCAGATATAGCCTTCCTTCCCCCTTGTAACAAAGAATGAAAAAGAGAAGGTTGCAGGAAGCAGTTGAACAAGGCAAAACAGTTTACTAACTGAGGCCAACCATTTTTGCAATGTTTCCCATCTGTAGACTCCCACCTCTGCAAAGAAAGAAAGGAGATGCATTTAGCATTAGTTCATAGAAGTCTTTCCATGCTTCTCTGTATTCTTTATTATCTATAACTAAAAAATTCTTTTAAAATATTTTGTAATTATTGATACTCCATTAACAGTAGTTTATAGTTTTATTCTTTATGATTTATGGAAGTCAGATGACATGTTCATTGAAGGAATACCTAATTTTCCTTAGCCCCTTTTCACGCGTGTTTCCCCGATAATAAGACCTATCCCGAAAATAAGCCCTCCCCTTACTGTGTAAGATTCCTCTAAAATAAGCCCTCCCCCGAAAATAAGCCCTATTGAGATTGCTACTGTAGTGAAGGTGATCCCCTGCACTACACACTACATTATGGTACCCTCTGTATGCACCGTCCCCCCCCCCGTGAAACGCACACCGCTCTCCGAGCTGCATCCAATCAGAGCTGCAGCAGTGAGCGCATCATCCTTTTCTTCCCCAGTGATTTGCTTATTGAATAAAGGTACATTTTTTTGTTCACATTTACCTGTTTATTAAAATTGCTGTCAATGTTCATTAAAATAAGCCCTCCCCTGAAAATAAGCCCTCTGGTGTTTTTCTGTCCAAAAAATTTAATAAGACAGTGTCTTATTATCGGGGCAACACGGTATAGCTAGAGGCTGTGGTGTAGGATAACTGTAGCAAACTCTCTTTAATTTGTGGTTTTATGAGCCATTCAAGGTGTATTAAATGGGCCGCTGCAAACCCATGTAATCATATTATATATCCAAAACCACCTCTCGTTAATGCTTTGTACTTTGATCCCTGATTTATTCAATTCAAGCAGCCCTTAGGAAGTAGACAGCAATCTCCCTCATTAACACCTTGTGTTCCAGTTTAATGGAGGGAGGGCTTATTTCTGTTCCCTCATGTCATTGCCTCTAGGGAGGGAAAGTCCCCCATCCAATTAAGAATACTTGCTGGTTCCTCCTTTCCTAACAGTTTTTTTTTTTTTATACTTAAATGCAAACATTTTACATATACTTAGAAAAGTAGCCATATTTCCTGCTTCTTCCTAACTTGATAAAATAATTTCTTTCTTAAATCCAGGATTACCAAAAACCTCCAGAGGATACTTGTGCTCAGTGACTTTCCCAAACAACTTTATGAAAAATTGATAAGCTTTTTCCAGACTATTCCTCTTCCCCCTTACTGTTTTAGGTTCACAAATTGGTAAGTGTGTCATTTCATTTGTAAATGTTTAACAGGGTTGTTGTGAAAATTGTATGAGATTATATAAAGTGATTTGTAAATATTAAAGTACTATTTACATATGATGATTTGATAATATTTCATTAGCAGATACAAGAGGTCTGTGAGTTAGAAGATAAAACTGGAATTTGCCCTCAGACACAGAGATTAAATGTAGCACATACTAAAAATAACATCTGTGCTCTTCACCTCTATTTCCACAACCTGAATCTTGTCAGTGAAATATTTTAGGTAGTCCAGGGCCTAAGCCTTCATTCAGTGTGTGTTCTCTGCAAGGACAATCCAGCTTTATACTTTTGGCGTCCTGTATGCCTTTCGGCCTCTGACCTCCAGAGGATGTTGGGATCTTCCAGGTCCCTCCTCAAGTCTGCCGTTCCTTACTCAAATAACTCCTGTGACCCTAGTGATTCCAAATACAGTGGCTGCTGCTATTCATTGAACTGAAAATCATGCAGAACTAACTTAGGTGGGGAACAGGAGCAGATGAGAAATAGGGGTGAACATTTTGCTACAGAAGCTCTGGCTTGCTCTTTTTTTCTTTGTAAGTCTTATTTACCCTACCATATATATATATATATATATATATATATATATATATATATATATATATATATATATATATATATATATAATTACATTGATTTTTTTTTATTTATTTTAATCCTGCTTCTTTAAAAATTAACTGTCTATGTATAGAAATAGGAATGCTACTGGCAAGTCAGCAAATACTTATTAAGCATCTACTGTGTTAGGCACTAGGAATGCAAAAACACAAAAAGGGGCACAGCCTGCCCTCAGGAACTTATAGTTAAATGTGTACATCCTCACCCAGAAGCATAATACAGAGTAGACTATAATGGGATATGAGAAAGCATATTCAGCAGGAGGGAATCTTGTTAGGCCTCATGAAAGAAGTAGCACTAGACATGGGCCTGTGATCCCATCAGGAGAACTTAATAGAGAAGTTCATAGGACAGTGTAGATATAAGATGATGAGCTCATTTTTTAACATGTTGCATTTGAGATGCATCCAGGTGAGGCATCCAAATAGAAATTCCAGCAGGGTAGACACAGTGCTGGAGCTCAAGGGAAATAAGGGACTGAAGACAAATCTGTGGGTCATTTGCATAGAGGTCATAATTAAAACAGTGGGATCTGTTGAACTCACGAAGGGAGAGAAGGGAAAGAAAAGAGCCTTGGAGAACATGCATACTGCAGTGACGAGAAGAAGATGATGGAGTCTGCAAAGAACCGAGTGGTAATCATTGGTAGCAGAATATTTAGTCATCTGTAAGACATTGTTCCCCAGGAATTCTTTATGAAAAGGATATTTTCTAGAACAGCAGTTCTAGAAAATGTATTTGCTTGGTATATGTATATATTTGAGAAGAGGTGTTAAATATCTCCTGTTTTGGTTTTTTTTGTTTTTTTTTGTTTTGGTTTTTTTTGCCTTAAGCACAACTCAGAAAAGGTGAGATTGAAAGGGAAAGTACAGAAAAATGACTCCACTAAAAACAGGAATTTAAAACCAGTAAAATCATACTTTGGGGTTTTTTTCCCAAGGCCATAGAATTTAAGAGGAAGAAATTTTAAAATGCTTAACTCTATATGATCCTTACCAAGTGAGCATGCTCTTATAAGTAACATCATTATCTATCTGTACACATATTGGTTCTCTGTGAAAATACTTAGGTTCTGACATAAGGAAAGAATCATTCACTTTGTACCATTTTAAACCAACTTTCAGCCTGAATGTTCCATCATGGGATGACAGATTACTAACCACGGTTTTAAAAGGCCAGAACATTACTGGTGAACAAAAAAAGAATGGGAAGAAGGAATTCCTCTGGGAAGTTCTTACTGTGATAAAGGCTAGAATTGAAAAAATGGAGAACATGGGACAGTAAGTGCCTTATCACTCTATCTTTACTACAGTGATTAACTTTGAGTTCTACATCACTGAGAAATATAGTGTTTTATTTAGAGTAGAGGTTGCAAATCTAAGAAATAAAAAAAGTAAGTTTTTTTTAGAATAGAGGTTACAAATCTAAGAACTAAAAGAGTAAGGTGCTTTTTAACCAAATGAAATCTGTTTTTTGTTTTCTAATGCTGTTTCTCCCTCTCTTCCCCTACCCCCACTCACTCTACAATTTAAACAGATTTGTGTTCTGGTGAGATTATAATCTCACTGAGAGAGTCATTGATTTCTTGATGTATTTTATTCTATTGTTGTAAAAGCAGGAAAAGGGTGTGTGAATTCAGTCTTGTGCCTTATTATAAAATGTTACCTTGCTGCACAGTACTCTGTACAAATTGTCAAGGGATCTAACAGTTGTACAGTAGCAATACTAATAGCAAAACCAACCAAATTTAAGATTAACTGTGTCTAAATAAGGATTAGTCCAATTTGTGGGAAGAAGAAAATAATATTTAGAGAAAAGTAGTGAGAATTTGTATGACATAGGAAATTCGAATTCTGGAAGAACAGGTTGCAATAGGCTAGGCATTCTTAATTTTTTTTTTTGTCTCACGGTCCCCTTTGTCAGTCCAGTGAAGCCTATGGACCCCTTGTCAGGATAAAATTTTCAAATTATCGAAAGAGGTCATTTAAATAATTGAAAGAATTTCATTTGGAGGTTAATGAAAATAGATGTATGATTTTTTTTTCCTATCCAATTAAGTAGACCCTCTGAAATCTATCCATGGACCCCAAGTTAAGAACCCCAGACTAGTGGGAATTTGTGAAATAAGAGGCAATCTGCTTACTTAAAGGGGCTGCCCCCAAACTTAGTAAAGACCTAATAAGCCAGTTTCTACATTCTGTCAATGATCTCCAGTTTTTGTTGTCATCACCCAAGAAGAGTTCTTCAGATATAGTCCCTTCCATTTTTTATTTTCTACATTGAGAGTCCCTAACATACTGCCTTTTGCCAGTCCCTCCCCACCCTAGTCTGCAACCTTCACAGTCTGTCATAGTTTACACAATTTGTCCCAAGTGTACAACTAAGCTTTGTTATAATGTGATGGAATTTTATAGTATAAATTATCCCATTGAAATGAGTCGTTGGATCAGTATTATTTCATTAGATTTATAGGGATATTAATACTCTTGTAGAATTTTTAAAATTTTGAACCTAACCAAATAAAATGGATACTGCCATATAGACATAGAAGAAAAAAGATTGTACAAGAAACTGAATCTCTTATTATATGTAACTTTTGCATAAAGTATATAACAAATTCAATATTGTAAGTCTTTTGGTTTGCTTCATCATCTGTCTTCTGGAATTTTGATTGGTCATTACATTGTTTAGAGTTAATTTAAGTTTTTCTTTTTTTTTTTTTAAGCAATTGGGGTTAAGTAACTTGCTCAAGATTACATGGCCAGTTATTTCTGGGTGTGGTGCTAAGTATCTGAGCCCGGATTCAATCCCAGGTCATCCCAACTCTGGGGCTGGGGCTCTTACTCACTGATCCACCTGGCCGCCCCTAAGCAGTTGTGGTTAAGTAACTTGCTCAAGGTTACACGGCCAGGTGTTTCTGGGTGGGTGCTAAGTGTCTGAGCCCAGATTCGATCCCAGGTCATCCTGACTCTGGGGCTGGTGCTCTTACTCACCATGCTACCTGGCCGCCCCTAAGTTTTTCAAAGTTGTTTGTCTTCACAGTGTTATTATATTAATTGTTCTGTAGTTTGCACTTCCCTCTGTGTCAGTCCACACAAGTGTTCCAGGTACCTTTGAAATATTCCCTTTTGTCACCTTACAGCACAATAATATTCCATTGCGTATATATATATACTATAATTTATTCAACCATTCTCCCCCACTCTGGATAGATACCTCCTTGGTCTCCATTTCACCACTATAAAGAACTGTTATAAATATTTTTGTGCATATGGATACCTTTCATCTTTCTTTGATTTTTTTGGAGTCTAGGGCTAGTAATGGGATAGATTTTCTTCTTAATGAAAAGAATTGATCTGACTCTCCCACTTATTAATTCCTATTTTTGGCATCAGGGTTTAAGAAAAATTCATGTGGCAAATTGTATACAGGCTAAATTGAGAAAAGAAAATTGGGCTCTAAGATCTAGGCTTTTGCAATATGGAGAACCAGAATTAAATGGCAGTGGGAATATGACTGACTCTTCCCCATGTGATCCCACTATCCAAAGATGACAATATGTAATGAAAAAAAAAAAAGAAAGAAAAGATCTATTCCTTCGTTACCAATATTAAAGACCTCAAATTTGTATTTTAACACAATTTGGGGGAGGGGATATATTTTTGCCATGGTACTAATTAGCATTTCTACTTTGGGTGAACCAGTTTAATATCATTTCACTAACTTTCATGTAAGTCTTTATACCTTCCCATCATCCCAAATCTGTAATCTTCTTGAAGGCAGAGACTTTTTTGTTTTATGCTGTGTACTTAATTGGATTGATTTTTCATCTTTTGGAAAGAATAGAAGCTTGGGGTGTGAAGAAAGGTAGCCTATGGAGCAGAGAACTTTGAAGTGGGCAAATATTTTAAGTGTATTGCCTGTGCCATAAGAGATTTTTTTCAAAACCATCAAAAGTACGATTTTCTTAAGGTTTTAAAATGTTAGTGTATAGCTGTTGTCCTTGAGAACAGATAGGGAGGCTTTTGGGTTTTTTTAGTATAATATCATTTAGATTCATAGAATTTCCTGAAGTTTTCCTTTAGGGGTGCTGAGAGGAAGAGAGAATTTTAATCTGACATGCTTTCATGAAAGTGATTGCATTTTATTAGCAGTGACAGTTGAAGCAAGGTGATTCAGTGGAAGGGGCAAAGGACTAGAATTCAGCAGATCTAATTTTTAACCTTGGAAATGTATATGTCAGGTACACAAACAGCAAAGTAGTTTTGTTAGTATTTTGTTAAAGTTAATAAACCTAACAAAATTTCAAGGTTTTTTATGCAATCCTTTTTTTGATTCTCTTTTCTATTTTGGAATATTTGTGTTTGATAATTAAGATCATAATAAAAAAGTTAAAAAGAAAGTTAATATACTCTTTTTTTAAATGTACCTTTCACTTTTGGTCCTCAGTTTCTTCATCTATAAAATCAAAGAGTTTGACTATATGATCTTAAAGTCCCCTTCCAGTTCTAAAATTCCCTGATACTTTAGTAAATTTTAAGCTTTTTTGATAGAATGATAATTTTAACCATTGACCATTTAAGTTTCTTTTTGTTGGTTTTTTTTTTTTGTTTGTGTTGTTTTGTTTTGTTTTTTGGAGGAGAGAAGGCAGAGCAATTGGGGTTAAGTGACTTGCCCAAGGTCACACGGCTAGTTTTTTGTGTTAAGTGTCGGAGGCTGGATTTGAAGTCGGGTCCTCCTGACTCCAGGGCCAGTGCTCTATTCACTGTGCCACCTAGCCACCCCCATTTAAGTTTCTTTTCACAAATTGTTAGATTGACATTAAGTACAACCATTCTTAGTTTGGGTGAGCTTTTTTCCAGTGATATATTGAAATGCCTATAGAGATGTTAACTGTGGCAGGAAATTACCAGACACAAAATTGAAATTCTTTCTCTGTCCTTTTAAACAACTGAAAACAGGATATAAGAAGGTGTTTGTTTTTTCTCCCCTTGTTTAGGTACAAAGAACTAGTTCGCTATTTGAGAGCAGTAAAATGTAATGAAGGCATTGGGTAAGAAAGAAGCCATGTGTCCCTTCAGATAGAAATATGATCCTATTTCTTATACAGTTACATTCAAGATCAAATTATAAGTTGCCCAAATCTTTTAAAATGAAGGAGTCTTGCCTGGTGATAGCTTTGTATAGATTCCGTGCATATTTAAACACTAAACAGATTTCCACTTATTATCTCATACCTTTGAAAAGTTTAATTTTAAAGGAAACAACCTTTATACAGGTTAAGAGATCTTAGAGACAAGATTCCTTTCTACTTGTGCAAAAGTGGTGATTTCACCAACGCTGCTTACTCGTTGCTTCTTCCCATCAACAACCTGGCATGTTGCACAGCCTGCCGGCTCACACCCTTGCAGTTTGAGAGCTACCTGAAGATGTTCTGGACAGGTAGTGTCCCCTCAGGGAAGGACTTCCAAGACTCAGAAGAGTGGATTTTGAATGTAGGTGAGCATTGACATCCTCCCACCTTGTTTTACACATGCTTCTAGTGTGATATTCAACTTGGGTTTTGGTGCATTGGGATGTCTCTTTTAATGACTCATACTGAAATAGTATTACGGAGTGTGAAATATATTGTTGTGCAAGGTTTAGGTCAGCGCTGTACTTGAACATATATACATATAAACATATACATGTCTGTACGTATATACGTATGCATGCATATGTGTATTGTATACATATCTAAGGTAGGTAGCATAAGAGATATGACCAAGCCCTCATCAAAATTGTGAAATTGGCCACATAGTCCCGTCTCTGCCACTTATCAATTGTATGACCTCGATCAAATCATTGCTTTTTCTGGACCTCCATTTCCTTCAATAAAATGAGGGGCTTGAACTACAGTAGGTGATTCCTAAGGTTTCTTCTAGTCTGCCATTTTATGGTTAGACATTTTTGTGGCATCTAAAAACCTTCCTTTTTTAGATTACCTTTCCTTCTTAGCAAACTGCTACCCTCAGAGTCCTTGTCCTAGGGCCCAGCTCTCAGCTGGTTATGGTTTCCCTGATCAGAGATGTATTTGCTCTTTTAATGTATATACTTCTGCTTCAGAGTAGGCTGGGGATTATCACCTGAGATATTCTTTGTGTCTTCTATAAGCTTCATCTGAACCTCTCCATACCTATGATCACCTTAAATTGCTGCAGTTGAGACAGACTGGAACTATTATGGTCTTCAAGTTAAAATGACCATTTGTTCTTTAAATAAGTTATGAATGAGTTAGGCATTTAGCTAAATAGATTATGGCTTTTTTTTTCCTTAGGGTGAGAGAGAGTATATTGTGTTTTTTAAGGCCATTTCTATGATTTTTTTTCCAACTCTTTTTCTCCAGGTTCTCCTGTAAAATGTTGTACTCTAATTAAGCAGGCCCTCCGAGTACTCTACAGCAATCAGTCCTTGTACAGAAATGTAAGAATTCCATTTATATTTCATTCATATTATATTCATACTTGCCCTGAGTCAATTTTTACAATTAAAATAGTGAAATCTAGTTTCAACCTTTAGTGCTGTGGCATACTTAATATTTATTTTCATTCTACTAATATTTACCCAAACTGGATTTTATAACGGTATTTGCCACAGCCACAAAAGTAAATTGATAACAAGATTTAAGAACCAAGCAGTTTGAATTTACAGTCTAGTCTCTCATTCTTTATTATAATTCAGAAGTTGCTACTGACCCGCTTTACTTTCTTTTTTCCCCTGCTGAAAAGTAAGCCCTAAATGAAAAGAAATCAAGGTGGCTAGCTCACTCTTTCTGCCCTCTTACACAGATCGATTTAGTCCTGGACAAAGTAGTCGTTGAACCTCTCTGAGCTTGTTTCCTCTTTTGTAAGTAGGCGTGATGATACTTGAAGCACTACCTCCTCTCTAAGAAGAGAATGTATATTAAATGTACTGCAAACCCTAGGGAGCTATTTAAGAGTACGTGTTTACTCTTAGTACTCTTCCCTGTTTATTTTTCTGCCTCAGATACACAAGACCTGTGCCTCAGAGCAAGCTTCACTGTGCTCTGAGCAGCTCTGACACTAACAGTCACAAAGAAGCGGCTGACCTTCACCGGAAGCAAGAATCTCTTCATTTTAGGGTTCCCTTTGTCAGTGAAAGCACAGGCTAGTGCCCAAGCCTAGCCAAGCTACTGACTTTTGTGCTGCCTTCACACAGAGATGTTATTAGGAAAGTACTTTGTAAATTCAAGGTATTATAAAAACATAATTTTTTTCTCCATACATTTGTTTTTACAGATGCCTGTTCCCCTGAAAAAATCTTCATGTGCCAAATTTCTATAAAAAGTCAGTTTCTTTAAACAAAGGCATGTTGCAACACTTGCTTACAAAGAGCCTTCTCCATTGTTTTCCCCCATTTCAACCCCCAAATACCTAAATTCTGATATCTTTGGGGAGAGAAGAGAGAAACTTGGTGAGAAGTACAGTACTATTTTGTATTTAATATGTTCTGTGAAGAAGAGTATTAGCAGCACCAGCCCCACTCACTCTTCTGTCTTTTGATTTTTGAAAATCCTTTGTAAGGTTTTGAGAGCCTGCCGTTTGATGTCAATTAAAACTCGTGTTTTTCAGTCAAAATGCTGGAGTGCACTCATCACAATTTGGGGCAGTAGTCCTATTTTGGAACAGAATGGCCTTCTAACTGCTCTCATGCTGATTGAACCACCATCTTCCTTTAGACAGGTAACTTGTAATCTTCAAAGAAACAAGGTAGTATCCTAGGGTGGCCTAAATTAACACTTCAAATTTAAAAGCAGCATAGAGGCCAGTGGTGGGGAAGCCTGCGGCCTCAAGGCTACTTTTGGCCCTCTAGGTCCTCAAGCATGGCCTGAGTCCCAACTTCACAGAACGAATCCCCTTAATAAAAGGATTTGTTTTGTAAAACTTGGATTTAACCAAAGGGCCACATGTAGCTTTGAGACTGCAGGTTCTCCACCCCTGAGCTTGAGACATTCCTAAGGCTTCTCTGAAAAATGTACAAGCTCATTTGTTTTTTAGTTTAAGCTTGGAGTCTGGATATCTAGGTACCAGTTGCTCTAAAGGTAATCCAAATGTATGCAGGTGTGACCTAGTTCAGTAAGACTAGTATAGCCAACTTGTATAAAATAGACTGGTACATGTTCTTTTCAGGAAGGATGGTTCCTTTAAATTTCTTGAGCTTACCTGGTATATTCTAATGCTTGTTTATGCTTTTTTACCCATTGCTCACTTCTGATCCCAGCCTCCCAGTTTGTTTAAGACCTTGCCTATGTGCACACCTGGGGATATTGTGGGGCATCATGAGTAAGGGTCAGAATCTGAAATTAATACGTACATCTGAGATAACAGTGTAAGCCAGCATAGAAATATTACTTAAATATGTAATATAACATTTTTTTAAAAAAGGATATTGAATCCAGAAGACATGGGTTCCAGTCTCAACTCCAACATTTACTGGTTGTGTGATCTTGGGCAAGCCACTTACTGCTCTGAGCCTCAATTTCCTTATCTGTAAAATGGGGAAAATAACACCTGCCCTCTATAACACATGGGATTGCTTTAAGGAAAGCACTCTGTAAACTATGAAATGAATTATAGAAATGTGAACTCTTAGCCTTATGTCAGAGTTCAACAAATGAATCCAACTCCAGAATTATAGACAGCATTAGCAGTTTTTCAGGAATATATCAAGAACATGAATATATTGTTCCAAGGATTTAAGATATTGTAAATGAGCAACCAAACTACTAACAACTCTCTGTACAGAACAATACCCCATTGTAGTTGACTTCTGAGTTATGGTTTGCCTAGAACATTTTGCATTTGAACAAAATAAGTAGGTCTGACTCAGCCAGTAAGTGAACATTGGATCTGGCGCAGAGGACCTGGGTTCCATGAATGACCCTGGTACTTACTGACTTTGTAAACAGGAGCAAGCCACTTACCATCTTTAGACCTCACATTACTCATCTAAAAAAAGATAAGACAATTAAAAAAGAGAAGGAAGGAAACTATGTCTTGCTGAAAGGCACCATAGACAAAATTATATCAGTACTGAATATATATGCACCAAATGATATAGCATCTAAATTTTTGAAGAAGTTGAATGAGTTACAGAAGGAAATAGATAATAAAATTATGTTAGTGGAAGATCTCAATTTTCCCCTCTCAGAACTAGGTAAGTATAACCAAAAAATAATCAAAAAAGAAGTTAAAGAGGGGAATACAATTCTGGAAAAGTTAGCTATGATAGATTTCTGGAGGAAATTGAATGGGAATGGAAAGTAATAAGCCTTTTTTCTCAACAGTACAGGGCATCTACACAAAAATTCACCATGGATTAGGACATAAAAACCTTACAAACAAATGCAGAAATAGTAAATGCATCCTTTTCAGATTATAATGCAATAAAAATTTCATTCAAAAATGGACAATGGAAAGAGATTAAAATTAATTGGAAACTAAATGATCTAATATTAAAAACTAAGCGGATCACATAGAAACAATCAGTAATTTCAGTTAAAGAAAATGACAGTGAGACAGCATACCAAAATTTATGGAATGCAACCAAAGTGGAACTTAAGGGAAAATTTATATCTCTTATTGCTTACATCAATAAAATAGAGAAAAAGCAGAACAATGAATTGAGCGTGCAACTAAAAAAACTAGAAAAGGACAAATTAAAAATCTCCAATTAAACACTATATTGGAAATCCTGAAAATCAAAAGAGATATTAACAAAATTGAAAGAAAAATCATTGAGCTAATAAACAAAACTAGAAGCTGGTTTTATGGGGGAAAAAAACAATAAAATAGATAAACCTTTGGTTGATTTGATTTTAAAAAGGGAAAAAGAAAACCAAATTGCTGGTATCAAAAATGAGAGAGGTGAATTCACCACCAGTGAAGAAGAAATTAAAGACAGTTGTTAGGAGCTATTTTGTCCACTTATATACCAATAAATTTGACAATATAAATGAAATGGATGAATATCTACAAAAATATAAATCACCAAGATTAACAGAAGAAAAAAATATTTAACCCAATCTTAGAAAAAGAAATTGAATAAGCCATCAATGAACTTCCTAGGAAAAAATCCCCAAGAACAACCCAGATGGATTTACAAGCAAATTTTACCAAACATTTAAAGAACAATTAACCCTGATGCTGTATAAACTATTTGGATAAACAGGCAAAGCAGTCCTACCAAATTCCTCTTACAACACAAAACGGTGCTGATAGCTAAGCCAGGAAGAGTCAAAACAGAAAGAAAATTATAGGCCAATTTCTCTAATGAATATTGATGCCAATATTTTAAATAAAATACTAGCAAAGCCATTACAACAGTATATCACAAGGGTCATGTACTATGACCAGGTAGGATTTATGCCAGAAATATAGGACTGGTTCAAGATTAGGAAAATTATCAGCATAATTGACTATATCAATAACAAAACCAACAGAAATCATATAATTACCTCAATAGATGTAGGAAAAGCATTTGACAAAATACTGCATCCATTCCTATTAAAAACACTAGAATGCATAGGAATAAATGGAGCTTACCTTAGAATGATATGTAATATTTATCTAAAACCATCAGCAAGCATTATCTGTAATAAGGATAACCTGGAAGCCTTCCCACTACAATTGGGTGAAGCAAGGATGCTTTATTACCTCTATTATTTAATATTATACTAGGAATGTTAGCTATAGTAGTAAGGGAAGAAAAATTCAAGTAGGCATTGAGGAAACAAAACTATCGCTCTTTGCAGATATGTTATACTTAGAAAATCAACTAAAAAGCTAGTTGAAATAATTAACAACTTTAGCAAAGTTGCAGAATACAAAATAAACTCTTACAAATCATCAGCATTTCTATTTATTACCAACAAAGTCCAGCAGCAAGAGAGAGAATTTTTATTTAAATAACTGTAGACTTCTAGGAGTCTATCTGCCAAGACAAACCCGGGAACTGTATGAACACAACTATAAAACACTTTAATACAAAGAAAATCAGATCTAAGCAATTGGAAAAATATCAATTGCTTATGTATAAGCCAAGCCAATATAATAAAAATGACAGTTCTGCCTAAATTAATCTATTAAGTGCCATATCAACCAAACTATCAAAGAATTGTTTTATAGAGGTAGAAAAAAAAAATAATTCATCTGGAAGAGCAAAAGCTCAAGAATATCAAGGGAATCAGTGAAAAAAAATGTGAAAGAAGGTGGTCTAGCTGTACTAGATCTCAAACTGTATTATGAAGCAGTAATTATCAAAACAATATGGTCCTGGCTAAGAAATAGAGTGGTGGATCCATGGAATAGATTAGGTACAAATTACATTATAGTAAATGACCACAGTAATCTAGTATATGATAAACCCAAATCTCCAGGCTTTTGGAACAAAAAGTCATTATTTGACAGAAACTGCTAGAAATACTGAAAAACAGGATGGGAGAAACTAGGTATAGACCACCATCTCATACCATATACCAAGATAAGTTCAAAATGGATATATGATTTACACAAAGAGTGATACTATAAGCAAATTAGGAGAACATGGAATAGTTTATCTGTCAGACAGATTTATAGATAAAGGAAGAATTTAGGACCAAAGAAAATATAGAGAGCATTACAAAACATGAAATAGATCATTTTGATTATATGAAATTAAAAAGGTTTTGCACAAACAAAACCACTATAACCAAAAATAAGGAAAGCAGAAAACCATGGGGTTTGCACAGAATTTGCAACAAATAGTTCTGATAAAGGCCTCATTTTTCAAATATGTAGAGAACTGAGTCAAATTTATAAAAATACTACATTTTCCAATTGATAAATGGTTAAAGGATATAAACAGGCAATTTTCAGTCAAACCAAAGCTATCTATTGTCATATGAAAAAATGCTCTAAATCACTTGATTAGAGAAATGCAAATTAAAACAACTGAAGGTACTGTATCATACCTATCAGATTAGGTAATATGACAAAAAAAGAAAATGTTGAATGTTGGAAGGGTGTGGGAAGTGGGACACTAAAGCACTGTTGTTGGAGTTGTGAACTGATACAACCACTCTGGAAAGCAGTTTGGAACTATGCCCAAAGGGCTATAAAACTGCATACCCTTTGGTCCATTAATACTACTGCTAGGTCTATATCCCAAAGACATCCAACAAATGTTTATAGCAGCTTTTTTTGTGGTGGCTAAGAATTGGAAATCAGAGGGATGCACATTATTAGGGAATGGTTGGACAAACTGGTATATGATTGCAATGGAATATTATTGTGCTGTAAGAAATGACAAGCATAATGATTTCAGAAAATATGAACTGATGCAAAATGAAGTGAACAGAACCAGGAGGATGACATACACATTAACAGCAATATTGTACAGTGAAGAACTGTGAAAGATTTAGATGAAGCATACTATCTTGCCTCCAGAGAAAGAACTGATACTGTTAGAATACAGACTGAAGCATGCTATTTTTCACTTCTATTTTTTTTTTATTTGAGTCTTCTTATACAAAATGACTACTATGGAAATGTTTTACATAATTGTACTTGTAAGGGTGGCCCTGAAGTCAGGAGGACCTGAGTTCAAATCTAGCCTCAGACACTTAACACTTACTAGCCGTGTGATCTTGGGCAAGTCACTTAACCCCAACTACCATCCCCCCAAAAAATAATTGTACTTGTATAACCTATATCTGATTGCTTACCATCTCAGGGAGGAAGGAGAGAGGGAGGGATAGAATTTGGAGCTCAAAACTTTTTTAAAATGCTAAAAATTGTTTTAACACATAATTGGCGGGGAAATAAAATGTATTTTTTAAAATGATAGTTTTCAAATTGATGATTTATTTGGTCTTTTCCAGCTCTAACTTCTACAACATATGACTTTGTTGCAGATGGTGTGTGATGTGTCTTTTGGCATTTTAGAAGAACTGAGATTGAAAATCAATGTTTCTTTGCCTTCAGATGTATTTTATGGTTCTGTAAGTTTATAATTTTGCCTCTTTTTCTCCGTGTATTCTGATATTTAAATGTTAAACAATGAATAATCTTTAATGCCATAGGTCTCAGTCTGAGTATTTAAATCATACATCAACTTGGAATTGCTGCAGTCTTCCTACTGACCTCCCATCTCACATCTCCAGCTTCCTTTCAGACGTCTTGAACTGGAGGTCCTATAGATATCATAAACTCAGTATATCCAAAGCAGAACTCATTATTTCTCCCCAAACCCACCCACCTCTCTCCTACCTTTCCTATTTCCATAGAGGGCAACAACATCCTCCCAGTTCATCAGGCTCACACCTAGGAGTCATCTGGCATCATTCGTTCTCTCTCACCTCACCACCCCCACCCCATATCCAAACCATTGCCAAGGCCTGTCTGTTTTACTTTTGCAAGATCTCCTTCTCTCTTTTGACACTGCCCCCACTCTAGTGCAGACCTAGTCTATTACAATAGCCTGCTGGTGCGCCTGCCTGCCTCATGTCTCTCCCCAGGAACAAGTGAAAATGTGCTGGTATTCAAAGCCCTTCATAACCTGGTCCCCTCCTCCCTTTCCAGTTTTGCACCCTGGTCTCAGCACGAGCCTTTTGATCCAGTGACACCAGCCTCCTGGTTGTTCGAAGAAGAGACACATCTCGCATCTCCCTGCCTCTCCTTTATGTCACATCGACTTCAGCTATTTTCCCCTTTACTGCATTTCATCACCCTCCCCTGTGCTTTGCGTGGGTAGCACCTCAGCTCTGGCACCCCCTCCTCCACCTCATAGAACCAAGTTTCTCTCACAGTGCTTTTCAGCGCCACTTGTTAGCACAGACTTCTCTCACCCTGCAGTTCTCGGTGCTTCCTCTTTTTTGAAATCAGTTCGGTGTTCATTGTGTAGATTTTGTTGCATATGGAATCATAAACTCGTTGTAGATGAAGGTTTTTTTGTCTTTGTTCCCTAGCACATGCCTGTCATGTAGTATACATAGTGTTTGTTTGATTCAACTGAATCCTGACCCTTCTACTTACAGCCATTTCTGAGGCTCAGCTACCTCATCTGTAAGCTGGGCCTAAAAAACTATCCTGCCTAACTCACAGAGTTCTTAGGGGAATCCAATGAGGCAAGAGACAGAAAGCCCTTTGTCAGTCTTAAAGTGCTTTATGCAAGTGTTAGCTGTTACAGGACCTATTTCATGCTTCTGTGATTAAATGAATCCTGTCTGTCTTTAGTTTGCTCCTGAGGTCCTGGGCACTTTTGCATTCTCCGGTCTTGGTTCATAAAGAAGAACAAATGTACTTGGATCTTTGTCTCTGATTATTGTTTGTTTATTTTTCTAATTAGCTAAACCTTGAGGCCTGCTTTCTTCTCACCATTCAAGCTGTGCTTCAGATGCTGCTAACTGACTTTCCACAGTTGACTTCTTTTCTTGAAATACTGTTAGCTTTTGGGGTAAGTTCTAAATACTTTTAATCTGAGTGATTAAAGCAATTTTTCCATGGTTTTTTTTTTCTTTTTCAAAAGATCTTCAGGCATGGTGGCATGTGTCTGTTCCCCCTGCTATAGGAATAGTGAGGTTGGCAGATTTCTTGAGCTTGGGAGTTCTGCAGTGGCCTAAGCCATTTCGGTGTCTGTACTAAGTTGGGCAGTAATATTATGAGCCTCTTGGAGTGAGGAACTGCTATATTTCACTGGGAGAATATGAACCAACCCAGGTCAGAAATGGAGCCAGTTAAAATTCCTGTGTCATCAGTATAGTATCAGGCTATGAGGAGCACCTGTATTTCCAGCCTGTGGGTGTGAGTCTTTATTTTTTTTTTTTAAGCAATCGTGGTTAAGTAACTTGCTCAAGGTTACACGGCCAGGTGTTTCTGGGTGTGGTGCTAAGTGTCTGAGCCCAGATGCGATCCCAGGTCATCCTGACTCTGGGGCTGGTGCTCTTACTCACTGAGCCACCTAGCCACCCTAAGCAATTGGGGTTAAGTAACTTGCTCAAGGTTACACGGCCAGGTGTTTCTGGGTGTGGTGCTAAGTGTCTGAGCCCAGATGCGGTCTCCTGACTCTGGGGCTGGTGCTCTTACTGCACCACCTGGCCACCCCAGGTGTGAGTCTTTAAAAAAGAAAAAAATCTGAACCCAAGTACTAGCAGTTATAAATACAAAGATAATACATAGCCCTTTAGCCCACATCCAGTCATTTACCAGGCTTTGATTCTCTCTCTACAGTATTCCCCATAGCCACCATTTTCCTTCCCCTCTATTCCTCTTGCCATCTTCCTTGGTTCAGACCCTTTTTACCACTTGATTGAAATTCTTCCTCCTACCTTCCTTCCCACCCCACTCTATTCCGTTCTTTATCCCCTTGCCAGATTAATCTTTCCTAGGCATGACTTGCAGTAGTCAATAGGGAGCCATTGAAGGGATTTGAATAAGGGAACAGCATGAGTCCACGGTCCTTATCCTGGCAGTGAAGGCACTTCACAATACTGATTTTCCTCTGAGTCTTTACTCATACTGCTCTAGGCTACATGTGCGCTGTGTACCACCAAACTGGACTACTCCTGTCCCCTCTCCATCCCATTGCCCAATACCTTGAACAGAGCCCCTTCTCTTGGCCTTTCTCTCAACCTACTCCCAAATAAAAGTAACTCAAATAAAGCAACTCCATTAAGCCTTTTCTAATCCCTGAATACTTCCACTAAACTCCTA
Source organism: Petaurus breviceps papuanus (assembly GCF_028583685.1). Taxonomy (NCBI): domain Eukaryota; kingdom Metazoa; phylum Chordata; class Mammalia; order Diprotodontia; family Petauridae; genus Petaurus; species Petaurus breviceps. The sequence goes on along the minus strand of NW_027185694.1, from coordinate 23,989,990 downwards.
TAGCAGAAATGATCTCTTCCTTCTTCTGACCTCCCCAAAGTACTTGTGCGTGTCTTATGACCAGACCATACAGACAGATAATAGATGTGTACTCTCTTTGGCATTGTAGCATTTGTATAAAATGCAATGTAGTGTAGTGGATAAAAGTACTGGGCATGGGTTATCCAAGATGGCAGAGTAGCAGGAAGAAGTAGAGCCATCTCCAATTCTACAGCCACCCTAAATGGATCTAGAAAATGCACCAGGCAGAGGTGGCTAGGTAGCACAGTGAATGAGCACTGGCCCTGCAGTCAGGAGGACCTGAGTTCAAATTTGGCCTCAGACACTTAACACAAAAACTAGCCATGTGACCTCAGGCAAGTCACTTAACCCCAATTGCCCTGCCTTCCCTCCAAAAAAAAAAAAAAAAAGAAAATGCACCAGGCGACTAGGTTATGCAGTGAGTAGAGCCCCGGCCCTGGAGTCAGGAGGACCTAAAAGTGTTTAAAAAAAAGAAAATGCACCAAACCAAATTCTGATTAGGAAATACAAGGGAAAAAAAAAAATGACTGCAAATGGTTTTTCTAGCCTAGGTAAGGATAGAGAGACAGATTTGTGGATGTTGATTATGGCATCTGGTCAGAAGCATGCCAGGTGCTACAGTCCAGCTCAAGGACAGGTGGTGTACCCAGAGCTAACCTCTCTTGCTCACTACCTAATTCCAGGTCATAGATCCAGGGAGGACTAAGGAGGGGAGATGGCATTCCAGCTGAGGAGTAGTTTCTGGTTCAGGCTGTGTACCAAGCAAGGAAATAATCCAGGGAGTGGAATAGCAGAGAGAAAGGGGATGGGACCTTTGTGTTTACCTTTGTGAAAGAGCTCAGCATTCAGCGGGGCCCAGTTCTGATACCTCGGAAGTCCCTTGGGACAGAGAACCAAGGCTAACAAACCATGAGTTGTCCAGCATAGGGGGATACTGAGACACTGAGAGATCTAGCCTCCAAGTAAATTGCCATCAAAGGGGAGGGTTACGCAAAGAACAATAGTGGGAGGTAAGAGGGAGGCCAGGTAGCACAGCAAGTAAGAGCACCAGCTCCAGTGTTGAGAAGACCTGGAGATCGAATCCTGGGCTCAGACACTTAGCACCCACCCAGAAACACCTGGCCGTGTAACCTTGAGCAAGTTACTTAACCCCAATTGCTTAGGGGCAGCCAGGTGGCTCAGCGAGTAAGAGCACCGGCTCCAGTGTTGGGACGACCTGGAGATCTAATCCCGGGCTCAGACACTCAGCACCACACCCAGAAATAACTGGCCGTGTAACCTTGAGAAAGTTACTTAACCCCGATTGCTTAAAAAAAAATTTTAAAAAAAAATAGTGGGAGGTAAGGGAAAAGGACTGAAATTACTAAAGATCTCAGGAGGAAGAAGGCTAAATTAGAGATCTTGAGCATAAGGAGAAAACCAACAGGGAAGACATTAATAGCAGAAGGGAATGTGACCCCCAGATCAGATTAGAGAGTTCACTCTTCTGTGAATAAGTATTGTAAAGACAAAGGAAAATTATTCCTACCTGGTGAATAAGTATTGTTAAGACAAAGGAAATTATTCTAATACCTAGAGGACCTTGTGGGACAACTGCAGGAAAATGGAATGGTTTAAAAGAAAATAAGAATCGTGAAAGCAAGATCTATGACCTGCCCAGCAGAAACAATTGGCAAGATTTTAAAAAAGAAAGGAATCCACAGTAGCAAGTCTCACTTAAGAAACAGTAGAAAGGATGACTACAGAAATGAAGGACAGTCTGGAACAAGAGAAACAAAAAGCAATAACATTAAAGGAAAACATTATCTCCAGACAAGCAAAACTTAATCTTGAACATAAAATGAATAGGAATAATTTAAAAATTAGAGGTTTACGGGGGGCGGAGCCAAGATGGCGGAGTAGAAGCACGACATTCCCGCAGCTCCAGCTTTCACCCTCCCCAATCCATGTAAAAAAGGGACTCTAAACAAACTTTGGAGCTGCAGAACCCACAAAATGACACAGAGAAGCTAACCTCCCACTGAGGACAGCCCGGCAGGCCAGCAGGAATCCAGCACAGCGCTCAGGGAGCCGAGCCCAGCCCCAGGGTGGGCCTGACCAGCTGCCGGCCAGAGGGACTCCATATCAGCAGCAGCTGTGGCCATTTCCAGATTTATCAACACAAAGGATAAAGTGAGAGGTCAGTACAGTCTGGACTTTGGGACCAGTAAGTGGGAGTACATGCGACACAGCCAGCTAGCGCCATGTGGCAGCTTCAGCTCTTGGCCTGCAGAGTGTAGGGGGACCAAGCACCAGTCTGAGGGGTAATCGCTCTTGCTTTAACCTGCTTGGATCTGGATTGCAGTCTAGGGTGGAGGTTCTGGGGTGTGTGTCCAGTTTGCCAGAGGGTGTGGAGACCTCAGAGGGGGCACCCATCTAATACCTCCGGCAGCTGAAAAAACCCCAGCGTTTGGGACGAGAGCTCCCCTGTCTGGTGGCAGAGTCCTACTGTGGCAAAAAGCCCAAAAGTCAAAATTGAGTGGCAAAATGAGCAGGCAAAGGAAACAAAGCAGACAGAAGATTCCAACAATACACTCCTATTTTGGGGACAAAAAAGAGCAAAGCATGGAACAGGAGGAAAACAGTGAAGTCAGAACTTCTGCACCAAAAGCTTCAAAGGAAAATACAAGCTGGTTACAGGCCATAGAGGACCTTAAGAAAGATTTTGAAAACCAAATAAGAGAAGTGGAGGAAAAATTGGGAAGAGAAATGAGAACAATGCAAGAAAATTATGAAATGAGAGTCAACAGCCTAACTGAGGAAAATAATACCTTAAAAAACAGACTGACTCAAGTGGCAAAGGAGGCCCAAAAAGGCAATGAGGAGAATCATTGCTTCAGAATTAGATTGGAGCAAAGGGAATCTTAATGACTTTATGAGAAATCAAGATGCTGTTAAACAGATCCAAACAAATGAAAGAATAGAAGGCAATGTGAAATATCTCATGGGAAAAACCACTGACCTGGAAAATAGATCCAGGAGAGATAATTTAAAAATTATTGGACTGCCTGAAAGCCATGACCAAAGTAAGAACCTAGAAATCATCCTCCAGGAAGTTCTCAAAGAAAACTGCCCTGATGTTTTAGAAGCAGAGGGCAAAATAGAGGTTGAAAGAATCCACCGATCACCTCCTGAAAAAGATCCCAAAAAGAAAACTCCTAGGGGCGGCCAGGTAGCACAGCGAGTAAGAGCACTGGCTCCAGTGTTGAGAAGAGCTGGAGATCGAATCCCGGGCTCAGACACTTAGCACCCACCCAGAAACACCTGGCTGTGTAACCTTGAGCAAGTTACTTAACCCCAATTGCTTAAAAAAAAAAGAAAAGAAAAGAAAACTCCTAGCAATATTATAGCCAGGTTCCGGAATTCCCAGATTAAGGAGAGAATATTACAAGCAACCAGGAAGAAACAATTTGAATATTGTGGAAACACAATCAAGATAACCCAGGATCTGGCAGCTTCTACACGGAGGAATCGAAGGGCTTGGAATATGATATTCCGGAGGTCAAAGGAGCTGGGATTAAAACCAAGAGTCACCTGCCCAGCAAAACTGAGTATCATGTTTCAGGGGAAAATATGGTCATTCAGTAGAATAGAGGACTTTCAAGCATTCTTGCTGAAAAAACCAGAGTTGAATAGAAAATCTGACATTCAGATACAAGAAGCAAGAGAAGCATGAGAAGGATTTTAAGAAAATAAATCAGGACATAGTAGCACAAATTCTGGGACAGGAGTCATCATGACGTCAAGAGGAAGTAGAACTAATGGGAGGAACCACGAGAAAGAAGAGACAAAACAAAAGAAAGAAAAAGGAAATAGTATGCTTCCATCTGCATTCAGACTCCAAAGTTCTTTCTCTAGATGTGGACAGCATTTTGCATCGTGAATGTTTTGGAGTTGTCTTCGTCCTTACATTGCTGAGAAGAATTAAATCTATCAAAGTCAGTCATTCCACACAAAAAAGAAAAAGAGGAAAAGGACCCATCTGGGTGAGGAAATATTGCAGCTCTTTTTTCAGTAGCAAGGAATTGGATTCTAAGGGGATAACCTTCAACTTGGTCGTGTCTGAATAAGTTAGGATATATGAATGTATTTGGAATGCTATTATGCTCTAAAAAATGATGAAGGGGATGGTTTTAGAGCAACCCAAGAAGATCAGTATGAAATGATGCAAAGCAAAGTGAATGAAACCAGAAGAACAATTTGTATGATAGTAAAGACAGAGAACTTTGAAAGACTTAGAAATTGTGATCAACATAATAACTGACCATAGGACTCATGATGACTCCAGGTTATCTAACTCCTGATGAATTCAGAGTGAAAATTAAGATTTCTTTTTGAGGGAGTTGTTGGGAAATATCGTCAGTGTAGGAACGCTGTTTGACTCGACATGTTCTATCCAATAGGGATTCTGTTGTAGGGGTGAGGGGAGGTAGGATGGAGAGAAGGCAGATTTTTGTTGACTTAAAAAATGTATTTTAAAAAATAAATAAAATGAAATGAGGGGGTGAACAAAACCAGATGTGTTAAACCTGGCTGCAAAACTCCTGAGTGGTCCTGAACAAGATTAAAATGTAATTGGAAAATGTTTAACAAAATAAATAAAAATATACTACAACATAGAGGTTTACTTGAAGAATATGACAAGTCAAAATACCTGAAACACCATAATGCAAAAAATAATGCAAGAAAACTGCCCAGACCAGACAAAGAAAGTGCCAATACAAAGAATTCACAGATCACCTCCAGGGGCAAACCCTGTGCTGTAAGCTCCAAGACAAATAGTGGCTAAATTTAACCATTCCACTGAAAAATGACAAATTCTGCAAGCAAGAAAAATCTTCATATATAAGGGAAAAGAAATTTTAATTTTTGGTACTGCTGTTCAGTCACTGCAGTCATGTCTGACTCTTTGTGGCCCCATTTGGGGTTTCCCTGGCAATGATCCTGGAGTGATTTGCCATTTCCTTCTCCAGCTTATTGTAAAGATGAGAAAAATGAGGCCAAGAGGGTGAAATAGCCTGCCCAGGGTGACACAGCTAGTAATTGTCTGAGGCTGGATATGAACTCTGAAGAATGAGTCTTCCTGACTCCAGGCCTGGCACTCTATCCACTGTACCACATAGCTGTGATGTGGAAATTTGCATGGCATAAGACTGTTCTGAACCCACTGAAAACCAGAGGGAAAGAAATCATGATGTCTTCTGAAGAGCAAAAGAACTCAAGATACACAACCCAAGGAGACTTACCTGCAAATCTGAGGCTAACCATAAATGAAAAAATATACACATTCAGTCAAAAAGAGACATTTGAAACATTTCTTGAAAGAAAACCAGACCTGAGAAATTATTTATGTCTCAAATACCCAAGGCAACAGAAATATCATGAAGACAAACCTTGAAGAGATTTCTTTCTAAATGTACACAGAGAGACATGAGTGAAAGCAGAAGTCAAATAGAAGTGAGGGTAGAGAAACAGGCTTGAAACCTAAGGTCAAAACCTCATAACACTTCACCTATAAGAAAATCATTGTTATTTGTGGAACTAAATTACAGTATAGGTGCACATAAAAGGGATGAGAGGAGGAAGAAGGGAGAGAGGAATATATGAAGTATCCTAGTCAGGTCAAAGGCTAACAACAAAGGGAAAATCAGCCCTGTGGGGTCTCAGGAAGAAGAGATTGAAGACACAAAGGGATGAACTGAAAAGGGGAAAAATCTTATTTCAGTGGTGGTAGAGGATGCCATTGATGAATGTTCCTATGGTTGAAGAGAGATATTCTGTAAAACAAAAGGAACTCAGTAAATATGATCTGCAGGGATTTGGTGCTTGGACCACCCAGCCTGCCTCAGAAGGGAAATAAGAGTTCCTGGGGTATCCTGACACTCAGAAGAGTGTAAGGGCATAGATCTAGGAAGGAGATTTTGAGGCAAATGGAGAAAAAAATAACAATTGGCAGGTAGAAGTCAGGAATAAACTGACCAGTGACATAGGAAGAATCCTATGGGGGCAATATCATCTCTTATTCCCTGCAAGAGTGCTTTTTCTTAGAGTGATGCACAATAGAAAAGGGGAAAAGGGGTGTGGGACAAGATCTACGAGGCAATAATATAGAAACTATAAAAGAAGGAACCTAAGGTACCTTAGAAATTTTAATTTCATGGAGAATGCAGACACTAAAGAAAGGCTAAATAGTTATAAAGGACCACGAATTAAATAATAAAAGTCTAGAGCAGAGAAAATGGGAAGATAAATAATGAATAGAATGAAGGAAAGGAATTTTTTTTTCTTTTTCTCGAAAAAGGCACAGAAAGTAACATTTTTTAAAACTAGCAAGCAAGGAAGGGGAAAAAGAAGGTTATTACTTGACTACTCAATTAAGAGGGAAAAGATGAGAAGAATTAAATTAACTAGATAAAAACTAATTAAGCCAAAACCAAGTGAAGAGGTAACGAGTAGAGAGGGTGGGGCTTGAGAATAAAAGGAAGAGAGCCTGTGGGAATAGGATTTCCTTAAAATTAAGCTAAAATAACTGAAGAGATATAGTACTGTGTTTACAAAGGGGAGGGGAGGGGAGATGAGGGAAACTGTTAGAGAAAAATGGAGGAAAACATAAAATTAGTATCTTTGAGTATAAATGGACTAAACAGTCCAATAAAACAAAAAAGTAACAGATTAAATCTCTCCCACATACAAAACACGTTTAAAAAACAAAGAGCCAAAATAAAAACGGGCATAAAAGCAGAAGTTTTGATCATGCTATCAGAGCAAAAACATTCAAAACATTTAGTGTTTGTGTGTAGTATCCCCAAAATTCTGCTCTTAAGACTTTTTAGCACACTGTAAATAAAATACTTAAAGCTTGGGGCAGCTAGGTGGTACAGTGAATAGAGCATTGGCCTGGAGTCAGGAGAACCTGAGTTCAAATGTAACCTCAGACACTTAGTAGCTGTGTGACCTTGGGCAAGTCATTTAACCCCAGTTGCCCTCCAAAACAAACAGCTGTTTACATAAAGTAATGTAATGGTGGCTGAATATCCTGAATGATTTTATCTATAAATTTGAGTCACATTTGGGGCCTCAGTATACTTAAATGGTACTTCAGTTACCTGTGTGGATATTAAATTAGGGAGAAAGATGAAGAAGGAAGAGAGAATTACAATGAAAAGTTTGCTGTGGCAGTAAATTAAAATTTCTTTCTTTTTTAACTTTCCTAGAAAAATTTCTGGGCACTAAAGCTATTTTTGGAAGGCCTCTTGTCCCAAATGCCTGTTCTTCATGATGTTGTCAGTATGATTGCCAGAGATCTAAGTTATCAGAAACACTCTCTGCTAAAATTGTAAGTGTTTCCTCTTTGAACTGCTTATTTAAAAGGTTACAGAAAACAAACCTGAACAAGCTATTGGTACTTATCAGACAGTAATTGATACCAATCTGTTGTCAAGTAGTAGTTGATGTTGGCCACTTATTTCAGGATGGGGTCTTTTGATGCATGGTGGAAAGTAAACTTAATTTCTCTCTATTCCTCATCCCACATTGAAGAAATGTAACCTTGAATATTTTGTGTAAAGAAAATTGGCTTTCCATGAGACTTTGTGAATTCTTTATATTCCACAGTTATAAGTGAGTCATGATTTTGTTAATAGGTGTTAGAAGGCACAGCTGTTCTGTTAGAAGTAAGTTCTCTGTTTCACCAGTCACTGGCCTTTCTGTTGCTTATAAGATCATAAAAATAAGAGATGTAATTTTTATATAAATGCTTTTTACCTGATAAAGTACTCATGTCTCATTATAATTCAAGCCCAATATGCATTAACTCCCATCTTTTTATGCTGTTTTTTTATTTATTTAGCTTTCTTATCCAGGGTTTGTTGGGTAAGATTTCAGTTATTTAAATACTTATAATTTCAATAAAACTACATATGTTTTATATTTATACATTTAATATATATCTGATGTATATAAAATATTTATCATTTCAATAAATATACATATGTATATAGTTTTCCTATAAAGAAAATTGTATAACCAATACTTTTTTCTGTATTGTTCCTAGGTGAGGTTTTCTAGCTGGGAATATAAACAGTAGCCCAGTGCTGTGGGGAGAGCAAAGTAATGACACATATTAGCCTTTTAATTACAAGAAAGTCACTTTCTTTAGTCTCTGCTTGTCTTTGTTTAAGTACAGTGGTAGTAAAATGAACTTTATGTTCTCCCTGCTCTGAGATAGTAGTGTCGGATTTTTTTTTTTAGGTGCATATGCTAATCACCACTTCTAAAGATTTTATTGATCCTGAATGGAAAATCATCATAAGAAATCTGCACTTGATGTTTGACTATAGTTATGCTGAATGCCACTATTATTTTTCATGTATTTATTTTATCCTGCTTTTTTTTTTAATATGGAGAAGAGGGGAAAATCCTTATGTTTTAGTAGTTACTAATACAAAGGGCTACTTAAATCTAGCCTTCTTCCAGTCACTATCACAAGTGAACACTGATGGTGATGTTGCTATGAGCTGTTTAAAAGATGACTGGTTTACTATATTAAATAAACTGAATTCTCCTAGTAACTATTTGCTCCTCAAATGGCTAAGTTTAGAGACCTTCAGGGGTCCTCATATTGAAGGCCTTATGGAACCCTGATCTTAGAAGAAAGGTTATCTATCTTAGAAAAAAAAAGTCTTGACTTCCTAATTTGTGTCTTTTTCTTCCTTCTGCTGCCTGTCATGGGGAGAGGGAGAAGGGAAGTGTATCATCCATGAGTAAAGAAATAACCAAAGATTATCTTACCTGAAAAAATAAGATTTTAATGAGATTAAACACCAAAATGCAAAAAAAAAAAATTTTTAATTTTAAAAAGGTCCTTGAGATACATGGAGCAAGAAATATGAGAAACACAAGATACATTTATGTTTCTACCATTTCTTTGTCACCTTTCTAAGACGGTCCCATTTATAGACTTTGAAGATATTTGATGTCACCATTAATAGGTATTTATTGATCATCCCCAAAATTGATGGCGCTATAGGAAAATAAGAAGGGCACTTGATGTAGGGTTTTGCATGTTCTGAGAGAGATAAAATTGATGCTTCAATTGTCAAGAAGGCTCAATTGAAAGGTATGACTAAATCCTAAGTGTTTGTTTGAATAGGTGGCAGACCCTGGGACCAGACTATGTTGGGGAGCTACTCTGCCTTTTCCTGAGCTTCAGGAACTCACAGTTGCAGTCTGTTGGCATCTTTCTATCACATGTAGTAATAGAAAACTTAAATCAGTAAGTATTATGAGCATTAATTCTAACATAGAATGATTTAAAGAAAAATGACTTATTTGTACCAATGGTATTCTCCTGATAATTTCTTTCTTATTTAGCATCAGCATAGTCTCTTGAGGACTTCCTGTTAGCTTGATTTTGTAGAAAGATGTGTTTTAAATGTGCTTTTAATTCTGCTGCTTAGAAGGTGGAGCAATGAAAATATTCAACACAGATGTGTTTTATTTATCAGTAACTGAAGAATTGTCCTGAATATGTTTGTATCTTTAGTATACACAGAGGTCAGAGTTCATTAAATCCTATGAAATTTATTCTTCTAGGATACAACAGTTTACATTTTCATTCATTTGCCCCAGGAGTAAATCACTTGCCTTTCTCTTGGCTAGATGACGTCTTATTCATAAGAGGCTTCCCAGTATGCAAAGCTAGCTAGCTAATGTTTATTTCAGGACTCCTAGGGTAGGCTAAGTCAAGCAGTAGTCCTCTGCATCCTATAAAACTCAAACACCTAAATGTACAGCTCTTGAAATTGGGGGGAACGGGGGTCACAGTTTGCAGGCCTTGATCCATTGTATCTAACAGTCAACATCCCTAAGCACAGTGGAGCCAATCCAGCTGCTTACTTCTTTCAGACTAAACAGAGCTGAGGGGGGAGTTATGGGGAAACCATGAAGAGAAGCAGAAATGAGGGCAGACATTGAGGGGGAAATTTAAGATTCTTCCCCCCCCCCAATGCATTTGTTTCTTTTAACTTAAAATTTCTAGTTTAGAGTATGTTCTTATTATTTTTTAAAATAAGACTTAGAGATGTTACAAGTTGTTGTTGATAGTTATGTATTTCAAAGAATACAAATGCTAAACGCTGACTTTACCCTGTGAGTTTATAAAACTTGATTTCTTGTTGAAGGTGTCTTTGAGTCTAAAAAGTAAGTAGTCTCTTGCTAATTGTCACACGATGTAAAAGAATCTTGCTCTTTACTCATTTCTGATCTTATGCAAAGGAAGAATAATTAGTTAATAGACTAACTTGTAATTTATTCATTTTGATTTATTTCTGTCTCTTTAGAAGACTAATCAAATCTCTGGTTTTCTTAATTTTCTATCTGAAACATTCTCATCATAGTTAAGGAATTTTTCTTTCACTCATCTTCCAGAAATAACAAAAGAAAAATTCAAAACCCGACAGTCTTTCAGTAAGATTGCTGTGTTCAGGGAAAGTCTTTAAAAGATTGCATAGAGTAAGGGATCTCTTTCCCGTATCGGCCCGGTTTTCTTTGTCACTTGTCACCATTTGCACTTGAATACTCTGGAGAAGTTCTGCGTGTGTGTGGCGTACTGCTTTTACTGCTTTTGTCTCTTAGCAGGTCTTGCAGTAGACCAACCTTGGATAACTAAAAATTGCCCAAACTCCCCACCACAGTGGGTACTCTCTCAAGTTCTCCAGCATCCACACATGAATGCAGTTATCAAAAACTGATTTATTCATTTTAAATTCAAAATGAGATTTTGGAAATATCCATCAATTACTATAGACAATCCCCAGTTTAAGACAACCTGATAGTTTCTTTTTATCTGTGTCCTCCCTTGGCATTGCTGTGTGGACTTAGGCCTGTCTCATCTGCTGGTGCTTTCCCCTCCCCATAGCTTTTGGGGCTTGGGCTCAGGAATCTGTAGCAGCAAGCACCCCAGTGTCCCCAAGGTGGCTGCCAACACAGGTTCTTAGATCTGCTTTTCTAAAGGAAAGCAACTCAAAATGGATTAACAATCTTGCTTTAATCAATCAAACATATCATTTACCTAGTTCAGGGGAAAAGGTCAGCACCCCGAACCTCAGAGTATACAGACAGAAACATTTCAAGTAGACAGGCCTCCAACTGTCCAACCATTACATCTATACCAAATCATGATTACCAGAGAGGGAAGCATCAACATCTGGGTTTTCAAAGGGGGGGG
>NW_027185694.1:23917352-23978603 GCF_028583685.1 Petaurus breviceps papuanus | reverse complement strand
GGGGGGGGGTAGCTCTCAAAGTCTGCCCAGAGTCTCATCTGGTCAAATCACACAACACTTCTCCAGATGAGTCCCAAAGCAAAGCCTCCCATCAGGATTACATAGCCTTCTCCTGCGTCAGAGAATGTAGCAACTCTCTCAACCCACTGTCCAATCACAAAGCACCAAGGTGTGGGCATTCCTGAAAAAGAAGCCTCCCACCACAGGCTCCAGGTGCACTTAACTTAGGGGTAGGGAAAATCTTAAAAATGTACATTCCTATAACAGAATCTTATAAAGCTATGAAATCCAGGACTATTATTAGTATTTTTTTGGTTTTATCACCTGTCACATGGGAATCTCATCATCATTTAGGATATTATTTTAATGGAGAGAAGATTTAGGGTTTCAAACTACCAACTTCTAAGTGAATTTTAGAACACAACCCACTAGTAAGTTAAGAACTTACCGTGTTTCCCCGATAAGACGACACTGTCTTATTATTTTTTTGGACAGAAAAACACCAGAGGGCTTATTTTCAGGGGAGGGCTTATTTTAATGAACATTGACAGCAATTTTAATAAACAGGTAAATGTGAACAAAAAAATGTACCAGCAAGCAAATCACTGGGGAAGAACAGGATGACGCGCTCACTGCTGCAGCTCTGATTGGATGCAGCTCGGAGCGCAGCGTGCATTTCACCCGGGGGGGGGGGGACGGTGCATACAGAGGGTACCGTAATGTAGCGTGTAGCGCAGGGGATTGCCTTCACTACAGTTGCAGTCTCAATAGGGCTTATTTTAGAGGAATCTTACACAGTAAGGGGAGGGCTTATTTTCGGGATAGGTCTTATTATCGGGGAAACACGGTAGTAAGTCTTATGAATCCTAACCATGAAACTTGTACACTATATGTGAGAAAATGGTATAGTTGATGAAGATATAAAAAAAAAAAGAATTGTCTTACCTCTTTTTAGGTGTCCTTGGGCAAAGTCACTTGATGTTATTCGTCTCAAAGTAAGTTTGTCTCTGTTCATTCATAAGAAAAAAAATTTTTAAACATAGGATTTTCTCATACGTTACAGGTATTAAAGTGATTTACCAAAGTATGACATTTCCTCTTTTTGCCTCCCTTTGATGGCTTTTTTTCTCTCCTTGGAGTCCAGTCACCTTTCACATAATCCTGTGTTTTATAGCTATCTGTGTTGGTGTCTTATTCTACTATTGGATTGTAGACCTTTTGAAAGAAAAGACCATAAGGGCAGCTAGGTGACACAGTGAGTAAAACGCGGGCCCCGGAGTCAGGAAGACCTGAGTTCAATTCTGGCCTCAGACACTTAACACCCACACAAAAAACTAGCCGTGTGACCATGGGCAAGTCACTTAACCCCAATTGCCCTCCAAAAGGCAAAAAAAAAAAAAAGACCGTGTCTTACCTAGCATAGTGCTCTGTACACAAAAGGCGCTTAATAAATGTTGGTTGTTGTTACTTAGTGTAAGCAGTTGTATTGTAGGTTTAAGAGAAATACATGTCTGCCTATTGGTATAAATATTCAAATAAGACATCAGGCATTACCTGGGTTCAAATAGACTAAATTATTAGAGACAGACACCTTTAAGAAGTGAGGAAGGTGGCAGAAATGTGAGCAGTGTGGAACAGTGGCAGTCACACTCTGTAGATGAACTGTTTTAAGATCGGCTGTCCTTGTATAACTGCCCACACATTTGGGTCCAATTTTTACCCCAATTATCTCTGCCAGTAGTATAGAATTTATTGCTTGTTTGTTCACCCTGTGTTTTACTTTCACTGTGTGATAGTTAGAGACAGGCAACTTAAGAATTAAGATACAGTTTTTGGCTTGAATTGAGCTAGGAAGCTGAGGACTGAAAATGAATGTCAGTAAGGTTTATTTAAAATGTAAACTCTTTTATAAAGAAACCTGCAGTGAACCTCTTTGTAAACATAAGAACTCTTCTCTAATGTGACTATTCATCCTTACCCCCAAATTTGTTTCTAATTTTTAGTTAAGGATATTATGTATTCTAAAAGCAGTACATACCTGTACTTCATTTTCAGTGATTATTCACTCCTCTGCATTTCTATTAATCCCCCAAGAGAATACTACATAACGGAATGGTGTATTGGGAAGATTACTAGCTATGGAAAGAGGGCATGGGTTCCAGGAACAGCTGCTCCTGGGTAACTTGAAGCAAGTCCCGTCCTCTCTTTACCCATCTATTATATGAGAGATTAGACCAGGGCTGGGGAACCTGCGATCTCTAGGTCACACATGGCCCTCTAGGTCCTTGGGTGCGGCCCTTTGACTGAATCCAAACTTCACAGAACAAATCCTCTTAAAAAAAGGATTGGTCTGTGAAACTTGGCCTCAGTCCAAAGACCACGCCCAAGGACCTAAGGTTAGATGATCTCATAATGTCTATTCTAAATCTTACAACCCTATGAATGTTTTGAATTTGCTGTTACTTTTAGCATTTTTAGATAATACTAGGATTTATAATATTTCCTTAAGCAAATATTTATTTTATCCCTTTGTTGTCTGTGCAGGCTTTCAAAAGACCTCATCTCGATACTGCAAATCATCTTCAGTTGAACAAATTTGTATCTATTTTGGAGAAGTTGTAACTAGCTCCTAAATAATTTCTCTTGGGAATTATGAATCTGTTGCAGTTCACTGGCAGACACCTACAAGCTCACCATGACTGCTTTGTGTTCAGAATTTCCTCTTAAAGACTTCCTAGATTTGGATGTCTTGGTGGTAAGACTCCTGATTGCCAAATCTTGTGGCCTGTTTTTGGTCACCTAAGATTACATTCTGAATTGAGGGTGATGGGGAAGAGCACCCTATAGAAAACAAACCAGCTGAGATGTCTCAGTTATATAGGTTCCACTGTTTACTCAGCCTACCTAGTTTCATTCTTTCCAGGGTTTGGACAACTATGAAATATCCAAGAGTGCAGATAGAGTAGTCATCTGACAAAAGCAGGCATCCCCAACCACACAGATTACTCACTCTTGTGAGTGTGATTTGAGTTACCTGTGTTCATGCAGAATAGCATTGAGAAGGGTAGCAGGCCTATGGGAAAAAAATTGGCTCAGGCATTTCCCCTTCTGAGTTAACTTTCTTTTAACCTTCAAAGAGAACACAGGTGTGGCCTTGGACCTATTATTTTAAAAATCCATGTTTCCCCTTTAAATATTTAAACAAAATTGTAGTACCATAGGTTTTGTAAAGGTAGATCTGAGTAAATACTCTAGATTTTCAAATCAGTTGGGGATTTTTTAGTTATTGTTGCCTAGAAATAGAAGGGTTCAGAATTTCTCACTCTGCTGCTATCATAAGTAAATTATCAGTAACCAGGTTCTTATAATTGGATTAACATTTACCAATAATGTTCTAATTCATAAAAATGGTAGCAGAAGTATAATGTGGCTCCTGTCATCTGTCCATCCTCTGATCTTCAATTGCTTGAATCCCCCAAATCCTGCTAGAAATGATATTTCCAAATGCCTCTTTGCAGTTTACTTTGAAATTATTTCTGATGTATTTTTGCACACGTGGAACTTAAAAATAACTTAATTTGTCCTAGTCTAAATTAATCTTAAAAATAATATTCAGACTTTCAGAGATTATGTAAGAAAAGTATCAGAATTTGTATTTGCTCTGCTTAACCTTGTAAAATAAAATTTTACTCTGTTATTTCTCTATGTGTCTTTCACACCAGATTTTTTAAAATATTGAGGGGATGAAGTTAATTATTTTTCTGTAGTCTGTGGAAAGGCTAGGACTGAACAAACTTCAGCTTATAACTTCTGTGTATAAATTCCATAGTTTCCTGTACTTACCTGATTTCAGTTAGGTTTTCAAAAGTTTAAAAAAGAAAGAGAGAGATGCCCTCCCCAAAAAACACCTATTGTCATTTTGTCCTTCCCAGTTCAAGAAAATTGGATAAAACCATACCACGTGTACTTGTGCCTTTTGTTAACCAGAAGAGAGAACAGGTAGTTCTTTTCTCTCTAACTGGATGTGGCTCTAGGAGGCCTCAGCTATGAAAACCCAAGGGTTCTTTCTCTAGAAAAAAAGGTCTCAGGGAGGCCAGGTAGCACAGCGAGTAAGAGCACTGGCTTCAGTGTAGGGCTGACCTGGGGATCAAATCCGGGCTCAGATACTTAGCACCACATCCAGAAATAACTGGCCGTGTAACCTTGAGCAAGTTACTTAACCCCAATTGCTAAAAAAAAAAAAAAAGTCTCTGTCTCTTCATGTGACTGATATGCCTTTTTAACTTGGTTAGGGGCAGAAGAGTAAAGTAGAAATAGCACGGGACTTAGAGAAGGGATCCCAGTCTTTCCTCTGCCTAGTGCTAGCCACATGATGGGGCCTTCTTTCCTCCAGTAGCTGGTGCTTTTTGTTATACATTAGAGCATCACAGAAAGTTCGACAAGCATCTGCCCAACAAGGCTGCTGTGAGGAAAGCCCTTTATGAACACGAGGGTGTTGTGTGTTAGTGGGATCTGTTCTCACTTTCCCTGATTGTAAAAAGCAAGGGGAGAGGAGGGGAGGATCTAGAAGGATACAGGTTGGCTTTGTTGACTTTCAGTTTGCAAATGAATGTTTTAATCTTCAGAAAACAGGCACAAGATAGAAATTGCCTTTAACAATATCCCCCCAAAAATCCAGAAGTTTTCAGGAAAGGGATACAACTGAGCATGCTGCTGTTCCTGCCTGAACTTCCGTTACCCAAACCATAAAATGAAATTGTTGGGCCAAATGGGTGGATTTCTAAGCCTCCTGCAGAAAGGCATGGTCATGCTTGATTTACAGAGCAGGGCATCAGAGCACATGGGGTTCTAGGTAAGGCTCGTTTGTGTCCCCTGTAAGTGTTGTCTTCATCCTCGAAGGGAGAAAAATACATGAACTTTTAATAACTCACTGGCAAGGCTACACATTTATTATGTGCCAAGTATTTATACTTACTACCTCATCTTCACAGTAACCTATCTGGAAGGTAGGTGCTATTATGATCCCCGTTTTATAGATGGGGGAATAGGCAGAGTGACTTGCCTAAGGTCACACAGCTAGTAAATTTCTAAAGCTGGATTTGAACTAAAAGTTTTCCACACTCCAGGCCCACTGCTCTATTCACTGTGACACCCAGCTGGCAGGGGTTAAACTTAAAAGATTTTGCTTTGGGGAGGGGGGGGAGCGTAGGACAATTGGGGTTAAGTGACGTGCCAAGGTCAAACGAATAGTTTTTTTTGTGTGCGTATTAAGTGTCTGAGGCCGGACTTGAGCTCAGATCCTCCTGACTCCAGAGCTGGTGCTCTGTTTGCTACACCACCTCGCCGCCCTGAAACTTAAAAGATTTTAAATGGAGGTTGGAAGGGTGGCGAGGTGGTACAGCAAATAGAGCACCGGCCCGGGAGTCAGGAGGACCTGAGTTCAAATCCAGCCTCAGACACTTAATACAAAACTAGCCATGTGACCATGAACAAGTCACTTAACCCTGATTGCCCTACCTTCCCCTCTCCAAGAAGCAAAAAAAAAAAATAGAGGTTGGAGAACTGTTTGTCAAAACTCACCTTTACTTCTCCTGTGTTGCTGACAACCCTCTCCTTGGCCTTCACACAATAAAGGAGGTGGTACGGTTAGACTCAGCAGAGCTGGGATTTGGGCCCAGATTCCTTGATTCCAAATCCACTCTGGTCCAGGTACCGGTCACAAACTCAGCTTTGGGTCAGGTTGGCTCTGACCTCCCAAGTCCCTGACAGGAGGTACCCATGGAAGAGGATGGAAGTCAAGGGTCAGGCTACTTCACATTTTGCTGTCTTGCCAGTTTCACTTCCGGGGTTTACAAGCAAGAAGAGAACACAGCAGTAAGAGGGACTAGGTCTCCGTTTTGACTGGGCAAGTGCTGATCCCGCATTCTTGTCACCTGCTTTCCAGATCCAATCTTTGTGTACAATGAAGTACAGTTACCTCAGGTATAATGAACAATCAGAGGAAATGGGCTTCTTGGTAATTCCTTGAAATCTATCCTAGTGCCTTAAGGATTAAAAAGTACATTACACACATAAAGGAAGTCCTAAGTCAGGCTCCTCCAACTCATTCCTGCCACCAAGGGCTGGACAGGGCTGTTCACATCTCTTGGATGAGCAGGGGGTCACCAACTACAATCCTTTCAGTAAGATAGCAGACCACAAGGCCTTGCTGTGTGCCCTGCCAAGGCATTCTCAGGAATCCTGAGCCTTCCTGGCCCTCTCTCCAGTTAGAACCTGTGAGCTTGAAAAGAGATGCTGTCTCCCTTTTCTCTGTTTCCTCAACATTTAGCATAGTGTTGGACACATAATGAGTGCTCAGTGATGTTTTTTAATTCATTTATTAAATCCATTTGGTCCTTCCAACAACCCTGTGATGTCCATACTGCAAAAATTGGTATTCGTATTTTACCAGGACCTTGAAGCTCACATTATGTGATAAGCCTAGGGTCACATCACTAGTAAATATCAGAAGGGCAGCAAGGTGGTACAGTGAATAGAGCACCGGCCCAGAAGTCAGGAGGACCTGAGTTCAAATGCGGCCTCAGACACTTAACACTAGCCGTGTGACCTTGGGCAAGTCACTTAACACCAACTGCCTTGCCCTTCCCCTTCCAAAAATCAAAAACAAACAAGTTAGTAAATATCAGAGGTAGAATTCAAAACCACATCTTTCCTAGAAGCTGGAGAGGACCTTGGAGACCATCTGTCTAGTTCAACCCTTTATAAAATGAGAAGCCTGAGGACCAAAGAGGTTAAGTGATTTGCCCAAGGTGGCAAAGGTAGGCAGGCAGTGGCTAAGATAGGTTAAAGGTGAGGATTTAAACTCAGATCCTGTGACTCCAAAATTTGGTATACTCCTCACACCAGACCATGCCTTCAGACAGCTAAAAGGAGAAACCAGAGTTAGCCATAAGGAAGAAAGCCAGAGGAAAAGCTACTTTGAGGTTTGCAAACAAGAAATAAAGACAATGGAATCATTTTCCTTAAAATATATAACAGGTATCTTTCCTTAAAATAGAATTGGACCATACCTGTCCCACAGGATTAGGTATTTGATGGAATCCTTTGAGTTTAATTGAAGCTATGGAATGGAATGGCAAAAAAACCTGGCCTGGGAGTCAGGAAAGTTAAATTCTGATTTTAACTCTTTTGCTAACCCTGCGTTTGGGCAAGTTTCTCTCTGACCATTAGTTTTCTCAGGTTGAATTAGATCAGAAATCCTTAATATGGGGCTCAAAGTCTTCCCCCAGGAAGAGTTAATAGATATATTTCAGAAAACCTGTGGACGTGGATAGAAAAAAAAAATTAGATCCTTATTTCAATGTAATTGCTTTCTTTTTTTGTTGTTCTATGTATTTTATGAATTTAAAAACATTAATCTGAAAAGCAATCCATAGACTTCACTAGACTGCCAAAGGGCTCCATTGCACGCACATTCACCCCACAAACAGTTAATAATCCCTGAACTAAATGATCTCTTAGGTTCCCTTTCTGTTGTGAGATTCTATGGTCCTGTAAATATTCTTTCCCCTTCCATTCTGGGTCAAAGTTGCATACTTTTGAAAGAGAAAACCAAGCTTTTCTGTCATTCTGGTTACTGAGTAAAAACCTTTCCCCCGTTACTTGTAACTCCCTTCTGTAGAAAAGGCCTTAAGGAACAAATCCAGTCCCACTCAGATCCTGAGGCTTGATCTGAAACTATTTCCCCTGCAATTTTCTCTGTAAACTGCTTGCCTTCTGCCAGGCAAGAGACCCAGTTGGATCAAAGCTGTCGTGGACACATGACCTCAGGAACAGTTAACAGCAGGTCTGTAAATAGTACCTGAGAAATGTTGAACACTAATACTCCAAGAAATTTGAACCCACTGATAACTTCCCTCTACACCTCATTTTCTGAACACACATTCTGCTGTGCACCTTCCGTCCTGCCCTCCTTTCCAAACCCAATTTAAAAAACCACCACTGTTTCCTTCTCCCCTAAAGTCATTCACATACACATACACCCCTCTACAAATGTAGGTCAAGACGAAATACCTGCCCACAGTGATTCTCCTTAGTTGCCCTCAATACCACTTTGAGCATACTGAAAGTTTGTTCATTCTCACTGATCACATTAGTTGTACTAATTTCAGTCCTTTCCACTTGGCATCAGATACCTAGGGTGTCCAGGGATCTCTTGTTAGGGATGTCGGAGGTCAGAGCCACCTTGACCCAAAGCTGAGTTTATAACTAGTATCTAGGAGCAGTGAAAAGGTTACTACTGCATTTGGAACCCAAGAACCTGGGCCCACTTCCCAACTCTGCTGCTTACAAGCTGCGTGGCTTTGAAGAAGTCATTGAATAATCTTTCTGAGCCTCTAAAATAAGAGGATTGGGCTAGGTTATCTCTCCTGTCTCTTTCAGCTCTAAATCTAAGAATTACTTTTCACCCCACTAGTCCCCACAGAAGTTATCTACTTGCAGCAATGAATGGATGATGTAGGATTATTTTTTTTTCCCAAAGAATTTACCATTACTAAATGGCTTAATGTGTTTTATATGTAACCAATATTTTGACAGGGAGGTGGGCAGTGGATAGAGTCATTTTAGAAAGATCAACTACCCTACCTTCCCCCCTCCAAAAAGGAAAAAAAAAAAGAATCCATAGTGTATGTGTTTTTAAAATTTTAGTTCAAGTCTTTTTATTGTTGAGTAGGAAACATGACACTTTCTCCTAGCTGGTATGGGTGTGCCCAGGTGTTGTCTGTCCTGGGTTCACATTGCTCCAGGAATGCTGTCTTAGATAGCACCTTCTTGCAAGGTGTGAATTTTTTGCCATTTACAGTACTTGTTGCACCATTGACACAGGTGGATGATAGCTGATTACATGGCTGACTCTTCATGTCCCCGTTTGGGATTTTCCAGACAAAAATACTGGAGTGTTTTGCCATTTCTTTCTCCAGCTCATTTTACAGATGAGGAAATTGAGGCCAACAGGATTAAGTGACTTGCCTAGGGTCACACAGTAAGTGTCAGGTTAAATTTGAACTCAAGATTACTCTTCCTGACTCCAGGCCCGCATTCTGTGCATTATGGCTCCACCTAACTTCCAGTTCATACACCCTGTCTATATTCATGAAGGAGGTGGGAGTAGGGGGGCAGAGAAAGAGAGAAACTAAGGCACAGGCTAGAGAGAGGGGAGGAATACACAGAAACACTTTGTTCCCTAGCGGCTGGATCGACAGCAAAAGGAGGCAGCAGTTACAATAAGGCTGGACCAGCAGAGATATGATGTGGAGACCTCTCCCCTTCCCCACCATGGTGCAGGCCCAAAGATTGAAGGGCCAGGTCTCACCTGCAAGCGTGTGGGGGGAGGGGGTGTGTTGGGGTTGGGGGAGGGGGGGCAGATGTACTGTATGGTGTCTAAAAAGTAGGCCTCAACATAACCCTGAATTCTTTTCCCTTCCTAGTTGGGGAGGCTTATTCAGGTGTTTGTTAATGTAATGTTCAGTCATTTTTCAGTTGCATCTGACTTTTTGTGACCCCATTTGGAATTTTCTTGCCAAAGATACTGGAATGGTTTGCCATTTCCCTCTCCAGTTCATTTTACAGATAAGGAAACTGAGGCCAGCAGGCTTAAGTAACTTGCACAGGGTCCCATAGATTGTAAATTTCTGAGGCCAGATTTGAACTCAGGAAGATGAGTCTTCCCTGCACCAGGCCCAGTGTTCTATCCACTGTGCCACTAAGGGGTCTCATATAGGTCCCTGGAGAAGGTAAAAAGCCCACAGGAAAGAGAAAAATGTGTTGACTATTTATGGACTCAAGTATGATTCAACAAATTTCTTGTGGATTAAATAAAACCTGTCCCATATTCAATTCAACAAATGTTTATTAGGCCTGTGCTTTGGGTCAAAAAGAATGATAGGAGCTAAGGATACAAAAATAAATATAAAATAATCCCTGCCTCCAAGGAACTGATATATTCCTAATTAGGTTAACCTAAGTGTTTGTGTGGGAGCTAAGGTTCTAAATTCTTATGTTCCTGCAGACAACAGAGATAATCAGTAACCGTGAAGCCCCCAGTCCAATGTGAGACCAGGGTCACTAATTTAAATCATTCATATTTTCTGTTTAGTCTTGTGGTTTGTTTTTATTAAAACCACTTAAAAGGAATCACTAAAAAAAATTTTTCAGACCATCTGAAGCCATATGCTTAGGTGTTATTTAAAGAATCCATGAGATTGGACCTCTTCATGAATCATAACAGAATGCCACCACGTCAGCCAAGTGTGGTCATCTGGTTCAGAGGGTTCCAGATGTCTTTCAGAAACAAAAACTGATCTGAAAACCCCAGTGTGAACAGTGATGTAGGATGGTTATAATGTTAAAGCAGCTTCCTGGTTTTAAATGAAGTTCATATGCACGGCCCCAGTTTTATTTGTTGCTCTGGGGAGGGGCAGTTTTGGTTATTTTTTTAGCTGAGACCCAAAGAAGAGAATGAGAATGAAGAGAGAATATGTGTGTGTACACATATTAATAGTGCGGCAAGCAGATTGGGCAACCGGCCTCTGTTCCCACATAGTAACTTCTATTCGATAAGATGGGAACACTGTAAACAATGTCAGGCTTCCAAGCTGTTTACCTTCATGCTTTGTTAACTTGTCCTCTGAAAATTCTGAGCCACGTCTTCATAACAGTTGAGAGAAGACAGAGAAAAGTCTATGGGCTTCTGGCTTAAGTGAGCAGTTAAATGGTAGCTGAAGATGGTTATTTACCACAGAGGTCTTCAGATGCCTGGGAGGTTGTAAGAACAAGGGCAGCAAGGACCATATGTTCCCTAAACTTTGCATCATTGCCCCTTCTCTGACAGTGCTCTGTGTGCCCAAAGTATAGTTGTTGATTTGAATTGACTTAGCAAAGGCAGAATAAGTGTGGGGTGCTGGGAAGAATGCTGAACATGGAGTCAGCCCTAAGCTCAGGCCCTGGCTGTGACATTACTTGGGTGGACCTTCAGCTTTTTCCTCTGTGACTCAGAAATAGAATAGTGAACATGCTCTACACTGTCAGATGGGATGGTTTTGTTTAACTGGTTTTCTCCCTTGGTGGGGGTACAGCAAGGGGTGCATATTGGGAAATGACTCTTTTTTTTTTCAAATCTGCAAAACTTTTTTTAAGCCATAAATTGTGTGGAATAGTCTCCACAAAGTCTATATAAATGAAACTATTAGCAAATCATTTTATTTTTGTGTTTAACTACATCAATACTTAATAAACACTTGATAAATGCTTGTTGATAATACAATTTAAAATCGAATACGTGTATGGTCTGCTTGACAGGGGTTTTGTAAAGAGAGTACTTTGAAGCCTGCCGTAGAAATATAAGGAGTGGTTACATGTAATGGCAAGTAAAACCTCTTGCATTGGTTCTGTAGGGATACTCCTTTGTAAAATGGTGGCACCTTTATTTCTGTCCTCTGTTTCTAAATGGCTAAAATAACCCCAGATCCTTCCTATCATACTGTGGTCCTGCCTGCCTTTTCCTCTTGTTCCTTACAGTCTCTCTCTCTCTTTCTCTCTCTCTCTCCCCCCTCCTCTCTCTCCCTCTCTTTCTCTCTTTATTCCCCCCTTTCTCTCTCTCCATATATATATACACACACATATATATACTTACACACATACATACATACATATATGTGTGTATATATATATATATATATAAATGTATAATATATATGTATACACACATACATCAAATGGATGAGAGTTTATATCCAGAGTTCTTGGAAAGTAAAACCATGTACTCTTCTCTTCCCTACCCACTCCATTAAATCCTGCCTAAATTATCCTACCAAAGACAGTAGAGAGACTGAGCTCTATCCAAATGCCATGCCTGCAAAAAGCATTCATTACCTTTCTTAAACTGACCTCCAGGGATAGGTAGCGCTTTTAATCTAATTGGGGGGAGAGGGAGGGGTTTAAGCCAAACATTTTTCTTTAAAATATGGATAGATAGATATACATATATCTATAGACATAGATATCAGGGTTTATGTCACTCAGTCGATGAGCATTTATTAAGACCTACTATGTGCCAGGCTCAGTGCTAAGTACTGGGGATGCAAAGAAAGGTGAGAAACAGTCCTTGTTCTCAAGGTGCAAAGAGAATGGGAGAATGACTCGCAGACACCCGCATACAAACAAGGTATAGACAGAATGAGTTGAGAAGAAAGACATTGATGTTAAGGAGGACTGGAAAAGGCTTGCAGGAAGCCAGAGAAGCTAGTCCTGAGCTGGTGCATCTTCTAAGAGCTTCAGAACTCTCATAGTCTCACGTTATTATCCCTGACAGCACCGACTTTGTGTTATGAAATCTTAGCCTAATTGTGATCTGAAAAAGCACCAAGCTAGTTTTCCAACTGAATTCTGTTCCTGATTAATATTTCTTAAGCTATATAAAAAAAAAATAAGTTGTAATTTGGCCTTAGTGTATCAATAATGTGATTCACTAATCCAAAGAAACTCCCAAATATACATGGACCCAATAAATTCCCCCCAAAAAACCCACCACATTCTGTGCTCTCCCTTAACTCTGATTTTTTAGATTTACATTTACTTCTAATTACTTTTTTTTCTGTTATTGAGTAAATGATCAGAAAAGTTAAAGTTCTACCAGTGACTCAAACTGGCTTACTTAACTAAGCAAAGAGAAAGGTGATCTCAGGCGAGTACTCTCTTTAAATCCCTGCTGGAATGATGGCACACTTTGATGTGACCCACTTTTGAGAGAAGAAGGGGCCCTGGGATTTAGGATGGTACATACCCTGTGAGACAGTCACTGCACTGCTTGATTTTTCTTCACTGCACACTTGTTATAGGTTGAGGGGCAAGGGCTAGAGTGAGATGGGTCAAGAAATAACTAGTACCCAGTGTGGCTAGGTGGCACAGTGAATAGAGCACCTGGAGTCAGAAGGACCTGAGTTCAAATTCAGCCTCAGACACTTGCCACACTAGCTGTGTGACCTTGGGCAAGTCACTTAACCCCAACTGCCCTGCCTTCCCCCCTCCAAAAAGCAAAAAAAAACAACAACAAAATCTAGTACCCAAAAAAGACGTAAATAAAACTTTTTTTTTTTAATCCACATAAAATTACCTATTTCTTGTAATAGACAAAAGTATAATTACACTACAATTCTCTAGCTGCCTTTAATTATTGTTTCCTATTTGGGGAATTTGTTTTGGCACAAAAGAGTTCCTAGAGGCATCCTGGTTTAGTGGATAATGAGAGACTTAGATCCAGGAAGACCTGGTGACAGGGCACAATGGAGAGAGCACTAGATTTGAAGTCAGGAAGTCCTGAGTTCAAATCCTGACCCCAAGACTTACTGTGTGGCCCTGGGCAAGTAACCTGACCTTTCTGGGCCATGGTTTCCTCATCTGTAAAATGAAGGAGTTGGACATAATAGTTTCTAAGGTTTCTTCCAGCTCAAAATTGATGACCCTATGATCCAGATCCTGCCTTTGACTTTACCAGTTGTGTAAGTCTAAGTAAGTCACTCACTCTCTACTAAATCATATTGTTCAGTCATTTTTCAGCTGTGTTCAATTCTTTGTGACCCCATTTTGGGTGTTCCCTTGTTTTTTGCAAAGACACTGGAGTAGTTTGCCATTTCCTTCTCCAGCTCATTTTACAGATTAGGAAACTGAGGCAAACAGTTAAGTGACTTGCCTAGGGTCACATAGTAAGTGTCTGAGGCCAAATTTGAACTCGGGTCTTCCTGACTCCAGGCTCAGTGTGCTATCTACCATGCCACCTAGCTGCTCTTAAAATCCACATTCCATATATAAAGAGCTTGTTCCCACTTCACTAAGGGCCCTGTGGAGATGCTTTTGTCCTAAGCTATTCTGGAAGTTGGGGCAGAAATTCTTTGTATTCCTCTTCCTGTACTTTGGGGGAAGAAAGGAGTTAAATTCTGCACTTTCTTAGCCTGATCTGCAAGACCAGAATCCAAACTGTAGCATCCTGAAGCTTGCACATGGTAATTACAGAACATCATTGATGATCCTTGTCACGGGACTTTGAATAAGCCAAATTAGAAAATGAGAGAGACTCACCTTGATGGTGAAAAGGAACACAAGAATTACACCTAAAAGACTGTGGGAAATATTTTGGAAACTGTTAAGGAAAAACAAAAAGTTTTGTATGAATGTGTAGCCCTGGTCCTAGAGCCCGCTGGTATGGGACTTCCTCCTTATCAGTGAAGATGAAGTCCCTGCCCTGGGGGAGGAGGGAGAGGGAGTGACTGAGAGGCAAGAGCTTCAGTTCTCAGCCAGCACCCCCTCTTTGGACTCTACAAACAGTAGGCCTCTTTCTGGACCTGCCAAGTGAGAGGCTTCTTTGAATGTAGAAGTTAGAACAGGCCAACCCTACTTTAGGCTGCTGAAGAAAAAGATTCTGGGAGGATATGACTGGGTCAGGCAGAGCTCCTTTCCTAATCATGTCCCTCTCCCCAGCTTGCTGCTCTAGAGACTTCAGGGAATTTCCCCCAGGTGAGATCAGGACACTCTCTCAGTTAGCTCCCTCTCAATGGGGAGAGCTCCTTTATTTTGTATTGTCTGGTATATATTCCCCTACGTAAACCTTCTTTGATTTCTGTTTTGCTATCATTTGGATAAATGTATTTCTTTTCTTTTTTTTTTGTTTTTGTTTTGTGGATTTCTTTTCTTTTCTCTATTGTGGAACTGGGATTAGGTGGGGAAGAGGTTAAACCTTGGCTATAGATCTTGGGGTCCTCCTTCCCCCCACATGTGATAAAAACTTAGCTCATACTCCCTAGATCAGTAATATTTAAGAGAACAGATAGAGATGTCTAGCCAGGTACCCCCTCTCTCTGAAGAGAACAGAGTGGTGGCCTAAGTCCCACCTTTCTGCTTCCCCTCCCGGCAGGAGAAGGGTGGAGGAGGAAGAGCCTGAAGATGGCCATTCTGCCTCCCTTCAAGCCAACCCAAGGATAACTAACTGTCCTCACCAAACATGAGGTGGGGCCCACCACCATTCTCTCTACTCTTATCACTACATACGTACCAAAAAGCAACTGAAACCTCAGTAACACAGGAGCTCCCACTCATGTCCTGTTGGCTGAGAACAGAAATTACAGAAAAATAAACTACAGCCAGCTATTTTTACAACAGGAGACACAATGCAATGGTTAGCATTTTTTTTTAATAGTATAACTGTTTAGTCCTTTTGAAGCTGTATAAAGGGAATTGAATTTCGGTCCCCTTTTTGTGGTCTCAGAAGGATTGCCCATATACGTGTACGTATTCTGGAAGCTCCTCTTTTCCTCTTTCCTTCCAATAAGCTATTGTTTCAAGGACTGTTCCCACATAAGTTCATTTCAACCCGACACTCTCCTGGAAGTCATAGTTCTTGAAGAGTTGTTCTCCCATCGTTTTTTGTTTTTGTTTTTGCTTTTTGGAGGGCAGTTGGGGCTAAGTGACTTGCCCAGGGTCACACAGCTAGTTTTGTGTTGTATCTGAGGTAGGATTTGAACTTGGGTCCTCCTGACTCCAAGGCTGGTGCTATATTCACTGTGCCACCTAGCTGCCCCTTGTTCTCCTCTTGCTGGAGAGGGAATTCCTGCCTCAGCTGGGGCATCCCTCTAACCCACCCTGATTAACTTCATGGAGCAGTCCACTTAGAAGAGTGCCCTCCACCCAGCTTTGTCTCAAGTCCTCAGAGCCCAGCTCCGGCCAACTTTTCCTCCTCTATTCACAGGCCTTTGGAGTTAGTGCCGCCCTTACACACACACACACACACACACACACACACACACACACACACACGCACACACACACACACACACACACACATCAGCACAAGGGGTGTATCAATGTTATTAAACCCCACAATGGCCACTTTGTCTTGGCTGCTTTTGGTGCCCAAGAATCCCAAAGTACATCCTCACCCTTGGGCCTGGGTTTCATAACCAAACATAAAGACAGCAGTGTTTTCCTCAGCCAGATACACAAGGGTGGCCTGGGGGCATTTTTATGGAGAAAATTCAGAACTGGAAGAGACCTTCTGGAACTCCTGAGCCAACCCCCATACCTCAACAAGAATTCACACTACCTATTTAGCATAGGCTGCTTGCTCTGACTGTTCCAAAGGTTTCAAGTGATTATAAAGGCTTATTTCTGAAACCAGACTATGAGTTTCTTGAAGGGAAGGGTTTTATAACCTAGGTGGCAAAACTTAGAGTCAAGACAAACTGAGTTCAAATCCTGCCTCAGACACTTAGCAGCAGCCATAACCCTGGACAGTTCCCTCAAACCAGACCTGCACAACTTGCCCATAGATAAGGGCCAAAATTAAAACAGGCTAAATGTCTTGGGGCTGCAGATAGGTAAGACTAGAGACAGACAGACGAAGGTTGGGTGCCATGGGCCGTGTGACAAATGGGAGCGTGCGCAGTGGCAACCCAACATTTTTCACTGGACCCTAAAATGTTTTGGCAGGCCGCAAGCAGCCCGGACCTGACTTAGACTGTCTGGGCCTGGATTTCCTCATCTAGGCAATGGAAATCTTGCATTTTTCTGGGTTGTTGTGAGGATCAAAGCACTTTCCAAACCTGAAAACCTTATATAAATGCAGCTGTTGTTATTATCTACCACAGTGCTCAGTACTGAGATGGGCACAAGATAAGCGTTATTAAAAATACTGGTGGAAACTGGAAAGGAATCCAAAAGGACTGAGTGAAATGTGAAGATTATTTCAAGTTCTTTGGGGCTGCCCTTTGCCTTAGAGAAGCTCTGGGAAGCTGACAAGGCAGCATAAGATGGGAAGTAAAGACAGAACCCGGGCTTATCTTCTGTGCAAACTTGGGCAAGACCTTTGGCCTCTCTGTGCCTGTTTCCTCATCTTTAAAATGGTCTAAATGTCCTCAGAAGTCCCAATTCTAGATCTATGATCTTTTCCCAGCATTGACCAGGAATGCTCCAATACAATAAATAACCTTGCCCTCAGTCTTCTCTTCTCCTCTACTTTCTGACGTCACAGTTCCAGGAAGATACAAAAAATGGCTCCTGTGATGCCCAACTTGGTCTTTCCTCTGGATATTGAAACAGTTCCATGGAACAAATCCCAAGATGAGACCAGAATGGGGTTGTGGGCCTTGTTTACAGTTTCTGTCTAAAGGTTTCATCTGAAGTCAGTCAGCAAGCATTTATTAATCACTTATTAATTAATGTGTCAGCCCTTGTAATAAGCACGTGGATATATAAAGAAAAGCAAAAATCACTGCAAACCTGGCATCCTCAGGGTTTCGTTCCAAACCAGCCAATGAGGATTTGTCCCAACAGGTCTCCCCAGAGTTGTTCTTTCCAGAAACCCTGAGGACCAAGACTGGCTGGTACAGAGCTCTGGAGATAGGTGATAGTTCCTATATAAACCCCTTCTTGAAGATTCCTTAAAGCAAATTCAGCTGGTGTGTCACCAGCCAAATGATGATTCATGCACAAATGCTGAGCTGTTGCCATTTTAAGTGATTATATTCTTATTAATAAATCCAACCCAGCCAACAGACTCACAGCATTGAACGGTTAAAATAAACCATAGCTAGAACTGTCAGGAAGCGCATGATACCGTAGCAACACCAAATAAAACATCTGAGGAGCCAGGAGATACATCCGCATTCACTCACCAAAGCCCGCATCCTGAGTATGTTGGACACTGGCTTTGCAAAGACTCCAGGGTTGGGATATCTGGAATGACAGATGAAAATGTAATGATAGATTTCTGAGGAATAATATCATCTTGGCCTTCTTGTGTAGGAAGACCTAATGGGTCTGTTACATCTCTAATGGTAGTGAGTCACTTCAGAGCTTTGAGGGAGCTCATGGTACTGGGGCCACAGTGACACTATTGGACTGAGTCTCAACTTCCCATGTCCCTTCTGTACCTGTGTGAGTAAAGAACATTGAGAGATTCAATCGATGTTTATTTTTTATATGTAATGTTTATTATATGTGATGCACTATGCTAGGACTGGGGACAAACAAGAAGTGGTCCCTGCACTCAGTTTACGATCTAGGAAGGATAATTAAACGTGTACAATTAGAAACATGCCTAAAGAAGAACTCATTTTGGGGTAAGGTAAGTGTACTATATAGAATGCTGGGCCTGGAGTCAGGAAGACTCCTCTTCCTACTAGCTGTGTGACCCTGGGCAAGTCACTTACCTATTTGCCTCAGTTTTCTCATCTGTAAAATGAGCCAGAGAAGGAAATGGCAAAAACACTCCAGTACCCTTGCCAAGAACACCCCAAATGGGGTCAGGAAGAGTCGGAAATGACTGAAAACGACTGAAACAAGAAGTGCAAGTGCAGGCAAGGGTTTTTGGAAGAGCTGAGATGTGAGTTGGCCCTTCAAACAAGTGTCTCTAGATACTACAACGTCTTTATCTCATCTTGGTCCAAAGCTTGTCAAGATTCTAGGTACCAAGGTGTAAGCCAACTGAGTCTGCATTGGCTGATGGAGGTAAATTTATAGAACAGAGAGACTACCCAAACAAATGTGCCCATAATGGGATTTGAATTGTTCTGGGATCAGAGAATGAAGCCAGAGTCCCAAGGTCAGTGTCCAGGCTTTGCTAATCCCATTGTGGGGCACGGGTCTTAACACTGCTGATTTCTCCTTCTAGATCTGGCTTTTTGCTTTGTGGAGTTTCCCTGAAAACAGAATATCAGAGTGAGGAGGGCTTCCTCCCGCTTCTGCCATTTATGAGGTGTGTAACCCAGGACAAATCACTTCTCCTCTCCCGGGCCTCAGCTGCCCCATCTACAAAATGAGACTCCTGAACTTTAATAATATTGCCAGGGATTTAGGGGAGTTCCCCCACCCAATCAGCTTGATGAACTTACTCAGTGTTCAACTTCGTCCTAGACTTTTGAAAATATCTCCCCATGGAGAGGAAATGAAAATAGAGAGATATGAGCGAGCGCACACGCACGCGCACACGCACACACACCCATTGGCACCTTGTCGAAAGAATATATTATATATATATGAATATATAGATATATAGATAAATCTATACATATACACACATACACACGCCCCCATTGGCACCTTGTTGAGAGGATTAATGATATATAACTAAATATATTTTATATAAATATACAGATAAATCTCTTTATATGTACACAGATATGTATGTATACACACACATACCCACTGGCACCTTGTTGAGAGAATTAATGACACATGAGTAAATATCAGTAACTGACTAGGGCTTTCACCAGGATAAACTGGTTGGGTTGAATTCTTGGGTCCGTGGCTTCTTGTAGGAGAAGCCACCCTTTTGTCTGGCCTACAAGATTAAACACTTCCCCCTTTCCTACCTTTCTTAAGGTCGGAGGGCACAGAATATTGAAGGGAGGGGAGTTCTCCTTCACACCTTTGGCAAGAAGGGAAGGGATGGCAGCATGCTTAGGGGAGAATCTTCATTCCAAGCTTAGTTCTCCTTGGGGAAGAAAAGTCTTTGGCCTTTAAGAATGGAATTCCAGCTGTCAAGAAGCAGATGGTGATGGGATTTGGAGGGATAAGAGATCACACATCATATTTTCAGGTGAAAATCAGGCAAAATGTAAATGGGTGACAGCTAAAATTTAAAAAATCTCTCATATTTGATCAAAAGAGAAAATGAAATATACTTTTCCCTGAAATAAATTACATTCTCTTGAGAGAGACATTATGTACACATATAAATATTTACAGAAGATAAATAAAATGGATACAAAATTAATTTTGGTAGAGAGACATTAGACTGGAAGGGGATTAAGAAAGGTCTTATGTAGGAGGTAGAATATGAGCTGAGCTTTGAAGGAAACTAGGAATTCAAGAGACAGAAGTAAGGAGGGAGGGCATTACTGGCAGGGGACACAGCCTGTGCAAAGGCCCATATATAGAAAGATGGAATACAGAATGTGAGGAGTGAATTAAGTAATAAGCCTAAAAAGGTAGGCTTCAAACACCCCAAGAAGGACTTTAAATGCCAAACAGGAACCCCTAGGGGAGTGACATGCTATGTGGGACTGTGCTATGGGAATATACCTTTGGCAGCTGTGTGAAGGATGGATTGAAAAGAAAGAAAGCCGAGAGACCCATTAGAAGGCTATTGAAAATTCAGGGTCTAAAAAAGGAGTGATTGGTGGGTATGGAGAGATATGGGATGGGTGTGAGAGAGATCAGTGAGATTTGGCAATTATTTGGATTTGTTGTTTGTCCTTCATTCTTGAAGAGGATCGTGACATCAGGAAGGTGATGCCATGACCTGGAAGTGAATAGGATTTAAGTGAGGCAGGACTGTGCAAAGTCACCAGCCTCACTCTCTCCTCCAGAACCATCTGGATCCAATGGCTAGATTCCTTGGTCCCAGAACTTTCTGAAAGTGGGGGGTAATGACATCCCTCTGATCAATGAAGAACCAAGGATGATCGTCCCTTTCTTAAAGTATGTCTGCCTCACCCCACAGCTATATAAGGGCATGTCTGAATTGTCTTGCTAGAGAAGAGATAAGGTCAGGAACCATTATCTCATTCATCTTTTTCTCCCCAAAAAAGATAACCGTATAGAAGGAGTTCAAGGAAAAAAACATGCGTGAGTGAATTATTTTATGAGCAAAAAAAACCACACATTAACCAGCAGCTTGTATTTGAGCCACTAGAAATTCCTTTTGTAGCTGGACCCCAAATAACTGGACCAGAGTGGTGGCCGTTGCCAGATTAACAGATGGCCCCTGATCATTTCTATTGCCCACCGCCCCCCTCCATTCAGGAGCTTGTAATTCCTTAATCTATAAAGCCAGGTGGCATGGGTAATGCCGAAATGCTGCAATCTGCTGGACCCGCTCTGAGAGACAGCCCTTTGGCAGTTCATCCCCTGAATCCCCATCCCCACCCCACCTCGGATGCTGATCCTAAGAGGATCTGGGAGTCAGGCAGGTAGGTGCTGATTTACTGAGCTGTGCAGAGATGGAGGGTACTTTAAAACAGAGACTGGGTGCCCAGAGCAAAGACTCAAAGGAATGGTGCCCTTCTATTTCTTTTGTTGTTCAATCATTTCAGCGGTGTCCAACTCTTCATGAAACCATTTGGGTTTGGGGCTTTTTTTTTTTTTTGCAAAGATAATGGAGTGGTTTGTTATTTCCTTCTCCACCTCATTTTATATATGAGGAAACTGAGGCAAACAGTGTTAAGTGATTTGCCCAGGGTCACACAGTTACTAAGTGTCTGAGGCTAGATTTGAACTCAGGAGTCCAAACAACTGAGTCCAGCCCAGTGCTCTATCCATTGTACCACCTAGCTGGAGCTCCCTGCCTTTTTTTTAGGAGGACATAATTTCATGCCTTCATAAAGCCAACCAGTCCATTACCCTGCCTCCACTGAAAGGGTTTGAAGAGATGGGATGGGTGTGAGAGAGATTACGAGGATAGAATCAGCAAGATTTGGCAATTACTTGGATATGTGGGGCAAGGAACAATGAGGAGTGGAGGATGGCTATCCCTTTCTTGAAGTATTTCTTCTGCTTTAGCATTTCCTTAAACCTCACCAGTGGGCAAGATGCCATGACCTTGGCGGTTAGACTACCTGGCAGAAAGCAGCGGTGTAGTGGGAAAAGCAGAAGAAGTAAGGTGAACACCAGCTCTTGCAAGCTGTGTAAACTTGGGCAAGATATTTCATATCCCTGGGCCTTGATTTCCTAACCTGCCAAATGGGGATACTCATTTTTATTTTATCTATCTCCTAGAGTTGTGAGATTTTGTAAAGATGTATCGAAATTATCATTTAAAAGTATAATTATGTCATATTATAATTATTTTGTAAAGAGATAAAACCCTGGAAGTTCTTCCTGGGGTCTAACCTTTATCCATTCTCCTACGGTTCAGACAGCTGCTATATAAAATCAGAAAAGGGGGAGAGGTTGGTATGGACAAAGACCCTCCTGGCACCCCTGCCCTTACAGGACCTTCCTTTGGCCCTGTGTAATGTTAATGGGATATAAGATCTTCCCTACCCATTAACAGGCCTCAGGTGGAGCCCATTAAGGGAAGCTTGCTTAGGGGAGGCTTGCTTGTAGGAAGGCTTTCACACTTTTTGTTAATTTCTAATTTGGCACTGAGTCAGGAGGGTTGTGATACCCTCTGGCTCTAAAAAGAGTATAGATACTCTGAGGTTAGCATTTTGCTTTGGGGCTCACTCATTGGAAGAGTGTTCTTGAGAAGTGACCAGATGAGACTCTGTGTAGCCATCGACCCTCCCCACACACACACACTTTGAAAAACCCAGATCTTGGTGCTTCTCTCTATGGCAACTATCTATGTATTGCCTTGGTCAGACAGTTGGATCTGTCTGTTGATCTGTGCTAATTACTCAGACAGTCAGAAGCCCTGTCTGTTGGTCTTTATTTCTCTGCTTGTGTTTTCTCTATTTTCTTTGCTTGTATTTTCGCTGAAGTTCAGGGTGCTGACTTTTCCCCTGAACTGAAGAATGTAATTAAAAAGATTATTGACCCCTTAAACAGCTATCTTTCCTAGTAAAGCAGATCTAAGAACCTGTGTTAGCAGCCATCCTGGGGATGCCAGTGTGGTTGCTACTGCACCCTGCTGTGTTATCTTCTAGTCAACTGATATCTCATTGGGACCCATGAAAATATCTCTCTTAGGACTGTCGCCTCCTCAGAATACATAAGATCAGAGTTGGAAGGGGTTTGAGAGGTTGTTTAGTTCTACTGATACCTGATTAGGAATCCCACATGGTGTAGTACAGAGAGGCGTCAAACACAGGTCCTATTGGCCACTCACAGCCCACAGCACTCCTGAGTGTGACCTAAACCAGATTCAAATGTAATTGGGAAATATTTAACAAAATAAATAAAAAACAACAAAATGGATAGTATTACATTGAAAAGCTAAATTCATATGTGGCCTGCAGGAATCCTTATATATGGTTTAATGGTCCTTATTTCTATTTGAGTTTGATACCTGTGGTAGAGTGGATACAGTCCTGGACCTGAAGCCAGGGTAGGCCTGGGTTCAAATCCTGCCTCCAACATTTACTAGCCATTTGTTTATGGGCAAGTCACTTTTTCCTTTTTCTCTCCCTCCAAGTTTTCTCTTCTATAAAATGGAGAAAATATCTATTGCACCAAGGTCATTGTTGGTTTTCTTGTTGGTCACTCATGCCTGCCTCTTCATGACCCCACTTGGGGTTTATTTGGCAAGGATACTGAAGTGGTTTGTCATTTCCTTCTCCAGCTCATGTTACAGTTGAGGAAACTGCGGCAAATGGAAATAAAATGACTTGCCCAGGGTATACATCTTCCTGAGTCTGCCATACCACCCAGCTGCCTCATGTGAAGATCAGATGAGATGATGTCTGTAAAGTCTTTTGCAAACTTTAAAGTGCTGTTTGGATGTCAGCTGTTATTAACAGGACAGGGGAGAAAGATTAACCTTGTGTATCTGGGGTGTTCCTGCTAACAATGGCGGCATCGCCTTCTCTGCAAACATGTGCCCTGAGAGAGTTGCCTAGAGTTTAGAGACATGAAGTGATTTACCCAGGCTCACATATTCAGTATGGGGCAGGAGTGGGACATGAACTCAGGTTTCCCTAGCTTGAAAACCAGCTCTCTATTCATCCCCTCTAGCATGCTGCCTTTTAAACTTCTCCATATCTGTCACAAAAGATCATTCAGACTAAGTTATAAGTTCTATCGGGAAAGAATGGAGCAGGAATTCTCAAAATGTGGTCCAAGGACCCCTAAAGGGTCCCCGAGACCCTTTGAGGGGGTCTACAAGGTCAAAACAATTTTTATAATAATAATACTAAAAACACTTTTCATTTCTAATAGGATAAATATTAGTAGATAACTCGCTTAAATAAAAGCTTTTTTGGAAGGTCAGCAACAATGTTTACATTTGAGAATCATTGGGACAGACGATAGAGATCAGAGAGGTGTCATTGCCCCCACTTTCAGAAAGCTCTGGGCCCAAGGAACCTGTATAGGCCAGGCTATTGTTGAGCCTGAGGAGGAGTGGAGACGATTGCTCAGATTTTACTTCATGTTGGGTTTGTTTTTTTTTTTTTTAAGTCTGTTTTTGATGCACAATCCAATAACCCTGATTCAGTGTGATTTTGCTGCTGCCCCACCCCCTCCAATCCCTGCTGGTTGTTGTTAGGGAGAGGATTATGTTTGATGACATCAGCTTCATAATCTTGCCCCTGAAGCCAACATGCTGCTATTTAGAAGGCATCTCCGGCCTAGGCCTTGCCCACCTCTGGCAAGTGAACCCTGACCTGGATCAGAGAAAAGAAGACCCAGCCTGTGATCCAGGCAAGTCCTCTTTGGAGTATAGTTTCAGTGGCCAGAAAAAGCGCCCATTTTGCCTAGAATCTTACAACTGAGAAGAAATGTAAGAGGACATGAAGGGCACTGGGCTTACTTACAATCAGGAGATCTGCTTTCAAGTTACAATTTACCACTTATTCCAGGGGGTTTTCTTCACACAAAGATGCTGGAGTGGTTTGGCATTTCCTTCTCCAGCTCATTTTACAGATGAGGAAACTGAGGCAAAGAGGGTTAAGTGACTTGCCCAGGGTCACACAGCTAGAAGGTGTGCAAGACCGGGTTTGAACTCAGTTCTTCCTGACCCCAGGCCCAATGCTCTATCCACTGCTCCACCTAGCTGGACACCCTCTGGGTTTGAGAGTAGAGAGTGGAAAAAGAACTTGTGTGACATTTTTGTGTCTCCTTCCTTTTCTTTTCTATTTTACGCTGTGCTTGGTTTCACCAAAAAGGTGACAAGCAAATTTAGCTAAAGCCTGGACCATATTCTGTGAAAGCAATCTGAGATTCTAGCAGGCCTCAAGGCCACATGTGACCCTCTAGGTCCCCAAGTGAGGCCGTTTGACTGAATCCAAACTTCACAGAACAATTACCCTTAATAAAAGGATTTATTCTGTAAAACTTGGACTCAGTCAAAAGGCCACACTTGAGAATCTAGAAGGCCACATGTGGCCTCAAGGACTCCGGTTCCCCACCCCTAGTTTATTCCCTGCCTTTTCCCATCTCCCTAACCTAATCTGAATACCAGGGAGATCACCTACAAAACAGAAAACCAGCCTGGGATCAAGGGTTCAGATCCTGCCTCTGACATACTGTGACCCTGGGCAAATCACTTAACCTCTCACCTTCTAGGCAGCTCTCTAAGAGGAGAAGTCTCAGAGGGTGGCTATCCTGTACTTTGTAGAGAGGATTTCCTCACCTGAGAGTTCTCTATACAAATGAAATCACAGGTCCAGTCCCTTAAGATTTACCAATCAGTTTTCTCACTGAGGAAAAAGGGCAACATGGTATAGTATAGAAGAGACAGTGAATAGAGAGCCCACCTCAACACAAAGGACACCTGAATTACAGAGCACCGCCATGGTAAGGATCTGAGTTCAAATCTGGTTTCAGATATTTACTAGCTGTGTGACCCTGGGCAAGTCACTTAACCCCCATTGGCTGAAAAAAAAAAGACCTGGATTCAGGTCTCTTTCTGACACATACTGTCTATGGGACACTCATATAGTCACTTAACATTTCTGTGCTCCCTCTAGTTAGGTGGTGCTGAAATCAAATATAAACAGGGGTCAGTCACTATACCCTCCTTTTTTTAAAAAAAGCGATTGGGGTTAAGTAACTTGCTCAAGGACACGCGGCCAGTTTTTTTGTGTGTGGGTGTTAAGTATCTAAGGCCGGAACAGATCCCGGGTCTTCCGGCTCCGGGCTGGCGCTCTTACTCACTGCGCCACCTGGCTGCCCTTCTTAAGGATCCCCAAGGGCTTCGTGTTGACTTAGTTTTCATGTGTGATATAATCTATGTTTATGGTATTTTTATATATTTTGTTAAATAGTTCCTAGTTACATTTTATTCTGGTTCAGGCCATACTCTGGACAACTGTGGGATACAGGTGGCCTAGAGCTGGTTATTTGACACGTCTGCTCTAGGAAACTCTCTAAGACTGTAAATTAGAGAAAAGGTGCCTACTGTATTGGTGGAGGGAGTTTCCTCAACTGGGAGATTTGATATCCTAAAACACTGAAAAATTCTCCCTTTAATAAGATGGACAGGCTAGCATTTGCCTGTGAAAATGAGTGCTGCTGTTCTGGATGGTATTATTTCCATACTGCTCAGACAGGTAATTTCATTGGTGTGGGTACTTCTTCCGCCAAGGCAAATGAGAGTCCTCTACAGGTCAGTAGATAGTTTACCAAGCTGTTGTGGCCAAAAAAAATTCATTGCCCAGTGGCCAATCTGATAATGAGCATTTCTGAACTTAGCTGGACTGGTCTAAAGAAGATATAAAAGGGGCAGCTAGGTGGCACAGTGAATAGAGCACCAGGCCTGGAGTCAGGAGGACCTGAGTTCAAATCCAACCTGAGACACTTAACACAAAACTAGTCGTGTGACCTTGGGCAAGTCACTTAACCCCAATTGCTCTACCTTCCCCCTCCTCCAAAAAGAAAGAAGAAGAAGAAGAAGAAGAAGAAATGAACATACTAATTCTCCATACACTATTTAAATTAGTCTAATCCCAATCCTCCCCTCCAAACAAATCCAATGAGGCAGCAGTCTTATCCCCATTTTTCAGATGTGGAAACTTACAGGGAGTGATATGGTAGCAGGCACACTCAGGTCTTTCTGGTACCAAGCCCCACACTCCTTCCACCAACTACCCTGTGCAGCCTTCCAGTTGTACCTGTATCCTTTCCCTGCCAAGTAAACCAGAAGGTTTACTTGAACCAGGCCTCTCTGTGCTGCTAAAATAATTCTCCCTGATGGCCATAGCCTCAGGTTAGTCTTATGTCCACAGGCAATAGTTATCCTCTTAAATGGCTTTGAATGAATAAGTTATTTTGACTATTATAAATACCCAAATAAACTGTAAAGGACACATGAAGAAAAACACTATCTGTATCCAGAGAAAGAACTAATAAATAGAAGTAGGTATAGAATAATTTTACACACACATACACACACACACACACACATACACACACATCTATTTGTGTGTACTGGTGGCCATCTCTAGGGTGGGGGAGGGAAGAGGGGAGAAAAAAAGGAAATAAAAAGAAATTTACTTGGTAACTTTATTTTATATTTAAAAGGAATAGCAAGTTGCACATAATTGATTTGCAGTTCCATGTGCAATCATCTTTTTTTATTATACCATGTTATAGAAATGCTTGTTTTGTTCTATAAATTAAAAATAAAATAGAAAAAATAATGAAAGAAAAAGGCATCCTTTTAAGCACCTTAATCACTTGCTGTTTACTGATGTTAAAACAGTGGTACAATCATGAGTAAAGGATTCACTTGGTCTCTACACTGCAGTGTATTAACACTGCAGAGTTCTTTTAGGCACATCACCAATAGTTTTCTCATCATTGCACTCAATGGTGTCCTGGCCTGTACTGTTCTCTAGGGGGTTCCTGCTGGTCTAGTGTTCTTGTACTTCTCCAATGTAAGGAGACAGAACCCAAGACCTATTGCTGGAAGTGTCCAAGCAGAAGTTAGAAAACCCCCTCTGGACGATGCTGGAGACATTCTTGCAATAGGTGGAGTGTTAGACTAGATCAAGGGGTCTTAACTGTTAAAGGTTTGCAACCTTTGGGGAATTTTTCCCTTTTTGTTGTTGTTGTTATTGTTGAGTTATGTCAGTTCCATCTCCATGACCTCATTTGGGGTTTTCTTGATTAAGATACTGGAGTTGTTTGCCATTTCTTCTCCAGTTTATTTTACAAATGAGGAAACTGAGGCAAAACAGGGTTAAGTGACTTGTCCTGGGATACATAGCTAGTAAGTGTGTGGTAAGACTGGAGTTGAATTCATGAAGATGAATTTCATAATTTAATAATGCCCTCTGATGCCCCATTGTGGCGTGAAAAAGAGCTTGGGTTCTCAGAAGTCTTGCCAGTGATACACAGGCTCTAGAAGGTTCTTCTACAGAGCCAAGTAAAGTGACTTTAAATACCAGTACACAGAGTGCAGGCAATTTACTTTATGTCTGTCTTCCGTGAACCAGACCAGCTAAGTTCAGAAATCCACATCATCAGAGAGGGTTGGCCACCAGGCAATGACATTTTTTGGCCACAACAATTTGTTAAGCGGTCTTATGGATCTGGCAAGGGAGTACTCAGGTCAGTGAAATCGCCTGTCTGAGTATTACGTAAATAATAACATCAGGATAGCAGTACTCATTTCCCAGCCAAATGCTAGCCGCCTCTATCTTATTAAAGGGAGAATTCTCCATCATTTTAGGATGATCAACTCTGCCAGACCCTGCCCTCCTTGCATTGTGGCTGTCACTTGTCTTCTTTCTCTTTTTCATGCCCGGGAGTCCAGGGACACTGCCTAGGCTGCTGGGAGTGATGGGGTACCTGGGGTCTAGGTCAAACCAACTTGTAAAACCAATCTGTGAAGTTGTAATTTGTCCTTTCCCACCCTTGAGCTCTGCCCCTTCTCCCTATCCCACACTCCACCTAGGCAACACCCTGTGACCCCTTTTGTTTTCTTCATTTCTTCTGGGCCTGGCCCACACCCTCCTTGGTCCTTGCCTTTTGTCTCCTTAAGCCTGGCCCAAATCTTATCTAAACTATCGATTCACATGCTCCTCTTGGTCAGTTCTGACCTTTGTCTATGCACTGAGGCCCCTCCCGTCTGGTCAGCCCTGACAATGGCAGCCCTACCCTTTAAAGGTAAAAGCATGTACCCCTCTCACTCGCAGGTCCCCTAAAGGATTGTTGCCCGCTGTAATGGCATAATAATAAACTTTCTCAACTCTAACTCCAAGCAAGGCTGAGCTGAATTCTTTCCAGACGCCCTTGCAGGTTTCCTGGTCTTGGATGAGATCAGGGTTCCTGCTGAACCTATTGGGATCCTGTCCCCCATCAGGAGTCTGTGTGTGTCACTGACAAGTCCAAATTGCTCTGAGACTCAGACCAATTGGCAGTTATTGAAAAGCAGGAGGTTGCACGTACATACACGTCCATTCATGTGCATCAATATCCAGGGAGACCAAGACCACGGCCTCAGAATGAGATAGGAAGAGAGAGAAAAGAATACCACAGTCTTCCCCCCTCCCCCCACCTAATCACAGATTTAGGCTTGAAAGGGACCGTGGAGGTCAGCTAGTCCACACAAGGTCATGCTTGTCCTTCCTTCTCAAAGAGGACCATGATATCAGGGAGATGATGACATGACTTGCAGTTGACTTGGATTTGAGTGAGGCAGGGCTGGGCAAGGTCACTAGCCTCACTTTCTCCTCCAGAGCCATCTCACAAGGAGGA
The DNA here is from genome assembly GCF_028583685.1 of Petaurus breviceps papuanus. Taxonomy (NCBI): domain Eukaryota; kingdom Metazoa; phylum Chordata; class Mammalia; order Diprotodontia; family Petauridae; genus Petaurus; species Petaurus breviceps. Next base: position 23,949,191 of record NW_027185694.1, on the reverse strand, counting down.
AACTGAAGCCTGAAGAGATTACTTAAGTGACTTGCCCAAGGACATTTACATAAGTAGTAAGTGGCAGAGTCAAGATTTGAACCCATCTCCTCTGAAGCCATATCCAGTGCTCTTTACCTGCACCACATTATTACAATTCTATGGTTCTCACCAAGCCCTACTTCCATTTGCCCTGCAAGGATAATAAACACTTTGCAAAAATTTACATACAAAGTACTTTCCCAAGCAGTGTATCTTTTGAGTCCCACAAAAGGCCCTGTTGGTAAAGGGTCAAAAACAAACCTGGAAACAAAGTTAAGAGTCCACCAACCAGGGAATGACTGAACATTTTTCCTTTTTTTTTTTTTTATTGAGGCCTTTTGTTTTTTACATCATTCGTTTCAGAATATACCCTTTTTCCCTCTGTTGCCCAACAAGTCTTCCTAGGTTAAATGAGAAAAAGAAAAGAAAAAAGCAGTTCCCACAAAACCTAATGATACACCTACTGCTTCTGGCAACATATACCAGAATGGAATACTATTGTGCTATATGAAGTCACAGGAGGAATTCAGAAAAAACTTAGGAAGACTTGTAGGAACTGATGCAAAGTCAGGAGAATCAAGAGACAAGAACTGACCCTGTGACCAGAATGTAAAGGAAAACAACCTTGGAAAACATCAGAATGATGATGATTGACCTTGACTCTAGAAGTCTGACAAATGACACCTACCTCCCTTGTCTCTGAAGAGAGACATCAGACCACAAGTTGTGCCCCAGCCATAAGTGCATCTGCCTTAATGAGATCCTTGGAGGCCTAATATACACTGCCCTGTCCTATTCCCAGGCTGTCCCTTTGTGTGCCTGTGACAGGAGGGAAAGGGAAGTGGGTGCACAGACACAGCCAGTGAGAGTTGCGCCGTGTGTTCAAATACAGCTGGGGAGGTTTCTATTTAAACATTCAGCGGAGTGTCTAAACTCAGCCACCACATGGTGAGTGTATGCAAAACAGGCCTTGGAGACGAGTAGCCCATGTTATGAAACACCATGTGGTACCGAACAGAAAAAAACAGCAGCAGGCCCAGGGCTTTTAAACATGAACACACCAAAGGAAAAAACCCAATGGACAGAAAAGGCAAGAAAAATCACAGCTCAAGTTTGAAGGGTAACACAGTGTTTTTCTCACAGCTACCCTGTGAGGAGGAGAGCATTTGAATGCTTCTGAGACCCATGACATCATGACTGCAGGGACTCCCCATGCTGATCCAGGCCCCAATGTTCCCATGCCTCAGTAGAGAGCATTTAACTTTTTTTCTTTTTTAATATGGACATAACAATCCTGAACCTTTTAGTATATAAAGAGCAAAAAAGAGGATTGCCTATGAAATCATGAACTTCTCTTACACATAATTTTAAAGTGTATATTAAATTTTGTTTTAAAATTTTCTATATGCAAAATTGCCCTCTTTGTTTCTTTTTTTGCCCTCTTGAAGTTTTTTTTTTTTCTTTCTTCTCTGAGTGACCTGCTGGTCTAACAATTAGTGAGTTGTCACAGAGGACACTTTTACCCAGAGGTTACTGCTACAGTGACTTAAGAACTTGGCGTTGAGAAGCCTGGAAGAAGGGAAACACCATAGAAACAGAGAAGAGCCATCTTGCTGAGCTGTGCAGAATAAGAGTGCTAAGTTGGGGTGTTTGAAGAGCAGCTTTGGCAAGCCTTCCTCCCCACCCCCACCACTGGCCCCTGTTCACCAGAACTCTTACAGGTTGGTGCTTCGATGTGAGAAACAATCCCACCCCCTTCCTGCTGTGAACCAATGGGAATGCTGCCAGTGAGAGCCGTTGGCACAGCCAGTGGGAGCTTTTCCCACCCCCTTTTGCTTATTAAAGGGGACTTAGTTAAAGTTTCTACCCCAGATAAACTATTGACCAGTCTCTTCCCAGGCTTCTTTTCTGCCCAGCATGGGAAGGAAGAGTTAGGGGAGACAGGCATATTGTCTTGCCTGGATGCCCACTAAAACTGGCCAGTGCCCACGCTCTGATATTTTGACTATTACCCTTTCAATTCTGATGCTTTATTTGTTTGATCAAAAATAACAAAAGTGGGCTTACTGGCATGATTTAATGACAACAGTCCAGAGTGAGATTTGGGAAGTGATTTGTGCCCTTTAAAGATACCGGAGACATTATATCAGTACATGTTGAGGTGAGCAGAGACAATGGGCTGAGGAAAGAGATCATTGTATTCCTATGAAAGGGAGAGAGAAAAAGAGAGACAGAGACAGAGATGGAGAGACAGAGATAGCATGGGGAAACAGAGACACACAGAGAGACATAGAGAACATACAAATCATGATCATCTCTTAGAATAGGAGCAGCCTAGTCTAGTCTAGTAAGACTAGGAACTATTGAAGCCAAATATTACTGTTTCAAGCCTGGATAGCCAGAGGGCTTACTTCTGAAGGTGGAAAACCCTCTCAGACTCAACTGGTATTTAAAGGATAACAATGAAATCATGTGGACTCAATGACCTGGGAGCTAGCAGTAATACCACATGCACACACCACCGTTTGTAAAGCTCATGGTACTTTGGAAGAGAGAGGCAGAACATCTGTCCTCTGGAGGTATCATTGACAAGGGGCTCCAGGGAGAACTGGGGAGGACATCAGTTAAAAGCCCTGAGGTGTATTGGGCAAACTTAGGCCGTGGCCAAGAGCAAAAGCGCCTTAACTTAGGAGATTGTTGTCCTTTCTGCCGCTAGGGTGGCTGATGCCCCCATAGGAGAGTTATGTATCAAATGTACCGATGTCAGCCCTGATACAGTGGGAAGAGCATTGACTCTGTACCGTAGACCAAGATAAGGTCAGAATGAGCACACAGTTTGGACATAAAGAATGACACTATCAGCAAACTAGGAGAGTAAGGAACAGTTTACTTGTCAGATCCATGGAGAACAGAAGAATTTATGACTAAACAAGAGATCGAGAACATTATGAAATGCAAAATGAATAATTTTGATGACACTAAATTGAAAAGTGTTTGTACAAATAAAGCCAATACAATCATGATTAGAAGGGAAGCAGAAATCTGGGAAACAATTTTTACAGCTAGTGTCTCTGACAAAGGCCTCATTTCTAAAATATATAGAGAACTGAATCAAATTTATAAGACTATAAGTCACTTCCCAGTTGACAATGGTCAAAGGATATGAACAGGCAGTTATGCAAAATGCTCTAAATCACTATTGATTAAAGAAATGAAAATTAAAACAACTCTGAGGTACCACATCACAACTGTCAGATTGGCTAACGTGACAAAACAGGAAAATGATAAATATTGGAGAAGGTGTGGGAAAATTGGAACACTATAAATTGTGGGTGGAGTGGTGAATTAATCCAACCATTCTGGAGACCAATTTAGAACTATGCCCAAAGGGCTATAAAACTGCATATCCTTTGACCCAGCAATACCACTACTAGGTCTGTATCCCAAATAGATCATAAAAAATGGAAAAGAAACCACATGTACAAAAATATTTATCACAGCTCTATTTGTGTGACAAAGAATTGGAAATTGAAAGGATGCCCACCAACGGGGGAATGACTGAACAGGTTGTGGTATATGAATGTAATGGAATACCATTGTTTCATAAGAAATGATGAGCAGGCCAATTTCAGAAAAAGCTGGAAAGACATATAGGAAGTGATGCTGAGTGAAGTGAGAAGAACCACAACATTGTACACAGTAACACCAACATTGTGTGATGAACACTTTGATAGACTTAGCCCTTCTCTTCTCAGCAATGCAATGATCTAAGACAATTACAAAAGATTCGTGATGGAAAATGCCATCCACATCCAGAGGAAGAACTATGGAGTCTGAATGCATATCGAAGCATACTGTTTTCTCTTTTTATTTTGTTTTTTCTTTCCTGTGTTTTCTTCCTTTTTTTCTGAATCTTCTTTCACAACATGAGTAATATGAAAATATGTTTAATATGATTGTACATGTATAGATTATATCAGATTGCATGCCATCTTGGGGAGAGGGGAGGGAAGAGAGAGGGAAAAATTTAGACTCAAAATCCCATAAAAGTGAATGTTGAAAATTAAAAATAAATAAATAAAAATTTTAAAAGTATTTACTATGGAGGTGGAAGATCTTGGTATCAATGTCACCTCTGATGCTTATTACCTGTGTGACCTTGGGCAAATTACTTAACCTCCCTGGACCTCAGTTTCATTACCTATAAAAAAGGGTTGTACTAGATTTTTATCTTTTTCTGCATCATGGATTCCCTTGATCTAACATTCATGACTACCAAAAACAGGAAGAAGAGATTTTTGTTTTGTTTTGAGAATGACAAGTGGTGAAAGTGATGACTCTCTTCTCACAATAATGTTTTTAAATGCATAAAATAAAATACATAGGATTACAAATAATACAAATTATTACAAATAATACAAATAATTATATTGAAATACTGTTACCAAAAAATATTTATTTTTAAACCTATGTTCATGGAGCTCTGGTTGAGAATACTTAAATAAATGCTAAGATCTTTTCCAGCTCCTCTCTGTACTAACACTAACCCCAATCTACTTTGGCTTATTGCTACTGTTTTAATTAAGGCTTAGAGGTGACCTTGAATGAATTCCTGGAAGTTGGAGTTGAAGCAGAGTTTTCCTAAGTAGAATGGAGACCCAAGACATGAGATTTGATTGAATAGTGTAGACCCAATCCATAGACTAGGCAAGAATATTGATACTTCTCACAAATGGGCAAACCAAGGCTTGAGTGGCAGGCAGCTGTTTTGAGAACCTGCGAGTGTGGAGGATCCCAGTATCCATATCATGGGCCTAAGTGGTTGATCTGAATTACCAGACAGGACCAGGCCCTAGTCACACTTCCCTCTAGCCCAATGCATTCAGAACATTAAGAGAACTAGAAGACGGTCCCTAGCATTTTGGTCTGACCTCTATGGAAGATTTATGGGCATGGACATGGACAAGAGTTGCCCAGAAGGGGCAGGCATGAATGGGTTGAAATATGTATCAGTGGCAGTACCTGCATTGATGAAATTACGAATTAATTGGAATATATGAAGAAACAAAGGAAGAAACTGAGGCTCATAGATGTCCATGACTTTCCCAAGGTCACATAGCTAATAAGTATCAGAGTAACTCAGATCTCCAGACTCTGTGTCTAGTGGTTTATTGCCCATCTGTTTGTTTATGTTCATGTTTTTTACCCTGTGATACTCTTTTTTTTTTTTTTTTGCTTTTTGGAGGGAAATTGGGGTTAAGTGACTTGCCCAAGGTCACATGTCTAGGGGTGTGTGTGTGTGTGTGTGTGTGTGTGTGTGTGTGTGTTATGTCTGAGGCTGGATCAGAACCCAGGTCCTCCTGACTCCAGGGCCGGTGCTCTATTCACTGCACCACCTAGCTGCCCCTTACCCTGTAATACTCTTCTTCTCAAAGATGAGATTCTAGTAAGAGTGATATGACCGAGTCATGAAGAGGTATAGATGAAGAAGAAAAACTTATGAAGAATTGTTCTTTCCAGGTTGTTTTCCCCAATTAGAATATAAGTTTCCTGAGGGCAGAAACTATCTTGCTTTCTTGTATATATTTCCCAATGCTAGTGCAGTCCTGGAACATAGTATGTCCTTAATAAATGCCTTTTCACTTATTTATTCATACCTCTAGAAAAGCCAGAATGAGAATTCAGACCTTAGTTTACAAAGGCCAAGGTCTCCTACTGCATCCAGGGCCATCTCCAGTCATCCTGATCCATATCTGGGCCACTGGACTGAGATGGCTCTGGAGGTGAAAGTGAGGCTGGTGCTTTTGCACAGCCCTGCCTCACTTAAATCCAATTCACTTGCAAGTCATGTCATCACCTTCCTGATGTCATGGGCCCCTTTGAGAACGAAAGACAAACAATAACAACAACATCTAGAAGTAGTGGGGAGGGAGCCCTTATCCCAGGACCTGGCAAAGAACAGTACAGGTCAAGGAATTAGAGACTTTTAAAATCTCAGTGTTGGAATTGCAGGTGAGCAAATGAATGAATACATGAATGAAAAACCACTTATTAATCACTTACTATGTGCCAAGGACTAGGGGATACGGAATCAAAACAGTTCCTGCCTTTAAGAAACCTAGGAAGAGACAACAGATAAAAGGGAATAGCTGCAATGTAGGTGAGTCTTGGTTTGTGAAGTTGAAACCCAGAATAAGTAGGGATAGCTTACTACCGGTAGGAGGAATAAAGAGTGTTAAGCAGTTGTTACTGAATTCAGGTGTCTGGCCCGGATGAACTGTATCTCAGGGTATTAAGAGAATTGGTAGATGACACTGTCGAACCAAGGTCAATAATGCAAGAAAGACTATGGAGAATGGGGAAGGTGCTATAAGCTTGAACGAAGGCAGATGTCCCAATTTTTAAAAAAGGGAAGAGAGTAGAGTATTTGTATTTAAAGGGAAGAAAACTTGATTGCCACTCCTAGTAGAATGCTAGAATGTATAATGGGAGTAGTGGTTATTGAGTATCTAGAGAAGGAAGTGTTGGTCAGAGGAATGTCATGAATGAGGTTCAAAAGAGATGATGTATATAAAGGACTTTATAGATCTTAAAGCACTGCCCAGATAGCAATTATAATTATGGTTTCGTCAAGGACAGATCATGAGACTAACCTGGTTTCCTTTTTTTGATGGGGTTACTAGGCTGGTAGACCAGGGAACTGTCATAGATATATTTGCATTGTTTTCTAGCAAAGCATTTGCAAAGGTTCTCACACTATTCTGGTGCACAAGATGAAGAGATCTGGGTTTGAGAAAAGTACAGCTGAGAGGAGACAGAACTGGCTGAATGGTCAGACCCAAGAAAGGTCACTGATGGTTCAATGGCAATTGGAAAGCAGGTTTCTAGCATTATTAGTGACTTAGAGAAAAGCAAAGGTGACATGTTTATTAAATGTACAGGCGCCTAGGAGATATTGCTAACACATTGTGTAACAAAATCAGGATCCAAAAAGATCTCAAGAGACTAATAGGTTGAAATTTAACACACTTGGGTTCAAAAAATTAACTTCATAAATACTAGATAGGAAAAATGAGCCAAGACAGTTTGTTTGAAAAAGGCTAGGGACAGCTAAGTAGCATAGTGGTTAGAGCAATGGTCCTGGGGTCAGGAAGAGCCAAAGTTCAAATCTGGCCTCAGAGACTAGCTGTGTGACCCTGGGCAAGTCACTTGACCTGATTGCCTCCCCCCCAAAAAAGTTGAGATTTTAATGTTCTACAAACACAATATGTTCTACAAACACAATATGAATCAATAACGTGATACGGTGGCTAAACATTTAATCTAATCTTAAATTATATTGAAAGAAACAGCATCCAGGACTAGGGAGGTTATAGTTTTTCCATATTCTGCTCAGTTTGGACTGTACCCAGGGCATTGTGATCAGTGCTGGGTAGCACATTTTAGGAACAACAATAAAACGCTTCAGTGTCCAGAGGAAGGCATCAGGATGGTGAAGACATAGATTATGCTATGAGGATTGGTCAAAGGAATTGAAAACATTTATCTTGAAGGAGAGAAGACTTGGAGGGGACATGATAGCTTGTTTCTCTAGAAGTACAACAGGCCACCTCAGAAGGGAAAGAGCAGTTTTTGTCTCTCTTGAGGTCTTTTAAGCAAAGATTGGGTGTTCCCTTGTCAGGGGGATTCTTGTTCAAATCGGGTTTGGACTGAACAATCACTGAGACCCCTACCAACCTCCTGACTCTGGTTCTGAGCTTTTGTGATTCTGTAAGATCACCTAGTCTAATGTTCTCATTTGACAGAGGAAGAAACCAAGGCCTAGAAACATGTCAAAACACAGAGAAACAAAAACTACAAGCCAGATCACCTGACCCCTAAGTCAATGGGCTTTCTATTACCACAATGAAATAGCCAGCTAGCCCCTTGCCCTGTCCTTTCTGGCTTGGGAAACCTGATCAGTCACTTGTTTTGTATGGCACCAGAAGATAGGACAAGGATGAGGAAGGGAGGGAGGGAAAGAGAGAGGGGAAATAAGAAGGAAAGGAGAAGGAAGGAAGGAAGGAGGGAAGGAAGGAAGGAAGGAAGGAAGGAAGGAAGGAAGGAAGGAAGGAAGGAAGGAAGGAAGGAAGGAAGGAAGGAAGGAAGGAAGGAAAGGAAAGGAAAGGAAAGGAAAGGAAAAAGGAAGGAAAGAAAGGTGAGTAAGAGCACCGGCTCCAGTGTTGGGACGACCTGGAGATCGAATCCTGGGCTCAGACACTCAGCACCACACCCAGAAATAACTGGCCGTGTAACCTTGAGCAAGTTACTTAACCCTGATTGCTTAAAAAGAAAAAAAAAAGAAAAAAAACCATTTATAAGGGATGGTTCTTACCCTCCTGGTATTTACATACTGCTCTAGCACGAACAATATGAGCTTGGGGTGGCTAGGTGGTGCAATAAATAGAGCACCAGCCCTGAAGTCAGGAAGACCTGAGTTCAAATCCAGCCTCAGACACTTAACACTTACTAGCCATGTGACCTTGGGCAAGTCACTTAACCCCAACTGTCCTGCCTTCCCCCTCCAAAAAGCAAAAAAAAAAAAAGGGGGTATGAGTTGGCCACAGATTAAGCCTGATTCTAACATCAGATCAATCTCTTAAGCCTGCAGCTAGATATCCCAAATTTAGGCCCTAAACTGACTGATCCCTAACCCTGGCCTCAAATCAAACCCTAATCATCACTCTAGATTGTCTTGAACTTCAGGCCCTGCACTGACCCCTTATCATGGCCGCAAGTCAACTCCAAATCCTAGCTGCAGAATGCTTTCCAGCCTAAAATGACCTCTAAGCCAGTCCTCAGACAACCTCTTACTCTGTTCCCCTTAACTGAGCCCCAGCCTAACTTCCTGGTCAACTCATAAATGCATGTAAGATTAAGGGAATCAGGAAAACCCTCCAAGTATGGAGAGTAGTCTTTGCAAAAACACAATGATGGGAAATGGGGCCAGTATGGCCGGCTCAGTGCAGCTGTCCCTGTTTCTAGGGGACCCAGTTTATAGTCCTGGTCTCATTGCCAATGGGCCAAGAGTATCTATCACTTTCATACTGAGAGCTGAGACTCTCAAAGTTGTCACTCTCATGAATGTAGCTATTTTCCTGTTATGTGATAGGTGGTATTCTGATGGTCAGTGTATGTTGCCTACCTTTGGAAAAGCTCCAAGGAGTCAGGACAAGTAAAGATTGATGCTGACTCCAGTGGTTTTAAGCAAGTGCTATTCCTTATATGGGCCTCAATTTCCTCAGCTGAAGAACAGGGATGACTGGGTTCAGTCACTTCCCAGAATAACTAATGAATACAGTTATAAAAACAAACACTTTAAATATCAGTTACAGGCTGTCTGTAGGGCTGGAGATCCGAGGATTATAGACAGAGCTGGAAACCATTAGGTCATCATAACTTTCAGAGATTATCTACTTTGTTCCATTGCCTCCAAGCTGGATAGAAGTCATAGTTCATATGCCCAAAGAGCTATAAAAATGTGCATACCCTTTGACCCAGCAATACCACTTCTAGGGCTATATTCCAAAGAGATCATACAAATGGAAAAAGGACCTGTATGTACAAAAATATTTATAGCAGCTCTTTTTGTGGTGGCAAAGAAGTGGAAATCAAGGGGATGTCCATCAATTGGGGAATGGCTGAACAAGTTGTGGTATATGAATGTAATGGAATACTATTGTGCTATAAGAAATGAGGAACAGACGGACTTCATAATAACCTGGAGAGACTTATATAAACTGATGCTGAGTGAGGACAGCAGAACCAGGAGAACTTTGTACACTTACAGACACATCATATCTGTGACAACTAACTTTGATATACTGGGCTCCTCTCAGCAATGCAACACTGTAAGACAACAACTCCAGACTCAAGATGGAGAGGAATATCCACATTCAGAGAAAGAACTATAGAGTCTGAAGGCAGATTGAAACAGACTACTTGTTCTTTCTCTTTTTTGTTTTCTATTGTTTCTTGTTGTTCACTCCATTGGTTATAATTTTTCTTTACAACCTGACTAATGTTTAATGTGAAGGTATTTTTAGAACCTATATTGGATTGCATGCTGCCATGGGGGAGAGGGGGAAGGGGTAGGAGAGGGAAGGGGAGAAAATTTGCAACTCAAGGGATTGTGGAACTGAATGTTGTAAAATAAAAGTAAATAAATAAATTTTAAAAAATAAGTCATAGTTCATCCAAACAGTTTTCCCTTTATCTCCCCCAAACAACCCAAACTGTGAAAATAGTGAGAAATGGTCCCTGGTAAATTCCCTGGACAGTGAAGAATGTATTGTGGGGATGGGGGGATGTGTCTTAGAGTGTATGTCATGTACTACCAAGACAAGTGTCTAGTAGGTAGAAAATTCAACTTAATTAGTAAAAATACTTCTATGCTACTGTAAAAGGTGAAGTCAAAGAGATTAATGTCTTTTTTGAAATAAGATCTTCTGGGACAAAGATGAGACCCAATGGAAGAGATTAGCCAACATGCCAATGAAAGACTCTTTCTCAGGAGGTTAGGTGGTGAAGTGAACAGAGCACCAGCCCTGAAGTCAGGAAGACCTGACTCCAAATCCAGCCTCAGACACTTAACACAAAAACTAGCCATGTGACCTTGGGCAAGTCACTTAACCCCAATTGCCCTACCTTCCCCTCTTTCTCCTAAATCACTTGGGGCTACAGAGATGGGCTGTGGGGAGAGAACCTGTCCCAAGAGGGGGCCTCATATACTAACTCCTGCTCAGTCCAACTTAATGGCAATACCACAAGGATGTGTGTGTATGATACTTCTGTTTTAAGCATTTCAAAGGGTTCTCACATTTGTATTGAGCTTCGTAGAAGCCCATACTACAGATACCAAAAATGAGGTCTAGAGAAGGGAAGTAATTTACTAACCTAAGCCTCATGAATCAAGTTAGTGATGGAGCCAAGGTTACAACCCAAATCTCCTGAATCCCAGCTCTTGGCAGGGAAAACATTCACCCTGAGAAGAGAAGCAAGTCAATTAACTGTGACACAAAACAACCCTTGGATGGGAAAGTGAAGTGGCAGGAACATGCTGTGAGAGTTACTATTATTATCACCCCATTTTATGGGTGAAGAGACTGAGGCTGAGAAAAGTTAAATAAATGACCCAGGGTCATATTGTTAATAAATGTCAATCAGAATTGGAGCCTAGATTCCTCTAGCTCCAGGAAGCCATGCTACATGAGGACTGGCTGGATATTCAGCCTCGGGAAGCTAAGATTGAAGGGGGAAAGGATGGCTGTCTTCAGGAATTTAAAGGGGGGGGTGGTGGCTAGGTGGCACAGTGAATAGAGCACTGGCCCTGGATTCAGGGGGGCCTGAGTTCGGATCAAGCCTCAGACACTTGACACACTTGCTAGGGGGGTGACTTTGGGCAAGTCACTTAACACCAATTGTTGAAGAAGAGGAGGAGGAGGAAGAGGAGGAGGAGGAGGAAGAAGAAAAGAAGAAGGAGAAGAAGGAAAGAAGAAGAAGGAGAAGAAGAAAAGAAGAAGAAGAAGAAAAGAAGAAGAAGAATTTAAAGGGCTACAGGGGAAGATGGATTAAACTTGTTCTTCATGGTCCCAGGGGAAGAACTAAGGGCTCTGGGAGGAAGTGGCAGAAAGACAGATTTTTAACTGTATGTTAATGGAAAGTGCAATGAGATCATTCCAAAACCTGAACAGACAATGACATCCTTGTCCTTTGACCCTCTAAGATCATGAGCAGAAGGGTCCCCTGTGCACCTCAATATCCCTGGTAACACTTTTTGTAATAGCGAAGGGTTGGAAACAAAGAAGATACCATTGATTACAAAATGGTTAAGCAAAGGGAGGCATGGACATGTAATGGAATATCACTATACTGTAAGAAATGACGAATGTGAAGAACTGAGAAGCCTGCAAGAGTGAAATAAATAGAACTGGGAAAACAACATATACACTGACTTCAACAACGGAGTCACTGAAAGAAAATGTCACTTAAAACCCAAAACTGAATGAAAACTGTAGCACTCTAAGCTTGGTCCCAAAAAGGAGGTGAGAAAATGCATCTCTCCCTTCTCTGCAGAGGGGAAGGCCTATGAGTGGGGAATGTTGCATATTCTGTATATATAGACTATTAATGTGTGGGTTAGTTTTTTTTTTTAACTACTTCTCTGTCTGTCTCTTTGTCTCTGTTTCTTTTTCCTCTCTGTGTCATAGCTGTCCTAGGGCAGAACCTCCCCAAGTCCACACCAGAGTGCTCCATGAAGGGCCTTTGACCTCACCCTATGCTTATGTGCCTTAGCCCTCACATACATGGAGACTGGAAACACTCCATCCATCGAGCCAGCTAGCATAGGCATTCAAGGACTACATCTGGTGAGTCAGGGTCCTGTTGTCTCTCCTGGATCTTTTATGACAAGCAGGACCTTGGTGGATGAGAGTAAGATACAGTCTTTGTCCCTGTCTCATGAGACCACAGAATTGCCCTGGTTGGGAAGTGCAAATTAGATATGTCTTTCTTCCCAGACATTTCAATGTCCACTCTTGAGACCTCCACCTTCCAGATCCTGGTCACACAGTCAGGGAAAGGGAAATAGAATGGGAAGCTAGAGTCAAAAGCAAATATCCTTTAGGGTGCTTCTGAGTCACCTGAGAAGTCACTGGGGGATCCTGAGTAGAGGTTATATAGAAGTGTGGGAGAGTTTGCACATATGTGTGGAATTTGTGCATCTGTGTTCACCTATGTTTTGTGCACAGGCATGTCCCTATAATAATCACAGATACGTTTATCATAAGGCACTTTACATACATCATTTCCTTTTATCCTTATCCTATATCCCTATGAAATAGGTGCTATTCTTAGCATCTCCATTTTCTGGATGAGAAAATTGTGACTCAGATAGGTGGTGATTTGCCCAGGGTGAGGAAGTGCCTTGAAGGAGACTTTGGAACCAGGTCTCCCTGACTCCAACCCTTCTGCCGTGTTCCTACAATGACCTTCTAGAGGATCTCAGGCAGAACTCTTAAGCCCTTAGACTTTTGCTTTCCTCATCTCGAAAATGGGCATAATACTCAAGTCTAGAGCTGTTATCATTGTTGCCTAAGCACCTCTACTGGGTTTGTGTGACATGGGAGTATTCTGTGTTCCCTGTGTGTCTGTCTCTCATGGAACTGTATGAAGTCATTTTTCGTGCCTTTGCTTATGGTGGAAGTGTCTATATTGAGTGACTGCTGTGTTAAATGTGTGTGCTTGTGTATCAAGGGTGTGAGTGGGTGTGCATTGTGTGTGCCTGTGTGTTGTGTCTATGTGTGCTGAATACGTGTGTGTAACCCCGTGTGTGTTGGGCTCTGTTCTGGGTCTCCTTTACCCCTCAGGGATACAATTAAAGCCTTGCTCTCAGGGGGAGCCTGCAGCGGTCCCCAAACATCCCCTGTCACCCAGCGCCAGCTACCAATGGAAATTACCCAGGAGTTAATGAGGCAGCAGCAGCTCCTGCCTAATCCGCTCCTGCTTCTGCAGAACCTGTTCTTAAGCACAGAGGGCACTGGGAGGGATCGGAACAGGACGCAGGACGCAGGACGCAGGGCCCGGGCTTCGCTCTGTCTGGTGGCTCGTCTCGTCTCGCCCCCGTTGCAGCTCTAGCTCTGTCTGGGGCTTCCTCTCACACTCGCAGCCTGCCCCACCTCCTCCCCCCGGGGCAGCCCAGGATCCAGCGGCTGAGCTGGGGGGTGTCCCCACTGTACGCGCCAGTGTGCGGCTTTCCGCTCTGCTCTCCAGCTGGGACTGCGGAACCGTCCCCAGTTCGCTGAGATCGCCTTTAGGAGCGGAGCTGAGCAGAGCAGGGCAGAGCCGCATCTCGAGCAGCCAGGAGAATCTGCCAGGCTCTGGGGAACGCCCGGCTGCCGAGGGCCAGGGTCTGCGCTCGCTCGTAGGAGCTCGCTTTCCAGGTAGGGACTTGGGGGTGCAGATGGGACTGGACCTGGGATCTCCCCGTTTTCCCGGTCCTCGGACTGCCTTCTCAACAAGGCTTGTTTCCCTTGGCTGTGGCTGGCTCCAGGCCACCTAGGCTAGAGGAAGGAGGACAGCCTGTGACTCCTCAGCCAGAGGAGAAAAAAGCTTCGGGGCAGGCTGTTGGGCTGGTTGGGAGCTTGTCTCCAGTATAGTTAAGGCCAGAGGATGAGGGATCCAGGCAAAGGATGAAGGATGCAGGGCAAAGGATCTGGGTTAAACAGGGCGGTCAGGGACAGCAGGCTGACTCTTGGTCCCCTATAAGGATGTGATCTGAGTTTGGGGATTCAGGACTGGATTTGTAGGGTTCTCCTATCTGGTCTGCTGTCAGGTTGGTCACAGTTAGGGCACGGGGCTGTCTGGGGTCAAGGTCTTGGGCAGCCCCCTCAGAGGATGGCACCTTCTCTCTGACCAGAGATGGGGACATCTATAAATAGGTCTAGATGGGGTTGGGACGAGGCAGAAAAGGGGTAATGGAAGGACGAAGTTGGCTGATCAGTCTGCCTCTTTGCTGGTGGAGGTGGAAGGGTGCAGAAGGAGAGGTGCAGAAGCAGGGCCCAGGAATTTGGAGGTCAATGGTCTGCTGTCTCCTCCCTCACCTCCCCCATCAAGACCCTCTGGTAGAATCAATTCTTGGAGGCCCTTGTGGGATCCTGTAAGAGGAGGGGGGAAATGGCTGGAGAGTATGGGAGGAGAAAGGAGGACAGAGGATGAGAGAAAGGAAAGATCAAGAGGGAGGGAGATAGGTCAACATTGTAGCCATTGGCCTTCCAAGTCATTTTGACTGTAAGATCAATTTTTGATGACTGTTCTCTCCTCAGCTAAGACGAGAAGGAATTTTTGTCAAGGACTGACCAGGTCAAAGGTCAGACAGCTGCTTATGTGTGTGTTGTGAGTGTTTCTATGTTTATGAGTCTGGATATTTGTGTATTTGTAAAGCTGTGTCTACTTGAGTGCTGGACCCTCTGAAAGCATTTATCACACACATATCTATGTGAAGGTATAGATGTATTACCATCCAGCCTATACTAGCTTATAGAGACCCCCATCTGTGAACAGAGAGATGGATCCACCTTCTGAACAATGCCCAAGACCTTGACCCTGCAGAGACCTTGTCCATCTTTGATCAATCTGAGAGCAGGTCAGATAGAAGAAACCCCTACAATTAGGGATGTGTGTGTCCCTGTGTATATATGTCTGTACGTACAGCTATGTTCATGAATGTGTATCTTTGTGTATCAGTGTGTTAGTGTGAGATTGTTTTTTCTATGTGTGTTGTGTGTTTGTGTGTGTGCATGTACACATCCAGTCAAACCAAAACAGAACCAGGAGGCAGTGCGCTTTGCAGACAGATGGAAAAATACCCATCTCAGTGAAGCTGAGAAAGGCATCCAGCCTTTCTCTCTTTAGGCAAAAAAGTAAGAAAGAATTGTACCCCATACGCCCTTACTAGCCTCTTTCCCTCCATTTCCACTGAGGACCCTGGAAGGATTTCCAGTCTTCACATGGTTAAAGCCAAAGCTACTGGTTCCCCTAGACTCACACTGTGCCAGGCAAAGAGGGCACCGGGCCCAATTACTCTCCCTTCGCCCGCCTCACACACTTGCTTAAGCTAAAAATAAAAATTTCATCCAGGCCTAAGAGGGCAGACATGCTTACCCCCTCCTCTGTACATCTGAGCCAGGATTATCTCGAGTCCTGGAGATAATAAAACCAAATTGCCTTACACCCCCCAAATCCCTACTCATGCTGCCTTCTAGGCACTCTCTGTAATCCCCCAACACCCTATCATACTCCCGTCCCAACCCTTGCTCTATCTTCAAAGTCCCAAAACCTTGTCTTCCAAATTTCCTATCCTCCCCTAAAATCCTGCTACTATGTATCAGAGAACATAATGACTGGGCCTCTCTCTAAAATCCTAACATCCTTCCCCCAAACCCTGTCTCTGAACATCTTTGTCCCCTGGTCCCCCAAATCCCAACCTTTTTACCCCCAACATTTGATCTTCTTCCTTCCTCTCAGATTCAAATATCCAGGCCCCTCAAAATTTTGCCCCACCTCAATTCTGTTTGTCATTTGTCCTAACATCCTGCCCACTAAATTCTGCCTGTGATGTGTTCCCCCAAATACTAACATCCTGCCCCCAACCTCACCTCTAATTATTCTGCCTGCTCTGACTTCCTCCATCCAAATCCTGTCTTTATCTCTCATAGAGCCTTGGCTGCAGAAGGCCTTTGGGAACCTGGAGTCCAGGGTAAGGTGGGGAGTCTCCAGGTCCCAGGACTCTGTTGCTATGCAGTGATTGAGTCACTGGGGGTGAGGGCCAAGAGCTAGGCTCAGAGGGGGTAAGATAAATGCTCGCTGGGAGCCAGAGCTTATAAGTGCCCTTCCTTGAGCCAGCCTGGTTGGGCCTCACCAAGTGGCTGGGTCACAGCTCCAGTTGCCCTAGGGGCTCTGGCCACAGATACTCCTCTCTCCCCTAGAAAAGATCCAAGTTACCTCCTCTTTGGGGATCTTCTTTTGTTTCCATTCTCTGTCTCTGAAGGAACTGGTGTGACTGTTTCTTCTTTCCTTAATTCACTAAATACTTCCTGGACACCAATTCTGCCATGGTTTCCCCACCTACCTTTTGGTAGTGTACTCAGTCTCTATACCCCAACAGTAACCCCTGGCAAGCTTGGTATAGAAATAACTGGGGATTAGGTATCAGGAGACTTAGGTTCTATCCCTAAATCAACCATCAAGTCAATATGTAGCCTTGAACAAGCCCTCTCTGGGCCTTTGTGAAGGCATATCAAAGATAAGATAGTTGGTCAAGAATTCAAGAGTTCTTAACCTTGTTAGTGCTGTGGATACCTTTGGGAGTTTGGTGAATGTGCTCAGGATGATTTTTAAATGCATAAAATCAAGTACAGGGCATTCCCAAAGTCTCAGTACAGCAGTAAGCTTTAACAGTGTTAAGACTTGGAACACCTATCCATAGGATTACAAAGCAAACCAATTATGTTGAAATAAAGATGTAATTTTTTTTCCAATCCAAATTCCCAGAGCCCCAGAAATCAATATAAATTCCCCTACGTTAAGAACCCTCAATCTAGATAATCCTTAAATTCTCTTCTAGCTATAATATAGGTCCTGTTTTAAAAGTTTTATTTCATATCTTACCTGAAAATCCTCTCTCAGTATCTTTTGTCACAAAGGATGCAAAGACAGAGTGAGACAGAGACAGAGACCGAGACACAGAGAGACCGAGAAAGACAGAGACAGAAAGACACAGAGAGACAGAGAGAAACAGTTGAGCAAAATTAATCAATACAACACATCAGTCAATCAGCAGGCATTATCTAAGGCCACTATGACCAGGCACCTTTGTCTGACAGCATATTCAATGTTCCGTACTCACAACCTCAGACCTCTTTGAATAAGGAGGGTAGGCATATTTTCTCAAGTCTTCTCTGGGGACAGCCATTCTAATAAAAAGAACAGCACTCACTTTTCTCTGCCCAAAGCCTTTCCTTGGGGTAGCAGATTTCTTCAGCCGGCCCAGAGAGAGATGATGATAAATACTTAGCAGTAATATTCCTCATTTCTATAGTGCTTTAAAGTTGACAAGGCACTGTCCTCACATGGTTAAAGCCTCACTTGGGGAGGGGAGTTCCTGAATTTTTGCTCTGCCATTATAGGTTCTAAAATTTAGGAAATCATTTCAATATTGCAAGCTGTGGAATGCAAATATTTTTAAGGGAAACTGGTCCTAATGACAGGCATTTGAATAAAGCAATGGTTCTAGAATAAGAGAGTTCTACATCATGAGTTCTACTCATACCAATCTTGTGAGATGAATGGCATAAGTAATATTATTATTATTATAGTAGCTATCATTTATATAGCACTTTGAAGTTTACAAAGCTCTTTATAAATATCTCATTTGATCCCTAGAAAAACCCTGCTGTTCTTCAGTCATTTTTTCAGTCTTGTCCAACTCTTCATGACCCCACCCATTTGGGGTTTTCTTGACAAAGATATTGGAGTTGTTTGCCATTTCCCTCTCCAGCTCATTTTATAGATGAGGAAAACGAAGCCAACAGGGTTAAGTGACTTACCCAGGATCACACAGCTAGTAAATGTCCGAGGCCAGATTTTGAACTCAGCCTCCCTGACTCCAGGCCCAGCACGCTATCTACTGTGCTACCTAGCTGCCCTGGGAGGTAGGTGTATTATTATCCCCATTTTACCAACGAGGAAGCTGAGTTAGATGTTAAGTGACTTGCTCATAGTCATATAGCTACAAAGGTCACATTTGAACTCAGGTCTTCCTGACTCCAGATCCAGCCCTCTATCCACTGCACCACCTAGCTGTCCAATTTTCATTTCCATTTTCCTGGAGGATGGTCCTCAAGCTCATGAAGCTGAAGGGATTCGCCCACTCAAACCCAGGTCACCTGGTTCCCTTCCTCAAGCTCTCTCCACTACAGTACCCTGCTTTTTTAAATGTAGATAGAGCCTGTGGAGTTCAAGAAGGAAGGTTGAGACTTAGTCTTTCCTCCTTCCTTCACTTCCAAGTTGATTTAGAAGGTTCCTATTCAGAACTCAGGAGGACCCCCTAGACTTCCTAGGTGGTCATTTCCAAGCCAAGTCTGTGAGAGGTCTGATCTCCAAGCACATCTGAAACCTTTGTGATTGTGTCTAGCCAACATGCGTAAAAGGCCCCATGTCCCAAGGAGCCACGTGGAACTTGCTCCCTTTTTCTTATCCCTGAAATGACCCCAGGTCCATTCCATTGATTTTATTTCTTCCTCTAATACGGGCCACAAAACACAATTTTAACCCTTGCCCCACTCCTGACTTCTTTTTACTCTCTATGCAAAACTAAGAATTATAGAACTATGAGCCCTAGAATGTCAGAGCTAAAGAATGCTTTAGAACAGAAAATGTTTGGGTGGAAAGGGGCCTCAGACTGTAGCAGATAAAATGTCAGACCTTAAAGAGGCCTTAAAAATATAGAATATTAGAGCTTGGAGGGGTGCTGCAAACAATTCTAGTCAAATTTGCTCATTTTACAGAAGAGGAAACTAAGGCCCAGAGAGAAGAGGTGACATGTTCAGGATCACAAAGCAGATTTGTGGCAGTCACCCAATTTTCCTGCTTATAAATAATTTCTACTAGCAGCTAGGTGGCACAATGGATAGAGCATTGGACTTGGAGTCCAGAAGGCCTGAGTTCAAATCCTTCCTTAGCTATATAAACTTGGTCAAGTCACTTAACCTCTGTGTACCTCTGTTTCCCAAACTGTAAAAAGGTGATAATAATAGTACCCACCTCCCAAGACTGTTAGGAGAATCAAATGAAATATCTGTAAAGCACTTTACAGACCTTAAAATGCTGTATAAATGCTCTTACAACACACCACTGGCCTTCCTGCCAATGGTCCTAAGGCCATCCCAGCCCAGCTCCAGAGCTTATTCCCCTCTCCCCACCCCTTCCAGAGTCCAGGGCCATGGGCCCCTCATCTAGCTCTGATCCCACTCTTAAACCTTTAACTCAGTCTTCCTTTGCTGTTGAAATCTGACTCACTCAGTGATTCAAATCACAGTCAAATCAGTCCTGATTTACCAGATGTAGGTTTTGTGTGTGAAATTCTGATTCAGCCCATGCAAAGTGACTAGCCCTCTGGCCCCAGGGGCACCAATGAAAGGTAGAGCACTGAAGGCCACCATTGACAGTGGGCAGCTGGAATGAATGTTCAGAGTGATGATAATGGCAAGGTCATGACATGGCCCACTTTTAATTAGCCAGGGGGCCAATGAGCTGGAGGAAGGGGAGGGGCAAGGCGGCATCATTGGATCGTGGGATTTTTTTTAGCTGGAAGTCACTTTAGGGAGAAACCGCATAGGGGTGGTTAAAGGAAGCTTGAATTTGGCATTCGGGAACCTTGATTCAAATCCTGGATCTGCTACCTATTATCTCTTTGACTTTGGGTAAGTCACTTAATCTTTCTGGGCCTCCCCTTCCTTCTGTGGTGGCTCCTCTTTTGACTGTTGCCACCAGCACACTGAGGCCAACTCTCATTCCTATTGCCCCCACTTGGCCCAGGAACTCTGGATCCATCTGCCATGGCCCATAATTGGCCATCCTGGGGCCAAATGGTTTCCTGGTGTTCTTGGTTCCTTGGAGGTGCCATGTGCCAAGCTTTCTAATGGACTTCTCTCTGACCCGTTTCCCAGTGCTCATGTTGTCCTTCTCTGACTCTTCAACTTCCCTTTCAAAGGTCAAATTCAAAGGGATAGCACCATGTCTGAACTTGAATCAATCAATCAGTCTGCAAACTCATACCTGGGTAAGGAGATATGAATGATGCCCTGGAACTTCTTTTGCTAGGGTCAGTGAGGAGCAAGGACAATGCCTGAGCACACCCAAATCATATTAAAATGAAGTTTAACCAAGATTACCCTTCATTTTAGTGGAAGTTGTTCAGTCATTTTCAGTTGAGTATGACTCTTTGTGACTCCATTTGGGTGTTTTTTGGCAAAGATATTGGAGTGATTTGCCATTTCCTTCTCCAGCTCATTTTACAGATGAGGAAACTGAGGCAAATGGGGTGAAGTGACTTGCCCAGGGTCACACAGCCAGTAAGTGTCTGAGGCCAGATTTCAACTTGGAAAGAGGGGTCTTTCTGACTCCAAGCTGGACACTCTATCCACAGTGCCATGTAGCTGCCTCCTAAGGTCCTTCTAGCAGTGAATTATCTATCCCTACCTTTATTTTAGAGCTAGGGAAATGAAGAACTTAGATGACAAGCCCAAAGTCACTCAGGTGAGTGGTAAGTATTGGGATTCATGGCTGGGTCTTTCAGGGCCCCTGACCCCAGATCTAGCTCCCTTTCTAACTTCACCATGGGCCAGGAAAGTATGCAATGATTACATTCTTTTTTTTTTAATTTTTTAATTTTATTATTAATTTGTTTGTTTTCTTTTAGTTTACAGGATTCAATTCCACAATTCCTTGAGTTTCACATTTTGTCCCCCTCCCTTCCCTTCCCCGCCACGGTGGCTTATAGTCAAGTATAGGATCTGTAAATACTTTCACATTATACATTAGTCAGGTTATAAGGACGGATTGTACCAGCTGGAATGAAAAATGGTAAAGAGGACATAAAACCAAATAAGAGAAGGAAAAAGATTGGGTATTTTGCTTCCACCTGGATATAAACTTAGTTCTTTCTAGTTCTTTCTCTGGATGCACATATTTCTCTCCATCATGAGTCTTTTGGGATTGACTTATATCACTGCATTGCTGAGAAGAGTCCAGACTATCAAAGTTGGTCATCACACATACGTTGTGTCTGTAATTGTGTACAAATTTCTCCTGGTTCTACTCTTCTCACTCAGCATCAGTTCTTTTAAGCCTCTCCAGGTAAATATGAAGACCATCTGCTCCTCATTTCTTATAGCACAATAGTATTCCATAACATGCATATACCACAACTTGTTCAGCCATTCCCCAATTGATGGGCACCCCCTTAATTTCCAATTCTTTGCTACCACAAAAAGAGCTGCTATAAACATTTTTGTACATATGAGTCTTTCTCGCATTTCTATGATCTCTTTGGGATATAACCCTAGGAGTGGTATTGCTGGATCAAAAGGTATGAAAGTATTTATAGCCCTTTGGGCATAGTTCCAGATTGCTCTCCAGAAAGGCTGGATCAGTTCACAACTCCACAAGCAATGCATTAGTGTTCCAATTTGCCCACATCCTCTCCAGCATTTGTCATTTTCCTGTTTTGTCATCTTAGCCAATCTGACTGATGAGATATGGTACCTCAGAGTTGTTTTGATTTGCATTACTCTAATATTACTCAATAGTGAATTAGAGCATTTCTTCATGTGCTTATAGATAGCTTTAATTTCTTTCTCTGAAAACTGCCTGTTCATATCCTTTGACCATTTATCAATTGGGGAATGACTTGTATCCTTATAAATTTGACTCAATTCTCTGTATATTTTAGAAATGAGTCCTTTGTCAGAGACATAGGTTGTAAAGATTCTTTCCCAATTTCCCACCTCCCTCTTAATCTTGGTTACATTGGCTTTCTTTGTACAGAAACTTCAATTTCATGTAGTCAAAATTTTCCATTTTCCATTTTATAATGTTCTCTAATTCTTGTTTAGTCATAAAGTCTTTCCCTCTCCACAAGTCTGACAGGTAAACTATTCCTTGTTTTAGGAGACTGCTTACAGTATCAACTTTTATACCTAGATCATGCACCCATTTAGACTTGATTTTGGTATATGGTGTTAGATAATGGTCTATGCCCAGTTTCTGCCATACTATATTCCAGTTTTCCCAGCAGTTTTTGTCAAATGCAATGATTACATTCTTAGAGCATGTCTTATTTTCTCCCTCTGATCCCTTTAGCTTTTTCTTTTTTCTTTTTGGAGGGGGTAGGGCAATTGGGGTTAAGTGACTTGCCCAAGGTCACATGGCTAGTTTTTTGTTAAGTGTCTGAGGCCGAATTTGAACTCAGGTCCTCCTGACTCCAGGGCCTGTACTCTATTTAATGCACCACCTAGCCGCTCCTCCCTTTAGCTTTTCATTAGAACTAGAGCAGACAGAGGAGAAAAATTAAAAATGACCCTGTTTGTTTTGTTAAACACTCTGGGAGAAGATTTAGTGCAAGAAGATCATAGGAACACAGATTTAGAGGTAGAAGGGGATTTAAATGACACCTTGCTCAGTCCCTTCATTTTAGAGATGAGAAAACTGACGCTCAGGGAAGTTTAGAATTACAGGTCCAGAGGTGGACAGATAATAAGAAGTGGCATTTAAACCCAGGGCCTCTGATTTCAGATCTACTGCTGTTGCTACTGTTCTATGGGGGTTAAACATTTCTGAGACACTTGGAGATTTGCAGTGGATTTAAATTATTTAGGATAAAAAAAAAAAGAAAGAACAGTTATTTAGAGTCTTCCTATATCCCATAACCCAGGGCAATGGAGGGTGGGAGCAGAATGGATTAGAGGTGTCTCCAGTAGTCCCATGATTGAGATGACAGGGCCTGGGATCTCTTTGTTCCACATAGAACTGGAACAGAGAGGAGAAGGCAGATTGGCATGGGAAGGAGCACCACATCTTGGCAACAGATTGAGTGGGTGGGACCCAGGTAGATTTGAGATTCCATCTAGTTCCTGGTTGGGGGCTGAGGGGACATGGTGGCCCTGTCTTCTGTGATGCTGAAGCTGGGCATAGGGGAGGCATGGTGAGGACAGCAACAGCTCTCTTTCTGCCACCTTAGGACATTTAGTCAGATTGTCAACAGGATGTCCAGCCCCTAGGCCAAACACTTTTGCAAAGTGAATTACACTATTCCTTCTCTACTCCCTAGTCAAGATTGGATGAGATAGGGCTTCCCCAGAATGGGACCTACCTGTATATTCTTTTAGTGTGTGGCAGCAGGCTATGGATTCAGTCATGTGGGGATGGACCACACTGAGCCATTCATAATCTCCCTTGCACCCCAATGTACATGTGAGTGGAGGGGGCTAGATGGGGACTTCAGGAATCATTTGTGGCCTTGGTCTGAACAAAACTAAGGGCCAGGGTTAGTTAGTTGTTAGTTTGGGGTTGAGGTATGATCAGTATGGAGCCAAGGTTAGGGGTCATTCTGGAGGGATGGCTCAGTCTGGGGCCACAATTAGGGGTCAATCTGGTTTAGGAGTTAATAGTATTAAAGTCTTATACTGAGCTTTACAATACCCAGAACCATCCCATGAAGGAATCAAGTCAGGCATTTACTATTTAACAAATGTGGAAACTGAGACCCAGAGAGGGCAAATGTGCAAAATTAACTGGTTTCAGTGGGGATCCCATAAATTGGCTTCATTGGTCCTAAATTCTGACCACTGAACCTCCCAGCCTAGACTCTGAGCAGCGAACCTTGAAGGATTGTGCAGCTAAGCAACTGTCTTTGATGGTCTCCTCAGATAGAATTCATTCTCTAAGCTATTCTGCAGAGAATACATATGTTCTCTATTATAGACTCAAAGGATGTCAGTGCTGGGAGGAACCTTAGGGATTATCTCATTTTATATAGGGGAAACGAAGGGCAAGTCTTGGGAAATCCCACCTATGTGTGACAGTGGAGTTCAGATCCTTTGGTGTGCTTGGTGAATCGGGGCTGCCAACCTTTCTCCCCTCTTCCTGTCTAAGATCCTCGCTGATCCTGCTACTCTCACACCCTGGCAACTCTCACATTTGTTAATCAAATACCCCCACTCTTCTCTGGTTTCAACACAACAGTAGAAGGCAAAGAGTAGCACTTTCAAAGCCTCTCACCAAAAGGCATATTTGTCTCACCCAAGGAGTTCTAGAATGTGGGTTGGGTTCTAGAGGAGGGGAAGAGGATGTTCTAGACGGTACTTTGAAACCCCAGAAAAATTTGGCAACACTTAAAGGTTTCTGAATGTGCAATGACCAAAAATTAATTAAAAATCAGCAGTCTAAAGAATCCAATGTGTTTCTGGCAGTACTGTCCGTATTGCATCTTCACAGCAGCCGTGGTCCTGAAGACAAAGCATGCCCACTTTGTACTGCACATGCCCTCATTCCATGTAACGCCAAACCTCCAGTGGAAAAAGTCTAAGAAGCTCTGAAGAAGTCCTGGTTGGGGTCGGGGTGGGGACCTCTAGAATCCTGGCAGGCTGTCCAAGGCAGGCGAGGAGGAGAGGACTGTCCAATAACCCTGAGATCATCTCACCAAGTCTCATCCCCCAACGGGCTCTGCCTTGTTCCAGACTCTCAGTCAAAGCTCTATTGGCAAAGCTCTTGCCGATGCCTAACCTTTCTCTTATAATAGCAGTCTGTTCAGTCCATTAATCAGTAGATCTTTATTGAACAAATGTAAGATCAATCAATCAGCATTCATTAAGGACTGTGAGAAATGCTTTTCCTTAGTAATCATCATCCTGGAGACTCAGCATCTCCCATCCCCCTTTCATAGTGAGTTTAGTGTCTTCAGGAAGACATTAAGATCTAATTTAAATGGATCTGTTTTTGCTCATTGAGTTGCCCAGACAGGTCTGGGACCATGTTGATTCCTCCCTATTGTCACAACAGGTGATGTGGAAATTGATGTCTCTTTGACCAAGATTAAATGACCTATATCAGTACCCCAAGACTCTCATTTTAGTAAGTCCACCTCCCAGTGTGTTGACCAGTGAGAGCTGATTGAGACCCCTTGGGAACATTTGCTCTTCAAAGGGCATATACTCTGTGCCCCAACACCCAAACTGAGCCAGATCTGGACTGGACCCCCTGGGGGGGTCTAGTTCTGGACTATAACATGCAATGCATGTTGATCCAGCTTGTGAGAGAAATAAAAATGTGGACACCCAGAATAATTTCATTTGTTTTCTTAAACAAACTTTGTGAGAGTTTCACAGGACCTAGTATGTTTCAAGTACTGTACTAGGAACTGGGGGTATAAATATGATAAATAAATCAATCCCTTCACCCAAGGAGCTTACGTACCTGTGCTACATGTTTTGGAGAATTCAAAGATAGATCAGAAATAATTCACACCCTTAAGGATCTTGAAATCTACTTAGGGAGGCAAAGTATGGTTAATATTTTTTCATATGTATATAAATCAGTGAGATACAGACAGAAGAAAGATATCACTGTGAGCTGATGGTCAGAGAAAACTTCACAGTAGAGATGGTACCTGAGCTCAGCTTGAAAGATAATAGGGAACCTGAAAGGTAGAGGTGGGAAGAAGTGTATTCCGTGTGTGGGGAGCAGCTTTACAACCTTATGGAGGAAAGGCAAGGCAAAAGGCATTTATTATGTGCCAGGCACTGTTCTCAGCTCTAGGGATTCCTATAGAAGGAAAAAGACAGTCCCTGGTTTCAAGGAGTTTACAATCCTATGGGGGGAAAATAACACACAAGAGGGAACTGGAAACATGTGGGGGAGGGTGCTGGGGTATCGGTGTTCAGAAAGTTCAGAAAGTCAGAAGCATAGCAGAGAGAGGAATGAAGGCACACAGGCCCCTCCACAATATGGAAGACCACCAAAATGGAACTCAACAATGGGAAAGGATTGGGAAAACAGATAGATGATGCAGGGTGAGATGGCCTTAGGGAATCATGGAAATAGAATGTCAACTTCAAAGAACTGTCCATTAGCTCAGTTTTTTTCCTGCAACATTGCATAAGAATGGGAGTCGTGTGGAATAAAGGAAGAGATAAATGAAAGGAAGCTTGGAACTAGATTGTGGATAAACCTTAAATGCCAGGCTAATGAGTTTGTATTTTATAGAAGAGGCAATAGGGAGCCACAGAAGGTTTCCAAACCTTAGGAAGATTATCTCAGCATCTGCATGTAAGATGGATTAGAAAAAGGATATATTAGAAGACTAATTAAGAGGTATTACAGTGGTCCAGGCAAGAGGTGATGAAGACTTGTCTTCTTGATTGACCTAAAGTTAACTGGGGTGATAGCCATGTGAATTGATAAAAGAGGATAGATACAAGATGTTGCAGAGGTAGAATGAATAAGGCTGGGCAATCAATTGAATATGGAGGGGGGGAGGAAGTGAGGTGTAAAAAAGAATCTAATATGACTCCAGGTTATGAACCTGGGGGAAAAGGGGTGGGAGGAAGGAGGCCAGAAGTTTAGATGAGAGGAAAAGAAGATGAGCTGTTTTGGATGTGCTGAGTTTGATATATCAAAGGTTATTTAAATGGTGATATCCAGGAGACTCTGCTGGGGGTTGAAGTGCATGGATTGCTGGTCCTGGTGTCAGGAAGACTCATCTTCCTGAGTTCAAATCGGGCCTCAGACACTTACTAGCTGTGTGACCCTGCCCAAGTCACTTAACCTTATTGGTCTCTGTTTCTTCATCTGTAAAGCAAACTAGAGAAGGAAATGGCAAACCCGACCCAGTATCTTTGCCAAGACAACTCCCAATGGGGTTATGAAGAATCGGACATGACTGAAACAACTGAACAATCCAGCAGGAAGCTGGAAACACAGAACTTGGGCTCTGGAGAGACTTTAGGACTGTATATGCAGATTTGGAAGTTATCTGGGTAAAGATGATCAATGAACCCATAATGAGACCATCAAGGAAAGAAAGAGAAGAGGACAGGAAAGAGTCCCGGTGGAGAGAAGAAGAATTTAGAAGGAGGATAAGAGAAGGCTCCGGATGGTGGCTGGATGATCGTAGGGTGATCTGGATGGTGATGATGGTGAAATGGATGGGTTTTGTGTGTGTGGTGTGATTTCACTGATACAGGGAGTTCCCTATGATGAACTTATTCCACCTGGGGCACTGGGACTTGCTTACATGACTTGCTCGGGGTGATGCATGTTTTGGTAAATGTTTAACAGTCAGCTGCAGGAATATATACTTTTAAGTTGAATCTGCTTCATTAACATTTTCCCCTTTACTTTCTTAAGTCCAAAAATTGACAAAAGGATTGTAAATGCTTGTGCTGGGTTTAACGAGAAGCTCTCATATCAATCTGAACTGGTTCTGGCACCCCCACCCCAGTCCTCCCCAACTTCCAACCCTAACTCTCTCATCCACTGTAGTACTATTCTGCTGCTGCTGGTGGAGTGTTAGTGATCGTTTTAGTTGATGGTGATGATGGTAAAGATCTGAGTGCAGCTGCTGTTGGTCACTGAGGTCTGAGCCTCACTTTCCTCATTTGTAAGATAAGGGTAATAATCTTTGTTCTGCTTGACTCAACGGAGCATTGTGAGGATTCACTTCAATAATGGATTTTAAGGGGCTTTAAAAATGATTATACAGCATTACTATCAGAGGCCGGGGGCCTCAGCTGTACCCTGGGAGCTCTCAGCTGACACTCGTTCTCTCCCCTTCTATCTGCATTCAGCTGGAGGAAGGGAGGTTGGCCTCTCTCCTAGGAGAACAAACTCCTTGAGATTGACAGACGGATGGATTTGTGACAGGATAAGGACTGGGGTCAGGGATGGTTTTGTCCCGTTCTCAGCAGACAGGTATCTTTCCTGGTTGCTGGGATGGATGGTCCTTGTCCCTAAATTCCTTTTCCTCTTCCTCCACTGCCAGCCTGTTCCTGGAACTGCCAGCCCTCCAGCCATCATGGAAGAGTGGGACGTACCTCAGATGAAAAAAGAAGTCGAGAGTCTGAAATACCAGCTGGCTTTCAAGAGGGAGATGTCTTCAAAAACAATACCTGAGTGAGTGTTCGCTGTGCCTTACACGTGCCCTCCAGTAGAGGATGGGGAGACACTCCCTTGCAGGACGGGGTTTGAGTCAAAAGTGGAGAAAGGGGGCCGTTGTTGGGAGAAGCAATCATATTTGGATGGTGTAAACGTTGGTTCGAATATGCAAATCACATTCAAATTGTATGCAAAACGAACTATTCCAAACAGCTGCCTCAGGCTTGGCCCGTGAGGATCACTGGGGCTAAGGCAGGGTCCCAGAGCTGCCTGTTAGGTGGGGGCGATGCTAGGAGCCAGAGTTCCTTTAGGGGAACACTTCCACTGAGGCACCTCCACGTCCTTGCTCTCCCTTTTCTGGCTTTTTAGTTCAGTCCAAGGTCAAATCATCCAGAAAATTCTTTTGGTGAGCATTTATTAAACCCCCATAAAGTGCCAGGCCTTGTGTCAAATGCTGAGGATGCAAACATGAAACTCTCAGCCCCCCACCTCGCCCCCCCCCCAAGCAGCTTGGGGAGGGGAGGGGGGCAGCATTGTAGAAACTGAAACACAGAATGTGCCCTGGCGGGGACCAGAGGGAAAATGTTGTTAGACCACCTGCTATCCAAGCCTAGGACGGGGGCAGAGACTAGACATGCCTGTGGGTCACTTGCCAGGCCTTCTGCTATCACCTTTATGCTGCTGACTCACCGAGAGGCAGGGTGGGGGCATGGAAAGAATGCTGCCTCTGGAACAGGAAGCCCAGGTGCCTGACCTTCAAAGAAATCAGGGAAGTGGACAGAGGAGAGACAGCAGGCCTTGGTAAACCCAAGGTATGACCCAGCCTCTCTAACTTCTTGGTGTGGATATTTCCTGGGACCTGTAATTTGGGAAGGGTTCAAGGCTGGTGGCCAGAGATAGGAGGAGAAAGGCAATTGTGGCTGGGACTGACTTGGAAGAAGCCTGAGGAAGGGGCAGATACATACACACACAACACATACATGCATGTGCACAACACACACATGTATATTACATGAGTGTATATGTGTGCACACACATATATGTAGACATACATATATGTGTATACACACATACATTTGAGGGTTGTGACAAGGGTATGGCCCAGTGATCCAGGGGCAGGGGTCTTGGAGGATGTTTAGAAGGAATAGAATGGGGTGGGATGGCAGGAGTAATCTCTTGTGAGCGAGGGGTTATAGCTTGGTTTGGGGCTCATTTCTGTGCTCTTTGGAGGCAGAGGATGGGGTGGTGGGAGCTGCCTTGGACCCACTGACTTCCCCTGCCACAGGGTCTTCCTCTCCTTGGGATACCTGTAGTCCAGGTCTAGGACATCAGTCTTCCTGCCTAGTGGCCCAACAAAGTCCCATCTGAAAAATTACTTCCTCCCACCCTTCAAGGAAGACCATAGACTCATTTGCATATATCATTTTTTGCATGTATGCAAATAATCCACCACTGTGTATTTGTAAGTCATTTGTATATGCCAATGCAGTGTGCCATCTGTTCTCAACAAACTAGGCCTTAGTCCAAGAGGGGCTCAGATGGTGGGATGGAGATGGAATTGACAGGCTCCAGCTGAGTGTGTTAGCCTGACAAGTGCCACTTGGTTGTGGAGTAACCCAACTGGTGTTGGGCACTGATCCTAAGGGTCCTAGGTGACCACTTTCAGCTTCTGGCCATTCTGACTCTCTAGAACCATATGCCAGGCTTAGCCCTGGGCAAGTCTTAAATGTGAGTCCTATAACAGAGCCCAGCCTCTGACCCTGGATGAAAGACCCAAAAGAATTCTGAGAAGTTTGGCTCATTGCAGTTATGATGTTAAGTGATATCATTAACACTTCCTATCAACTTTTTATCCTCAAGGGACTAAGGCTGGGTCCTGTTAGGCAGCTGGTAAAGGGAAAGCATATTGGATTTGAAGTCAGAGGCACTGAATTAAAATCCTGTTCCTGCAACCAGCGTAACCTTAGGAAAGTCCTAGTCTCTAATCTGTAAAATGGGAATTTGGCTCAGTATCCTTGCAGGACCCTTCCAGTTCTAAATCTATGACTCAGTATCCTTATTTTATACATGGGGAAAGAAGTGCCAGGGAAAGAAAGGAAACAACTCAAGGCTATGTATGTAATCCTAGACTTCAGTACCTGGGGATTCTTTCTACCATACTTCTGTTTTTTTGGAAGTAATGAAGGTTGACTTGCCCAAGGTCACACAGCTAGCTTCTGAAGCCAGATTTGAACTCAGGTCTTCCTGACCCCAGGGTCACTGCTCTATTCAGTCCCTACCTAACTGCCCCCTCCATCATGCTTCTGAAGAGGCAGAGCCACATTGACGGACTCCTGACAAAAATCATTAAGTCCCTAAAGTATTTGGAATTAATTCTAATGACATATTTACAAAGCAGAGATGGTATGATATTTATAATGATATTAATAATTATTTATAAAGCAGCAGGGTATGATACAGAGCTGCCTTGGAATCAGGAAGACCTAGGCTCAAGTGCACTTTCCCTAGGAACCTGGATAACCCCACACATGCCCCTTTGAGGGCAGGGACATTCTTTTTTGTCTTTGTATCAACAATGTCTGTCACACAGAAGGTATTTAATAAATATTCACTAAATGGAAATGAACCCTTTGAGTCAAGTGTTCTCACCTCCATTTCAAAGATGAGGAGACTGACTCAGAAGTTGTGACTTGACCACAGCCTCTGTTTAGCACACACTGGCCTCCCCAGGACACACTAACTCCTTTCCCTCTTCCTGTAGACTGCTGAAGTGGATCGAAGATGGAATCCCCAATGACCCATTTCTGAATCCTGATCTGATGAAGAACAACCCTTGGGTGGAGAAGGGAAAATGTACCATCCTGTAGTGAGGGGCTCCAGCTCTCCCTCCCAGACCCGCCTGGGGCAGCAGCTACCAACCAGGACAGTGAATTCTTCCCCAAACACTCCATTCCCTCCCATTCAGTCTCCTCTCTCTGGTTTTCAGTTAGGTTCATGCTGCACTAAAGCAACCTTAATTATCGCCTTGGCTTCTCATTTGTATGGGGGTAGGGGGGTGGGGTGGGTGGAGGCAGGATTTCAAATCCTAAAGGATGGCAACAAGGGAGCAATTAGAGTTTGAGGAAAGGTTAACTCACCCAGGGAAGAGTCTGGGTAGTGGGGTCCCAATGACATATGGGGTCAGACCCACCATGGTAGTGTAGGAGAGGAGGAGAATTACTTCAGCTAGTCTTATGATTCTTGGTAACGGGGCTTTCATTTAATGATGCTGACACTTGTGCAAAACCATTCAGACTTTTTTTGGGGGGGGTGTAGAAGGGAACTTGTAAACGAACAACTTTTGTAAAAAAAAAAAGACTTTTCAATACTTTTGTATATTGTAGAATATACAATTTTGCAGTCAACAGGCCGACCATGCAGGAAACTAAGGTTTATACATAAATAAAAACAAAGCAATACTTCACAGTCTGTCAACGTTGCAATTTATTCACTGGTTTATTTATTACAGAGGTCTGGAGGCAAAACATGGCCAGCACACTCAAATGCATAGCACTTAACATCTAACCTCTT
>NW_027185694.1:23846973-23917342 GCF_028583685.1 Petaurus breviceps papuanus | reverse complement strand
CAAATGCATAGCACTTAACATCTAACCTCTTCACACACCCACCACACCCCCCCACACACACACCCACACACACACCCACATTCTCTCTCTCTGGGGGAAGGGAGTAGTTAGTGTGTGTCTCTCTCTCCCCTTAAGGAGGCACCCAAATCCTGAGCAGGGAGAAAAGCTTGAGCCAGGGTTCAAGGGTTCAGAGCAAGTCTTTAATATAAAGGTTTCGCCGGACAGCATTGGAAACACCCTCGTTAAATCGAAACCACACGTCACTTTTCCCCACTGCTTTTCCCATCCGTCTCTCCAATGAGTCTCTCTCAGGTCCTGGGGTTTCTATGGTGGGAAGACAAGGGGACAATGGAGTGACCAGGTGGGACAGAAAAAGGGACCACCAGAGCCATGAATGGAAGAGTCAGTGATGACTGAGTTTCCCTCACCTCTCTCGTCCACACACAAAGATTGGGTTGAGTTTGATCTCTAAGATCCTATGAAGAAATTATCCTAAGGTGGGACTTGGGTTAAACCAGGGATTTGAAGGGTCCTGAATCCCATTGGCCAACCAAAAGAAAAGGAAAAAATCACGACTATAACACTTTACAATTTACAAGGTGGTTTCACAGAAGTTCTCCTACAACCACCTGGTCGGTGAGGGAGATCAGAGATTATCACCCTCATTTTACAGATTAAAAAAATCAGTTAAGAAGTGACTAGCCCCTGGGTCAGGATGCCAGGAAGTGGGAGGCTAGGAAGCTGAGTCTTCTGAGATCCCTTCTATACCACAGCAACTCCCTAAAGGAAAAATGTGCTCTTATGTGGACAGTTCCCACTCCCCAGGGGTGGACATGACATATCTTGGAACCCTTGCTGTGGATAAGAGGAAGATGGTGGTCATTTTCTAAGACTCAAGGGGTAAGAAGAGGGGAGATTCCTGAGATCCCCAAATTTTAAGTGAAGAAGCTGGTGGCTTCCATTCCTATCTGGGGTGGGGAGGGGAACAACATACAGTGAGAAGGAAGGGGTGAACATAAGCCCCTCCCAGACTGCTCACATGGACAATACTTAATAACCCTTCCTCCTATTCCTGAAGTCTAGTCTGAATACTCTAAATCCCTCTCCTTCAATGTGGTGACTTCTCTCCACTCCCAATTTCCCCTTCTCTTCTTCCCTAAAAGGGACATTTCTTCTGCCCTTAGCAAATATGGGCAGCTCAGTGACTCTACTGAAAGAAAACCCTGTTAACATTTATGCTAGGCTCCCATCTGGCCTTCCACACCCCCCTTCCTGACAACCTAACAGCTCCCTTCTCTACTCCCATCTTGTCCCCCATAGGAACGTCCCATTTCATCCCATCCCTCCTACCTTGACTCGGAGTGACAACTTTTCTCACTATCTCACGTCCAAAGAAATCTCTTTCGGGCTAAGGATTAAAAACAGAGGGGTTCAGTCACTTTCCAGTGCAGCCCAGCATTCATTTGTCTGAAAAACCTACCCAGACCAGCCAAAGAGAATTGACATTAATATCATTATCCTCCCAGCTGCCTAAGTGAACAAATGGTCTGAAGGCAAATTCATTTCTCTAGGGATTAGAGTCTCTCTCTCTCTCTCTCCCCACCCCTGAAAGTCAACCCTTTAAATCCTTCTCTCTTTCTCCCTCCATCCTTACCCTTTTTATTTTGATACACATACACCCTCCTACCCTAATGTCCCAAATCAAGAATATCACCTTTTGTGTAAACCTAAAATTTTCAAATCTTATGTCCTGGTCCAGAATTCTGCTTGCCACCATTTTGGGGGATTACATTAATGAGTGTTTGTTCTCCCTTCCCCCACCTCTAACCAATCAACTCCCTAGTCCAGATTAACTGTGTTCAGCTTACCAGAAATCAAAGGCAACATCTGTTAGCCAGGTGCCCCCTTCCCTCTTTCTCCCTAGCACTGTCTTTGGGGAAGGGAGAGAACAGCAGGCTTATGTCACCAATGCGGCCTTTTTGAGCCTCAGTTTCCATCTTTGTAAAATAGGGAAGGACTGTGCCCATGCTGCCAACCTCCCAGGAGCATTAAATGAGACAATGGAGATTAAAGCCCTTGGTAATCACTGAGCACCGCCCAAATATAAGCTTACAATTATCATTACTATCTGGGCCTGGAGACACAGACGGGTACTGCAGGCAGGGCAGATGGGTCATGATCCATCAAGGCCTCCTGATTTCATGTCAGTCTGAATAGTAATAACCATCCTGCACCTATCTCCACTACTTTACTGTTTACCAAGGGTTCCCATCCATCTTCACCATCAAGCCTCCTACCCCACAGGAAGCAGGGTAGGGATAAGTTTTTAGTTTCATCGGAAAGAAAGCAGGTTAAGTGACTGGCTCAAGGTCACACTGAGTGACAAAGACAGGACTCAAACCCCGTCTATCAAATGACATGAATATCTGTAAACTCTTAGCACAGTGTCTGGCATATAGTAGGTGTTTAATCAATGTTTATTCCCTCCCTTCTTCATCAAAGTATCTGTTATCTTTCTATTATATGGCTTATTCCACACAGGTGGGGTTAAGGGCCCAGGAGGAGAATTCGGGGCAACAAAATCCCAAGAATCAATGATATTTCTAAAAAGGTTATTCTGTTTCCTAGAGGGTATGAACCCTCTCCCCTCATCCTGTTCATTCATTTTTTTGGAGGGGGTGTGAGAGGGGAGAGGCAATTGGGGTTAAGTGACTTCCCCAGGGTTATGTAGCTAGTAAGCGTCTGAGGCTGGATTTGAATTCAGGTTCTCCTGACTTCAAGGCCGGTGCTGTCTACTGTGCCACCTTGCCGCTCCCGTTCATTCTTACTAGGCTACAAAATCAAAAGGCTGAGGTCCCTCAGTTCTCGGTGGAGGAGGGATCCTTTGCAAATCTTCTCCTGTCCTACCCCTGTGCACCCTTCTCCACTAGCCCCGCAGCTCTTTGGAATGTTCACAATGGCCACTAATTCCAGGACTATCCCCTCTGCCCTCTGGGGGGCCGGGAGGAGTTGGTTTGCAGGTTTTAGGAAGCACTGTTTGTTCTTCGCGCATGGTTCACTCAAGGCTTGGGTCTCCCAGTCTCTCTGACCCCTCTCCTAAGGAAAGGAAAGATGGTGGCTGAGCCCTCACTTCCTACTTTCCTAGAGGGTAGAAATTCTTCCATCTGGGTAGCGGGAAGCCCTGCTCTTTTCTAGTGATGAAGGATAGTGGAGGACAGAGCCCCTGAACAATGTTCCTGCCCCTTGGCCTAGTCTTCCTCCTAGGCTAGGGGACAGCCTCTACTGACCCAGGATTAGGATCCAGCGTATTTGACATAAATAAAATGAGGCTTCCAACAAACCAAGGCCAAGAAGGGTAAGTTCAGGAAACATCTTAAGCTTATGGCACTTTCACAGCCCTTGCCTCACATCAAGGAAACGGCTCTGACTGGATCTCTACCCAGCTCCAAAGGCTTTAATGGCTCCCTATTGTCTTAAGGATAAAGTCTAAATTCCTTAGCTCAGCATGCAGGCTCTGAAGCTGTATACAAATACGAAGATGATGCAGTACTTGCCCCCCCCATGACTTTACATCCTACTTAGGAGGATACAACATGTTCAGAAAAAAGTAAATACAGGATAAAAAAAAATACACAGAGATGGGGGTGGAGGGGCAGGGAGAGATGAGGTGAGTATATTAACAAAACAACAAAGGCTTCTTGAAGAAGGTGGCTTTTGAGCTGAGCCTGAAGGGAATTAAGAGTTTCTAAGAGTTAGGAGGGAGGGGACAGCACCCCAGGTATGGGAGACAGCCTGTGCCAAGGCAGGAGGAAGAAGACTACTGTGTCTTGTGAAGGGCTTTTAAAGGTCAGGAGTCTGCCTCTTAACCTAAAGGCAACAGGGAGAACTCGTGTAACATGGCCAGTACTACACTTTAGGATCAACCTGGCATCTAAATGAAGGGCAGATGGAAGAAGAGGGATGTTAAAGGCAAAGGGACATTTGGGACAGGAATACAACAGTCCAGATGAGAGTGTAACGGCCTAGACAATCATGGTTGTTGGGAGAGAGAAAAGGAAGAGAAGATTGGAGGGATGTTGAAAAAGTAGGATTGATGAGACTTTGGCAAGTGATTGGAAAAGGGTTGGGGGAGAGGGATGAGAGAGAGTGGAGATGATATGAGAATGACTCGGGTAGAGAATCTGTGTGACTGGAAGAATAGTGATGCTGACAAAAATAGGAAAAAACTGGAGGGGTGAGGGGCATGGTAGGGAAAGAGAAGATGTTCAGTGATGACTCTGAGATGCCTACAAGGCGATCTATGTAGAGATATTCAGCAGGCAGCTGGGTGACTGAATGGACTTAGAAAAATCTGAGTTCAAATCTAGTCTCAGACATCAATTAGCTATGTGACCCTGGGCAAGTCACTTAACATCTGATTAAAATAACACTACCTCCCAAGGTTGTTGAGACAACAGGTGAGGTAACATTTGCAAAGTGCTTAGCAGCACCTAGCACACAGTAGACACTATCTAAATGCTTGATATTATTTAAAAAGCCTTATCCTTCTAACAGCCTTTCTGAAGTACCCATAAGGACCCCCGTTATACAGAGGCCCAGAGAAGGCTAAGAACTGAGCTGAGGTCAGCCAGCAAGTCAGTGGCAGAACCAGGAAGAGGATTCCCATTTTCTGTCTCCCAAATCTAGGACTCTCTCCCTGTCCTGGGCTCTCCTCAATCCCTCCAAAACTCACCTTCTCATCAAAGATAGCTTTTCTTTTCATGATGTGTTCCAGGCGCTGCTCGTGGTTCCGGATGGGAGCGACCCCAGCTGCTTTCTCCCCACTGCATGCCTGTGGGTTCTCTGTCACCAAAGGGCTTTCCTCATTGGCCTGTTAAAGTAGAGAGAGATGTTTTAGGAACACACTGAACCTTGGGCATTCACTCCATTCTGAAGTCTCCACCATCAAGCACTCACTGCCTGGGCCCCTTCTATGGACTCTGACCTCTGTACAGTTGAGTTATGCACATGTGGGTTACCAGATGGACCCTTCTGGCTTCTGGTTTGGGTCTCTGGTTCAATTTCCTGATGACCAATCAATATTCAGAAAACTTCTGTGTGTTAGGCTTTAGGGGACATTAAAGTTTATTTATTATGCTCTGAGCTCCAAGAAGACTGAACCAGACACACATATCTCTTCTAGCATAAATGGTCCTCTGTATACGGTAGGTGCCAACAAAATTTAGGAGGTAGCGATCTGGATGTATGATTTCATATGTATGGGAATTTCTGATAAGGAAAGAAATTCCTTCCACCAATGCAGACCAAGAGCTTTTCTATAATTTGTAATAATTAAGTCTTAGAGACTGGGGGAAAGGGGCTGGTGCAGTGTGGGGAGACACTGAAAGCACAAGTGACTTGCCTATGGTCACATAACCACTATGTGTGACCACAGTCAGATGCAGCAGGATTGGAACCCAGGTCTTTCTGACTCTAAGGCTAACCTTCTATCTATATAACTATGCCACTAACAAGGAGTCAGTGAATTGAGTGAAGGTGGGTTTCCTGCCATCCAGGACTCTAATGTCTAGAAGGGGAGATGAGACTCCTATATGGGACAACCAAATTGGGACACAAAATGATATAAAATTAAACACTTTCAATATACAGGAGATGTAACAGCTAGAGGAGGGAGGTCACGTGGAACATTTTCCAATTCTCCACGACTCTGTGCTTGAGAAAAAAAGTAGTGGAATGAGAAAGGCAGATACAAGGTCTACACAAGCAACTTCAAAGCAAAATAGAACCGTGTAAGTGGGAGAGGTCACTGGAACACAGGATTTAGAGCTAGCAAGGGGGCCTGGAGATCTAGCCCAATCCCCTTCTTTTATAGCTGGAAAGAAACAAGCTCCAGAAAAAGTTGGGGCCTATTCTAGGTTACACAAGTTGCATGTGTAGGGTGAAGATTTGAACCCAGGCCATTCAATGACTAGAGCCAATATTCCTTCCCACTCCAACATGCTTAAATGAGGAAAAAGGCATCTGACTGAGAAGACAACACGGAAGAAGGCAAGGATTTCTGGTGAAGAGTCAGGCCAGAGGAAACAGGGATGGAGAACACGCTGTCTTCCTCGAAAGGTCTGCTCGCCTCCCAGCAGCTGTGGTTTCCCCCTCATGCTCCCCAGAGGCCTTCAGCTGTCCCTTTCAGTTCAGCAACTTCCAGGCTGTGCTAATGGCCCCCACCCCGCCCCGCCCCGCCATGCCTGACTGCTGGTGACAGATGGCCGGACAGAGGTCAGTCCTGGAAGACTGCTGTTTGCATCATTCTGCTGGAACTTAAGTGCAGACTGCTCAGATTGGTCCCCCATGCTTCCCATCTCTGCTAAAATTCTTGACTCCATCCTTCAAGGTCTGGCTCAGAGGAACAATTTTTTTTTTACCTTAGGCCTCAAATAACAATGAGTCAAAACAAATAAAATTCTACTTTGCATAACAGTTATTGGGGTCAGTTTTATTTCCCTACTTCCATGTGGAGGGGACTGAATTAGACAGGATGTATGCTTCCAATAAACTGCCTCAGGGCCTCAAATCCTGGCAAAGAGGGGCCTCGTTTTGGGTCGTTGATATGAGATACTCTGATGGGCATTTGGAGATGTTGACAGCTAGGAGCTCTTTCTTGCTGGTTTTCCAACTTAAGTATATACTTTTAGAGATTCCAGATAATTCTGCTCAATAGCTATAATTTATGAATGTGAACCCTCTGGCCCAAGAAGCAGAGATTCTCCCAAGGTCACACTGACCTGACTTATCGGTCCAGGGTAAGTCTACAGAGTCAACAGTACTGTTCTAGCTTCCAAAAAGAACAGAAAGGACCCCGAATCATCAGCACACATACAAGTCTAGTAAATCGAGGGAGCGGATAGCTGGATCAGGTGGGCTCTGAGGTCTCCACTGGTTAAGGAAGCTCAGAGACGATGCAGCAGTGGTAAGATAACTGGCCCCACTGACTTACATGCTGGTCAGCTGTACCCATCTAGATCATGGAGGCCAGTTCCAGGCATCCTGTTTCTAGTATAGCAAATGGTCTTATTTAATGCCCATCAAGCATCAGCAAATTAGTCCACTGCACCCATGGTGATTCTTAGTCTAATAGCCTGTTTATGTAGCTGTCCTCATTAGGGACTCCAAGCATATCAACCATGTGTTAAAAAAAAAAATCCACTTCATTAACCTTAGATACAAAACAATAAATATAAACATAAAACTACCTTGCTAGGCTCTGTGTCTGTTCCGGCACACTAATAACTCCCCATGGAGGGCAGTAGCTGTCAGTTAAATCGATGCACTACTAAACTGAGAATTAACAGGAATTTAGCTCATAGAAATATAGAACGTCAGAGCTGGAAGGAGCCTTAAGAGACCACCTCGTCCAACCCTTCAATCTTACAAATGAAGAAAGAGGGAAGGTTACAAAGCTGGCCAGGAAAAGAGCTGGGATCAGAACCCAAGTTTTCTAACTCCCAAACTGGGGCTCTATCTGCTGCTATACCCTGTTACTCTTACACCCTTGTGAGAGCTAGAAGTTGTTTCTTATTTTAGCTGGGACACAACGGGCATTCTTTTTAACCCTGCTTTCCCTAGGCTAGTGTCTGGCCAATTCTTTTGGTCCAGTTAACCTCTTCCGATCTCAGATGATGCAGGATGAACAGCTTTAAACTCAACCACCCACTCAGGACAACCACTGGAACCAGTGGTCCGAGGAGGCCCCTATGTCTCCCCAAAGACATGATGCAAACAAAAATTCCTCAGGGCTCTAGCCTGGCGGTCTTCCATGCTCGTTTTTTGCTGACAGGCATGCTCTCATGCTGCCTCGGAAGGACTAATTATCTTGGCCTTGGATGCACCAGGGAAGAAATTTCTGCTGTGAGTCATTAAAGAGGAGAGGAAAAAAAG
This sequence comes from Petaurus breviceps papuanus, assembly GCF_028583685.1. NCBI lineage: Eukaryota > Metazoa > Chordata > Mammalia > Diprotodontia > Petauridae > Petaurus > Petaurus breviceps. The sequence goes on along the minus strand of NW_027185694.1, from coordinate 23,909,410 downwards.
ATTCAGGGGGGAATAGAAATTAAGTAATTTTTAATCTACCTTAGGTGTTCATACTAGGACTGCCTTTTAGGTTCCTGTATTTGGGAAATCCTGTTTTGTGAGCCAGACTGCTTATCCGGAATCCCCGCTGCAGGGCTGAGATGGAAATTCTGTGATTGTAAAGGGGGCTAAGGGGTGGGGGTAGGGGAAGGTTCTAGTATGGGGAGAGACTAGAAATGTAGTGAGCTGAAGGTTCGATATGATATAGGAGTTATAAAAAGGTAGTTTAAAAAATGGCAATCTGCTAGTCAGATGTCACCTGTAAGTATTATATTCAGTTTGGGGAAATCTCATCTTGGGAAGATCACTGAGAAATGAGTACAGGATTGACAAGGGATCGAGGATGGTGAGAAGACTGGAAACTATGTCATGGGGGCCTGCTAAAGGAACTAGGGAAGCTTTCCAGATGGAAAAGATTTTAGGAGAACATGGGAGATGTCTTCCAATATCTAAAGGGTTGTCATGGGGCTGAGAGTGTCAGTGGGTCAACAAGCATTCATTAAATGCCTACTGTGTGCCAGGCACTGTACACAAGGAGAGGGTTGGTCTTACCCAGAAGGATTAGGATCAATGGCAGGGGTGGGGGGAACAGGAGATGAAGGTACAGGGAGGCAGATTTTGGTTCAAGAAAAAGGAATATATTGACAGTAAGAACTGGTGGGAGGTGGTGAGATTCTCATTACCAAAGGTCTTTCAGGAGAAGCTGGATGACTTTTTGTGGGCGGGACCTATTACAGAAGGGATTTTTGCTCCAGTGGGGAGTGGACTAGATAACCTCTGAAGTCTTTTCTATTTCAGTTTCCCTGAAGGTCAGTCCTTGATTTTAGTACTGAAAATCTGTCCCAATGGTCTGGGGTTAGGGGCAGGGGGCTTCGCTTCCTAGAATTTCCCCAGAGCCATTTCCAGGAAACCAGAGTTGGTGTTCTGCAGGAACAGAAATGAAAATGCCCAAATTCTGGACATTATTTCAAACAAGTGCACACAAAACAAGCCAGGATGTCAAGAGGTAGTCTTTTGAGCTCCCTTTCAGGGAGTCAGTGCCAAAGAAAGGGAAAGATAGTGAACCACTCATCACAGTCCTCTCCTGGGTCTGTGGTCCTTGAGCAGATAAAAGAATCACTAAGAAGATGATTCTAGGTCCATGGGGCATGTAGAAGCTGTGCCAGTCAGGTACTGGGTGGAGATCACCATATCTCCATCCTCCCACCCCCTGGCCCAGGGGTGGGGAACCTTCAGTTTTGAGGTCACATGTGGCCTTCTAGGTCCTTGGGTGTAGCCTTTTGACTGAGTCCAAGTTTTACGGAACAAATCCCTTTATTAAGGGAATTAACTCTGTGAAGTTTGGATTCAGTCAAAGGGCAATTCTTGAGAACCTAGAAGTCCACATTGTGGTCTCGAGGCTACAGGTTCCTCACTCCTGTGGCCTGGCCAATCCAAAGTTCTCCCTACCCTTCCAGAATGGGGAGAACCTGGATTTGTGATGCCCATGTTCTGCTCACCTGGCCGCCATGTCGAGCCTGAACGGAAGCTTCTGCTCTCCTCATCTTCTCCAGCTCAATTTCCCGAGCAATGAGCTGCCTGGTCTGATAGGTCAACTGTTTACGGGCAGGGAGATCGGGGAAGCGGCAGACATCCTCTATGTTCCTGGAGGTTTGTGGGAAAGGGTGGGAAGGAGGGAAAGAAGACAGGGGAAAGCAGAACTAAGACCCAACTCTGACAATGGGCAGCCTAGTCTTTTTCTTCTCTCCTCTTTGGAGTCTTCGTAGGCAGCTAAACTAGATTGTTCCCTGAATTCAACATCGCATCTCCAGTCATTTGAACAAGCCGACCTCTCCCCCATCACCACATTTTTCTTCTTTTGGCTCAGCTCACAAGTCACTTCCTCTGTGAATTCATAAGCAGTTGGAGAGCAACTAACTCCTTTGTGCCAGGAACCATGGTAGGTGCTGGAGATGCAAGTATATAAAGTATATAGAATGAAGCAGCCTTTACTCTCAAGGACTCATTCTCTCCCTTCTCAAATTATCTTGTATTTACTTACTTGTATACATGTCAGTAGAAGCAGAAGGTAAGCCTCTGGAGGGCAGGGCCTATTTAATTTTTTTTGTTCCTGGCACAGAACAGACAATTACTGAGCTGAAGTTCCTTCTTCCTGTGTTTCACTGTGGTATGGTGGTGATTCTAGGTTCTTGAAAGCTATGCTAACAGAATGACTGCTCTGGTGGGTGCAGCCTTGCTGGAGAGGCTCTGTGTCTTATGGTGTGGCATGGAGGTTTAATGTTTGAATTTAGAAAGGCTCATCTCTAAGAAAAGCTCAAACTTCCAGAAGGTTGACACCACAGGGTCCTTCTGGCTTCAGACCTGCCATACTTCAGGCATGGGAGGGTTGTGACATGCATCAGTGGAAGGAGGAAGGACCCACACTAATGAAGGGAATATAAATAGGATTCTGAAAGTAAGTCTATTTTCCAACTTAAGAGGAGTTTTGAAAAATTAATTTCATTTTAAATCCCAAAGTGAAACTTCTTTCTGTACTTGGGGACAGACTCCAATGCTGCTTTGCAAATAAGCTATTTTAAAAATATGCACATCAGCACACACAACCGCATACACACAGCCTAAATCATACATCGTGGTGCCTCTCCAATTGAAAAATAGATCCCTTGCAAACATTCCCAGAAACAGCTTCAGGGCTGCAGTGAATCAGATGTGAGAGAGCCAGAACCAAACTCAGAATCAGTTAAGGTGCCAACCCTCAAGACTCTCCTTAGAACATCCTGGGCAGCCTTGAGGAGAGGCACCAGACTTAGGCTGGAAACCACAGTCACAGTGGTCATGCCTTTTATGTCCACATGCTTTGGAAACTGCTCAGCTTTACCAGCATTTATTGATATCACACAGCCAGTAAAGAGGGAAGGTATGGATAAGGTGGGTAGGTAGATGAAGGTCTAGAGATGAAGGATGCAGAGATGTCTTCTAAGAAGAGTGCTCAACAGAAATGGGTTGGGGTGGCCAAGGGAAAGGAAGGAATGAAGAGAGGATAGGAGGGAAGAAGAAAAGGAGAGGGAGAAGAGAAAAATGAAGGGAAGGAGAGGAGAGAAGGGAAAGAAGGAATGAAAAAAGGGAAGGAAAAGAAGGAATGGAGGAAAAAAGGAAAGGAAAGAGAGAAGGAAAGGGAAAAAAGGAAGGAAGGGACAGAAAAATGGACAAAAAGTAGGGAAAAGGGAAGAAGAGGTAGAAGGGAAGATGGAAAAGAAAGACCTTACTTTGGCATCTAACTTACTAGCAGCTGCAAGTGATGGTGGGTAAGCCAGGAACAGTGATAGAGGAAAACATCTGGAGATGTGCAGAGGATGGTTTCTAAATTACTGAACCAAACAGACATATTTTTGGATCCTCTCCCTCCACTTCAACATGAATAAGCAAGAATCAATTCTATAGTCAAATCTTATCAATATGATCTGAGTGGGGCAGCAGGAGTCTGAATTAGGGACCAGTCACAGTTACCACTTGGTTTTACTACACACAGTAATGCAAACTGCTGGTTCACAGAGTATGGTCTGAAATCCTGCCAGACATGTTTTGATAAATAGAGCTTATCTGTAATGAACACAGCACTTGGATGCAAAGATATCTGAAAAGTTTATTCCCCGAAGTATTTAAAACAGGCCCCTGAAATCCTGTCTGTTCTATTAACTTGCTCAGCATGCCCTGCTTTCAGAGATATAATTGCAAAGATACAGTTCAGTCCTGCTCTGCTTGAATGATCACCCATTCCCAATTAGTGTGGTCTGAAGTAACAAGGCTGGATTGTATAATCACTTCAAAAGTTCATGTGATACCCCATCTAGTCCTGACAGTCATGAACAACTTCCAAGGCAAAGCAGGAACTGAAACAAGGTTAGTCACTCACATGGCTATGGTCCAGGGCACCTTCTACCCCAGGCTGCTGGGGCATCCTCCAGATGGGCTCCTGTGACTGAATGGACGTCTAGGCCACTCACCCTTCTGCCCTTACTGGCCCGTGCCTGGAGGGGACAGAACCCCCTCTACTCCCTGGCAAATCCCAGGGCTTCGGCGGGGAGCTCCTCCGTGACATTCTGGACTGTCTCCATAACTACAGCTGAGTGATGCTGCAGGATGGCAGGAAGGTAGATACAGACGTAGATCAGCCCCAGGAGCATCAGGGCAATAGCCAGGGGCATACCCCAGTCAGTGATGAAGAGGGTTTCGTGGCACCGGGCCTGGAACATTTGGGGAATAGTGCCAGCAGCTCTCCAGCCAGCGTGCAGAAAAACGGGGCTGGGATCAACTCCCCAACTTCTGCACACAGCTCTTGGCTCCAATAACCCTTCACTTGGAGGAGAAAGCCATGATTCTATTTCCTAAAGCTCTGCTCTCTCCACTTCAAAAGCACATTATGGCCAGCTGCACAGATATCTGCCTAGCCTTGAGATGGGTAGCTGGAGCTCTGAGCTCATCTGCTCCTGATTGAGCCTCAATGGGTGACTTTTAGGATGGCAGATTCCTAGAGTTCAATGACAATTTGGGCCACCCCCACTTCCCACTCCAAACCCTAAGAGCCAATCACCTTTCTAGTGGGAACCGTCACTAAGCCCCTTAGTGGAATCCGGGGTGGGAGGTGGGGTGGAGGGATTTGGAAGAAGAGTTCATTCGTAAAGCACAGCCTAGAAAAGTCACTTTTGAGGTGACTATGTCCTATCTATACCAACATCAGAATAGGATGCTTTTTTCTGACTAATAGCTCTCTTCTTTCCCCTTCCTGCCCAAAGGAAAAGCTTCACCTCCCCGAGGCTGTAACTGTCACTGCTTTCCCAAGTCTTTAGAATTTCAAGACAGAAGAAGAGTGTGGGGGCATCCAGGTAGCACAGCGAGTAAGAGCACCTGCTCCAGTGTCGGGATGACCTGGAGATCGAATCCCGGGCTCGGACACTTAGCACCCACCCAGAAACACCTGGCCGGGTAACCTTGAGCAAGTTACTTAACCCCAATTGCTTAGGGGCGGCCAGGTGGCTCAGCAAGTAAGAGCACCGGCTCCAGTGTCAGAATGACCTAGGGATCAAATCCGGGCTCAGATACTCCGCACCACACCCGGAAATAACTGGCCATGTAACCTTGTGCAAGTTACTTAACCCCGATTGCTTTAAAAAAAAAGAAGAAGAAGAAGAGTGTGATGCGGCTGAAAAAAAAAACGCCAGTCTTGGAGTCAGGAGAAGAGGATTCAAATCCTGGTACTGACATTTGCTATATGGCTTCAGTAAAGGTCAGTTTGCTCACTATAAAATGGGAGGGTTAGACTACATGAACTCCAAAGGTTTCTTTCAATGCTAAGATTCTATAATCTAATTGTAAGATCTATTATCCAGGATAAGAGAGTGTGTCCCTCCAGAGAGTTAGATAACCCAAATACCATCCTCAGGGATTACCTTCTTTCCTCTTAGAAGGACTCTCCTGCCTCTGTCTTTATAGAACCAAAAGGTTCTAGGGATACATGATACAGGGGAAAGAATACTGTTCAGAGAGTTAAGAGTCCTGAGTTCTAGTCCTGGTTCTGCCATCCCCTCAAATATATGCCAGTAGGCAAGACACTTCAGTCTTCTGGGTCTCAGTTTCCCCCTTTATAAAATCAGAGGGTTGGACCACATGATTGCAGATATTCCTTCCAGCTCTGAGATTATGTATTTTTAGGGATGTTGAGAGGTAGGGAAGATTAGAATTCAATAGCTGGGAAAGAAAGGGAGAGAGAAGGAAAAGGGAAGAGATATAAGAAAAAGAGGAGGAAAGGAAGTCGTAGTGGGGAAGAAGGAAGGAAATGAAGAGGAAAAGGGATTCTTCTCCCATAGGAAATAGAGAAGACAGACAGAGGGAGCCCTTGGAATTAAAGATTGAGTACAGGAATAAGGAGATTAGCTCAAGGGGAGAAGGCATGAGGCAATGAGATGTGTTTAAAACCCACGTGAATGAAGATAAATGGGATGTTGGGGCTTAGTTGGCCATCTGCTCCCCACCCATGGAGTGCCAGAAGTCCTTGGCCTTCTGACCTGACAAGAGGACATGGCACAAAAGCTTATTATTATATGAACATTCCTCAGCAATGAATGAGAGGGGTCTGTGGATACGAGGCATGGTCAAATCTCTCTTCTGTTAGCATCTGAGCCCTCTGGGCATGAGGAGAGACCCCAGTTAACTCCCACTTCAGCACAAAGACCATTTTAAGGACAGAGCGACAAAAGGAAGGAACTAGGTAGATGCTTTTGAATCTTGAGCAGAATGCCGGCAAGAATGCCAACAAGATACTTGGGCTTCTGAAAACAATTTTTAAAAATAACATACAAAAAATCTATGTTCTTGAGTATTGGTTTCTGGGAAGTCCTCAATGTGATAATTTATAGGCACAATGAAAGTTTCTCACATGACTTCTCAGAGGGCCAGGAACCAAACCTCAAAAGACTCTTAAAAGTTAGAATAAAGAGGCAGTGTTGCCAAGGGGATAGAAAACTGGCCTGAGCGTCAAAAAGATCTGGGTCTTCAAGTCCCACCCCCACCATGATTGGCAGAGTCTGGTCGTGGGCAAGTCGTTTAACCCATGAGTACCCCAGGTCCCCCCCAAAGACTTTACACTATAAAGAACACAATGGTTTGAACTGGTAGGGAAAGTTCTTCACTGGGAGTTCCCCACAGTAATGAAATCACAGTTTCAGTCAAAAACAACCTTTCCAACATAGCTCCTGGCTCCCAACCCCCACCACAGAAAGAATATCAGTGAAAAAGAACACACACCTCCATCATCCATTCTTTTTTTTTGGAGGGGGGGGGAGGCAACTGGGGTTAAGTGACTTGCCTAGGGTCACACAACCAGTACATTTCGGAGGCTGGATTTGAACTCAGGTCTTCCTGACTCCAGGTCCAGTGCTCTATTCTCCATTTATTCTTCAAAGAACAAAATGGAAGCCAGATAGAGGATAGGATGTCACTTGTCCAAGGTTAGACAGAGAATTAAAGGCAGAGTTGGGGCATGAGCCCTGGTCTCCCAGTCCAGAGCCCTTTTTACTACGAAATACTCTCTTCTATCTCCAATCACATCCTCTTTAATGCTTAATTTTCTCCACTCCTTCAACTATAGCCCGAACCTCTTTTTCATATCCTATGTGATCAGATACCACACATTTCTTCCCTCTTCACTCAGACTTACTGCCCATTTTCTTTTGGTTATTCCTGATTCCCAAAATGGGGACTGCTAGGTGGCACAGTGCTCATCTTCCTGAGTTCAAATCTGGCCTCAAACGCTTATTAGCTGTGTGACCCTGGGCAAGTCACTTCACCCTGTTTACCTCAGTTTCCTCATCTGTAAAATGATCTGGTGAAGGAAATGGCAAACCACTCCAAGAAAAACCTCAAACAGGGTCATGAAGAGTCAAACATAACTGACAATGACTCAAACTCCCAAGATGGCCTGAATATTCCAGGATCCACTCTAACACTGTCCTAGAGCCAAAAGTTAGAGGAAATGTAGAAGAAAGAGCCCTAGGCTGGGAGCCAGCAGATCTGGGTTCTAGTCCCAGCTCTATCTGTACTTGTGTGACCTTGGGCAAGTCTTTCTCAGGGTGCTCTTCTATAAACTGAGGTGAGTTGGACCAAGTCTTTTTTTTTTTTTTTTGCTTTTTGGAGGGCAACTGGGGTTAAGTGACTTGCCCAAGGTCACACGGCTAGTTTTTGTGTTAAGTGTCTGAGGCTGGATTTGAACTCAGGTCCTCCTGACTCCAGGGCTGGTGCTCTATTCACTGCGCCACCTAGCTGCCCCAAGGACTAAGTCATTTTAAGGTGTCTCTGCCAACTATGATTCTATTTTTTTTGAAGTTTACTTGCAGCATTTTATTTTTTCCTTACACAATGATGTGTTGGGCATTACCATTCTCAATACTCAGAATTACTTGCAAATTTTGGTATTCTACTGTCATGTGACAGCATTAAGGCAAGGTAGAAAAAGTCTGGGGCAACTAGGTGGTGTAGTGGATAGAGAGCCAGGCCTAGAGTCAGGAAGACTCATCTTCCTGAGTTCCCACATGGCCTCAGACACTTACTAGCTTTGTGACACTAGGCAAGTCACTTAACCCTGTTTGCCTCAGTTTCCTCATCTGTAAAATGAGCTGGAGAAGGAAATGGCAAACCACTCCAGTCTTTGCCAAGAAAATTCTAAATGGGCTCACAAAGAGTTGGACACAACTGAACAACAACAAAAAACATTTTACATAAATTAATAAGATTAAAAACCTTATGTAAATTAATAGATTTATAGACTGTAAATGCAATGACATTAGGGGGAAAACAGTGGGTTAAGAAAACAAAAACAAATTGGTTCCTAAGGCTTCGATTCAATAAATATCCCTCCTAGAATGATGGGAAGATATAACACTCATTTAATAAAATCTTTCTTGCCAGTCTTAGGAGAGAAATTCAGGTAGTCAGCTCTTTTAGATGCTGAAAATGACCTTTAGATACCCTGTATAGATCTGATGCTTCATAGAACTAAACTGTGAAGCTTATGAGACTGTCAGCCAGCCATGCATTGCCCTGCCATATTATCAAGTCAGTTCCCTATAGAAGTTAGTTCTTAGCTTTACCTGTCACATGAAGTGACCTGTGTCAGGGTTTAGATCCAAGATACGCACAAGGAATGATAAAATGTAAACAAAGGGAACAACTACTAACTTGGATATGAGGTCAAATCAGTGACAGCTCAACGAGTGAAAAGGTGATGGTGACTGTCTAACATCAGATACGAACCTCCTCAGGGACAAGTTTTTTTTCAAAGAAGACTTATTTTAGCTTCATGAGGCTAATATGAGGTGTATGTTTGCCAGAGCAAGCTTATACTTACTCTTGAAGTAAATGCTACACATAAAAGTCTTTCTGCCCAAATCCCATCATGCCACCCTGCTGTCGTGGGCATCCTGCTATGGATCGGAACCCAGACCGAGGAGCATTATCCCCAGTTAATCCAGCTTTGCACATAATACCAGAGCCACTGTCAATGACAGTGAAAGAAGAAATTTCTTCTTCTATTTTTGTTTAAACTGAAGTTGCACACTGTCCTAGTCAAAACCAGGTGAGGGGGTGGAGGGAGAAGAAAGGGAGGCAAAAGGGGGGACTGTTCTGAGGAGCCTACAATAACTGCTGGCTGTCACTGAGTGAGACCCCAACTGTGACGTTCTGTAGTTTCTAAGGTTCTTTCAAGAGGGTGGGGTCTTAGTACATCTGGGAGATGTGAGAGATATTGTCACTGCACTTATAAATCATCATGTTAGAAAGCCCAAAGAAATTAAGTCTATGATCCCGACAGAAAAAAAAAATTGTGACCATCTTCATCTTTGGGAGAATGAAAAGGTTCATGGAGATCTCTGACCTCAAGAGTCAAAAGGCTTGTCTTTTGGACCTGACTGACATCTATTGTGTGACATTCAGAAAGTCATTCCAGTCAGTCAGTCAGTCAATTGGTAAGCATTTATTAAGCATCTATGTGCCGGGCACTATACTAAGTACTACTGAGTTATTCTACATCTGAATTGCAGTTTCCTCAGCTACAAACTGTGGCTAATAATGCTTACTATCTTAACTTGCCAGGTTCTTATGAGGCTAAAACTTTGCTTTTTTTTTTTGAGGGGGGAGGGCAGGGCAACTGGGTTTAAGTGACTTGCCCAAGGTCACACAGCTAAGTGTTAAGTGTCTGAGACCGGATTTGAACTCAGGTCCTTCTGACTCCAGGGCCAGTGTTTTATTCACCAAGCTACCTAGCTGCCCCAAGGGGGTAAAACTTTATAAAGTGCAAATCTAAAGGGGAGAGATGAAACCACTGCCCAGATGGGAAGGGGAGTCTAGTCAGGAAGATCTAGGGTCAAGTGCTGCCTCTGGCACATAATATATAACCCTGGTCACTTATTCTCTTGGGGTTCCAGGTCATTCTCTAGGACTCTGAGGTAGGCTGAAGCGGCTGATCTGCCTTAGTGGAAAGTTTCCACAATGAGGGTTTACCTCCACCGACAGAATCACAGTTCTAGAACCCACCCTTGTCACACACACAAAATGCCAGTGTGAACTATTAGCATCATCATTAATATTACTGAGACTTACGGATCCAGCTTGTATGTATACATCCCATCAGCTGTGCGCTCCTGGTGGTAGGTGAGATTATAAGTCAGCATGATATTAATGAGATTGGTCAACTGCTGTTTCTCTTTGTTGCTGTATAACTGGGTGCTTACCTGGAAAGAAATATTTAAGAGGGAGAGGGGCTCAGTCACTGGGGAAAGCCTCCAGGGACCCAGGGAGATCACCATCTAAGAGGCCTCCATATTGACAAAAAACCCAACCATCACATAATACAAATACACCCCAAACTGTAAACCACTGGTAAATAAACAGAAAGCTGGCTTGGCCTGCACACCAGGGTCAAGTCTTTTGCTAGAGCCCAGGAGATCAAGAAGTGTTCCCTCGGTTACTACTACATTCCCTTCTTGACATGTTTCACATTCCCCCAAAGAAACAATATTCTAACATGGCGGCTCATGAAGGCTTCCATGAAAGGCTTGGTGCAGAAGAATGGACAGTGAGAAGATATGGACTCAAATTGCATGTTCAGCTAATTATTAACTTTGAAACCTTGGACAAGTCACTATCCCCCTCTCTGAGTCCCAATATTACCTGCCTCACAGGACTGGTAGGAGGAATGCCCTACAGAAATGTGGTTTATTACCATTATAGAGTGGCTGATCATATACAACTGTGCTTTCCTCAAAACTTCAAAGGACAATTCATAGTATCATAGATCTAGATAGATAAGAAAATGGAGGCCCCGAGCGATGAAGTGATTTGCCCGTGGCCATACAGCTAGTAAGAGTCAGCTGCTGCCCACCCAGTCTACAGATTTAACCCTTCTACAAAAGCTGGAGAAATGTGAGAAAAGCTAGGGTCATGGAACCCCAATGCTGGAAAAGGCTTCAAGTGACCGAGGCTTCACTTGGTATGATAGGGAACTTACCACCTTCCATTCTGGGATAACTTAAGTGTTAGGAAAGTTCTCCTTTTGTAGAACTGAAAGCTGCCTTTCTGCAACCTCTATTCATTAATCTTAAATTCTGCCCCACAGGGACAAGCAAGACAAAGCTAATTCATCCTCCACATGGAAAAAAATGGCTATTTGAAGAGAGTCACTGTGCCCAATCTCCAAAGTCTTCTCTTCTCCATGGTGAAAATCCCCCATCACTTCAACTGACCCTCTACTAGCATGGTTTCCAGATCAAGCATCAATGAGAGTGGATGAATTCCCAGCTCTAATGTCTTTCCAAAAAATGCGGTCATCAGAAACAAACACAATACTACTCAACAGCACAATCATCGCCTTCCTTGTTTTAGACTTAGTTCAAACAGATCTATGTATCTTACCATTTTCTCCACTGGACCAGATGGCAACCCATTCATGCCTTCTCCTCCTATGTGATCCTTGCCCATGATCTTTCATCAGTTTTCCACAGATGCCCCACTCAATGTCCTAGAGTCCTTCCCCTAGGGTCCTTTTCAATTTTAGGGGCATCAGAGGAGCCCAGAGGTTATCTGTTACCCCTTTCTTGCTCTTACTATGTGAACAGCCTCTTCCTTTTCTGATGATATATTTGATATATTTCTTCAATATCTCTATTTTATCAGCACTTGAGTGTAGGTCATATTAGAAATAGGCTGTCACTTGCTTAAGCTTCCTATGCATTCTCTCTCAATACCCTTTGGGTTACCTGTACCTCTGATTCCTTGAAGAATATGTAAATGAAAGATTCATAACCATATGGTATCACTGGGAAAGTAATTGTATTGAAAAAAAAAAAGGGTCTCAGCTTGGTACTATTAAAAATATTGCAAAATGCAATCCAGCCTTGTTTTCTTATTTAATCATGGATTCAACTTATTGCATCTTTAGGGGCTGTGTGAAATACATTTACTGATGTTATAATTCAATTTAACTGCATGATGTGTGTGTGTGTGTAGTCTGGCCAACATACATTCTCCTTTCAGTTTTCTGCATATGGATTATCAGGCCAATTTCCTTTTGAATAATTATGAATTTCCTTGATAAGTTCCTATAACATCCTGGAAGTCTGATGCAATTAGTACAACATCCACCTCAAACAAAAGCAGTTGGGAGCTCCTTACCATCTGGAGGGAATCTCTTCCACCTGCTACTTGCACAAAACCTCCACCAGGATGGTGGTGAACACCTCTGGTGATCTCTGTTTTATACCTTTCTTGATGTTACCAATCAAAGGGTCACTGAACAACGTGACCTCTCCAGATGTATTTATCAAAAATCTTATACAACCTTAATATTCTCAGGTTGCAGAATAGCCTTTCAGGCTGTGGGTCTTTCTTGTCCACTTATCCACATGATTTTCCCCCCTTCTTTCATAATCAACGAACATAATGGAATCATGTGTTCTCTGCACTTTCCAGTCAGCTGTGTGACTGTAAAGATGTGATCTGACGGAGAGAAAATTCTGGGCAAAAAGGGCAGCTTCATTTTTATCTTTGTATCCTCAGCACCAAGCAGTGACTGGCACAATGATTCCCAAATGATTAGTGATTAATTGGAGAACTGTTTGCAGAAGTTTGCCTGTTTCCTCCTATTTCCACTGAGGATAAATTTGCTAGTTACATAGATCTTGTCTGAAGATGAAAAAGTAAGCATATGGGTGAGCAGTTATGGATGTTTTCTTAGTCGTCTTTTGGGGAATTAACATCAAGATTTTTTTCTCCCCAATCTTTTATCTTCCTCTCTTCCTGAGCTATCTTATAAAGTAATCTCTCAAGGCCTTCAAGATTCTGTGGTCTCCAGGACGGACTTCCTCAAGGTCACTCTGGTCTGGTCCAATTACCCTTCCCACCCGCATCTTCCCAAGTGCCATTTCTGCTTCTTTGGATGCCACATCAGGGAGTGAGGTGCTAGGGTCCCAATGGTGGTGGGTCCTCTCGCTGATGCTGAACAGATCGCCATAGAAACAGTGACAGATCTGTTCCACTTTCAGTTTCATCCATTAATGCTCTTGAGAGAATACAGCTCATTTGGGTCTCCTGCCAAGCTATCTGTAGACTTTGCCATTATCTTCCTTTTCCACAGTATTTTATAAATGGGTTTGATTTTCTAAACAGTGATGCCCTTGACTGTCATTTTTCTATACTTGCCAAGGAGATGAAATATTTGGTGGCTCATGTAAGCTACTAGGTTCTTTTGAACTTGACATTGTTGTAACTGCTTTATGGTAGTTAAACGTTAGAAGAAAAGGGTGGGTGATCTGGGTAGATAGAGATCTTTGCCATTTCCCAATTTTCTGTGGCAGCTAGGAGGCATCATAGTGCAGAGGGCTGGGACTGGAGTCAGGAAGACTCATCTTCCTGAGTTCCAATCTGGCCTCAGATACTTAATAGCTGTGTGACCCTGGGCAAGTCACTTAGCCCTGTTTGTCTCAATTTCTTCATCTGTAAAATGAACTGGAGAAGGAAATAGCAAACCCCTCCCATTATCTTTGCCAAGGAAACCCCAAATGAGTGAAACAAGTGATCAACAACTTTCTTCACTGGTGGCTCATTTGAATAAATGAGGTAGGAGCTGCTGCATTGTTCATGGTGACTTCCCTTTATCTTTAGGTTTCCTCTAGTTTGTTTTCGATTTTGACCTTTGCTCTGATTAGTCAATAGCTTGACTTTGGATTCTGATTTATCATGTCACAGCTGTTTCTTGTCTATTAAGTTATAATCAATTTCACTCAAGGGAGTAGAAAGAACTAGCTTTGGGGTCAAAAGACCTGGGTTCAAATTTTACCTCTGATGCTATTACCTACATGACCTTGGGTATGTCAATTTTCTTCCCTGGGCCTCAGTTTCCTTATCTGTAAAATGAAGGGTTGGACGAGATGATTTCTGAGGTCCCTTTCAGCTCTGGATCTATAACCCTACACTCACTTTTTGTGATGCTCTTAAGTGTTCTCCATCTCTTTTCTGAAAGGACTGCCATTCTAGAGGCATGGGGTTCCTGAATACCCTGCAAGCTTCCTGTCTCTTAAACCTGAGCTGCATTTTTCAGCTTCCTTCCCAGTGCCCACCTTTGCACTCAAGACACCAGGCATCAGAGTGTGTTTGACTTAGTCGAAGGGATTGTTATAGTCTTCATTGAACTGTCATCCCTGTTCATTCTCTGTAACACCGGGAGGCTGAAGTTCTTTTCATGGTCGTCTTTTTCCTTACACTGCTCATAAACATTGCAAGCCAAGTTCGTGATATTTCTTTTTTTTTTTTTGGAGGGGGAAAGGTAGGGCAATTAGGGTTAAGTGACTTGCCCAAGGTCACACGGCTAGTAAGTGTTAAGTGTCTGAGGCTGGATTTGAACTCAGGTCCTCCTGGCTCCAGGGTGGGTGCTCTACTCACTGAGCCATGTAGCCGCCCTGAAATATTTCTTGATGTCTTTGGGGTACGCAATGAAACCAACTCTGCCAGTCCCTTTGTCTGCCTCTCTAAGAGGGCTATTCTTCCCTTTAGCTAAAATTGTCTTTTGTCTTCTGACTGGTTTAAAAAAAAACCCAACCTCACTAAAGTACTGACATTTATGTGGTTTAGTCTTTTTATTGGTTTAGGCTGTTGATTACTGACAAGTACCTCACACTCGGAGAAGTTAATAATGACAGCTAGCAAGTACGTAGTGCTTTAAGAGTTGCAACATGGTTTACATATGCTAACTCATTTCATCCTCATAACAACCTTGTGTGTTAGGTGCTATTATCATCACGTTCATTTTACAGATGAGGAAACTGAGGCTGAGCCATTAAGTGCCCAAGGAAGGATCTGAACTTGGCTTTTCCTGACTCCAAGTCCAGCATTCTATCAATCACACCACCTAACAATCAGTTAAGTTAATGGTTACAGATGCTCTAAAAAAGTGGCCCCATCTGTCACCCTGTTACATCAACGTGGATGCAGAAGAGGGACCAAAGGTCATTTTAAACTTTCTTCTGTTTCAACTGTTGCCACAGCCAAAAATTTCATCAACCAGAGATCAGGTTCACTCTTCACTGGGATCTTAGCTTAGGCCTTTCCATCATGGTAGAACCTCTACAGCATTACTGCACACAGTAAGGGCCTAATAAATGCGGGGGAATCTACAATAGCATCACTGCATACAGCAAGTGTTTAATAAATGCTTGCTGAGTTGTTGACTTGACAGAGTTTGTGCTTCGCTACTGTGGACTTTGAGAACCAAACATCACCTCTTCACCATGATGAGGCAACAGAGAAGAACTTTGTGAATGTCACTGGGGTCAGAGGGAAGGAATTAGAGAGAAGAAATATTTTTGGGAAAATGGAAACACATGCAATACTTCTCAGGCTAGCACTCTTTTTTTTTTTTTGCCTTTTTTTGGAGGGTAATTGGGGTTAAGTGACTTGCCCAAGGTCACATCACTAGTTTTATGTTAAGTGTCTGAGGTTGGATTTAAACTCAGGTCCTCATGACTCCAGGGCCAGTGCTCTATTCACTGTGCCATCTAGTTGCCCCAAGGCTAGCACTCTTTATAGACCTAAAGTCACTTTTTTTAGCTTAGGAACATTAACACAATCATGTTTGGTACTGGGATTGAATTCAGGTCAACAAACATTCATTCACTAAGTACCTATTATTGAAGGAAACTGCCACACTCTAGGGCTACAAAGAAAATAACAAACCTATCCCTGACCTCAAGGAGCTTACATTCTCTGGGGGAAACATGCAAATGTTTTTGGAAAATTGCATTATTTTTCTAAAAAGGTCTCCTTTCCCCCCTTCCCCCCCAAAAAAAACCCCTTTCTCTCTCTCCATCTTTTTCTTTCTTACTTTTGGGCCTTCACATCAGTTTCTTCCTCTGTAAAGTGAGTCGGTTTGGACAATGATCAGTGGTGTCAAACTTAAATGGGAATGCATCCCTGCAGACCATATCCTGATTTAGAAAACCACAAATTAACTATCTATTATATTGTATTTTTATTTATTTTGTTAAACCTTTCCCAACTACATTTTAATCTGGTTCAGAGCCAGTCTCCTGTGAGTTTGACACCTCTGACCAGAGGATTCTAATAACCCCTTCTGGCTCTGAGATGCCCTGGTTCTAAGATTCTGTGACTAACATGGACAGATGGGGAGAGAGGCAGAACATGGTGGAAGACCTCATGGTCTTAAAGGAGACACAATCAACAGTGCAGTGTTCATGGTTCTCCTTATCTTCTTTGTTCCCTTCTTGTTCTATACAATGAGGTAAATGATGATATCCTTGTCTTAAGGGGGTAATGAGAGTCCCTGTTCTGGGAGGTATCCTCTGACTGATGGAAAAGACATGAACTCTACTATACTGAATTGGTGTTTGTCCTTCATTCTTGAAGAGGATCAAGACATCAGGAAGATAATGCCACGACTTGCAAGTGAATTGGATCTAAGGGAGGGAGGGCTGTGCAAGGTCACCAGCCTCACTTTCTCCTCTGGAGCCATCTGGGTCCAGTGGCCAGATATAGGTCAGGACAACCGGAGATGGCCCCCACTATACTGGAACACTTTGATTTAATGAGGAAGATGGTCCCTATGCCCCAAATCTGAAGAAGTGAGCTCTGATTCCATGTCCCTCTCAAATCCTGGGAATTCAGAATGTACCCACCTATAATGGGAATGCAAATTTGGAAGATCTTCCCTGCCCCTAGGCTAAAGTGCACCTGAAGCCTGGGGTGGAAGGCTTGTTTTTCAGTAGATACTTTTTGATTGGCCAGTGGGTCAATAAGGTTGTTACATTCTCTGAGCCAGGAGAAGGCTATGTAAGCCCTGATGTGTAGCTTTGTTTTGGGGGCTCACTTTGAGAAGTGTTCTGTGATTTGATCTGAATTCTGGGAAGCCGTTGTCCAGGGCTGCCCCGGCTTTGAAAAACCCAGATGTGGAAACCCAGATGTTGACTGGGTATGGATGTAATGGTTGGACAGTTTGGAAATCTGTCTACTTGATCTGTTTCTGTCTTGATAATTCTGCCTGTATACTTTGAAGTCCGGGGTGCTGACCTTTTCTCCTGAACAAGGTAAACGATATATGTCTGACTGATTAAAGTAAGCTTGTTAACCCATTTTGAGTTGCTTTCCTTTAACAAAGCAGATCCAAGAACCTGTATGGGCAGCCACCCTGAGCACGCTTGGGGTGCTTGCTGCTACACCACCCCTACCCACGAGGTTATCTGGAGTGACCATGCCTCTACCCCCCCAAGCTTTGATTGATATACCTCACAAACCCTAAATCCAGAAGGGGACTCACAGGACGAAGCTTAGGGGAGATGATGTCTAGGAGCAGACAGAGGGCTTCAAGGATAAGGGACTGTGGGGCAGCACGGCTTCGGGTAGCTGGAGCGACCCCTGATACCAGAGACATGATCAGGTTCTGTGTCTGGCTCATCTTAATCAGTGCCTGGAAATTGGTTTAAAAAAAATCCATTTTAAACTAGTGGTCTGATAAGTAGTTCCTTCCCACCTTCCCACCTCCCCATCAACAAACAGGATCATCTGGGCTCTAGAGTTAGGGAAAAGGCCCAATAATACAACAGGCTGAGAAAACACTAGCGCCCATGGGGTGGGGGGAATGGAGAGAGGCGGGAGTGTCAAATGTGCACTCTGGTAAAGATGGGGGCAGTTGTATGTGGTCAACATAGTGCAGTTCAAAGACTGTACTTCTTTTTTTTTTTTTTTGAAGCTGGTTCTTAAAAATGACTAGAAGGAAGGGAAGGCTAATGTGGGAAAGGGATGGTCAGGATTCACCCCAGGAAGGAGACCACGAGAGAAATTCTAAAGGGCTCTAGAAACCAGAGTTCCCAGGAGCTGTTTGGTGGTGCCAAGGGCAAACCACAGAGGGAAAGAATACAGACATCTTTTCTCTACTTCCAAGACCCCCAACCCCTTCTCGATCCATCCTTAGCCCATGAATCTGTTACTAGGCTAAGAGACAGATAAGCTATGGTTAACTTTTTTAAAATTTTTATGTGGATAGAAAGTGTAGGATATTGGACTGGCGGAAGAAGAAAGATTCTTCCATCCAATATACCCCCTTAACTAGGGAGTACAGCAGAATGAAATCAGAAAAATTTACAGGAAAAAAGTCTTGGACTTGGAGTCAAATAGATGTTAACTCTAATATTAGGAAAAAAAGAGAAAACCTTGCCTCTGATGAATTTGGGTTATAAATAGTCCCGTCATCCCCCCTCCATTCCAAGGGGCTGGCACTTGCCTCATGCTGGCTATTGGGGTAGGAGATCCTAGGGACGCTGTTGGCTGCAAAGAGAAGGTGGAAGGCGACAGGAAGGAAAGGCAAGTATCTCATGAGCTGGAAGTTCTGGCCATGTCGTACAGTCTGGTCCAGGATATCTTCAAATATCAACCAGTCCATGGCAGTACACACAGAGTTTAAGGTGGGGTCTTTGAGTTTCATGTTCAGAAAGTTGTCGTAGAGGCCCTGCAATGGACAAGATCAAAGGAAAAATTCTGAGCCAAAGGGCAACGTGTGGGGGTCGGAGGGAGTGGCATATTATCCTGACTTTCTTCCCATTCTAGACCCTCATGCATCATTTTCCCTAGGACTATTGTAATAGCAGTCTCCCCATCCTTCCAAGCTACCAGATGACATTCCTCAAACACAGCTCAGACCCCGTCACACTCCCTTACTGCAAGCTCTTCATTGTTTTCTACTGCCCGGAACAACAGCTTCCAAATGGGGGCCACAGCTCGGAGAGTTGGCCAATTACGGAATTTATCTCTAACACAACCACACTTACCCTCACCCCTCAACATTCCCCAACTCTTCTTGCTATACAAATTCCCAACCTCACTATTTCTGAGGCTGAGGTGGTTCCTTAGAGCTGCTACCTGGGCACCCAGAGCAGCAGCTACACAGGTACAATGGGGAAAACCGCCCTGCTGCCTGTCCTCCAGACTGCCCCCGTGCACCCTCAGACTGCCCCCTGTGCACCCTCAGACAGCTCCCTGTGCACCCTCAGACTGCCCCCGTGCACCCTCAGACTGCCCCCGTGTACCCTCAGACTGCCCAGTGGCCGTGGGAGGCCCCCGTGGGCAATGACTAGTGTCGGCCTGGCTCCAGTCTTTGTATTTTGGGAGTCCCACTGGACATGTGGGCATGGATGAACTGCAAACCGCCCCCGGAGACTTCTTCACATTCTCTTCCCATCCAAACCCACCCCACTTCTGAACAATGAACCACCATCCTGCCAACTGTCCAGACTTACAGCACCATCTTTAGATCCTCATTTTCTCTCATCTCATTTATCCAATCAGCCGCCAAATCTCGTCACCTCTCCCTCAACAACCCCGGTTGTATCTGCCTCCTCCAGCTCAGGAGGACATTACCATCCTTCTCCTGAACTGTCACAATAACCTTCTATTTAACACTAATCGAACCCTGCCTCAGGTCTCAATCCATCTTCCATACAGCTGCCAACGTGACTTTCCATTCTATCAGTCCCCTACTGAAGATCAAATATTATTTCATGTTTAAAATGTCTGTATTTGTGCTGCTTCCTAACATATACAATTATTTATATAAAATATATGCATATTGGGGATCAAAAATTTTGGTCAAAAGACAAATGCTTGAAAATAATTTTTTTGATGGGAATATGTGATTAAGAAAGATTGAAAACCACTGGGCTGGAGGATATAAGCCAAATTCCCTGGCCTGGCATTCAAGGCCTCCTATAAGCTGACTCTACCCTTCCCTTTCAGTCTCATTTACAAATGCACTCCTTGCCCAGGTCTCAGACCAACAACAGAGAGTTGTTTCATAAATGTTCTCTACATGGTCACATGGGAGAACCCGGCAAGTGAATATGGCAGGGCTTAGTGTAGGCCGTCCCTGCAACTAAAAACAGCCCAGTTGCTATGAAAGAATATATGATCTTAAGCCTAGATTCTTCGCAAAGCCGTCATGCCCTTCCAAGCTGCACGTGGCTAAGGTTACAGGTAAGACAGAAGCAGGAGGCAGCTTTGCATCTCAGTGGGTAGAGTGCTGGGTCTGGAGTTAGGAAGACCCGAATTCAAATCTGGCCTCAGACACTTACTGTAAGCTATAGGAGCTTGGGCAAGTCACTTAACCCATTTGCTGAGGAGACACCTAGGTGACTCAGTGGATAGACAGCTAGGCCCAGAATCAAGGAAGACCTGAATTCAAATCCAGTCTCAGACACCAGCTATGTGACCCCAGGCAAGCCACTTGACCCTATGTGCCTCAGTTTCCTCATCTGCAAAATGAGCTGGAGAAGGAAATGGCAATCTACTCCAGTATCATTGCAAAGAAAATCCCATGGACAGTATTGGGGTGAAGTGGCTCACAGGATCACAAAGAACAAAGACAGAAGCAATCTGAAAAGGACATTTAAAAGCAGACTAATTTGTTTTTCCATAGCTAACAAGTACAACAGTACTGTCACATGTCATAGCTTTACCTTGTCTGCCATCATTTTTCCTTAACTATTGGATGGGCAGCAAGAATACCCTACAAATAGCTGATGGGAGCTTGGCCTAAACTCTAAGAAATTCACTTTTAAATGTGATTTGCAGAATGTTTCCATCATACAACCAGCCTGAGATAATCAGCAGCTAGGTGGTACAGTGCATTGGTAGAATGCTGGACTAGGAATCAGGAAGACCTGAGTTCAAATTTAGCCTCTATTAGTAACTATTTGGGTGACACTGACCAAGTCACTTTAACCCTGTGTGCCTCAGTTTCCTCACCTGCAAAATGAACTGGAGAAGGAAATGGCAAATCACTCCAATATCTCTGCCAAGAAAACCCCAAACGGGGTCACAGAAAGTCGGACACCACCCAGGGACCAAGTAAAATCATAATTGTAAAGCACAGTGTTTGGCACACAGGAAGCCCTGTTTAAATGTTAGCTATCATTATTATGAAAACTGAATGGGATATTCATAACAATGAGTAATCAAGAGTACTTTTAAAATTTCTTTTACAAATTTTATATTTATTTGTATTTCCCACAACAACCCTGTGGGCATTATGTTCCCCAGTTTGTAGCTCCAAGAAAGAGGAAATGATAATTGAAACTGGGAATCGTAATGAGGTTTTCTTTCCTTTTTGGGGGGGAAGGGGCAATTGGGGTTAAGTGACTTGCCCAAGGTCACACGGTTAGTTTTGTGTGTTAAGTGTCTGAGGCCCAATTTGAACCCAGGTCCTCCTGACCCCAGGGCCGGTGCTCTATTCACTGTGCCACCTAGCCGCCCCTGTATTAAGGTTTTCTGAAGCCAAGGTCAAGGTCACTCTCCTTCCTGATAGACAAAGCTGCCTCTCTTAAGTAAGCTTCAAATAACTCACGAGTTCCACAGCTGAACATGACCAATTTTCATTCATTAAAGTGCTTAAAATCTGTTGTAATTCTGTTCTAGGTGAGAGTGGTAGGATGGGGTGCTTGTTCCCTAACGCTGCTGCAGATCCCCCCCAGTGAGAGCATCTCACCCTACCCCTGGGGAAGAAGGCTTAACACCTGCTCATCTTTCCAGGAAGAAGAGTTTAACAAAAATTTAAAAAACAAAAAACAAACAAACAAAAACCCTAACAAACTGGGTTTCCACGTGTGCTTCTGCATCATCACCCAAATCCTAGCCTTGGTTCACCTGCATTATCAAGTCCCAAAATTAATCCTCCAAAACAAACCCAGGGCTCAATCCAGAGGTTTCCTGGAAGCCCAGAGGGACAGTTTCCTGTACAGAGCCACACATGCTGGCTTGTTAATCTAAAGCCGCTTTAGCGGAGAGAATCCCTAGTTCACCAAGTACAAGGTTACTGATGAAAGTGAGAGGTAACAGAAACACCAAACCAATTAACCCTTCACACGGAAGCACTGTGTGGGGAATGAAAAGGGCACTGACCTTGGGAGTCAAGACACCAGAGTTCAACCTTCACCAATGCTACTACCAGCGGCCTGGGGCAAGTCCGTTCACCTCTCCTGGCCTTGGTTTTTGTGCAGAATGAGGGTTATAACACTGGTGCGGCTTTTTGCTCACTGTACTTATTTCTGGAAAAACAAGTTGCAAAGGACAGCTTCCTACTGCTAGGAAGACTGGCTTACACTGGAGACTTTCCAGTATCTCAGAGGTGAAAACACTGGGGCAATGTGGGAGGTGGCTTTACCTGGGCCACCTTCTCATGATCCCCTGTGGAGGTGGTGATGTGCAGGATGTGGTGGAACCTCTGGGATGAGGTGTGGAGAGGAACCCTGCCCAGGGGGCCGCTGTGAACGTCGAGGAGCGTCTGGTCTGGCAGAAAGACATCCTGGCTGATTCGTTGCCTGGGGATGCCAAGGAGAGAGATGGACTGTAGGCTCCCACCAGGCCTTCTGAGCTAGTCACCCCACCTTTGCCAACTTCCAGACACTACTACCCTCACAAAACCCTACAGGCAAAAAATTTCCTTCAATTCTACTTAAATTCTCCCCACCTTTGTTGTGATGCTATCATAGCAAGAGGCCTGGATTGCCAGTCCAGAGACCCGGATTTCATGTGTGGCATTAAACTATCTATGTTAACCGTGAAAAAGTCCCCTCTCTGTGGGGCTCTGAAGAACAAGGGAGTGGGACCCAATGGTCCCAGAGGTCTCTTCTGGTCTGATAAGTTATATTCCATCACATAAGGTATCTTTCTCTTCTGACATCCTACAATTCTCTTGTGGATGTGAGTCAAGAACCATCTAGGACACCTGGACAGCAGCAAGAAGGGACACCAACAAAGGCAAAATGTAATCATTAGAAAAGCACAGCTGGGGAGCAGTGGAAAGATCCTTAGATTTGGAGTCAGAGAATATATTGCTTCCCATCTCAGTTACGCTGCCAGGATCCTGTGTTGCCTTGGGGAAGCCATCTCTCCTCTATGGGCCTCAATTTCTCTATTTGCCAGATCATGGTTTTTTTTAGCTTTTTTTTTGTGTCAAGGAGCCCTTGGGCAGTCTAGTGAAGCCTCTAGGCCCCTTCTCAGAATGTTTTTAAATGCATTAAATAAAACAGATAGGGCCACGGAAGAAATCAATTATATTGAAATACAATGATCAAAATACTAAAACAACACACAAACCCCTCCCCCAAAACCAACTTTATGGATTCCAGGTTAAAAACTTCTGGACTACATGATCTGAGGTCTCTTTCAATTCTGACTTCCTGTGTTCTACATTCTTTATTTTTTTAGATTTATTTTTATTTTTTTGCTTTTTAGAGGGCAATTGGGGTTAAGTGACTTCCCCAAGGTCACATGGCTAGTTTTTTTTGTGTTAAGTGTCTGACACCAGATTTGAACTCAGGTCCTCCTGACTCCAGGGCTGGTGCTCTATTCACTGCGCCCCCCACCCCATTATACATTCTTAAGTTCCATCTCTGACGTGCTGCAATTCTATGTATATGTGAGATGAAAAACATTAACAAAACACCAACAAATGGCAAGAAATGACAGTGATGGAGGGAGGGGACAGAATTATAGAATTAAATGTAAACAGAAGAATTGTGGTGGGAAACTCATGCTGAGCCCTCTTGTGGTTGTTTATCTTAAGGGAGGAAAACTCTACCCTATGCTTCAGTGGTTCCAGAAGGTATCACTGGATTAAAACTCAGGAGAACTGTAGATAACAGCTCCTCTTCCTACTAAGTGCTTTGCAAACCTTAAAGCATGATGTAAATGTAAGTATCATCATCCTTGCTTCATGGGTGGATGTGATCTCAAAAATGCCATTTTGCCTGAGGCTAAAATGACTTGTCCAAGGTCAAAGAGAAGGGAAGGTGAGAGGACTAGAACCCAGATCACCTGCCTCCTATATGACATCTATTTAAATGAATATGATGACCTGAGAAAAAGTTATATTTTGTTTAGTATCCTGTTTATGGAAGGAAGGAAAGAGAAGACGGGAGGAAACAAAAAGGGAAGGAGGGAGGGGAGAAGGAAAGGAATGAAAGGAAAGAGGGAGGGAGAAAAAAGTGGGGAAGGAAAAGAAAGGAAGAGAAAGGAGGGAGGAAACAAGGGGAAAAAAAGGAAGGAGGGACGGAAGAAGAAAGGGGGAGGAAGAGAATAAAAAGTGCGAAGGGAGGAAGGAAAGGGAAGAAAAGAAGGAAGGAAAAGAAGACAAAAGGAAGAAGATAATATATTTTAGAAAGATTTCCAACAGAAATGGTGAAAATCAAAAAACATTTGTGGAACCTAAAGGTGTAATATTCAGTTAACTAGAAAATTCATTTATGTGGAACTCAGGTACAATGGCCTAACCAGGTGGGAGGATGAGCAGGGCATTGCTGTCCTGGTATTAGACTAACGTTGTTGTCCACAGCCAGGATGGTTAAGAGCATAGGGATGGGTGACTTGGTGATTGCTGTAAAGGGCGACACCTGGTGGTGGCATAGTTAATGTCTCTGCCCATACCAGGCATGTGAGGAGATGTAATCACTCCTAAAAACAGGCTGGGGCCCACAGAGGCCCCAGTTATAGCCATGCTTTCTCCCCATCTCCATTTGTTTCCTTGCTCAGAAATAAAAGTCTTCTTCTGGTAGCCAGGAATGCCAGGCATTCCCTAGAGCAGCGATTCTTAGCCTTTTTAGGGGGCCATGGATCTCTTAGTCTGGTCTAGTGAAAACATCTCAAAAGAATGGTTTTAAATGCACAAAATAAAACATAAAATTGCAAAGGAAACCAATTATATTGAAATATTAAAAAAAAAACAACCAAGTTTGTGGACTCCAGCTTAAGAACCCACACTCTAGGGCTTTATTATAACAAAAGAGTAACAGTGAGGGATCAAGGATAAAGTCAGTAAGACCTGGGTTCTAATCCCACACCAAACACTAACTAGGTGATCTCAGTCAAACCACTTAATCCCTCTTGGGTTTGGTTTCCTCATCTGTTAACTGAAGGGGGGCCGGGGAGGGGAAGATGCCTCATTAACCTATAAGGTCTCTTTTTTTTTGGCTCTACCATCCTATAATTCAAACTCAAGTTCTGTGCTTAGCTTTAAGCTACTGGGGTCCTGCTGCATTTGATTGTGGACTGTGTTATAGCACCTGGCCTGGTAAGGAGACCAAAGGAACCTTCTCTTGGCAATTCCCAGTGCTGGGTTCCTGAAGCCCTCCAGGATCTCTGTGTTCCCATCCTCACACCACACTCCAACACTCCTGATCCAGGGACACAGCATTACCTCTGAATCTTGGGCAACTGGAATATTTCTTGCCAAATGGCAAACAGTCCCTTCTTCTGGTCCTTCAAGCCGATACTCATCGTCTGTACCATCCTTGAACTCAGCTCCTTCTGGCCCTGGCCATACAGGAACTAGGTACCCACCGTCAGGAGAGGGGAAAAGAAGCACGTACAGAACATGAGAAAGGAATGATTCAGTTGGGGGCAGGATGCAAACTTGGAATTTGACATTTTAGGGCACTAATTTCAGTAACTTGGTTTCTCAAAATCTTGGTGCTATTATTCCATTACTCTTAAAGCTCACAGAATATCAAGGTGGAAGAAACCTTAGGCTCTACCTTATTTTACAGAGGAGGAAATAATTAAAAGTAAATGCGCCATAGGGGCAGCTAGGTGGTGCAGTGAATAGAGCACCGGCCCTGGAGTCAGGAGGACCTGAGCTCAAATCTGGCCTCAGACACTTGACACATTTACTAGCCGTGTGACTTTGGGCAAGTCACTTAACCCCAATTGCCCTCCAAAAAAAAAAGCCAAAAAAAAAAAAAGTAAATGATCCAGAATTTGAAACCAGATCTTTTGATTTCAAACTTAAGGTTCTATTCCCTTATTATATAAACATGTACAAAGTTTAAAGATGGGAGTAAGACATTGGTTCTGGTAGAGAACATGGTGTGACTTTAAACAAATAACTTCCCATCTCTGGATCTCATTTTCTTCATGTGTAGAATAAGGAGGTTGGGGCTACTTAATCTCTAAGGCCCAGTTCTGACACACAGAACTCTATAAAATGCCTCAACCCAAGACAGAAAAATGATACAAAGAAAGGTGGAGACCCTTGAAATACAAAGGATGGCTCTATGAGGCAGACTAAAATGAAGGACTCTTCACCTTTGAATGGGGAAGGTGAAGAGCAACCAATCTGCAGTCAGAAGATCTGGGTTAAACAGAAGCTCTGTTTGCAGTTCAAGTGTTCAAGAGCCTTATGCAAGCTGCTTAACCTCTGAGGGTTTCAGTTTCCATGTGTGTAAAATTAAGACGTTGCCATTTTGGAGAACAATTTGGAACTATACCCAAAGGGCAATAAAAGTGTACATGCTGTTTGACCCAGTAATATCACTGTCAGGTCTGTGTCCCAAAGAGGTCAAAGAGGAAAAGGATTCATATGTACAAAAATATTTATAGCAGCTTTTTGTGGAGGCAAAGAATTGGAGACTGGGGGTTGGCCCACAGATTGGGGAATGGCCGAACAAGTATGATTGTGATGGAATATTATTGTGCTGTAAGAAATGATGAAGGGGATGGTTTCAGAAAAACCTAGGAAGACCTATAGGAATTGATACAGAAAGAAGTGAGCAGAACCAGGAGATCATTGCACACAGTAACAGCAATATTGTAACAATGATCAACTGTGAAAGACTCAGCTATTCTGATCAACATCCAAGACAATTCCAAAGGACTCCTAATGAAAAAAGCTGCCCACCTTCAGAGAGAGCTGATGAACTCAGAGTGAAAACTGACGTATAATTCTGTCACTCTTTTTGTGTTTCTTGTTTTGGTTTTTTTTTGCAACACGGCCAATATAGAAATATGTTTTGAATGACTTCACATGTGTAACTGATACCATACTGCTTGCCTTCTCAACAAGTGAGGGAGGGATGGAGAGAATTTAGAAATCAAAATTTTTTAAATGCTAAAAAGAAATTTAAAATTTTTTTAAATTAGGGAGTTGTACCAGATGACATTGAGGTTCTTAACTCAAAACCATCCTATGATAGGTTTATAACATATATGTATATAAATATATGTAAAAGCATAAATATATACATATACATACATAGAATTCCTGAAGTCTTAGATGCTTCAAGAAGCTTTAATACCTTGAAATTGTACTATGACTTGAGACACCCTGTGAATATATGCATATTACGTTTAGCTGCTGTTTTTTCTTCTTTGTATCAGTCATTTTGGCAATATACTTCCTCTCCCCCTCCCTCATACTTTTAATGAATTAAAAACAATTAAGCAAAATCAACCAATGCAGTGACCATATCTGCCAAGGTACACACCATTCATCACCTGTAATCTCCCATTTTTCTATCAAGTGAAGGGAGGCACGTTTCGCTTTTTGCTTTCTAGAACCCAGACCAGTAGCTAAAATCACTCAGGGTTCAGCTTTCTTTTGGCCCACTCTTTGTCCCACTTTTAATATTATATGATGAGATGACCTGGAAATCCCAGTATTTTGAAGCTAGAAGCGAGAAGAGAGCCAGATCCCTTTGTTTACGGATGAAGAAAAGATTCATGGTGTGTTACACCTGGGCTAATACATGAACTCAGGTCTCCCACCCTGTTGAGGTAGCTTTTTTCATTCTGCCATGGGTCTCTCCCAGCTTTCTAGAAGGGCTTGGAGAAAACCCCTAGTTAGACTTATGATAGATTATTAAAGGACAGAGGGGATGCCTGAGGCATGTTCCTAACTGTAGAGCAGATCTCCTTTGGGTTCCCCCATCAGAAATAGAAATCTGTGAAGCTGATGCAGGGAAGGAAGAAGGCTGTCATATTTTGGTGGATAATGGCAAACGGAGAGAAGGCTCCATGCTTGAAAGATGCCCACTAGAAGCTGGCCAAGGACAAGAACTATCTAGTGTTGCCATCACCTATAGAGGAAGAGGGTGCTTCAGTTCAGTGAAAACTCCCTACCCACCCCCCAACCCTGGAAATCATTGCCAAAGTTCTCTATTTTGGGCTTATACCTGCAGTGTGTTTATGCAGGAGCGGATATCATTCTCTGTCTTCTCACACAGCATCATGAGGGTACCAGTATCTGCTTTCATTCCTTGCCGCAAGGAGATCTAAGGCAAGATGATATTGGGTGTTAAACTTCCCCACTGGACTTATATCCTCCCAGGATCAGTTCTGGGGCAGCTCGGTGGCACCATAGTGCACAGAGTGCCAGGCCTGGAATCAGAATGATTCATCTTCCTGAATTCTGGCCTCAGACACTTACTAGCTACATGACCCTGAGCAAATCACTTAACCCTGCTCACCTCAGTTTCCTCATCTGTAAAATGAGCTGACAAGGAGATGGCAGATCACTCCAATATCTTGGTCATGAAGAGTTGTACACAATTGAAAAACAACCGAACAACAACAAAGGATCAAGTTTATGTCTATAAGTCATAGATGGGAAGCTTTCCTAAAACCATCCCACTTCCTTTTTCCCACTTGTCTACACCACCTTGGTCTATTCATCAACCACCCTTTCCTCCTGCCTCATTTCTTCTCCTGAAAAAACCCAAATGATTGCCCATTGCCTTATTCTCTGTCTTCAAGCCCTCTATCCATAGCAGCTAACATGTCCTAAAGATTAAGGGATTATTTTGTGCCAGGCACTGTGACAAACTCAAGCGCATGCGCGCGCGCGCACACACACACACACACACACATACACTAAAAGAACAGTCCCTACCCTAAAAAAATTTACATTCTGCTGCGGGAAGACAACACAGAGGGAGAGTTGGTAAGTAGAGGCTGGAGGAAGAGAGAAGGCTACCAGCTCACTGGGGGCAAAATGGCAGACATCAATGACAATGTCTTAGACTTTAAGTGCAGATAATCCAAATCTGTGTAGCCTTGGAAAATGCTCTAGGTTGGGCCTGTTGCGGATGGGCCCCCCCCCAATTATGATTTCCTTCATTCTAATGCAGATAATCCACTGAGAAGGTAATCATGGGGTCAGTGTAATGGAGGTAGCTCTGACAGCTGGCCAACAACCCCAGAAAGCCAGGACGCTCTAAGCTCCAGGGTGGAGGCTTTGTGTCTAATTTCCAGGATCAGTGGCAGCATCAACCTCAGGCCTGGCCCCACTGCCTTTACCTTAATCAGGATACTGACCTCATTCAGTCTCTGGACCAGCCGGGAAGGCAGAGTTTTCGGGAACTGGAGGAGGAATGCCTGCTGCTTCAGTTGCCTCAGAGAAGGCGTGTATCTATCCAGAATCAAATGAGATATTTGTAAAGCTCTTAGGTTTATTACGGGGAGTGGGGAGGTGGGAAAGGAAAAGCTGATTCAAAACAGAGGCTCTATTTAAGAATGCTCTGATGAAACACAGTAAATCACAGATGGAAGTGACCTTACAGGTGATCTAATCCAACCCTCTCATTTTACAGATGAGGAAACTGAGGCCTACAAAAATCAAATGGCTAGCCCAAGGTCACATGGTAATGGAGGTGGCATTTGAAACCAGGTCCTCTGACTCCACATTCTTTCCATTGTACCATACACCTGAATGAAGAAAGCAGACAATCCTCAGCAAGGCCAACCCCAAACATCAAAGATCTATGATAACTGAGATCTTGGATAGGAGACTCTCATTAAGTAAAAAGTTCCAAGTGGGACAGCTGTGCATTTATCATGCACTATTAAGTAATCACATGGTGCTTTTCAATGATCCCAAACTTCTTGCTAATGTAGATGCCTATCTTGTTAATACTGACCCTCTATCAAATGGCACTGTTGCCATAAATCATGGAAGGCCTTGGTCTTGGAAGGACCAAATCTGAAGGTGACCAAAAAATTCAATGGAAGGATCCACAGGCAGGTGTAAGAAACACGCAGAATTTATTTCTAATAATGGCTTGCGCATCAGAAGAGAGCGGAGAACATTAATTATAAAGGATATTTATGACAGGGAAAAGACGTGGGCCAGTTGTGTCAGGAAAGTGAGGGATCCACAGGCAGATGGCCTCAGTATTATACTGGAATCACCAAAAGGATCTGAAGAAGGCCTTCAGTGCCTCAGGCAGACATATACAAAGTCCGAGGCAAGAATCCCACTGGATGAGAAGGTTCTATACCTAGGAAGGGGGGCCTCCACTAATGACATCACACAGGCCATTTAGATAATGCAAGAAGTGTCCCCTATTCATGACCTAATGACTTAAATTACTAGTCAGTTGTGTGTGGTAGAAAGGGCCTTGGACTAGATCATTTCTAATGTCTCTTACATTTATGATTCTCTATGTTCTTCCTCCCCAACTCTTGGCAGTGAACCCTCTCTTGTAATAAAGAAAAGAGTCAAGCTAAAACAACCAAGGTCATAACCATATCTGATCATGTATATGATATTCTGTACTCACAGATTTATTTTAATTTAAAATAAATTTAATCTGCACTAAGAGGACCTAGAACAGTTCTAGTGCCACCATTCTGAATGGAACATTGGAGCTGCAATTGGAAATCAAATCTAACCTCCCTATTTTACAGAGAAAGATAGGGAAAAGAGAAGTACCACAGATACTCACTGGTCATTGCAGATGCAGATAATGGGCCGCAACAAGAGACCCCCTTCTTTCTTTCGTTTCTTGCCACCCCCGGCTGCTCCTCCTGCTGTCTCTGTCTCTCCCACATCCTTACGATTAATGATGCTAAGAAGAACATTGATGGAGGGCTGGACGGAAGCAGGGAAGTATATGGATGAGTGGCTGGACTCCAGCACACAGGGACATGATATAAAACAGAACACTTTTTCTCTGGAACAACACCTATACTCAGGAGTATACTGGTAAATGTTTAACAACCAGCTCTCCAGGGGAAAAAAATCTATGTAGGATACACTTTTAAATTTAATCTACATTGTTAACATTTTCTCCAATCAACAAAACATTAAGTCAAGCCCTGATATGTAGTATTTGCCAATTTCTGTGATATAATGCTCACACTGAAAATTTAACAATTAGTTCTTGGAAGCCAGTATGAGCCGGCTCCAGCATTCCCTAGCTTGTACACTAACCCTATTCCACTTACCAGGATACCACCAATGGGTGGGAAAGGGCAAAGAAGAAATATAGTAACAACAGAAAAAACCCAACTTGTAAAGGATGCAGATCTGGACCTCTTTAGGTCTAAATCTGAGACAGGTCCACTTCCCACTTGTGAACTCTGCAGGTAATCTGAGTGTTAATTTCTCTGCTTCTTGAAATGATGGGAAAACTCTGACTTTTACTTGATAGCATTTGTCTCACAGTAGAGAGAGAAAAGGGAAGGTGAGTTAGCAGAATGAAAACACCGTGATACAAGTGAGTCCCAACCAATTCAACGTTCAATCAAGAGGCTTCCTGACTGACTAGGAATGAGCCTGGATTACAGAATGGTCCAGTATGCCCAGGTGGGCAAGTCCCATGCTTGGCTTGGGGGTGTTCTGGAAGGAGAGAGGGAATCTTAGCCTAGGGGCCTTGGGAGATAAGAGAAGGCAGAAGCTTTTGGCCTAAGAAGATCCACAGATCAGACAGAATGACAAACGTGGCCTCCTTTCAAAAATCGTGTTCTACTTTATGTGGGAAAAGTACTGGTGTTCAGTCGTTTTTCAATCCTGTCTCACCCTTTGTGACCCCATTTGGGATTTTCTTGGCAAAGAGAGAGTAGTTTACTGTTTCTCCAACTCATTTTACAGATGAAGAAACTGAGGCAAACAGGGTTAAGTGATTTTCCCAGGACCACAGAGTTAATAAGTGTGTGGGGCTAGATCTGAATTCAGGAAGATATCTTCCTGATTCCAACATTCTTATTTACTGTGGTATCTTGGCACTTAAGGGAAAATACATTCCAAATTATCTCTTGGGCTACTAAGCCATTGACACATTCCCTCTCTTAGACATCCCATGTCTGTGAGACAGCCGATGGGGACAATGGGTCAAGCTGCTGCCAGGGGACTAAGCTGTTGTCTCTGACTGAAGTTCACTGGCCTACATGGGGATGGAGCCCATGACTCTGGCCCCATGAGCATAGTAGTGTAACTACTAGGTAAGTGGTCCAGAGAATCTGTACCCACATCCTACTGGGAGCCCCGTGGAGAGTCACAATTTGGTCACACAGTAGCCTAAATGCTCTTCCAAACCCAGGCATACCGTGGGTGCACCATCTATTTCGTCAATGATCAAGCAGTTGGGTTTCCCCTTGGCTCCCAGCACCGACTCCATTTGCGTAGCTGCTTCGATGCGAATCTTGAAGACCTCAGGACTGCGGTCATCACTGAAACAGAACCAGCCTAGAGCCATCAGAGCAGCGAGGAATTATGGATTGGGAAGAGACCTCGGGAGGTCATACAGGGCAGTCCCCTGCCTTGAGGCCAAGGGATGACTATACCATACAGGGCGGACATTAAGAAATCCTTCTGGTCTCCAGAATAAGTCTCTCCTGTTGATGACCCAGGTAATGGAAAAAAACAAACAAACCAAAAACCACTTGAAAGGTCTAGGTTTAGATCAAGATTCCATTATTAATAGCAAGGTATTGTGAGCCTTGGTTTCCTCAGCTCTGAAATACATGACACTTGCACAAAATCAATCTTACAGGTTTATGTGAGAAAATAATTGAATATATAAGCAATAAGCAAACTGAATAATAGTAGTAACAGCTAGAATTCACATAACACTTTAAGGTTTACAAAGTGCATTATATATGTTATTTCATCCGAACCTTACAACACCCCTGGGGGGGTAGATACCATTAGTATCCCCACTTCACAGATGAGTAAGATGAGACTGAAGCTCAGTGATCTGTTCCATTTCATATAGCCAGTAAATACACTAGGTAGGATTTGAGCTCAGGGTCCTTGACTCAGAGTAGAACACTCTATCCAGCACTGTGTGCTGTCAATCATGTAAGGTCTCTTTTTTCTTCTTAAAGAACATTTTCTTAGTTTCAGAAATTCTCCCTTGAAATCTCTTGCCCCTCCTCCACTCACCTGGCATTCATTTCCACCACGCTGTACCCAGCATGCCTGGCAATCACGTGTGCCAGAGTGGTTTTCCCCAGGCCAGGTGGGCCACACAGAAGGGCCACCTGTAGTCAAGAGGGACAGAAAAATGCTATAAGAAAAACTATAAGTGCCCCCAAGGTTCAGCATCACCCTCCCACCTCCTACTCCATGAAGTCCTCCTTGACTAAATTCAACCCCACCCTTCTTTTTTTGATGCCTAAAGGACTTGTAGTCAACGCCTGATAAAATATCACAGAGCACTGTTTTCTGTTTGGGTTTTGTCTGTGAATTTTGTCCTCCCTACTAAAGTTCCAAGTCCAAGATGGATTTAGGAATGGAAAGGGCAGAGGATGGGGCATTGGGAAGCCTGGGTTCTAGCACTGGTCATGCCATTTAAGCTCTATAACCTGGGGCAACTCAATTTATTTCTCTGGGCCCCAATTTGCTCATTTCTAAAGCAGGGATAACAAGACCTGCAGAGCCTTCCTAGAAGGAATGTCGTGGCAAAGTTCTTTACAAGCACGAGGGGACTGAGTTATCTTTATTACTATATCGCTTGTTTAAAGTTCTACCCCCCTTCTCATATGCAAAAGATTACCCCCAAACCCAATTAAATAAATAATAAACATAAAAAATAGATTTCCCCTCAGCTTCTGTCCAAACGACCACAGATTTGGATAAGGAATGAATGGGATGAGAATCAGAGAGGATGAATCTCAGGCCTGCTGCTTACCACCTGTGTGACCTTGAGAAAAATCACTTCATCTTTCTGTACTTTGGTTTGCTCATCTGTAAAATGAGGGGGTTGGACTGTTTTTGCTATTCAGTCCTGTCTGACTTTTTGTGACCCCACTTGGGGTTTTCTTGGCAAAGATTTTGGAGTGGTTTGCCATTTCTTTCTCCAGTTCATTTTATAGATGGGGAAACACGGGGTTAAGTGACTTGCCCAGGGTCACATAGTTACTAAGTGTCTGAAGGTTGGACTAGGTAGCCTCTGAGGTCCCCTTCCAGCTCTAAGTCTACAATTCTAATAAGGAATTCCTGGGGGCTCTGGAATGATATTACTCATTTACAAAATGCTTTAAGGTTTGTGAAATGCTAATAATCCTGGGAGTTTAAGCAATGCAAATTCTATCATTCCCACTTCACAGAAGAAGAAACTGAGGGTGACAGTCACACAGTGAGATTTGAACCCAGTCTTCTGCCTCAAAGAAATATAGTTCTTCCCATTTCACTAGGTTAGACTGCTAGGAGTGAGGGTCTTGGGGAGAGTGGAGAATGCCGCTTTGGTAATCAATCATCTCCCTATGCTATGTCTGTCTTCACAGAGGGACCTCAAGAGTGTCCCCATCATCCCCTGGAGTCTGAGCCCTCACCTTATATTTGGGCCTGTTGTTCTGATCCAGCTCAGCTTCCAGGATCTCCTCCATCATCTGCTCCTTGGTCTTCCACTTCTGGGGCTCCCTGCCAAACCTGGAGGGAGCCCGGGCTGGCGGCTGTTCATTCAGCTTTGGTTTCTTGGCAAGCTTCTCTCTGCCAAACACCACAACGTCCCATAGCTTGAGCCACTTGAGAAGACAGCGGTTGGTGTACTGTGGGGAGGAGAGGACACCTTCATGAGTGGCAGAGAAAGAGGGATTAGGAGGAAATTTGTCAATTGTAGACCATGCTACTGTTTAGTTTCTTTTAGTCGTGTCAGATGCTTTATGACCCCATTTGGGGTTTTCCTGGCAAAGCCACTAAAATGGTTTGCCACTTCCTTCTCTGGCTCATTTTACAGATGAGGAAACTGAGGCAAATAGGGTTAAATGACCTGCCCAGGGTCACACAAGCCTGGAAGAACCTGAGACCACATTTAAACCCAAGGTTAGTCTTTCTGACTCCAGGTCCAGTGCTCTGTGAACTATGGCGCCACCTAGCTGCTGTTAAAAAATCATCTAATCCAACCCTTGATTTTACAGATGGGAAAACTGAAGCCTTGAGAGGTCACATAGTCCGTGGCAAAGGTGAATTCAGATTCTCTTTCCAGTGCTGTTTTCAAGTCAAATGTTTTGAGTATTGCCATTCTCTGCTCCCAGAAGGTTCACTGTTTGATTTTCTTGCTCCTGGCTGCCAGGAGAAAGGTTAAACTTCACAAACGGCCCCAAATGTTGGCTCCTTCAATCAGGATAGGTCACCAGCAATGCTTCGTCACTGGTTAATCTCCAACCCCCAAGGAACTGTCTACCACCACCACCAGATAACTGGATTACTTTAAACTTCTGGCTTGGTCATGGACTTGCTGTGTGACCACAGACTCTCTGGGCCTGAGTTTCATCTAAAAAATGAGGGGCTGAACAAGGTCCTCTCCAGTTCTATATCTATGAACCTACGATCAAGCCCCCTTTGGTTATCTGCACTTTTCTGTAGCTTTCCCTTTAACCTATAAAATACCCACCCCCTCAATTCCCTCCAATCCCAGTGGCCATCATTCTACTAGACTGGGGGTGGGGAATCTGCAGCCTGCTAGACAATCTTCCCAGAAATGGCAGGATATCAGATAAATTTGTTTTCTATTCCCACCCCCAACCTCCCAACACACACATAATTTTTGTGATGAGAAAACCAACCCTGCTTCTTGGAACACAGACTCACATCGTCACTAAGCAGCTCCCTGTAGTGCCTGGGGGTGAATAAGTCTACCCAGAGGCTGTGCTGTGAAGAGTCTTGATTTTCTTTGCCCTCTTCTTCCTCTGCCTCTTTGGCTCTGCTGACACTGTCCTCCATCTCTGGGGTCTCCCCTTCATGTTCACTGGCCTCCCGATGCCTGAAAACCAATATAATGCCAACAGATGAGCATCAAACCACCAAATGTCCACATTCACAGCTCCACACCCACCAGCCTCCTACCTTGGGGACAGAGATGCAGGTTTTCCCTCTTTGGTAACTTCTGGTGTGTCACTACAGCAATATACTAGAGTGTGTAATACTGTCATTTTCATCACAACCCAACCATGAACAATGAACATCACTCTAATTATTTAAGTTTTCCTATTTTGCTGTGCAGAGTGTTTTCTAACTGTATTCTAAGTCCTGGGTGTCTCTGAGATAGGTCAATTCCCACTTATTTATTGTGAATGAAATTTTTAAAAAAACCTCTTCCTGATGGGTCTAGTTAGCAATAGAAAGTTCAAAGATTTTTGTTTTATTTGATATCTTTCTACTTGATTGAATCTGTTGCTTTGATTAATTTCTTCAATGACTCTCCAAAGTAAATCATCATATTATCTGCAAATAGAGAATTCTGGTACAATTCAGAGGAAAAGTGCTGGATTTTGAGTCAGAGGACCTAAATTCAAATTCACTCTTGATATTTATTTTCTATATAACTTAAAGCAAATCAATTATGCTCTCTGGGTCTCAGTCTTCTTATCTATAAGATGGGGGAATTGGACTAGGCGATTTTTTCTAAGATCCATCATGATTCAACTGACCCATAGTAGGATAAGGGCCAGAAATTGTGTTTCTAGTGGTGGGAATGTACTATACCAAGCTATCCACACTTTCTCACACACTGACCAGAGCATGAACTTTGGTGAGCTGAGAGGGGTTAGTAAGATACAGAGGCTCAGTCTTGGGCTGGAACCTTCATATGAACAGAAGGGTACTTTCTTCTGGGGAAGCAATGAACAAAGAAGACTCGGGAACCAGCTTCAGTAAAGTAAAATCCATAGAAGGCAAAGGGGCTGAAAGGCAAAGCCTTTCCCTAGACAGACCTGTTATTGTTGTTAGGTCATTTATGTCTGACTCTTTGTGACCCTGTCTGGGGTTTTCTTGGCAGAGATACTGGAGTGGTTTGCCATTTCCTTGTCCAGTTCATTTTACAGATGAGGAAAATGAGGCAAACTGGGTTAAATGACTTGCCCAGGGTCACAAAGCTAGTGAGTGAGACTGGATTTGAATTAAGGACTTCCTGATTACAGGCCCAGTGCTTTGTCCACTGTACCACCTAGCTGCCTTAGATAGGCAGAAAAGTAAATAAACTCACCTGTTCAACATCTCAGTCAGTTTCCGTGATGCTTCCAGAACCTGCCGCCTACGCTGCAAGCAAACAGATGAGAGGAGTCACAGAATCAGAGCTGGACGAGATCTTGTACATCATCTAAACTAACTTTCTCATTTTATAGACAGAGAGGGGTCCACAGAGATGAAACAATCAGGTGGTGGAGTAAGGATTCGAACCCAGCTCCTTGGATGATATATCCAGCAGTCTTTCTGCTACACCAAATCAGAATCACATTAATCTTCATGACCCACAAGAATAAACGCATCTTGCAGATTTAACAAA
Organism: Petaurus breviceps papuanus; assembly: GCF_028583685.1. Taxonomy (NCBI): domain Eukaryota; kingdom Metazoa; phylum Chordata; class Mammalia; order Diprotodontia; family Petauridae; genus Petaurus; species Petaurus breviceps. Next base: position 23,871,989 of record NW_027185694.1, on the reverse strand, counting down.
AAATTCAAACTTGAGATTTCAAGCTATATTTTTCAAAGTTGCCTTGAACATGGACTATTTTATGGAGAGTGGATCTGGCTGGGAATTAGGAAACTTGGACTCTGATCTTTTCTCTGATTCCATGGGTGTGATCTTAGACCAAAAAAACCTCTCCTTCTCATACTTCTGAAGCCCATGGAAGGAGAGCGAGAGAGGCACGTCTATACCAAAATAATAAGCAAATTTCCATTTCTATAGCATTGACAAGGTTCTCTTTTCATCCCAGTTCAGTGATTTAAGAAGAGCTCTTTTAAGTATTAATGACTTAATGGGGAAAAAAGTAGTATCATGCCCATTTTATAAATGAGAAAACTTAGGCTTGGAGAGACTGACTTGCTTATGTCAGAAATGGAGTGCAAACTCAAGTCTTGGGACTGTAAGTGTAGTGTTTGGCTTCATCAATCCTTCTCCCTCCTCCCACCAGGAGTCCCCAAGCAGGTGGACTTACCTCACGAAAGCCTTACCTCATCGGCAACTTGCTCCTTCAGGTAAGAAAAGGGCATGCCCAGCAAATGGAGTTGCCCATGTCCACGCCAGGATGCATCACAATGGGAGAGCTGGGGGAGACAAGATATGTAGACGTAGCACTTTTATAAGATCCCTTCCCAGGGTCAAACGCAGGCCTCCCCCGTCTTTCTTTCTACAGACTGCCCCCATACCCACCTTCCCTTATCACACCCAGGTCATGTAAAGAAGGAATGAATGACAAATCCATATACATATGGATGGGAATGAGAACGACAGTTTAATGATGAATGCTTTTCACCCTTTGTATTTTAACAGGGTCAAAAGAGTGAGGCTCTTAATAGTGGAATTTCGGAGGCCACAGTGATGGGTAAAAACTGGAACACGGGCAGTTTCTAGGACTAATGAGAACACAGGTCAAATCCTATTTGAATAGCTTCCAGGGGATAGCTCAAATCCTTTTCTTATCCTGGAATTAATTAGGCCATACAGTTAGGCAAAAATCCAGACTTACTAAGAAGATAAATTGGTGTGAAGAAAGTACTTAATTTTACACAAGAATCCCTCCTTTCATAAAACAAGAATGTTGCTCTAAATCATTTGCTATCCTGGTTAATTTAAATTAGGTTTCAATTTATATACAACTTTTCAGAAAAACCTGACCATTCTATAAGGGGAGGCATCCTTGAATGGTACAGCCAGCACAGCGCTGGGCACACAGAAAGCCTTAAGTATCAAATGAACTGAATTACTGAATAACAGTTCATATTCCTCTAGTGTTTTGTGGTTTACAGACTTTTTTTTCACAATAACTTTGTGAAGTAGGTAAATGCAAATTATCTCCATTTCACAGCTGAGGAAACAGAGGCCCAGAAAGGTAAGAAATAATTTGCCCAGGGTCACAAAATGAGTTAGCAGTGAATTCCTGTTGATGTTCAGTTGACTTCAGCTGTATCTGACTCTTTGTGACCCCATTTGGGGTTTTCTGGGCAACAATACTGGAATAGTTTGCCATTTCCTTCTCCGGCTCATTTTACAGATGAGGAAACTGAGGTAAACAGGGTTAAGTGACTTGCCAAGGGTCACACAAGCTTGTAAGTGTCTGAGGCTGGATTTGAACTCAGGAAGATGAGTCTTCCTGACTCCAGGCCCAGGGTTCTATATACTGTACCAACAGCACTAAACAGGTCTTCCGATTACAAGTTAATACATTCCCATTATTCTACACTGTCCATGGATTAGCAGAGAGAGAACTTTGATTGGTTGTTAAGGTTTTTTAGTTTTGCTTTCCTCTTCTGAATAATGAAGGGATGTGGAAGAGATCACAGGTCCAGAGCTAGAAGGGACCTCAATGTCCATCTAGTCATCCCCTCTCCACACACACTCCCCATTTTGTAGAAGAGGACACTGAAATGGATCTGCCCCAGACAACACAGGTAAAGGTTGTAGTATTAGTGACCTACATTAAAGTAGCATTTTTTTGGCAAGGCACTTTCTGTAGAGCATTATGTACACAAGTGTGATTAACCCCATTATACAGATAAGCAAAGAGAGGCTCTGGGAGGTTGTGGCTCACCCATAACAAAAAAGCTAGAAACTGTCAAAAATTAGAATTTTAAAATTAAATCAATAACAGAGCTAGTATTGGAATCCAGATTCCCTGATTTTAAATCCAGGACTCCATTAATTTCTAAGGTTTCTTTGTCTTTAAAGTTTTAGGATAATTCTACAACTTAAAATGGGATGTAATCGGCCAGGGTTTCTACCCACTCTCGCCTTGCTATGTAGGTTGAAGCTAATTCTTTTTCTAAAATCCAAGGAAATGGTCTCCTAGACTCGACTGGACCAGAAGGTTAAGACTCAAGAGACCTAGTGTTGAGGGAGCTTCCTGGTCACTTAAGGACATAAAAAAGACTGCCGAGATGGAGTGGGAGTCCTTCATGCTTGTCTGATGTTCTAACGTCCTAGCCAGACTCTTTCAATATGGAGGTGTATGTTGGGTGTGCTGTGAATACCCAGCTTCAGACTTATATCCTTGATGAATCTCCTTCTTATGCTATGACTAAGTAAATCTCCTTTTTTGGACTGCTAGATGATTTAGAAGCATCTTATCTCATTCCAATATTGGACCTAAAGTACTGGCCCGAATCAGGCTCAGCCCACGACATAGAGCCAATAGACTAATGACTAAAAATATCTTGGCTCCTATATCTTACCCCCCCAAAACTTGGCTCTCTCCCTAATTTCTCTTCCTGTTGGAAACACAAGTATCTTCCCAGCCACCAATGCCTGAAAGTCCAGCATCCTTGCTGATTTGTCCCTTGCCTCTCAGCCTCTATCTCATTCAGTCACTTTTAATCAGATGCTGAATTCTATTTCTTCTCATTCACATTAAACTCCTGTGTGCTACTAAAAGTCTAGTTGAAGACCTTATTTCTTTTACATCAATTGTAATAATCTCTGTATTGGTACTGCTATCTATTACTCCCTTTTTTCATTTCAATTTAATATTTTTCTCAATTTACACGTAAACAAAAAAATTCTTAACATTCATGTCTTATTGAGTTCCATATTCTCTTCTTCTATCCCTTCCTTCCCATATCTTTGAGAAGGTAAACAATTTGGTATACATTGTACAGGTGCAGGCATGCAAAACATTTTCATATTAGCCATGTTGCAAAAGAAAATGCAGACCAAAACTCCTAAGAACAATAAAGTTTAAAAAGTGTGTTTCAATCTGCATTCAGATTCCACCAGTTCTTTCTCTGGAGGTGGATGGCACTTTTCATTACGAGTCCTTTGGAATTGTCTTGGATCACTGTGTTGCTGAGAACAGTTAAGTCCTTCCCAGTTGATCATTGTACAATACTGACGTTACCGTGTACAATGTTCTCCTGGTTCTGCTCACTTCGCATTATCCTTTCCAACCTACCACTAGAACTACTTTCTAACAGGCACCATCATAGCACTCCTCTACCAGAAAACCTTCAACGGTTCTCACTGTCTTTTGAACGAATTAGATGGTCCTGATCCTGGAGTCCAAGGCTTCCCACGATCCATCTAATAGAGCTGTTGTGAGGAGAACGCTTTATAAACTTTAAAGTGCTATGTAGATGTACGTTCTTCTTCATCATCATCATCATCATCATCATCATCATCTTCCAATTTGCCTTTCTAGCCTTAGTTCATCCTACTCAATTTCATATATCCTACATCACAGGTGAAATGGGTTACTTTCCATCTCCTGTTTTTATCCTGCCATCTCCCATCTCCGAGTCTTTGCTCATGCCACGGCCTAGAATAGCCTGCTCGTCCTTTCCTCCCGTCTGTTTTCCCAGTCATTCCCTTCAATTCTGGCACCCCCGACATCCACCTCCTCAGTGCCATTGCAGATGGAAGAGAAACAACACGATACAAAACGAAGAACTCTGAATTTGGAGTCAGAAGGACCTGGATTCAAATCCCACCTGACGCTTATTAGCTGTGTAAGCGTAGACAAATCACTGCCTTTATAAGGCTCAGTTTTCTCCTTCTGTACTCCCTACCTAGCAGGGCTGTTGTGAGGACTGGGGAGATACTATATGTAAAGCGGTTTGCTAATCTTAAATCATTACATAAATTTAGCTATGGTTAGCATCATCTCACTCCTCATTTTCCCACACTCTTTGCACATTCATCCCGTTCCCCCTTGCGCCACAGTTATCTAGGCACTTGTCTTTCCCCCCATGTTAGATTGTAAGCTCCTGGAAGGCAGGGTCTACATCACATGGGGTATAATGTAGAACACCGAAGGCTCAGCCAGTCCTCCAGTTCCTCCTACCTTCACTCCTACGCCCAAGGGGTCATCTTTTACCACCATGAAAACCCTGGTGCCATCAGTGGACGTCACATTGACGTATTCCTCCAGGACTGGGGGGCGTTTCAGAACTAGTTTCTTGTCCCTGCAAACAGGTGGCGTCATCTGCAGGAGACCCATGTCACTGATGTCCAGGGGCCCTTGGTCCAGGAGCTTGTCTAAATCTCTATAGCATCCACAGGGAACAAGCACAAATACTGATGAGCAAGTCTGAGGCTCCAGAGACAAAATCTTCCACTCCCACATCAGTCCCAATCCAGGAATTTCATAGGATTCCAACCTAAGTTCTGTTACTAGTCTGCTGTGTGACTAGGCAAGTCACTTTTCCACTCTGGGCTCTACTTTCCTCGTCTAAGAAATGAGAATGACATATTTATTAATAATGTACTTAATGCTATCAATAATTCACTTAGACAACACTTTAAGATTTACAAAGAGCTTCTGTCCCAAGAATATCATGAGTTCGGGAGGGCAAGCATTACTGTTCCCATTTTTAAAATAAGGAAATGGTTTCAGATGATGATATGCCCAGAGTCACACAGCTAAGTGCTGGTGCAGTGACCTGAACTTGGATCTTTTGACTCTCAGATCCCAGTCGTTACCACTGTACAATGATGCTACTTTTCACACTCATCATCCCCTCTGATTTGTCTATGAATAGGACGAATATCATTATCTCCACTTTACAGAAGAGGAAACTCAGGCACAAAAAAGGCTGTAATTCAGAGCTTCTGACTGTCAGTCTCGTGCTCTCTCCATCATACCAACCCTCTTAATTCTTATGCTTTACTTGATACCTTGATTAATTTTGATTTACTTGATTAATAATGAACTTGGTTCATTATTTCCCATTTTATCCTATATATAGCCTGTTTTGTATATATTTGCTTGTCTCTTGTATTCTTCATTAGACTGTAAGCTGCGTAAGGACAGGGATTGTTTTTTGCTTCTTTTCGCACCGCTAGAGCTATGCTCTATGAGCAAAGAACTGAAGTAGCTCAAAAGAAAGGTGAGATGTGCAAATTTGGAGACATCTCCTCTTCCAAATGGACTATTTGTGCCTGACCTGTGCGCCTTCAAGTTTGTAATGGTCTGAGGAACCACAGTCGGAAACGCTGTACCTTGACTCCAAAATAGCAATGTCATTTTGGTTCTTTTTGAGAATGAAAGATAAAAACCAACCACTAACCAGCCAACATCCCCAGCACTTGGCACAGTCCCCAGTATAGAGCAGGTGCTTAATAAATACCTGTTTTTGCAGGGTAGCCACCTGGCTATATTCACACCTACCTGTTGCTCCATGCCTCTTGGAGATCCTCAGGTGAAAGGGGTGGAGTGATATCTCTGGGAGGGGAGTCAGGATAGATTGGCTCTTCCTCCAGTCCAAAGGTCAGCTTCTTGACTACCTCCAGCTTCTGCCTCTTGGACTTAGGAGCTGTCGGGACACCAAGCATAAGTAATCAAAAGCCAGATATGGTATCAGGTCCCTTAATTTCTCTAGGGCTGCCCCCTAATTTCCAGTCTCCTATAATGCCTTGGAGAAAGGGGTGGAACCAGGATCCAAGAGCTTCCTAAACTCATTCACTGAAAATGTCACCCTTCAAAGCTTAGGGATATCACACCCAAACACCCTCAGCTACCCTAAATAAACTTCGTCTCTGTTACCTGGGAGGAGACTTGAACTCTTATGGAACCTATTTCCAAAAATGAAACCACCTCTCAGAGCACTAAGCTCTTGAAGTCAATCCTCCCAGTGCAAGTGGAATTAGATTAAACGTAACTGGGAAATATTTAATGAAATAAATAAAAATACAACAGAACATAGATAATGACGCTATGTGGTTTTCTAAGACACTATGTAGCCAATCTATTGTTTCTTTTTGAGTTTGACACCACTGTTTCAGGTGTAAATCAGAGGCAGTTTGTGATTTGTCCTAAAATGTGAAAATCAAAAAAAGCTAATGAGACCTTAGAAGGCCTAGTTCATCATAGATATTTAGAGTTCAGAAGGCCAGGGTGATAGTCCCAGGTAATATCTGGTACTTGACATATACTCTGTTTTATAATTATGATTGTATCAGTCTCCTTGCCACGTTTTAGGAAGGATATAGACAAGGGTGTTCGGAGGGTCATGAGGTTGGTTTCTAAACCATGCTACGGATTAGCTGAAGGAACTGGGGAAGTGTAGACTTGGCAAGGATAAAACACCATTTTGTCTTTGTACTCCCAGAAAGATATTTGTAATAAAAGCTTGCTGGAGCTTGGCCCCAGAGAAGAAAGATAAGAAGGTCAAGGTTGGGGACAGAGGGTATAGAATGCAGCATATCACATCAGACTTTTTCTGATCTGTTGGTTAGCTTGGCTGAACTGCTTATTTTGCTTCATTTTTATTCCTGGACCTGGAAATACTGAGTTCAAATCTGCGTGCAAATCACTTAACCTCTGGTTCTCTGTTTCTTCATCTATAAAATGGGAATAATAATAGCACCTAACTCTCTGGATTTTTTTAAGGATAACATGAAGTATGTGAAAAGCACTTTGTAAATCTTCAATTATTATATGAACGCTATAATTATTACGGATGATTCTCTGGGAGGAGGAGAACAAGAGAGATAATGGGAAATGTAGGTGATATTAAAATAAGTGATATCAAATGAGATAAAAAATATGCTGATTGGAATTTTTTTTTTCCTGTGGGCAGGAATGGGGCAGAACTAGAAGTAATGGGCTGTAGTTAGGAGGAAGAAGATTTTGATGCAGTACAAGAAAATTTTTTTTAATGATTGTTGCTGTTGGGGCGGCCAGGTAGCAGAGCGAGTGAGAGCACTGGCTCCAGTGTCGGGATGACCTGGAGATCGAATCCTGGGCTCAGACACTTAGCATCCACCCAGAAACACCTGGCCATGTAACCTTGAGCAAGTTACTTCACCCCGATTGCTTTAAAAAAAAAAAATGATTGTTGCTGTTGTTTAGTCATTTTCAGCTGTGTCCAATCTTGGGGTTTTCCTGGCAAAGATATTGGAGTGGCTTGCCATTTCTTTTTACAGGTGAGGAAACCGAGGCAAGCAGGTTAAGTGACTTGCCCAGGGTCACACAGCTAGCAAGTGTCTGAGGCCAGAATTGAATTCAGGTCTTCCTAACTTCAGTCCCAGCACTCTATCCATCAGGCTACCTACCTACCTATGATTACAGCTGTCTATATCAGGGGTCAACAACCAACTAGAATGGCCCATCATGGTTTTTACATTTTTTAAAATAAAAGTTCTATTTGTATTTAAAAATATAAAAACCATTCTTAGCTTATGGACTGTATAAAAATTCTTGGCATATTTGGCCCTACAGTTTGCCAACTCTTCCTCCATACAAAAGTGGAATAGATTGCCTTAGAGTTTATAGCTCCTGGAGAGGTTTGAATGGGGGCCGATGGCTACTTATCAGGGATGTTATGCTTTATGTGGTGAGTTAATCTAGCTGACTCTGAGACCTCTGCTATCACTTGTTATAGGTTTCAAGGTAGGTCGATTATATCCTTTGGTTTGGTGGGCCTGTTCATGTGATTTAACAGGCTCTCATCCCTTCTCTAGCAGCAGTGTGACTGGGCCAACTTACTGACAGTGAGGTCCTCTGAGAATAAAAACTCAGAATCTTTCTCCTCCTTGAGGTCAACATTCAGGCCCCGTTTCTTGGAGCTGCTGTCCCCGACCACCCTGGGGTTTTTGTGGGGGGAGACACCATTCTGCTGTCGTTGGATGCCAATGGAGGTGGGAATGATATCCCCAGAAGTGATAGCTTCTTCAAACGTCAGCTTGTTCTTCTGGGGCTGTGAGGCTCTGGATGGAGGGAAAGAGCGATCTCCTGGAGAAAAAACCAACGCTGTCATAGGTTAGAAGTGAGGGAGGCATTTCTAGGCACAAGGGACAAAACTCACAGCAGTATAGTGACTTTAGAGTCAAAGGACATGGATTCAAATCCTGCCTCTTTCATTCACCACCTGTGTGACCACTTAACCTACATGGGTCGCATTTTCCTCATCTATGGAGGCTGTTAAGTGGAACAGCGATTACAACCCTGGGTCTGGAGTGAAGAAGACCTAAGTTCAAATTTGTCTTTAGACACTTATCAATTGTGTGACGTTGGGCAAGTCATTTAATTATGTCAGTCTCAGTTTTCTCAACTACAAAATGGGGATCATAATAACATCCATCTCACAGAGTTGTGAGGATTAAATAGTCAATGGACAATAAACATTTAGTAAGTGACTACCACATGCCTGGTGAGGCAGGTAGGTGGCCTGGAGTCAGCCTCAAGCACTAGTTAGTTGTGTGACCCTGGACAAGTCACTGAATCTCTGTTTTAATCCACTGGAGAAGGAGATGGCAAACCACTCTAGTATCCTTGCCAAGAAAACCCCCTGGACATTACGGTCCACAGGATCAGGAAGTCAAACACTGCTAAACATTAATGTATCAAGCACTGCGTTAAGAGCTGGGGATACCAAAAAGAAAAAGAAAGACAATTCTTACTCTCAACGAAGTTATAATCTAATGATGAGATAAATTGTGAGGATCAAATGAAATGATATTTGCAAAGTGTTCAGCCCAGCACCTGACCCATAGTAGGTGCTATGTAAATGTTAGCAACTATTATTATTGTTACTTCTAAAACATTTAGCTTTACAAACTCTTTTCCCTCCAGTAAAATGAAAAGATTGGACAAGCCAGCATCCAACTTTGGTCTCTTTTAATTCTAAACCTGTAATTCTACGAGGGGGGCTTCTATATTAACCAGTATAAGTTATGATAACAGTGACAGCTTCTATTTCTAAAGTGTTTTTATGGTTTAGTTCACAGTGTTTCTGTGTGACCCTAGGCAAGTCACCTAAATCTTTGTGTCTGAGTCTCCTCATCTGTAAAATGATGAGACTGGACTCAATGACCTCTAAAGTCCTTTATACTGTACATCTAAGATCCTCTATATAAAATGTGCCATAGAGCTGCGAGACAGGAAGTACAAGAATTATCACTGATTAGTTTTCAGATGAGGAAAACGGGCCACAGAGATGGGACCTGCTTTACCTGGGTTCAGGTATCAGAGCTGGGATCCAGGAGTAAGCCCAGCACTTTTCTTTCTTTATTTTTCAGTATGCAAAGTGCTTTCCTCACATAATGCCCCGAGGGGGAGGCATTATCATCCCTATTTGACAGATGAGGAAACTGAAGTTGGGTTACACAGGGCAGTGGGGGCCAGCCAGTTACTTGCACCGCACCACCACGGAAAGTGAGCGTGTCACAAGGTGGGGAAGGACTTCAGAAGGGGAGAGGAACTGAGAGGCCCTTGGCTCCTGCGCTTTCTACACATCCTACAGACAGTATGAAAACCAGGGTCCCTGCACCAAATAACAACAACTCACATTTGTATAGTGCTTTGAGGCTTACACCGTTACACTCACAACCACCTTGTGAAGTAGGTGCTGTTATGATCCCCATGTTACAGATGGAAACTGAGGCCGAGAGCGGTTCGGTGACTCACCCAGGGACACGCAGCCGGCAGTAGGTAGGAGAGGCTGCGATCGCAGGCCATCTGACAGCTGCCACACCTGCCAGGCATGCCCAGCGCTCCCAGGGGCCAGAAGCGGGTCCCAAGACCGCGGCCGCAAAAGCCTCTGCCCCCCTTACTCGGCACGGCTCCCGGTCCTGCAGCGCAGCGGGGCGCTCACTGGCCAGTCTCCCCGGCCCGCCCCTGGCCCCCCGGCCGCAGCGCAGCGCCAGAGCCGAGGACCCCAAAAGCCTCTGCCCCCCTCACTCGGCACGGCTCCCGGTCCTGCAGCGCAGCGGAGCGCTCACTGGCCAGTCTCCCCGGCCCGCCCCTGGCCCCCCGGCCGAAGCGCAGCGCCAGAGCCGAGGACCCCAAAAGCCTCTGCCCCCCTCACTCGGCACGGCTCCCGGTCCTGCATTTCCTGCAGGATCCTGCAGCGCAGCGGGGCGCTCACTGGCCAGTCTCCCCAGCCCGCCCTGGCCCCCCGGCCGCAGCCCCCGCAGGCTCCCCCTCTCACTCACCTTCCAGCTCCGCTAGGACTTCCAGCTCGGATGCGAAGTGGTCTTCGAACTCATCTTCGACTCCGTACAGCTCCTGCTCGTAGTCCTCCATCGTGGCTCCAAACGTGCAGCGGACTCGGCTTAGGAAGCTGCAGGGGCTACACGAACCCCCGGGGCGCCGGACTGTTGCCCAAACACCTAGCGCTGCCCAAGAGCCGAGCCCCGGTTCCGAAAGACCCGCGCTTACGGAGCCACGCAGTGCGCGCGCACCGCTCCCCTCCGCGAATTCCGGGAACATTCCATCCGGCTCCAGCCAACCAGCGTTCCGGGCTTTGCTGGGGGCGTTGCATCCTCTCCCATTGGCCGACGCGGCCTTCAATCTAGCCACTGGAGGCGGGGTGGAAGAGCCAACGCAGCCACGGGAGGGTACAGTATCCCCAGCTCTGGTGGCCTTGGGAGCTGAGTGCTGCACGCTTTCTTGACTGCGGAACGGCTGAGCTGGCGTGAGTGGGAGGTAACTCGCCTAGTGAGTGAAAGGGCCAGAGCGGGAGGGGAGGCTGGGGTAGGGGGCTTCTAGCGGGTCGGGGAAAGCTGCCTCTTCCTGTACGACTTTGGGACGTTTGCGTGCAGCCTTGGAAAGTGCGGCTCTAGCTGTGTGGGAGGAAGCAATCCCTCTGTGCAGTCTGTTCTTTAGCTCTCTCCCCTCTCCCATCCCGGGTTTGCAGGACTGCTTGGCTGCCCGGATTGGAGGGGGTGCATTTCAAATGCACATTTATTTGGGAGGGGGAGATAGGATTTGGGCCTTGGCCGCGGGGGCCGTGCCGCTCTTGGCGGCCCTTTGCTCCGTGGCTTGAGGGTGGGTTCTGTGCCCTCCGAGGGCAGCTGTACCCAGGCCGTTCAGGTCGTCACCCTTGGTGGTGCAAACGGAATCTGTATGATTTTGTATGACCCTTGATGGGAAGCGGGTCGGAGGGTTTTAGTCCTGCCGACCCCCGGGGAACTGGAGGGTATGTTCGAAATACCTCCTCGCCGAGTCCCGACTCCGGGATTAACTAGTTCAGTGACCTTGGGCAAATCTCTTCCACCCTGTAGATCAGTTTCCTAATTTATAAAGTGAGGAGATTGGACTACGTGGTCTCCTGGTTCCTTCCTCTCTGACATTCTATGAATCTATGTCCTGAGTTCATTCAGAAAGGTGTTAATGAGGCCGCAAAGTTAAAAACCTTGTTTTAGCCTTCTACCTTCCTGGGAGAAAGAATTCTGGTTTCCCTAAACCTGCTGGCCTCTTGGCTGAGCCCTAATCTCACCCTCTCTCACAAAATTTGTGGACCACTAGAGTGTTCATTGGAGAGAATGTGGATGGCCATTGGTACTAGGTATGGATGGGACAGTCATCGTAATATCATAGATTTTTGAGCTAGGAGTAATCTTAAAAGTCATTTTATCTAACCCTTTTATTGTACAAATAAGGATATAGATGCTTAGAAAAGTTAAGTAATTTGCACGAAGTGACATAGGTGCTAAGTTTCACAGGTAAGGCCTCTTGATTCCCAGGTAAATGCTTTTTCCACTGTATTTTGAAAAAAGGTGGAGAGGTGTACTTTTCATCTCCTGAGCAGGCTCTGTTCAAACCCCACCTCTCCCAGGATGCTTTCCATGACTATTCCAGATCCATAGCATCCTTTCTTCCCTGCAAAACACAGTTGGACTAGATTTCTACATCCTCCATGAAACATTTATCCCTTTGACTGGTCCCAGCTCTCCCCTTCACACGGCATCTTCCAGATGTACTTACCATGGTATGTTGCTGCTGAGTTATCTGTATTTGTGCCTCATCTGCTTTTTAGACTGTACATAACCTCCATGAGGATATCATTTTCCGTCCCTCCTATCTCCTAGCATGGTGCTGAGCTCTGTCTCCAGTTAAGTGCCTTATTCCACAAACTTGAGTTGAATTGCTTAGAGACTTGGCCAGGTTCCTGAAAATCCCAAGAGGTTTTGGCCCAGCAGCCCTGACTCCTCCCAGCTTCCATTAGGGTCCTCATTTCCCCTCAGCTTCAATTAAGGTCTTCATTTATTCCATTAAGTAGATTGTGGGAAGCCATTTGTCTTTTCTTCCAGGCAGTCTACAAATCTAGCTAATGTTATTACATTCTTACCCTTTGTTTTTCATTCTTCAAATGTCTTTTTCTTTGATTTCTGGGAAGAGAGTTTAAGGGAAGTGAGAACAAGGGAGATGGAGGTGGGGAGGTCTGGAAGGAAAAGTAGGTAGGATTACAACTATATAAATTTATGTCAATGATTGGTGGTGACAACTTATTATGGGGACATGGGACCTGGTTTTGAATCTTTGTTCTGCCATTTACAACTGTGTACCTCAGTTTACTTATCTGTAAAATGAAGGGGTTTAGACTAGGTGACCACTGAGATCTATCCAGTTCTAAATCTGATCCTGTCAAAGGGATAGAAAATCCTGTCAACTCTTCATTTTTCCAAGATTAAGTTACTTGCACAAAGTCACACAGAAATTTAATGGCCCAGTTGGGAACAGGTCTCCTGACTTCTAGGCCATTGTTCCTGGCAGGTTACCTTCCTGAGACCAAAAACAAGCCTAGTCCCCTACCCCACTCTTGTCTCTCTCTATTCCTCTCTGTCCTTAGTACCTCTCAGCTCACTCTCTTGCAGTATTTAGGAAGGTATGGAGCATAATTCCTGTTTTATAGGTTGGGAAAAGTCTACAAGTCAACAAGCATTTATGAAGGACCTACTGTGTGCCAGCACTGTGCACACAGCACTCTGGAAATACAAATACAAGTAGAATAAAAAGACAGTCCCTGCCCCCAAGGAATTTACATTCTAATGGGAGAGACTGTACATTTAGGGAAGTGGTGTCCAGGAAAGGGAGTTTTGAATCATATCTAGAATCAAACCTTTCCAGTCTTCTTACATTCTATACCTTTCTGAGTACTCTGAGATCCATACATCCCGGCCTATTTGCTTTTGTTCAAGCACCTTTCTTTCATCCCTATACACTCTCCCTCCCACCTCTCTGCCTTTACCGTAGCTGCTCCCCACCCTGGAATGCCCTCCCTCCCCAGCCTCTGACTTCAGAATCTCTAGCATCCTTTGAGACTCAGCTAAGTGCCACCTTCTTCAGGAAGCTTTTCCTGGTTGTTCCCTCCCTGCTTCCCCTCCTGTGCCCCAATATTAGTACCATCCCCTCTAAGGTACTTCCATCTATTCTAGATTACCTTGCACCTTCTAAACCATATATATTATCTCTTGCATTAGAGCATAAGCTCCTTGAGGGCAGGGACTGTCTTTGCTACTTTTCATCCTCAGAGCTGAGCCCAGTGCCTGGCACATCGTAAAGGCTTCATAGAAGCTTGTTGATTGATGGGGGAATCACGGCGATGGTGAATGGCACCATAGAGCAGCTGATTACCACACCCTGTCTAGAAAGCAGTGGTGCTACCATTTCCTCCTCTGCGATCACTAAGGTTCCTGATTAACTCAGCATTCAGTGACCTGTTAGATGTAGCTTTCAGCCAGTATACTGGGCTTCTCCCCCAGAGTTCTGACAGCACTGTCTTCTTGTGTTTCCACAGTCAGAGATGCTGCCTGAAATCTCTTCCAGCCTCCTTATCCCTTCCAGTAGCCCCAAAGTGAGAGGAGCCACGGAAGGAGCGTGATTTACTGAACAGCCCATGGGACTCCAAGGCCCAGTGCTTGGACTCTATTTCCATCTCTGCTGCTGACCCCCTGGGTGATTTGGGGTGAGTTCCATGGCCTTCCTGGGCCTTAGTTTCTCTATCTACAAATTGATATACCTACCCTATGTGACTGAGCTGTTCTGAGGCTAAGATCATTCTTGGGAAATGAAAGACACATAAGGACTTAAATAGGCCTATGAAGGCTCACTCTTAATTCTCTGCACCAGTGCTGCAGACAGTTCCCAAGTCATTTCAGTTTGACTTTATAATGTAGTACAGAAATAGCCATGTAGTAGAAGTCCTTGGCTTGTTTTCCGAAGGCCTGGATTCAAATTCTGTCCATCTAACCCTGGACAAATTATTTATCCTACCCAAACCTGTTTTCCTTCTGTGTACAATGAAAGGGTCATACTTGCCTCATAGGGGTGATGTGAGAAAAGCATCTTCTAAATTATAAATCACTGTGGAAAAGTGTTCAGTTGTGTCTTCAAGACCCTGTTTGGGGTTCTCTTGGCAAAGATACTGGAGTGATTTGCCATTTCCTTCTCCAGCTCATTTTATAGATGAGGAACTGAAGCATACAGGATTAAGTGACTTACCCAGGGTCACACAGCTAGTAAGTGTCTGAGGCTGGATTTGAACTCATAAAGATGAGTATTTCTGATTCTAAGCCCAGTGCTCTATCCCCTGGAAAAATGAGCTGTTATTATTGTCATCATCATCACCTTGTTCTAACAGAGAAGAAAATCGCACAGTGGATGGAATGTTAATGTGGGGTCAAGGAAACCTGGATTCAAATCCTCTAATACCTTTTAGCTCTGTGGTCATTGACAAATCACCTAGCTACTTCTAGCTTATAGAAAGGTTGTGATACAAGTTTGTGGAGAGGGTTCTATACCATTGAAATCAGATGTATTTGTTTTTTAAGATAGACACATTTCCCAGAAAGTGGATGTGAGATGAATTTATTTAACTGAAGTTCTATTTTTAATACTCCTGGGTGAGCAAGCCATCTTAAGGAATTCTTTTTTTTTTTTTGCTTTTATTTTGGAGGGGGGAAGGCAGAGCAATTGGGGCTCAGTGACTTGCCCAAGGTCACTTAGTAAGTGTTAAGTGTCTGAGGTCAGATTTGAACTCAGTTCCTCCTGACTCCAGGGTGGGTGCTCTATTCACTGCACCGCCTAGCCGCCCCCATCTTAAGGAATTCTACTGGAAACCCTATAGAGATTTCTTTTGGTTGTAAGGAATTGAGCTGTATTTTTTTTGTAAGTTTAGAAATTTGTTTAAATCAAATTTACTTAAAGTAGGTTCTTCCTGGGTAGGTCCCTCTCCTGGAAGCTTTCCTACAGATTTAGGTTTCTCTTGGTCATTGGTTTCTGCAACTTAAGCAGCATTATTGGGCACCTGCTGTGTGTAGGATCCTATGGTGGGAACTAGAGGGACACAATTGAATGTCTGCCTTCAGGGAGGTTACAGTCTATAATCATAACTCTCATCACTTGAAGGCTTACAAATTGCTTATCCCAAAACAACCCTTTGAGATATGCCCTGCTAGTGAATGGCAGAGAATGGCTTTGAACGCCTTGGTTTTCTGACTCTGAATCTAAGGTTCTTTTTGTGGTCTGATGGTTGTGGAGCCAGGAGTAAGGTGGGGTCTTAAGACAAGTGTACTCGTGACTCTCAGGGTATATCAAATTAAAGAGAAGCAGCCCTTTCAGATGCTCTCCTGGATTCATCTAAAATGAGGGGGGTGCTTCTGGGGATACACTTGCTATCCTTAGGGAAGGTTAGTGACTGGAGATGCCAAAAGGCAGGAGCTGGCCTGGTGCCCAGCACTCCTTTACAGCTACCACTGTGTAATTGAACGTTTGAGAATTATTCTGATTTCACAAGTTTTAACTCCTTCAGGATCAGTGAGTCTTGTGTGAGAAAAAGCCTCTTTCTAGGTCATTGGTTGTACCCTTCAACCCCATCTAAGCCATTTTACAATTTCATGTTAGTTAGCCTGGGACTTCTCCCACTGTCTCTGCTTCTGGAAACTTAGCATCATAGGGTCTGGTATATAGTAGGTGCTTAATAAATGCTTGATGATTGACAGGGTCAGCTCGGGATTACCTCTTTTGGTAGAAGGAAGGTAACCAAAGGGTTTTGGAAGAACTAGGTCCTTATCTTATTGTTTGACAGGCTTCGAACCCACCATGGAGCCAGGGCACATAGAAAACCTCTCCATTCTCTACCAGAGCTCAGACTTCATTGTGGTCAACAAGCATTGGGACCTCCGCATTGACAGCAAGATGTGGTACGAGACCCTGACCCTGCAGAGTCAGCTGAAACACCGGTTCCCAGAGCTGGCAGATCCTGACACCTACTACGGCTTCAGGTGTGGGGCCTGGGATTCCCTGAGCATCAGGAATGGAGGTGCAGATAAAGGCAGGATCCTTGGGTTGGGAGGCAGGAAATCTGGGTTCTCTAGTCATCACTGATTTGCTGTATGGCAAATATGTGGCCCAGTGGCCCTGGGTACTTCGCTTAACCTCTTTTCCTGGACCTGTTTCCTTCCATAAAGAGGAAATTCTTCTACAAAGTTCCTTCCAACTTAATATTTGTAGGTTTCTACACTAATAAAATCATAGCAACTCACAGTTTAATGCATCATTTTATGGTTTGTCTATCTCTTTTGCATGCCTCATCTCAGCTGAGATTCCCAACAAACAGCCTGTGAAGGAGGTGGCTCACATTTTTACAGGGGGGGAAACCGAGGCCCAGAGAACTCAGATGCAGTGGGAAAAGTTCTGGATTTTGGAGTCAGAGGATTTGAGTTTCAGTCCCTGCCCCACCACTTAGTACCGGCATGACCTTGGACAAGGCCTCACTTTCCTCGTCTTTAAAATAAAGGGTTTGGGATGACCTCTGAGGTCTCTTCCAGCCCAGATCTGTGGTTCAGGAAAAAAGGTGTCATTTGCTTAGGTCTCCCCACAAAGTGAAGTTTACCAGCAGAGCTGGGAGGTAGGGACATGCATGCATGGGTCTCCTACGCTGCTCAGTGTGGTCATTTCTGTTGCACCACACTGCCCCCTGCTGTCCACCGCCTGCTCTGTTGCACCACACTGCCCCCTGCTGTACACCGCCCGCAGGAGCAGGAGCCCCTGCCCAGCCTTGCTCTCTGTCTTCCCCCAGAGGAAAGTGATGTCTGTGGGTCTTGTGTCTGCCCCCAGGTTCTGTCACCAGCTGGATTTCTCCACCAGTGGGGCGCTCTGTGTGGCTTTGAACAAGGCAGCAGCTGGCAGGGCCTACAAATGCTTCAAGGAGCGTCAGGTCACCAAAGCCTACCTTGCCCTGGTATGTAACCCCAGCTGGGGGCTATGGAAGCGTGGTTAGATCTTGTTAGGTTTTGAGGGTTTTTTGGGAGGGAGAGTGAGAGATGCATGGGAGGAGGGGTTGGCATAGCTTGTGGTGCCCCTGATGGCCATTAACTACTAGTGATTCCCTTAAAAAAATAGCTTTAGCCAATCCCCAGGCTAACAGAGATTTGATAGGTTATCCTGAAAGAGAATTTGGGATGTTTGAGGGGAAATCCCTAAACTAATCACTTTACTTCTTTGCTCAAAAGCTTTTAAATGGCCTGCCCCCATGCCTTCAAGTGGTGCCCCACCCATGCCTTCATGTGCCCTTCCCACACCTTCCCGTGGTCCCCCCATGCCTTCATGTAGCCCCCCCATGCCTTTATGTGGCTCTCCACCCACAGCTTTCCTTGGTTCCCCACCCATGTCTTTACATGATTCCTCATCCATGCCTTCACATGGCTCCCAGTCCATAATACATTAGCCTGGTATCCAAGGCCCTCCACAGACTGGTGCCCTCCTTCCTTTCTTGCATTACCCCCTTCACAGAGTCCACATTCCAGCCAAAATAAATAATTTATTAGCCTCTACTTTCCTGCCTCTGATACCCTACAGCTGGAATGCTTCTCCTTCCATTCCCTTTGCTGGTTGACCGCCTACCTGTCCTGCTTTTTCCATGAAGTTTTTCCTGATTCCCACCCCCCACCCCCATCAGGAAGTGATTTTTCCCCCTCATCTGAGTTGATAAAACATAGTACCTCTCTTAGGTACTGATCATACGTTACTTATATTTGTCTACATGGACACTGCAGATCAAGCATCTTCATTATTGTCATTTTGGCCCAGCTTAAGCCTTACTTCCTCTAAGGGACCTTCCCTGACCGCTCTATCCCACACCAGTCCCTCCAAGCTCCTACAGCAATTAATCATTGCCACACAATTTAACACCTGACCACAGACTCTCTCTTGTGGTGTGCTCTATTTCAAATCAAATAATTTGCAGATGGCCCCTCTCTGAGCTCCTTTGGGGAAGGCACCAGTTTTCTTTGTCCTTGTTCCTGCCTCTCTTCTTCCCCTAACCCCACTATTCCCCCAGCACCTAGCACAATGCTTTACACATAGTAGGTACTCAGGCATGAGGGAAGGAGAGAGCCAGAGTCCTGCTCTGGAGGTTACCCAGGGAGGGACACATTCCCTGTTTATTTTGGGGGGTCAATTATTCGTTCATCAAGCCTGCTCCACCTACTGTGTGGTATTAACCAGGCATCGTGGGATGAGGCAAAAATATCGTGAAACAGAGGGTGCTAGGAGGTGGAGGGAGTGTGGGAAGGAAAGCACCTACTGTGTGCTAGGCTCTGTACTAAGTGCTTGGCAAGTGTCTGATTCGAAATAGAGCACACCCGAGAGACAGTTTGTTATCAGGCATTGGTTTGTGTGGCCATAATTAATTGCTGTAGGAGTTTGGAGAGACTGGTGTGGGCTAGAGGGGTCAGGGAGGGCCCTGTAGGGGAGGTGAGGCTTAAGCTGGGCCTGTAATGGTGATGAGGATAATGATACACGTTTCTATGGTGCTTTTGGGTTTTAAAAAGTTTCCTCTCACCAGCCCTGTAAGTTGGTTAGTATAACTATTATCTCTACTTTACAGATGAGCAAACTCATGTTTAGAGAAGTCAGGTGACTTCCTCAAGGTCACACAATAAGTATCTAGTCCAGGGGCGGCTAGGTGGCACAGTGAATAGAATACTGGCCCTGGAGTCAGGAGGACCTGAGTTCAAATCTGACCTCAGACACTTAACACTTACTAGCCATGTGACCTTGGGCAAATCACTTAACCCCAATTGCCCTGCCCTCTCCCCTCCAAAAAGCAAAAAAAAAAAAAATTAAAAAAAAATAAGTATCTAGTCCAGAATTAGAACCCAGGTCTCCTGACTCCAAGTGGGCAGCTTCTGTTTTGGTTTTTGGTTTTTCGAGTCTCCTTATATATGGCAGATACTAAGCTGTTATTTGTTTAATTGTCTTGAAACATTCTTGTAGCGGCATGATTTCTTTATATTCCAAAGGTTCGAGGCCACGTGCAAGAAAGCAGGATGACCATCGACCATGCCATTGGAAAGAATACGACAGAAGGCTTGACCCACATGATGTGCATTGAAGGGACAGAAGGTAGGGAGCCTGGACCTGCTCAGCCTCCTTTTGCCCAGCTTCCCTGGTGTGGTCTTAACTCTCTGGTTAAGAGAAACTCTGAGAAAGTCTTCCCCTTCCTGATTGATTCTCTTGTGAAGGCGAACTAGGTCATCTTTTACCTTGGTTCTTACCCAGCCTTGACTACTAAATGGGTGTTCCCTCAGACAAAGTGAGACCTGGGAAAGACCTTGGCTTAAAAAGGTCGACATCTCCCACTGCATCCTTGGCCATCACCAGTAGTCCTGACCTGTGTTTTGCCACTGGACTCTGATTACTGTGGAGGAGAGAGTGAGGTTGATGATTTTGGACAGCCCTGTCTCACTTAAATCCTAAAGCACTTGTAAGTTAAGACATCACTCTCCTGATGTCATTGGTCTTCTTCTAGAACAAAGGATGTACAACAACATTGCTTTTGTTGCATAGCTTTGGAAGGTAAACTTCTAGAGGGCAGGACCAGGGTCTGATAGGGCAGGTTTTCATTCTGAATGAATGAATTTCACTTTAGGGTTGTACTTTATCATAAGGCCAATATTGAACAACCAGGAACAGCTTTGTCCTTCTTAGGCAAGGATAAACTCTCAGGGAACCCATGGTCTAAGGGGTACAACAGATAGATGTGTTGTCTAAAGAAATGTTGCTGCTGAAAGGAAAGGGACTTCCCAGGGATTTACCTGGGCCTGTGGAGAGAAGGACATGGGGGCAAACCCAGGAAGGTTTTCCTGTAGATGGCAGTTCTTCTAGCCAGGATTTACTTCAGGGGGAGGGCAGCATCCCACAATCTCTCTTCTCCTATTCCCACCCCCAGGCTGTGAGAATGCCAAACCATGCCTGACGGAACTGACAGTCCTGGAGCGTGGGTTGTATGATGGTGATCCAGTCTCCAAAGTCCTTCTCCAGCCCCTCACAGGTAAGGTAGCCATCTCTTCAGCTCACCTGGCCAGGGTCAGGGGCGGGGTCTCAGGTGAGGCAGGTGGTGCTTCTGAATGAATGGGATTTGTGTGTTGGGCCACCCCAAGCCTGGATGGTGAACCAGGCATTCTCCCCATTCAGGAAGCTTTAATATCTGCATAACCCTGCATGGTTTTTAAAGTACTGTCACAAACATCCTCTCATTCGTCCCTCATGCCATAATAGGTATTATAGTATGCCTGTTTTTTAGATAGGAAAATCGAAGCTCAGTGAGACTTGATAACTTCAGAGTTTGGTATTCATAGCTTAAAGGGCCCTTAGAGATCATCTAGTCTAACCTTCCCATTTTTATTTATTTTTTAATTTAATTTTTTTTAATATGAAAATTTTATTTTCTCTTCCACCTCCTTCCCCCATTGGGGAAAAAAAGAAGCAAAACAAAGAAAAAAAAGCCCCATGTTAGAAATAAGCATAGTCAAGCAAAAGAAATCCCTTATTGGTTATATCCCAAAATAGATTTCCTTCTCTACTTGAACCCCTCACCTCTCTGCCAGGATGTGATTAGTAGCGTTCTTTATCATCCTATTGAGTCTTGAATTAGATATATTGCAGATTAGATTAGTATTGTGAGTGAGGTACCCAGGGTGGGAAAGTGACTTGCCCAGTATGTGGCAGGGTAGGAAAGAAACCCAGATTTTTTGACTCATATTATTGTTATTAATTGATGTTTATATGAGGGGGTCCCCAAAATTTTAATTCTGTTTTACGCTGCTGAAGTACTTACCCTTATAGCACTTTTTAAGGTTGATGAAATGCTTTTCATCCATTACTTTCATTTGATCCCTACAGCAGTCCTGTGAGGGTAGTTTATTATCTTCATTATTTATACCCATTTCACAGATGAGGAGTCTGAGGCTCCGAGTGGCTTGTCCATGCTTACAAAAGCTAGTCCTGTTAAAGGAAGGATCCAAACTGAGGAGTCCCTTGACTCATACGTCTTTCAGTAGCCCAGTCTGCTTAACCCCAAAGAGTGGGGTGAGGGAGTTGAGTTCTTTTGGCCCATAGCTGGTAGTACCTGAGGCAGCCACATTTTAGTCCTGGGTTTTCTCTAGAGTAGTGGTGTCCAAAGTGGAAAGTGTATAGAACCCTAGTGGGGTATGAGATTAGCCGATCAGAGAATAGAAAAATTCATTGCATTTTACCCTCATTCAATAATCAGTATGCTTGATTCCTGTATAGCTACCTCCCCACTTATCTCTCTTGTTCAGCCCCTCACTTCTACCCTTCCCATCGTGGCCTCCTGTGGCTACATTGGGTCTCTGGGGGTGGGGAGATGGGGTGGGCTTATGACCTAATCATGACCCAGGTACCTAGAGCAGCTCTCCCCCACAGCATTACCACACCCAGTCCCCTTCTCACTCCAGCTGACATTGTGGCTATGGTTTCTGAGCAGTGAGAGCCTTATCCCCCTTACATTAGCCTTCCCCAAAGTCCCTCCCCTCTTTCAGTTAAGGCTACCACAATCCTTGCAGTCACTTAGGTTCACAACATTGGGGTCATCCTAGAAAGCCAGTTACCTGACGGATTTTGCCTTTTCTGTCTCTTGGCACCTATCCCTTTTCCCTTGGACTATATCCATAGCTTCCTAATTGGTCTTCCTGTCTCAAGTCCCTTCCCTTTCCAAACCCTTCTCCGTTCAGCCACCAAATTGAAAAATGACACTCCTAAAAGCATTGTCTGGTCCTATTACTCCCCTACTAAGTAAATTCCGATGGTTTCCTATTGATTCTAGGATCAAATATTATTTCATCTTTATTGCATCCTTTTAAAATGTCCATTTTTTTTAGGGGTGGCTAGGTGGTGCAGCGAGTAAAAGCGCCAGCCCCGAAGTCAGGAGGACCCAAGTTCGATTCCGGCCTCAGACACTTAACACCCATACACACCCACACACCCACACACACACACAAACTAGCTGTGTAACCTTGGGCAAGTTACTTAACCCCAATTGCCCTCCAAAAGGGGAAAAAAAAATAAAATATAATTTAAAAAAATAAAATAAAATGTCCATTTTGTGGCATAAGTTTTACAATGTACATTATCATTAACATAATAGTGCATGTGTATCATTTATGAAGAAACAGACATATTGGGGATATATGCTTGATTTTTTTTGCTTGTGGGGTATATGATCAGAAAGTTTGGTCTGCAGAGGGATAGGAGGCAGCCTGGAAGATATGGGCAGAAGGAGTGAGAGAAGAGAAAAGAGAGGGAAGAATTCTTTTGGTCTGTGAATGATTGCTTGGGGAAGAGGAGTCTCAAGTACCCCCCTCCCCCCTGCGCCAAACCCCAGAAAACTTGAGCTGTGAGATGCCTTGGGAAAAGCCCTGGACTTGCCCCAGATCTGGCTTCACTACCACCAGGTGTCTGCCCTACTCTTCTAAGCCCAGACTTCACCTGTAAAAGTAAACAGTGATACTTTGACTCCCTGCCTCCCAAGGTTGTTGTCAGAAGACTTCTTTAACTGTCTAGTGCTATAGAAATGTGATCTTTCATTTAGAGGCCAGTAAGTGGTGTGATGGATAGAACTACAGGGTGAACTATTGGGTTTCAGTCCTGCTTTGGGAATTTGCTAGCTGTGTGACCCTGGGCAAAAATCCCTCAGTCTCTTTGGGCCTTAGTTTGTTTGCTCATCTGTAAAATGAAGGGGCCTGGACTCGATGGGACCCAAACATCTTTTCCAGCTTGAAATCTATGATTCTATGATTCAGACTACAAGGCTTCTCCAATATGGGAAGACAGGTTGCCATCTCAGTAAAGGGATGAGGAGAGACGATGGCCCTCATCTGCCAAAGCCCACAGATTAAAACGAGAAGTCTCAGTGAAATCTGAAGGAGATTTTGGGAAAAATCATAGGCCTTAGTGACTTCAGGCAAGTCACTTCCCCTGACTGGGCCTCTGTTTGCTTTTCTGTAAAGTAAGGGGATGGGACTAGATCCTCTCGAAAGTCCCCTTCCAGATCAAAATCCTATGACCCTAAGACAGCGAGAGGTATCTTTTGGAGGATGATTTCAGAAAGGGCAGCTGAGGCTTTCCCTAGATGCTTCTGTGCCTGGGTCCCGGATGGGAGGGCTAAGCCTGGGTTCACATTCGTTCTTGACATTGTGTTCTCCTGAAGGCCGGACCCATCAGCTGCGAGTACACTGTAGCAGCAGCGGACATCCCATTGTGGGCGACTTCACCTACAGCTTCAAGAAGGATAGCCGCCCCTTCCGTATGATGCTGCACGCCTTCTATCTCCGCATCCCTACCTGTGGGGAGCTCATCGAGGTGAGCACGCCCGACCCTTTCGTGCCCACTCTGGATGCTAGCTGGCAGCCCCAACAATCGGTCCACCCCCTGGAAGAAGTCATCCAGGCCCTGAAGGCCTCAGTGGAGCCAACCCCCGGAGAAACTTCCCCTCTGCCCAAGGTGGGCCAGGATGTGGTCACACAGGAGGCCAGGGCTGGAGAATCGGAGGAGCAGCGGGCCAGGTGCCAGCAGTGGCTGACTGAATGGGCAGTGGAGCCAGAGAACTGAACTGCCCATCCTTGGAAGGGGGTCGGTGACGTGTCCTTAGGAAACCCTACCCCTTCCCAGATACAGATCTCTTTCTTTCCCAGACCTTGAGTATGATGGATTAGGGGCTTCCTCGGAGGCTAGGCTCAGCCAGAGAGGGGTTTCTTCTTCCCTCTCCCACCAGCTTCCCTACCTCCTGTGGCCTGTATCTCCAAGCCTGAGGGAGTTTAACATCAACATTATCCCCAGGGGGTTAGGGTGGGCTGGGGCTTGGGCAGTTAGTTTCAAGCTGGTGCCATAAGGAAAGCAGCCAAGCCTGATTCCCCACCCCTGGGCACCTACAGTGCAAGGACAGATGGGGATTCACTGTCCTGAACATTGGAGTGAGTAGGGATCAGATGTTTCCTTGTTACGGTCTATAGGCAGCTAGTGGTGCAGTGGACAGCACCGGGTCTGGAGTCAGGAAGACCTCAGTTCAAATCCAGACACCAGTTGTGAGATCTTCGGTAAGTCACTTAACTGCCTCAGTTTCCTCATCTATAAAATAGAGATGATAATGACACCTGCCTCCCAGGATTGTTGCAAGGATCAGATGAGATAATATCTGTGAAGTGCTTAGCCCAGTGCCTGGCACACAATAAAAGCTATGTAACTGCTATTATTATTACTGTGTGTCAGGAGGTTGTTCAGAATGAGGGAGGGGGAAAATATCTCCACTGGAACTTTTAGCTTTTCTGGCCTAGGAGGACAAAAATAAAGCCAGGCAGACAGAGCCCAACACTAGGCTATCTGCTTACAATCATTCCCATTTTATAGATGAGAAAAACTGAGGCCCAGAGAGGTCACTTTCAAGGTCACATAACTTTTTAGTCACCTTTCTTGATGCCTCTGTAGTGCCTGTATTTGGGGAAAGGTTTGG
>NW_027185694.1:23757774-23846963 GCF_028583685.1 Petaurus breviceps papuanus | reverse complement strand
TTCACTCAGTCTCAGGTATTTGCCGGCACCGAACGCTTGCCCACCCACCCTTGCCCAGCCATACAGGACAGATGCTGCAGGGCTGGGGGTGGTCTAGGAGGGAACCCTGTGAGTTACGCCATGTGATAGACTGCAGACTTCTCTTTCACCAGGAGAGGGTGCCAGCTGTCCACAGGTAGTTGGTGCTCCCAGCTTAGGTTTTGGAAGTGGTCTTGCAGCTGTTTATCCACGTCTGGTCCCTGCCCCCAACTTCTGTCTGACTGGAGAAGGCTCAGTTTCCAGGCCCTTGTACATAGAACAGTGTGTTCTGGTGAGCTCTTCTCATCTGCAAACATCTAGTCACTTACCAAGTCCTTTCAGTTCTTGCCTTGTAACCAATCCATCCTTTCTGGTCCATTGGTGGTGCCGCCGCTCACTATCTCATCTAGACTATTAAACAGCCTCCTAACTGGTCTCCCTGCCTCCGTTCTTTCCCTTTCAGTGCTTCCAGTCACAGTCTTTATGCACACCTCTAATCGTGTCTCTTTCTGGGGTTCCTCTTGCCTCTGAGATGGAGTCCAGACTGCTGATCCTGGTATTCACAGCCTTTCATGATCTGGCTGTAAGCTTTTGAGCCTTATCTCTCCCTCTCCCCTTTCACACATCCTCTGCTTCAGCCAGTAATGTCTTTTAGCCATGCCAGGATCATTCCTGCCTATAGTCTCTTGCTTGGCCTTTGTACTTTGCTTGGAAATGCCCTTGCCCTCTCTCCCTTATGAAATCCTTCCATCCTTCAAGTCTTAACGAAATGCTGTGGATCAGATATTTAGAACAGGAGGCTAACTTAGAGCTCATCTAGTCCAATCGCATTATTTTACAGATGAGGAAACTGAGTCCCAGACAGGTTTAAGTGACTTGCTGCCCCGCCTCACTACTCACCCAGCCAGCATTCCAGTTCACACCCTCGTCACCTCCTGGCAGGACTATGAAAGCCTCCTGGCTGGTCTTCTTCACTAAGGTTTCTTCCATTCTCGAATCCATCCTCCTTACCCCTGCTGAAGTGATTTTCCCAAACTACAGGTGTGACGGTGTCATTTCCTCATTCAAAAACTGCAGGGTTCCCTCTGTCTCTTGGGTCAAACATAAACTGTAGCATTTAAAAGTGGCCCCAGCCTGTACACTGGCTCTTCTACTGTTTCACAAACATGACACTTTTCCCTGGTTGTTCCTCACACCTGGGACTGACTCACTCTCCACCTCTGCCTCCTTGCACGAAATCCTTGTTCCCTTCAAACTCAGCTTGAGTATCTTCTCAGTGAAGCCTTTCCAGATTCCTACTCCACCCTCCAGCACTAGCCCTTCTTCTCCAAATTATTTCATAATTGGTGTGTATATCTTCTGTATGTCCTTGATTTAACTGATGTACCTTTTTTCTCTTCCTGATAGAGAGTGTAAGCTCCTTGAGGGCAGGGAGTTTCGTTTCTGTGTCTAGTACAGTGCCTGGTGCACGGTAGGCATTTCATAGCTAGTTGCTGATTGATTGCCGAGGGTCACTCAGGTAGTATGTAGCACAGTTGGGATTTAAATCCAGGTTCTCCAACTCCATATTCAGCAGTGGCTTTTTTCAGGAAGCTATTCCTGACCTCTACAGCTCATAATGAAATTTTCTCTGAAAGCAGGATGTGTCTCCCCGACTTGCATTCTGTGTGGGGGTAATTTCAGGTCCCTCTTCTCAACTGGCTTCTGAGGGCAGAGATGGCTTCTTCTCTAACCTGCATCAAATAAGCTCACATTGGGACTGAGAATATGGTGGGTGTTCAGTAAATGACTTGAAAATTTTGGAGCCGATCCTTCAGTGATGTGTGACAAAGCCAGCTACAGACTTCAGGATATGCTGAAGTAAGCCCCTCAGCCTAGCCCCCAGGGCTGGCACCTTCCTTTCCCCATATGACTTAGAGAGGAGACCAGTGAGTGGACTTTGCAGTTGGTGACTTCTCTACGTAGCTCACGGCCACAGATCTACACCAGGGTGTCTGCATCCAAATTGGGAGGCATTTGGAATGTCAGGATCATGTTGGGTTGTGTTCTGCTCCTTTGGAGGGAATAACCACATTGATGAGACAGTGGGTTCCCTAAAGTAACTCCCATCTGCATAGCACTTTTAAGGTTTGCAAAATACGACAATTTGTGAGGCAGGTAGGCACAAACATTATTGTCCCCACTTTACAGCTAAGGAAACTGGGGCTTACTTCAAGGTCATTGTCAAAGCCAGGGCTCAGACACAGGTCTTCTGACCTGTAGATCGAAAATTCTTTACACGACCTGGTGCTACCTAATTAAATCCATTGCTGGAAATGGTGGGAGAGAGTGTATAATAAGGGAACCAGGTGTAAGTAACAAAGTGAACTTTCCTTGGTGGGTTGCAGCCCAGATGGATGAGATTGGGGGTTTTCTGATTTGGAACAAGAATCCTCAAGCAGTGATCATGGATCGATAGCTTGAGAGTATGGTTTCAAATTCCTTTTTCGGTTTGTGTTGGAAACACTTCTTTTATGGGTGTAAAGCAGTGACTTATCTTGGGAAAGATATACTTGTGACCAGGTGAGTCTCACCAGAACATGCTTATCCCCCAAGCAAATGAATAGAGGTTCCAGGGTGTCAGGCTTCTTTGAAGGTTCCAGACCTGAAAGATGTGTCAAACTGCATCAGTTTCCCCTGGCATGTCTCCTTCTTCTAGGAACCGTCCTTGGCTGGCACTTTGCCCTTGATCCTAAGGCTCAAACCTTTCATTATCTTTAACATCTCAATCACTGTGAGCCCCAGCCTGAGATACCCAGCCTCCTAAGCACTTCTAGCCTTTAAGTCTGTGTGTTTCCTTGGGTCAGAGATCTGCTCTGCCTAGTTCCTGATGGCCCCCTCTTCATCTTTCCCACTCACCTGTGTGTCCTGACTCGTCATTGATTCATTCTGCAATCCTTGTTATCAGCCATTCAGGGAACTTAATGCATTACATGGCAATGTCTCACCTACATTCCTACATAATCACTATCCAATTTCCCCTTCCTCAACCTAGGGGAAAACTAGGAAATAAAAATGTTATACAATTATCACTTCCACATGGCAATTTTTTTCCATCGTGGTTTCAATATATCATGGTTCAGCATAAGAAATCAAATGGGAATCTTTTGGGATTTTTGTGGAAGTGAAGGCCAGCATGACACAGAAAAAATTTAGAAACTAAGAAATGCATAGTATTGTATGATATAGCTTATGATCAAATACTTAACCCAAGTTTTACAATAAAGTAAATGCTCCATTAAAAAAAAAAAAGAAAAAAATTCAGACTTCTCTGGTATGAAGGGTTAAAAAATTTTACATGGATTTTCCAGATCAAAGGGTGGTTGGTACTGTGATCCTAAGCCTCACTATGTTGAAGGGGTAACTGTAATTGCATGGGGTAATGAAAAGATGATGAGATTTAGTGTCTGAGGACCTGGATTCAGCATCCACCTCTCAATTAGTTAGGGCAAGTCAGATAATCTCTCTGGGCCTTAGCTTCTTCATCTATAATAGGAGGTTGGGCTAAAATGACGTCCGAGGTCCTTTCTAAAAGCTCCAAACCTATGCTCCTAAAGACGTCATTCTTGTCACCTCAAAAATCAGATCATCAATCCAATGCAGAAGTCAATCAGAAGTTAACAACAACAAAATCCTTTCCCGTACAGCCTCACAAAAAGAGAACTGAAATCCCAGGTGTGTCCTTGAAACCTGGGCATTTATCAAACCAGGCCTCAAGTGTTCCTAATTCCCAGTCTGTTAGTAAATGGTGTAGCTCAGGGGTGGGAACCTGCAGTCTTGAGACCATGTGTGGTGTGGCCCTCTAGGTCCTCAAGTGCAGCCCTTTGACTGAATTCAGACTCCACAGAGGATCTAGAGGTGACCTTGAGGCCACAGGTTCCCCACCCCTGAGTAGCTGATCAAGCAGTGGAAAACCAGTGAAGTCTGAGCTATAAAAACAGTCAAAATATTCCAGAAGAAGGGCCAAGAATAATATTGAAATCCGATCTGAACATCGAGCATGTGGCATTTCTGCTGTGACCTCTCCCACCTTTTTTTTTCTTGTTCATGGACACTTGGGCTCAGTCTTAGAAACATCACAGTAGAAGCCCGGACCATCTTCAGTCCCTTGATGATTATAAATGTACATTAGTGAACTTATGTCTTAGACTGATTCACTGGCTTCATGCATGAATAGAGGCTACCAGTATCATCTGGGTTGTTATGAAATTGTTCAGATGTAGTGACACATCTTTGTTTATTTAAATTAATTTCCCCTATCATGGTTTAAGGACAGAGGTAGAATGTTGTTCTGTTGTTTCAGTTTTGTCCGACTTCATGACCCTGTTTGGGGTTTTCTTGGCAAAGATACTGAAGTGGTTTACCATTTCCTTCTCCAGCTCATTTTACAGATGAGGAAACTGAGGCAAACAGGGTTAAATGACTTGCCCAGGGTCACACAGCTAATAAGTATTCTGAGGCTGAATTTGAACTCGGGTATTTCAGACTCCAAGCCTGGCACTGTATCTGCTACTCCACCTAGCTGCCCAGAGGTAGGGTACCACAGTAGAAAGCGTATTGGCTGGGGTGGCGGGGGAGGGCCTGGTTTGAGGTTTACTTCCTGTTTGACCTTGGGCCTCAGATTCCTCATCTCTTAAAATGAGGGGGTTTTATGTGCTGTGTACATGGAATTTTTTTTTTGTCTTTTTGTCTTTAAGTTCAAAATTAATTAAAATAAAATGAGGGGTTTGGGCTGATTGGTTTCCGAGGTCCATGATTCTATGACCCAAGTTAAAATCTTTTTTTTTTTTTTTTTGAGATTGGGTTTTCCTATCTTGCTCAGACCAGAAGTGCAGTGGCTACTCATGGGCCCGATCCTAATACTAATTAGTGTGGAAGCTTTAGCCTGCTTCATTTTTCTGACCTGGACTGGTTCACTTCTTATGCAGTCTGGTGCCCGACTTTGTGTGGATCCCCCATCAGCTTTGGCCATACCCTAGCTTAGAACTCCTAAACTCTGAAATCTATCTGTTGACTTCCTTGGGGTCAAGAATCTCACTTAAGAATTCTGGAAGTATATGGACCAGGATTACTCATGATGAAAAGGCCTCCAGGGATGTCAGTCTGCATTGCTGGAGGCAATATCCACAACTGCATCAGAGAAGTACATTGTCACCAGGGAAGAGAACCAAGATTACGCTGAGATTCCAAGAGCAGGTTGTAAGTAATAGAGCATATGAAGGACAGAGATATGGGAGGTAGAGAAATAAGGCCGGTGACAGATTGCAGAGGGCCTTGAATGCTTAGCAAAGGGATTCGAACTTCACCCAGTAGAAAATGAGGAGTGACTTAAAACTTTTGGGCACAGTAGTGATTATGACTAATTATGACTATGCCTAAGAAAAGTTAGTTTGTCAGTGGTATTGGAAGAGGATGAATTGGAAGGGAAAGAGAGTGAAGGTAGTAAGCCCCCTTAGAGCTAAGGTCCTTAACTTTTTCTGTGTTCTGGCTCTCTTTGGCACTCTGGTGAGACCTATAGACCCCTTTTCATAAAATGAAATACAAGGGAAAACAGCTATATGGAAAGAGTTGTAATTTTCTCCCGTGCTAGTTTGTGGACTGGAAATCCATCAGTGGACAGGTTCATGGACACCAGGTTAAGAACCCTAAGGTTTACTGTGGTAGGCCAGGGGATTAATGAGGACCTTTCTGAGAGTGGTAGAGGTGAGAGTGAGGAAGAGGAAGAGTCAAAGATAAGAGTTCACATTTGGAAGATTCAGCAAATGAGGGTGCCATTGACAGAAATAGTTAAACTGGAAGCAGGAGACAAGATAATAAGCCCAATTTTAGATATGTCGAAACTGAGGTGATGGTGGAGTGAAGGCTGGCATAGGAAGGAGATCATTACTTAAGGATGCCTGGGGAAGCGGTGTGGTATAGTGAAAAGAAAGGACCTGAGTTCAAATCTTATCTCTGATGCTTTTTCTGTGAATTTAGGGTAAATTACTTAATCCAAGTCTCATTTTCTTTACCAATTTTTTTTAAATGAAGGGAGTTGGACTGTATGGCATTTAAGGTCCCTTCCAGCTCTGGATCTATGATTTTTATGACTAATGGATAGCAAGATTATGAATGAGGGTGATGGAGAGAGTGAAATACTTCTGTAGTCATCTCCACAAACAGGTTTCTCCAGCATCAGGGACCAGCCACTTGCTATCTATGTGGGAGATCAAGTTCAAACCAACATAGGCACCTGTCTAGGGCCTCAGGCATGGGGAAGAGGGCGGGGCTGAGGCAGGGAAAAACCAAATTCTTTAATAGTACATACCTGAAAAATAACAGGCATACTTTCCAGAAAGGGGAAGTTGGGGATGGCAGGGAGAGGCGGTGTACTGTCAGACCTCCTCATTTCACAGGTGAAGAAATAACCAAAGGCCCAGAGAAGAGAACTCAGGGTCACCCTGTGGGTCAGTGGCTATTACAGGGACTAGAAACAAGATGCCAGACTCTGGGGTCACCGTACCTTGCTCTCTTTATTTTTTTTTTTTATCACTGTATTGTTGTCAAAAGAACAGGAGGAAATTCAAAGAGAAATACAAGTAAACAGGACAGTTTTGGAAGTATTGTGATGGATTTGTTATGTACTTTAAAAAAGAACCAAGCTTTTTGTAATAGAGATCTGTGGTTTCATGTTCAGTTATGCTTCCTGCTGTTTGTCAGGTCCATGATAATAAAAAAGAAGATTTTTAAAAGAATGAAAAATTACTTTATGGCTCCTAAACTTTTTGCCTTGCTGTTATTGGGAATAGGGATATCTCCTCACGTGCCATTTCTCTCTAACTTGTGGTTGATGAAGGGACTGGATACCTGTCGACAGTGCCTAAAAGTTCATTTTCTTATGGGATAATGACTGGCTACTTCTATAGCTCCCAAGAGAAACATTCTCTCACATCCCTTTTCTGAATTTAAAAAGCATAGAATTTTTTTTAGCTCTTTTTTTTTGGAGGGGGGAAGGTAGGGCAATTGGGGTTGAGTGACTTGCCCAAGGTCACACGACTAGTTTTTGTGTTAAGTGTCTAAGGCCAAATTTGAACTCAGGTCCTCCTGACTCCAGGGCTGGTGTTCTATTCACTGCGCCACCCAGCCGCCCCATTTTTTTTTTAACTTTCTAAAGCTATAAGGGAGGCAGTCTGGAATAGTGGAAAGAGCATAAGATTTAAAGTCAGAAGATCAGGGTTCAAATCTTGACTTTGCCATTTGTGTGACTATGGGTAAGTCACTTCACTGAACTTCTCTGGACCTCAGTCTCTTCTCTTGTACAATTATGGGGGTTGGATTAGATGACCTCTAAATTCCTGTCTCTAATCTTTTCCCCCCAATAAAGCAATCAGTAAAATGGCAAAACTGGAAAATGAACCCAGATCTCTTAACTAAAAATCCATTTGTCTTTACTTAGTGCCATTATTTTCTACTGTACGTTATGCTTACCTGTGAAGATGCCATTATTCTTTCCCCAGTTGGATCTAAGCTTGTTGAAGGCCTTTTCCTTACCATCAACCTTTCCCTTTGCCCTGGGCCACCCAGACCCAATGTGCAGGAACAGTTCTGGGATTGTTCCTGCTGCTTAGATGAGGTGGGAGTTGCAAACTGATCTTTCTGATGAAATGGAAAACCACCTTATCACTTACTTTGCCACTGGGTTCTAGTTTGCCCTGCCTCTAGTCTATAGATTCCCTAAGCATTGTTTTTTTTTATTTTTGAAACGAATGTGTTGAATATAATACTTAAAAAAAAACCCACCAGTCTGGATATAATAAAAATCCCTGATTTCATAAATGATCCTCTTTTTCTGTTCTTTGTATTATGAAAATATTCATGTTGGTGTTTGTCAAGGTCAGAATCACAAAAATAAAAATGATTAATATACACATAAAAAAAGAAAAGTCAGACATCATTAACCATAAAAAAACTGAGAAAAAAAATCAACAACTTTGTATCAAGATGCCTTCTTTTCCATCTGAAATTTTTACGACAGTATGGGTCGAGCTCAACTGCCGATTATCAATTGTCAAATGTCATTATGCAGCATCGAGGACATCATTACATGGAAGTCTTTCGTAAGCGATATTCCACAGTAGACTACATTTTTTCAACAACTAAAAGCTACAGAGCACATAAGATCCTGTTTTCCTTATTGTTTATTGACTACTAAAGGAAAAAGATTCAATAGACCAAAACGTGCTCTTCTGCTAATATGCAAAATAAAAGACTCCTCCGATGATGGGATCAGGGAGAAGAAACAGCAATGTTTTGATTCTTACTGTCGTTCAGTCATTTTAGTTATGTCTGACTCTGTGACCCCATGTGGGGTTTTCTTGGCAAAGATAATGGAGTGATGTGCTGTTTTCTTCTCCAGCTCGTTTTACAGATAAGGAAGCTGAGGCAAACAGGGTTAAGTGATTTGCCCAGGGTCTCACAGCTAGTAAATGTTTCAGGCTACATTTGAACTCATGAAAATGAGTCATCCTGATGTTCAGGCGCAGTGCTCTGTGACTGTGGCGCCACCTAGTGGCCGCAATTGCTTGCATTCCATTCTTGTCTGTCTTCTGTCACCCTTCTTCTACCTTCCTGCATGATACAATGTAAAAAGTAGTTGCTCTAGGATCAAATGAGCTGGGTTTAAGGGCTGCCTCTGATACTGTGCAACACAGGGCAAGTCATTTAA
Organism: Petaurus breviceps papuanus; assembly: GCF_028583685.1. Lineage (NCBI taxonomy): Eukaryota > Metazoa > Chordata > Mammalia > Diprotodontia > Petauridae > Petaurus > Petaurus breviceps. The sequence continues at coordinate 23,838,202 of NW_027185694.1, read as the reverse complement.
CTTTCCTGGACTTTAGGTTCTTAACAAGACCTTGGAATTCCTTATTCCAGCTCACATTCACACCGGAAAGTCAGGTCCCCACAGGGCAGCTATATCTCTGCCTTAGGATTCAAGAAGTACTGCCCGTGGGTCACTGGGGTACTCCCAATGCTTCCCCATTCCAGTGTGTTCTCTCCATTATCAATCACTAGATACAATTTTTATCTCCCTTATATAACTGATTAACCAACTGGTTAGAGCCTTAATATTAATTTGACCATTTGCTCTCTTCTTGATATCACTGATAATCAATTAATAACCATTAACTTCTGCAAAGGGAGTATTCAGTGAAATGATACAGCAAGAACAGAAGTGCAAACACAGCCCCTCAAACTAGTTGCACACTCTCCCCTCTAGCACCTTAGTCCCTGGGGAGAGTGGGCGCAAAGGTAAAATGGCAGCCACAAGACGTGAGCTCTCCCAAGCTCACTTCCCAATGTGGAATGACTGATGATATCTCTCTCTTCCCTGTAGCACATGGCATCCTGCTGCCAGGTTAGTCTGCTGGGCTAGGTCATGGAAGTTATTCCTTAAAGCTGGCTCCTTTACAGGCTTAACTGTTGACATGGTAGCTCTTCTAGTCTTTGAGGAACCTCGCAAGGTCTATGACTGCCAGGAAAAGCTTCTCATGAAGCTTTAAGGAACATCAGCCCACAGATCCACAGCAGTTTCTTGGCAGAGGGAAAAAAGGATTAAGTTAATGAGGTAATAATTGTAAAGAGTTCAGCACAATCCCTGGCACATAGCAAATGCTATGTAAATGTTAACTATTATTATTACTAAAGGCAAGCCACTTTTTAAAAACAAATTTGTATAGAAGGGAATAGAGTTCTGCATTCATGTCTTTTTTTTTTTCTACTTCTATAGTCCCACTTGAGCACTTTTTAAAAAATAATTTGCTGATGTGCTCTAAAGACCCCTGGGCCTTGCTATATGGCCATTTGTTGAACCCTGAAGATTTCTGGATCTTAACATCTATTTGCCTTTCAGCTGAGCTCTCTCCTATATATTTTCCCATAAGTAGAGTGTGAACAGAGACTGTCTAGATTTTTCTTTCACTAGTGCTTGGCATGGTATGTGACATAGTAATCTCTTAATAAAAACTTTGTTTTTTTGCTTTTTTGGAGGGGGGAGGTCAGGGCAACTGGGGTAAAGTGATTTGCCCAAGGTCACATGGCTAGTAAATATGTCAGGTGTCTGAGGCTGAATTTGAACTCGGGTCCTCCTAACTCCAGGGCTGGTGCTCTACTCACTGTGCCACCTAGCCGCCCCTTAATAAATACTTTTAAAAGGAAAATGACATATGTTGGAGGGGATGTGAGGAAATTGGTATACTAATGCACTGTTGGTAGAATTGTAGACTGATCCAACCATTCTGGAGAACAATTTGGAACTATGCCTAAAGGTCTATAAAATTGTGCATACCATTTAATCTAGCAATATCACTACTAAGTGTATCCCAAAAAGACTTAAAAAAAAAAACAAAAGGAAAAGGACCTATATATATATTAAAAAATATTTATAGAATCTCTTTTTGGGGTGGCAAAGGATTGGAAATTGAGGAGATGCCTGTCTATTGGGGAATGCCTGAGCAAGTTGTGGTATATGACTATGATGGAATACTACTGTGCTATAAGAAATGATGAGCAGGATTCTTTCAGAAAAACCTGGAAGAACTTCTATGAACTGATGCAAAGTGAAGGGAACAGAACCAGGAGAACACTGTACACAGTAATCAACTGTGACTGACTTACCTATTTTCAGCAGTACAATGATGTAAGACAGTTTTGTAGACTTGTGATGAAAAATGCTATCCACCTTCAGAGAAAGAACTGATGGAGTCTGAGTGCAGATCAAAACATACATTTTTAAACTTTATTTTTATTGGTGTTTTAGGGGGGTTATCTGTATTTTCTTTCACAATATGACTAATATGGAAATATGTTTTGTGTGACTGTACATCTATAACCTATTTCAAATTGCTTGCCTTCTAAATGAGGGAAGGGAGGGGCAGCTAGGTGGCGCAGTGAATAGAGCACCGGCCCTGGAGTCAGGAGGACCTGAGTTCAAATCCAGCCTGAGACACTTAACACAAAAACTAGCTGTGTGACCTTGGGCAAGTCACTTAACCCCAACTGCTCTCCAAAAAGTGCAAAAAAATAAATAAATGAGGGAAGGGAGGGGGGGAGAGTATTTGGAATTCCAAATTAAAAAAAAACAATTTAATAAATTGTTTTTACATGTAATTGGAAAAATAAAAGATTAAGAATAAATAAATGCTTTTTTCATTCATTCCTATTTTATCTTAGTGGCTTCACTGCACTGTACCTTATAGGTATTTAGTAAATGTTTGTTGACTGACTGAATGAATGAATGTTCTTTTCACCATAGCACATCATCTTTCTTTTTCTTTTCTTTTTTTTTTTTTAAAGCAATTGGGGGTAAGTAACTTGCTCAAGGTTACACGGCCAGTTATTTTTGTGTGGGTGCCGAGAATCTGAGGCCGGAACCGATCCTGGGTCTCCCAATGCCGGGGCTGATGCTCTTACTCACTGTGCCACCTGGCTGCCCCAACACACTGTCTTTCTGCATAGGGCAGTTGTCTCTTGTTAAAATGATCGAACCTCACAAAATAATAGATTTTGAGCTTGTAGGGATCTTAGAGGTCATCTACTCCAACTCCTTAATTTCACAGATAAAGAAATTGAGGCCCAGAGAAATTAGGTGATTTACCCTTGGTCACACAGATAGCAAGCAAGTAGAGCCAAAATTTGAACTTGGGTTGTTTGACTTAAAATCAAGTACTCTCTTCTACAATAACAAGTTTTACTGCTTGATAAAGAAATTTTTTTTTTTTATGAATTCAGTTCAAACAGTATTTCTGTGTCTAAGGAGTAAGGGTGTGGATCTGTACACATTCCTGAACGTAAATTGTCAGCAGGGTTTCTGTTTACCTGATCTTGTATAAGAAATCATTTCCCAACAAGAAGAAATTTACTAGATAGTCACATTCATCACCAAGGAATGCCCCAGATTTTGTGCTTCTGTGGTGTTTGATGTTTGTTTTAATTTTGTGGCTGTTTTTGTTCACTTGTTCATTTTTGTCTGACTTTTCATGACCCCATTATGGTGTTTGGTATTTCTTCCTCCAGTGGATTAAGGAAAACAGAAGTTAAGTGACTTGCCCAAGGTCACACAGCTAGTAAGTATCTGAAATCAGATTTGAACTCAGATCTTCCTGACTCCAGACCTAGCACTCTATCCATGGAACCACCTACCTGTCTCATCTTGTTTTAATTAGGAAGCAGAAAAATTAATCTGCCATTCTGACTGAGCATGGTTTCTGACTTGGTCATGAATTTTCTTTACTGCTATTTTCAGGGTTAATTTCTACAACTGTAGTAGAATCAGCACGTATTTGTTGTGTTTCCATAATGCCAAACAGCAGGTCAATTCAACCCAGTATCTGTTTTTTTTTTTTTATGTTTGCCTCTTTTTTTTTTACAGTCTACATTTATTTTATTTTTTTCCTTTTTAAAAAAATTTATTTACTTTTATTTTACAATGTTCAGTTCCACAGTCCCTTGAGTTTCAATTTTTTCTCCCTCTCCCTTTCCTTCCCACCCCCATCATGGCAGCATGCACTCGAATATAGGATCTATAAATATCTTCAAATTAATCATTAGTCAGGTTGTACAGAAGGTTATAATTGATGGAATGATCCGTGGCAAAGAGGAAACACAGCAAAACAAGAAAAAGAAAGAGAGCAAGTAGTTTGTTTCACTCTGCATTCACACTCTGCATCTCTTTTTCTGGATGTGGATATTTCTTTCAGTCATGGGTCTTTTGGAGTTGTCTTACCGTGTTTCCCCGATAATAAGACCTATCCCGAAAATAAGCCCTCCCCTTACTGTGTAAGATTCCTCTAAAATAAGCCCTCCTCTGAAAATAAGCCCTATTGAGATTGCTACTGTAGTGAAGGTGATCCCCTGCGCTACACGCTACATTACAGTACCCTCTGTATGCACCGACCCCCCCCCCCGGGTGAAACGCACGCCGCGCTCTGAGCTGCATCCAATCAGAGCTGCAGCAGTGAGCACGTCATCCTGTTCTTCCCCAGTGATTTGCTTGCTGGCGCCATTGAGAGCAGTGCCGCGGAGGAGAGCTGAGGCAGGACAACATAAAAACCCGGTATGTAAGCGGGAGTGAGGGGGCATGATGGAGGAAAAAAGAAGAACTCAGGGGGCATGATGGGCATGACGGAATTCAGGGTATGGACACTTATGACGATGTTGTTGAAGAAGATGACATGATCATTATTGAATAAAGGTACATTTTTTTGTTCACATTTACCTGTTTATTAAAATTGCTGTCAATGTTCATTAAAATAAGCCCTCCCCTGAAAATAAGCCCTCTGGTGTTTTTCTGTCCAAAAAAATAATAAGACAGTGTTTTATTATCGGGGAAACACGGTACATTGCTGAGAGGAGCCCAGTCTATTGAAGTTAGTTATCACAGATACGATGTGTCTGTGATTGTGTAAGGATTTCTCCTGGTTCTGCTCTCCTCACTCAGCATCAGTTTATGTAAGTTTCTCCAGGTTATTATGAAGTCCATCTGCTCCTCATTTCTTATAGCACAGTAGTATTCCATTACATTCATATACCACAACTTGTTTAGCCAATCCCCAGTTGGTGGGCATCCCCTTGATTTCCAATTCTTTGCCACCACAAAAAGACCCATTATAAATATTTTTGTACATACTGGTTTTCCTCCCACTTCTCTGATCTCTTTGGGATATAACTCTAGAAGTGGTATTGCTGGGTCAAAGGGTATGTACTTATTTATAGTCCTTTGGGCATAGTTCCAGATTGCTCTCCAGAATGGCTGGATCAGTTCACAACTCCACCAACAATGTAATTTTTCCACTTCCTCTCCAGCATTTATCATTTCCCTGTTTTGTAATCTTAGCCAATCTGACCAGTGAGATGTGGTACCTAAGAGTTGTTTTGATTTGCATTTCTCTAATCGCTAATGATTTAGAACATTTTTTCATATGCTTATAGATATCTTTAATTACATCTTCTGAGAACTGCCTGTTCATATCCTTTGACCATTTATCAATTGGGTCGGTAAGTTTGCCTCTTGTTCCTCCTCTTGGCTTCTTTATTTATACTTCAAAATTTCTGTGTATCTCTGGTTATTTTCATCAGGAATGCTTGGAAATCCCCATTAGAAGCCCATTTCCCCCCCTATAGTATTAGACTCAGTTTTTCTGAGTAAGTTATTTTTTGGTTGTAAGTCTATATCCTTTGTCTTTTGAAATATGTTCCAGGCCATCTGTTCCTTTAAAGTGGTAGCTGCTAAATCTTGAGTGTGATTCCTTGATACTTAAATTCTTTCTGGCGGTATTATTTCTTTCACCTGGAAGCACTAGATTCTATCTATGATGTTCTGGAAATTTTTGTCTTGGACTTTCTTTCAAGAGGGTGACTGGTGAATTCTTTCTATTTACACTTTCTATTTTTCATATTTTTTCTGGTTCTAAGAGATCTAGACAATTTTGTGTTTTGTTTTGTTTTTTTGCTTTTTGGAGGGGGGAAGGCAGGGCAGTGTTGCAGCAAGCACCCCAGTGTCCCCAGGGTGCCTGCTCACACAGGTTCTTGGATCTGCTTTGTTAAAGGAAAGCAACTCAAAATGGGTTAACAAGCTTACTTTAATCAGTCAGACATATATCGTTTACCTTGTTCAGGAGAAAAGGTCAGCACCCTGAACCTCAAAGTATACAGGCATAATTATCAAGACAGAAACATCAAGTAGACAGATTTCCAAACTGTCCAACAATTACATCCATACCCAGTCAACATCTGGGTTTCCACATTCTGGGTTTTTCAAAGCCGGGGGACTCTCAACAACGGCTTCCCAGAATTCAGATCAAATCACAGAATACTTCTCAAAGTGAGTCCCAAAACAAAGCTACACATCAGGGCTTATATAGCCTTCTCCTGGCTCAGAGAATGTAACAACCTTATTGACTCACTGGCCAATCAAGAAGTATCTACTGAAAAACAAGCCTCCCACCCCAGGCTTCAGGTGCACATTAGCCTAGGGGCAGGGAAGATCTTCAAAATTTACATTCTTATTACAGGCAGTTGGGGTTAAGTGACTTGCCCAAGGTCACACAGCTAGTAAGTGTTAAGTGTCGGAGGTCAAATTTGAACTCAGGTCCTCCTGACTCCAGGGCCAGTGCTCTATTCACTGCGCCATCTAGCCACCCCACTTTTGTGATTTCTTGAAAGATGATATCTCAGATCTTTTTTTTAAAGTTTTCTTTCCTTAATCTATTTTCATATCTGTTTTTGCTATGAGAAATCTTATGTTTTCTCCTATTTTTTTTTCAGTCTTTGGACTTTGTTTTAATATTTTTTATTTTTTCATGGAGTCATTATCTTCTATTTGAACCATTCAGATTTTCAAGCAGTTTGTTGCTTGGACAAGGTTTTGTAACTCTTGGGCCAAGCTGTTAATTCCCTTTCCAATTCTTTCTTCTATAGTATTATCTCTTTTCCAAGTTTTTCCTCTAGGTTTCTTATTTCATTTATTAAAAAAAAAAAGTTTTTTAACTCTTGCTTCATCTCTTCCAGGAATTTGTGCCTAAATTTTGTTTCCCTTGGAGGCTTTGCTTGTAGATGTGTTTTGACATCATTTTCTTCTTTTGGATTTGTGTCTTAAGCATCCCTGTTCCCATAATGATCTTTATGGTGGGATTCTTTTTGTTTGTTTGCTTTACTCTTCCTTCCCACTTCTGAACTTCAGTCTTCAAGCCTAGGTCCCACTACCACTACTTACTCTAGGATGCTGCCTTTAGGCATGGGTCCCTTCCTTAGTCTGCCTTGGATCTATGACTTGGAACTTGGTAGTGAGTGACAGAGCTCTAGTTGACACTTGTACCTGCACAAGTTTAGGATCTGGATCTGTGACCTTTTCTTATCCTGGTACACAGCTTTTCCTTCAGAGCATGCTTCTGGACAAACTTGGTTCCTAGAGTCCTTCCACAGTATCTGCAGATTTCTTTGTCTCACTATGCCAACTTGCACTGGAAAAATGACTTACAATGTTGTTTGCCCCTCCTTGAATCTCCCAATTAGGATTCAGTCATCTGCATTTTCTTTTTTATTTCTTAAATTAATTAATTTTTAGTTTTCAAGATTCTGAGTTATAATTTTTCTCCCCATCTTTATCCTACCCCCACCCCAAAATAGCAAGCCTACTGAATACCCCTTCTCCCAATCTATTCTCTCTTATATCCTCCCCCATCAGTCCCCTAACTTTGTAGTAGGGCAAGATGGATTTCTATACCCCAGTACCTGTATTTCTTATTTCCAAGTTGTATGTCAAAAGCAAATTTTATTTTAAACATTTTCTTTTAAAACTTTTGAGTTCCAGATTTTTTCCCTTCGGCCCTCCTCACCCACCCACACTGGGGAGATAAGCAATTCAATATAGGTTGTACATGTGTAGTTACCCAATGGTCATTTGGTCCCCCTACAATCTTCTGACCAGGAGCTCCTGAGGCAGCCACACGGCAGGTCTGCACAGCTTCCATGCTTTGGCCACTTCTCTCCCTGGGGGCAGGGACTGGACTGCACTCTTCCATCCTGCCCTGTTCCAACAGAGCTCCACACTGACCTTTTACTTTGTCTTTGGCATTTATGGGTTGAGAAGTCTGGAAACCGTCACAGCTGCTGATGGTTCATTCTGCTGAAGTCTGTTCTGGCCACAGATGGTTGGGGCCACCCTGGGGCCAGAACCGCACAGCTCACTGGGGAGTGCACTCAGCTCCCAACTCAGTGTGATAGACCCTTCCTATCTGCCTTCCAGGCTGCCTTCAGTGGGAGATTTGTTTCTCTCTGTCTCTTTGTGAGTTCTGTAGCTCTAAAGTTTGTTTAGAGTCATTTTTGTACACATATTGGAAGTGATTGGAGTGGGAGCTCATGCCAAGTTTGTGCTTCTACTCTGGCATCTTGGCTCTGCCCCCTCGACTATTAGTCTTCTGCATTTTCTAGATCTGGCTAGAGTAGTTTCGGTGAGGTGAAGAGTAACAGGCTTTATTTCTTTATGCTACTCTGCCATATTAGCTCTGACCCCTCCATCTAATTGTATTCTTCATATAAATCCATATAAAGTTCTTCCCATTCACTTTCTTTTTTTTTTTTCCCATTCACTTTCTAGGGCAGCTAGGTAACAGTGGATAGAGCACTGAGCCCAGAGTCAGGAAGACCTGAGTTCAAATCTGGCTTTAGAAACTTACTAGCTGTGCGATCCTGGGCAAGTCACTTAACTCTGTTAGCCTCAGTTTCCTTATCTATAAAATGAGCTGGAGAAAGAAATGGCAAATAACCCAGTATCTTTATCAATAAAATTCAAATTCATTTTCTCCTTTGAGCCTGGGAAGCAAACAGGGCTGCCATGATTTTCATACTTGTTTAAGAAGTTGAGGGAAGTACCAGAAAGGAGAAAGGTATGAGTTTTGTCTCCCTCGTCAAACTATAACAGTTAAATGAATGGGACTCCTCACGTTGGCACTTTGGAGTATTTTCTTCTGGGGAAGAAAAATCTACTTGAGAAATTGATTTAACAACATAAGACTGCCTGGTGAGCATACAATGGAATCAAAAGCATCCTATGAAGAAGGAAAGGCACCAGCCTTTTCTGAGGCCACTAATGTGGGAGGACATTCATATGTAAATAACGTATCTCAGAGACTGGAGGCATTTCATCACTGTAATAGCTTACATTTTCATAATCCTCCAACTGTGTATTTTTAAATACAAAAGGGTTGGGTTTTTTTTTTTAATAAAGAACTGATCAGCAAATAGCACTAGATTCAATGCTATATAAAGTCAATTATAAAGACATGATACTTCCTTCCAGAAGCTCATTATTTTCTCTAAGGCCTGGTTCCACTGTGATACATTGAGGTATAACAAAATTTCACATCTGCTGAAAAGCTTTCCTATCTTCATTATATTCTTAGGGTTTTGCTTTGGTCTTCAGTAAGGATTAAGTAAACTCATTCTAAAACTTTCCCATATTCATTGCATCAGTATACATTCTTACCACCATGAAGTCTCAGATGATACCTAAGGTCTGAGCTCTGGGTACAAAGCTTTTCCAAACTGATCTCTCCTATGAATCCTCTGATGGTCTGCTCTCCTCTTGGAAGATCCTACATTCATCACATTCAAAGGGCTTCTGTCATGTATAAATTCTCTGATGTTCAATAAGGCCTGAGGTTTATGAACTGAAGGCTTTCCTACATTCCTAACATTTATAGGGTTTTTCTCCAGTATAAAATTACCTGGTGAACAATGAGGTCTGATTTCCTAGTGAAGACTTACTCATATTCTTTATGTTCTTTGGGTTTCTCCCCATAATGAATTCCTGGATGATCAATTAGGACTACAGTCAAAATGAAGGTTTTCCCACATTTGCTACATTCCTAGGGTTTTACTCCAGCATAAATTTTATGACACTAAAAGGCTCCACTTTCTAATGAAGGCTTACCCATATTCATTATATTCGTAAGGTTTCTCTCTGCTATGAATTCTCTGATGTTTAATGAGGTCTAAGTTATTCCTAAAGGTTTTTGAACATTCTTTACATTCACAGGAATTCAATCTATGAATTTCCTGATGTTTAATTAGGTTTGAGTTATACCTAGATATCTCTCTACTTATCCTACATTCATAGGATTTTTACCTCACATGAATTCTCTGGTGTTGACTGTGACAGCACAAAACTGACCCCTGGGGCCATGACTGACCTCAGCTTCCCCGAGGCAGCTTCCTTCCCCACCCCCTTGGCCAACATGGGGTAGGCCTGGACAAAGCTGCTTCTAGGACCTGATTGTTCCAGCTTTCCTGAAAAAGCTTCCTGGTTATTTAGGGGCATCAAAAAGTCTTAGCCACATGGAATCTAGGCCTCTCTGACTGACATACCCTAATGACCTGCTGAGCATATTTATTTCCGGATGGAGAGGTGGGAGGACCACATCAAGTGTTACTGAATCCTGTGGTAATTTCTTGCCTTGTTAGGGCAAAGTAAATTTCCTTTGTTAAATATTCAATGACTTTTGAGTGCCTCATTGCATCCCAACATAGACCTTGAATTAATAGAATAGTGTTGTCAGAGCCACACCTCTAATCTTGACCACTCTACCGGAAGGTCTTCCTACATACATTGCATTCATATATTCAGGAATTGGCAAACAAGCTGAGAATGGTTTATACATATTAAAATACAGTAAAACTTTATTTAAAAATATTCTTAGCTGGTGGGCCCTACAAAAGCAGGTCGCAGTTTAGGCTGCCAACCCTTGATATGTGTAATTTTTTTTTCCACTATGAATTCTCCTGGGCTGTCTAAAAGCTTTGCCAGATTTACCATAGGGTCTTGGTTCTTCATGAAAGCCTTCTTGCATTCATTACACTCATAGGGTCACTCATCCATGCGAACTGATTCATAATGAATAAGGAAGGTGGGAGCCCCACTTGAAAGCACCATTTACTCATTGTGGAGTTCACTGTCAAAGGCTGCTCCAAAATTAGGTTCTTGGCAAAGAACTTTTGGGAATTCAGATGATAACTTTTCTAATTTAGCATCTCTGGAAGTTTCCAGATTTGAAGTAGATGACATATGGCTTCAGTCAGTCTCCTCTGATCTAGGAAGATGTTATTCCTGGACCTTTCCAGCATCATATCCCTGTAGAGGGCTCAATGAGTGGCATCTAGTTGCCCCCACTTCTGTGGTGTGAAAGACCTAAATGTCACTAATTCTTTTCAAGGGTGTAGCTGCCATCATCTGATCTCCAGGGTTTCCCTTGGGGGAAAGGATAGGAACCTTGGGAGTAGACGTGTAGGTTTATGATTGATGGAAGTCTCAGAGCACCATTCTCTCAACATGCTATTTCTTAAGTGTTGAACAGTTGAGAGGGGACAAGGCAGGAGGGGACTGCTGCTTGGAGGGCTGCCATTTCCTCCTTGTAACATGAACCTACAAATAGATAAACAGGTTGTTGCTGAGTCATTTCTGTCATGTCCAACTCTTCGTGATCCCATTTGGAGTTTTCCTGGTGAAGATACTGGAATGGTTTGCCATTTCCTTCTCCATCTCATTTTACAGATGAGGAAACTAAGGCAAACAGGATTAAGTGACTTTCCCAAGGTCACACAGCTGGTAAATATCTGAGGCTGGATTTGAACTTAGGTTTTCCTGACTTAAGGCCCCTTCTATTCAACATGCCACTTAGCTGCCTGTAAATAAACTGGAAGATAATCCTTTTTATTTAAAAAAGGACCCACTTTGGGGTTCCTTAAGTATGAAGCACAGCTGCCCATTTTAGCTTGGAGAGGAACATGGTGTTGCTTGAAGTCTGTTCTTCTGTTTTTAAAATGCTTTTCCTTACAATATCTTCTGAAGTTGAGAGTATATATATTGTAATCTTTATTTTACAGTTGAGGAAACTGAGACAGAGAGAGAAAATTGTTTGTTTGTCCAGGGCCATGGGACTAGTAAGTGGTGGAACTGGGACTGGAATCCACATTGCATGACTCTGGGACCAAGTTCACAATCACCTCTCTGAATTAATAATAGTACCTTACATTTCTATAGCATTTTACATAGATTCTTCCGTTTATAGGATCAGAGATCTAGAGAGTATATATATATATATACACACACACACACACACACAAATATATGCCCATTGTGCCCAATAAATTGGTTATCTAATGATTAAGGGGTAGAACTGGCCCTGGAAGCCCAGTCTTCTGATTTCCAGGTATTTCTCACTGTACCACACTGCCCTATTCCCCACTCCCTGCCCAGGTGACCAGGTGTGATCCTCCCACAGTGAGTACCCTCGGTTCCAGATGGAGCTGGATGTTTAACCACTGATACATTCCTGTTAGTCCATCCACCTTTGTCCCCATCAGCTGCCCAAAACTTCTGTCCCTGTGACACTTCCTCATGAGAGATAAACGTCACAGTGTCTTATCTTAGAATGGAATTCAAATACGGCTCTCCTCTTGTGCATGTGAGTCTCCTTTTGTGGCAGAGTGGGAAAAGTGCCAAGCTTGGAGTTTCTCTGACCCCCTTGGTGACCCTGTGGGCAACTCATGAGCCCTCATTTTCTCATCTGTAAAACGAGGGGATTGGACTAGGTGCCTCTAAGGTTTCCTTCTAGCTATACATCTTGAGTTTAAATGGAAGAACATGGACCTAATGCTCATATTTAGGAAGCCCCCTGGTCTTTTCAACCACATACATACAGGCTTCTCTTGTGGAAGGTGGAGGGGACTGGGGGATGGGGACATGAGGAGCAAAAGAGACTTCTGAACTAATACTGAGGGAAGTATGCAAAATCAGGAAAAGAATGCACATCATGACAACATTGTGAGCAGAAAGAACAAAAAATCAAAATGAGAAGCTGTGTGATTTCAAAACCTGATCTTGACAATGGAGAAAAATTGAGAAAATACACTTCCCTCCCTTCATTGCCGGGATGGGGAACTATGGGTGGGGAATGTTGTATGTATTCCTTTTGACTGAACCATTCTTTCCCCTTCCCCCTTCTTTTAAAATCTTTGTCAAGCAGAAAGGCTCAATGAGTGTGAGCAGGACGGGCATATTTAGAAATGAATGTGATGTAAAAGCAAACTCTATCCATTTTTAAAGACTCTCTTGAGGTAGCAGACCTCATCCATTCTGCATTAATGTTTTAGAGAGTTAACTTTCCTGACCTTGTGCTCAGATTCCGGAGGTGGTCCCATAGTGATCTTTTTTTTTTTTTTAGAGCCAAATCATTATTTTAATGTCAAGGAATCATGCAATATATGATAGTTCCTACATGTGGTTACAAGTAGAGCATACAAAAAATTCAGAATATTTTTAAAACTCTTAACAGTCAAATGGTATATGTGCTTTTGTCTTCCAATCAACTGCTACACAGTTAAAAACCACACATCACACTTTCTAGGACTATAAGATCTTCTGTAGTTGTAATCAAAAGAACGACTCCTAGATCTCCTCCTTTCGTAACTTCGGCTTCTGGATCGCCTGTATCTGTCATAGTCATCATAGCGAGAAGAGCTGTATACATTTCTCCCTTCCTTGGCTTTCCTTTGATTGGGTGTTTTGCGATCCCCTTGTGCAAACTGGATTTCAATCTGACGTCCACAAATCCATTTTCGGTCCAAATTATGCAGGGCATCTTCAGCATCACGTACATCTTCAAATTGAACGTAAGCAAATCCTCTTGGACAACGAGTGTAGAAACCAAGTGGCACATACACATCAACTATGGGACCATAACGACCAAATTCCCAGCGCAAGTCTTCAGACACACACCTGGTGTTGTCGGCCACATTCCTCACGAACAGGGACGTGTTGGGCGGGCGCAGATAGCGGGACATGGCGATGGCCAGCGGGGCACGAGGCGCGGAGAGGCGCGAGGCGGCGGGACTGGCGCTAACGTGCGAGAGCAAACCGTCCACGCACGCACGTGCCCGCTCCCACCCTGCTCGCGACGCCCTACTCCATAGTGATCTTAATAGGGGCAAATAGTCACTGATTTGATTAAGTAGCCTGCCCAAAGTTTGTGGGGGAGCTAGAACTCGGGTCTCTTGGCGATCAGGCCAGGCAGGATTCTTCTCTCCCATGATAAATTGGTTCTAACCTCAGCAAGTCCCTTTAAAAAAAAAAAAAACAGCAGTGGTGGCAGTGGATAGATCACTGGAAGGAGTCAAGAGGACCTGAGTTCAAATCCAGCCCCAGTCACTTGACACTTACTAGCTGTGTGACCCTGAGCAAGTCATTTAACTCTGATTGCCTTCCCCAACAAAAAACAAACAACCCAGTAGTAACAAGAAGTCACTAAATCCTACACTGTACAATAATCTGTCAGATCTAAGTGATTACAACTGGAATAGACTTGATAATCTTTCTAGTACAGTTCCTTTCTAGTACAAATGAGGAAAACTGAATCCTGAAGAGAGGGCGTGCCTGCCCCAAAGAGGTGGGAGCCAAATTGAGGTTCTCTGACTCCCCAGCTCCACCCCGTGCTCTTTTCTTTCTTTCTTTTCTTTTCTTTTCTTTTTTTTTTTGGTTTTTGGAGGGCAGTTGGGGCTAAGTGACTTGCCCAAGGTCACACATCTAGTAAGTGTTAAGTGTCTGAGGCCGGATCCGAACTCAGGTCCTCCTGACTCCAGAGCCAGTGCTCTACTCACTGCGCCACCTAGCCACCCCATACACCTGTGCTCTTTCAATGGCACAGCGTTGCCTCCAGCATGTTATCTGCCCCTTTTGGCCCTCCCCTAGGTAGGGACCCAGCTCCTCACCTTATTCCAATGGCTGACCCAGGCGTCTTTCCCCACTGAATCAAGGGCTGAGGATTGGCAGCAAGCAAAGCTATTAGTCAGAGCTGCAGCACCCCCTCCCCAGCCTGGGCGCTCGGGTCTCCCTTTTTTGTCTTGGCAGTGTCTGTGCTGACTCTCCCATATACCTGAGACTATTTGTCCTTAGGCTTTGCAAGGTTATGAATCTATTCCTTTTTTTTTTTTTTTTTTTTAGTGCATTAGCTGATCCCTATCCAGGTCTCCACATAGAGGCACTCTAATATGAAGACTTCAGGACAGAGGATCCAGCCTATTTCTCTGAGGGGTCAGTAGTTTGGAGGGTAGGTGTGGGACTGCGGAAAACCTGGGCCTGCCTGAGAGCAGCTGTGGTTCAGGTAGTGGGGATGGGGGTGGGAAGATGGCAGCAGCAGCTCCTACACAGCATGGGGTGTGGGAATAGCCACTGGCCTGGGGGTCAAGAGACCCAGTGTTCCAGTCCCAATTCTGTCACAAGCTAGCTATGGAAGCCCAGGTCAGTTACTCAGCTGGTCTGGGCCTCAGTTTTTTCAACTGTCAAAGGTAGATAATCCAGACATTCTCATTTGGAAAAGGGCTACACAACGCTATGTAAATGTCTATTATTATTATTAATGATTAATATACATGTGTTCCCTTTGGTAGTCAAATAGAGCCCAAATCAGAGATGGAGGGATAGAGAGGGAGAGAGGAGAGAGGGGAAGAGAGGGAGAGGAGACAGAGACAGAGGAGAAGGCAAGACAGAGATGGACAGAGAGAGTTGGGATAGCCTGGGATAGCCCATCCCTACTACTAGAATATAAGGAATAAAGTAATTCAGTGGAAAAGGGAAGGGAGGCTTCCTGAAGGAGTGAAGACTTGCCCATGCCCTTGTGTGAAGGATGAGTAATATTTACAGTAGGTATGGGTGGGATAAGAAGGGCATTCTGGATGAGAGCCATGAAATCAATCTCCCAATAGGTGCATGCGTAGAAAGAGGCAGTGGGCTGAAGCAACAGCTTTCTGTGCAGGAGCAGATACTGTAGAGATCTTGTGAAAAGACATGGAGCCTGGCATCTAGACTGTCTCCAAGACTCCCTCCATTTCTGTAAGTCCGTGAGCTGGGAATGAGTCTGCTCAGCTGTGGAACGTGGAGAGGCAGGGCGATGCCTGGGAGACAGGAGACCCAGCTCTCCCAGAGTCCCGACTCTGTTATTAACTCGTGGTGTGATGCTAGGCAAATCTCTTCCCTGACACAGTCTTCAGTTTTTTCCTCTTTGTAATGGAGGGGCTGGACTAGATGGTCACTAAGGTCCCTTCCAGCCTTGACATTCTATGCCTCTATAGTTCCATGATTCTGATTCTAAGGAAGGTTCTGGGTTGGTCTCCTGATGGGCTCTGGCCGGGGTCCTGGCGTATTTGCCCTCGGCAATCAGGGGTGTGGAATTCAGCCTTTCTAAAGGACCAGATAAGA
Source organism: Petaurus breviceps papuanus (assembly GCF_028583685.1). Classification (NCBI taxonomy): domain Eukaryota; kingdom Metazoa; phylum Chordata; class Mammalia; order Diprotodontia; family Petauridae; genus Petaurus; species Petaurus breviceps. The sequence goes on along the minus strand of NW_027185694.1, from coordinate 23,822,278 downwards.
GAGTGGGGTGGGAAGGGGTGGTGAGTAAGACAAAGGTGTGTGTGTGTGTGGGGGGGGAGCCTGGCTTGATCTTTCTCACGGAAATCACAGTGGGATGAGGAAGTGCTGTGAGCTTTGGAGTGGAACGGCTTTGTTTCCCTCTGATCAGGCTCTGTTTGGTCTGGGATGGGGATGAGCTGCCAAGTGGGATCTCGTCCAAGGGATGGAGAGTCGCTGGAACTTGTGCTGGCCCCAGCTTCTTCCTGTGGTTGGTCTGGTAGATTGATTGGCCCTAAATGTTGGCAGAATCACTGACTACCTAAGAAACTGTGAAGTGAGAGAGACTGGGAAGGACCCCTCCAGCCCCAAATGCCACCTCACATTGCCTTCCTGACAATCTGTACAGTCAGAGAAGCATTTGGGCTGAGCATTATACTCTGTAAGGGATAGGAGCCAGACTTGTGATTTGTTTGGTATAGGAACTCTCAAATGAGGTGACTCCCTCTACCTAGGCAAGTTGGCACTTTCTCTGAAATGTATAGTCTCAGAGTGTTGTCCAGAGCACTGAGAAATTAAGTGATTTGCCCCAGGGTCTTGCAGAAGTATCTGTCAGAAGGCAGACTTGCACCTAATACTTCCTAGCTCTGAGGCTGGAGCCAGTACCAAGAAGTACTGTGGTACAGTGGGGGAAAATCACTGCCTCTGGAGTTAGAGAACCTAGGTTTAAATCCCACCAATGATGTTTAGAACCTTTGTGTTCTGGGGCAATTGACTCAACCCCTCTAGGCTTCATTTTTCTCACTTCTAAAATGAGGTGGTTGGACTGAAGTCCCTTCAGGCTTGAAAGGAAGACCTCTCACTATTTAGTAAGAATAAGTCCATCTTTTTCCTCTGGGAAGAAAGTGGTGCAGATAGTGATCCCTTGAAAAGACAGCTGGAGGCTTCTGACAATTTTGTTATCTGGGGCTGACTCTGATAGGGAGGCAAGGTGAAGAGAGATGTGGGAGAAGGTTCTAGGGAGAAAGAAGGAAAGGGAGTAAGAGGATTCTTCCCCCAGTGAGAGAGATAGGGAGGGAAAAGGAAAGGGAGGAAGGGATAGAGAAAGAGAGAGAGGCAGAGAGAGACAGAGAGAGAGGGAGAGACACAGAGAGAGACAGAGAGGGAGAGAGACAGAGACACAGAAACAAACAGAGAGGCAGAGATGCATTGGTAAGAACCTAGAGTTCCTAGGGTGGGGGTGGGAATGTAGAGAGAGATCCAGGAGAGTTAGGTTCTGGTTCCCTCCTCTGCCAATGACTCACTGCATAAATGACCTTGAGAAAATTGCTCCCCCAGTCTGGACTTCAGGTTCCCTCTCTGTAAAATGGGAAAATAATCCTTGCCTCCTTTATAGAGATGTTGTGAGAAAGGGCTTTGGAAGTTCTATGACATTCTACCTAGCATAGTTATTTATGTGGTAAATACTTGATCACTTCTAACAGCCTGGAAATTCCACAAGGGCAGGGAAGCCTGCCATTTATCTCTGCATCCCCTTCAGTGTCTAGCATATAGGAGGGGTGGGTGGAATAAGGGAATAGGGGAATAAGAATGGAGAGAGTAGGAAAGGAATCACAAGGAAAAAAGTTTTAAGGAGGTTAAAAGGACCAAGGATGAGGAGGGGCAGTGTGAATAGTTAGGTTAGGAGTGAGGGATTCGGTGGAAACATAGCGGATGAAAGATTCAAACCAGGTTGGTTTGTTTCAAATCCTAGACTCACAGGGTATCACAGCTACAGGGGACCCTAGGAATCACCCACCTCCTTCTGCTTTATCTCTAATACTTGTCCATGCAGCCTTTGATGGAATACCTCCAGAGAGGAGTGTACCATCCTAGAGATAGCCCCTTCCTTGGCGGTTCCTTCTATTACCTATCAGAAAGCTCTGATTGATAGTGAGTTAAAATCTCCTTCCTTGTAACTTTTCCCCTAGTTGCTTCTAGATGCCCTCTGAAGAAATACACACTCTCTGCTTCCTCTTCCCAATCACAACTCTTGAGATATTTGAAGAGAGCAATTATGTACCTCCTGACATCCCTGAGACCTTTTCCTTCTCTAGGATTAATGTCCCTGGTTCCTTTGACCAGGAGTTTTATATAATGATGCTTTAGGTGCTGGTTCACCACCCTCACCCTCCTCAGGACTTGCTCTAGTTTCCCCCCCAAAAAAACTGGCACCCAAACAAGAAATAATGCTCTAATTATGGTCTGGCCAGGGCAGAGGATGCCCATTCTGAGCAGGAGGCATAGGAAAGAGGGATTCTCTCCCCAAACTGGCATCCACAAAGAGGATGCTCCAGTTGTGGTCTGGCCAGGGCAGAAGATGCCCATTCTGAGCAGGGTCACCAGAATGGTGAGGAGGCTTGAAACTGACGATGAGTTGAAAGAGCTGGGGATAGTTAACTTGGAGAAGAGATTTGGGAGAAAGCATGACCATGGTCTTTAACCTGAAGGACCATTGAGAGAAAGAGGGATCCAATTTGTTCTTTTTTGGCAACCCCAGAGCTAGTGAAAGGGAGATAGAGGGGGCATAGCAGATTTTAGTGGATTATAGGAAGAATGACCTTTGAGCTACAGCTGATGCACAGTGGAATATGGTTTCTGGGTAGGTAATGAGCTTCCTGTTGCTAGATGTATTTAAGCAAAGACTGGATAACTACTTGGTGATGTTAAGGGAATTGCTCTGCTTTGGACTAGATAAGTAATCTTTGAGGTCCCTTCTGACTCTGAACTTCTATGATTCTATGGCTATAACCTCCTTTTTTCTAGACATAACATTTTTTTTGCTTTTTGGAGGGGGTAAGATAGGGCATTTGGGGTTAAGTGACTTGCCCAAGGTCACACAGCTAGTTTTGTGTTAAGCGTATGAGGCCACATTTGAACTCAGGTCCTCCTGACTCCAGGGCCGGTGCTCTATTCTCTGTGTCACCTAGACATAACATTTTTAATTTGATGGTGAGGTTATGGGTAGAAATGTCTAAAATGATGCTTTTAAATATATATGTGTGTGTGTATAAACATATATACACACACACATATACATATGTAGTTTTTATCTGGGAAGTGCTGAGTCTATCCACAGTTGCCCATATTCTCCAATGAAACTTGTTCAGTAACTTCCTTGGGGCCCTACGCTCTCTGTTCTATTCAGCTGGAAGGCATTGGTCAAGTGGCAAGAATGCTGGCTTGGGAATCAAAGGACCCAGGTTCAAATTCTGCCATTGTCACTTGACTGTATAACCTTTGGCAAGTTACTTTATTTTTCCAGGTCCTAGTTTCCTCATCTGTAAAATGACAGAGTATTACTAAAGTCTCTTCCAGCTCTAAATCTGTGAGCCTATGAACTTTTCCCCCTTCCCCCAGAGGGTGGATTTAGGTATTTTGCTGGGACTGGCCAATATCTCTAGACTTTAATCTAAAACAGATGACTCTTCAGAGTCATGTAGTGGAGGGACAGGTCTGTAAAGGATACCTGTACAAACAAACAACAGATTGATGCTGAAGTCAAACAAATAGGGGAGGTGTTTATAGGGTAGAGATGGAGGAAAGTCAGCAAAGAGGGGGGAAAGGGGAGAAGGTCATGTGGAGCCAGGGAAGGGAGGGGTCAGGCTAGGTCATTGTGAATGTTTCTAGTGTTGACAGAGAGCTTCATGGCTGGTAGAGTATGGAAAGAGGGATGGGGATTTCAGACTAAGGTAAAGATTTAGGGATGAGTGTAAGCTGAATAGAAGACCAGACAATTCCAAAATGACAACTCAAGACATCTGTTAATAGAACCATCGTCTTTGACTAGTAAACTGAATACTTTCTCCATAGCCCATTCCTCTTACATGCTTTTGTTTATGCTAATCTTCTCAAATGAAAACCTCTCCATTTCCCCCTCCTCCCCCTGTCCCTGTACTAGACTTTAGAGCCTAGATCCAGTCCCTGCCTCCTCCAGGAAGTCTCCCCTGACCTGGAATCTCAGACCACTGGGATCCCACTTCCTTGTATTTGTTATCTGTACCATGATCTTTGACCTTCAATTCTATTTGATTTAATTCTACATCTTTCATAACCCAGGTGTTTTTGGGGGGAAAGTCCAGTAAAAAAAAAAAAAACCTTGGTCTGGGAGTCAAGAGGCCTGGGTTCTAATCCTGGCTATGCCATTTACTTGCAGTGTGTGGATATATCACTTCAAGGAGTTGAAGGGAAGGGGAAGGAAATAAGCATTTATGTAACACTTACTATGTGCCAAGCACTTACTATGTACCAAGCGCCATGATAAGTGCTTTACAAACATTATCTCATTTGATCCTCACAACAAGCCTGAGAGGTAGGCACTTTTACTGTCTTCTGTTTAACAGTTTGGGAAACTGAGGCAGACAGACATTAACTGACTCGCCCAGGATCACACAACTAGTAAGTATCTGAGACTGGATTTGAACTCAGGTCTTCCTGACTCCAGGTCCAATGCTGTATCTGATATGCCTCTGGGATTTCTTCCCAATCTGAAAAAAAAGCTAAATGAGATAATAGGCAAGTTATTTAATTTTTTTCTGGGCTTCAGTTTCCTCATCTTTAAAATTAAGAGATTGGAAGAAATGGCCTTTTAGGTCCCTTCCAGCTCAGAATCTCTAATTCTATGGTCTCTAGCTCTGATGTTTCAGGAATATGGGATTCTGAAAGTCCTATCTATTCAACAGATTCATGTGCTGTCTCCTTTAGATAATGAGGAAGTGTGAGGACACCCTCCTTCCCAGGAGGCAAGGGACCCGAAATGGCAGCTAAAGCTCCAGTCATTCTATCTGAGCCTTCTCTTGCCCTGTCTGATAGACTCATGCCCCCATAGCCATCCTGGGACTATTGGGACCCACCAGCCTGGGGCCTCCAGGGAGATTTCAGCCCCTCTCTCCACTCCATCCTGCTGAAACTAGAAGCAGAAGCTTTCTCCTCTTATTTCATCCGAGGCAAAGCGGGAGATTATTCACTCTATACTAGGGGAGTTTTACTGGGCAGCTATGGGAATATTAAAATTCATGTGAACAGTAACTAAGAAGAAGATATGGTTTATAGAGTCCTGTTCTTATAGTCACTGTCACTGGGATATCAACCCAGCCATCCCTGTGTCTGCTCTCAGAATGACCCCTGGGTGAGGTCAACCCTTGCCCGTGTGCCCTAAATCATCACCCCCTCAGCCCAGGCTGTACTGTGCTGCCTTCATAGATGCTGCTCCCAGAAGCCCCTCGGATTCTTCCCTGTAGAGGTCTGCCTTTCATTCTAACCCATGCTTGGTAACTTAGAGCTTTGGTGATCTCTTTGGTCCCTGAATAAGCCTGAATCTCTCTCTTTTTTTTCCCATCACTTTCTGTTTGAACTGAAATCTTGGTACACACAAGGCCTATCCATTTGACATATAAAGGTTTTGCTGTTTGAGCCTTGGATTTCTCTGCCAGAACCAGGACCAATTGCCCTCCTTTCCAGATTTTAAAAACTTCACTGTCCATCCTAGTGGGGGAGTACACTGTACTAGGAATCAGGGGTCTAAATCTGAGTGCCAACTTTGCCCTTCTAACCCACTGTTTGACTTTGGGTAAGGCAAATCCCTTCTCTGGGCCTCATTTTCCTGAAATGACAGGATACCGCATTTCAGAGCTAACAGAATCCTTAGAGATGATATGACCTAAACCTTTCATTTCACATTTGGGAAAGGATAGAGCAGGCCCTAAGGGTGAGAGACTGGGAGCGATAGTGCTCACCCCTGAAGCATCATGAACAGGTGCTGTTCTGGTACAGTGACCATGGCCCATTCCATGCCCATTTCATTTCATTCCCATCACCTCTGTTCCCCTCTCATTCTGTCGCTCTGTTTTGTTTGATTTGAACATAACTAGATAGCATGCTTGTGAGATGTGCAGATGACAAAGCGGGGATAATTGGCAGATAACTGACATGTGAGAGGATGGAGTCCATATCCAAAAAGACCACAGTGGGCTAGAATTATGGACCGAGTCTCAGAAGATGACATTCTTCCTAGAGTCAGGAAGGTTTTGTTGTTGTTCAGTCATAGCACATCTGGGGTTTTCTTGGCAAAGATACTGGAGTGGTTTGCCATTTCCTTCTCCAGATCATTTTATAGATGAGGAAACTGAGGCAAAGACCCAAGTTCAAATCTTGCCTCAGATACTAGCTGTGTGAGCTTGGGCAAGTCATTTAACCTCTGTTCAATAATAATGACAATAGCTAGCATTTATATAGCACCTACTATATGGCAGCCACTTTACAAATGTTAACTTATTTGATCCTCACAACAACCCTGGTGCTATTATTATCCCCACTTTACAGTTGAGGAAATGGAGGCAAACAGAGGGTAAGTGACTTGCCCAAGGTCACACAGCTAGTAAGTATCTGAGGCTGGATTTGAACTCAGGTCTTCCTGACTCCAGGAAAGCTAGGTGATGCAATAGGCAGAGTGCTGGACCTGGAGTCAGGAAGATTCCTCTCCCTGAGTTCAAAACTTGTCTCGGACACGTACTAGCTGTGTGACCCTGGGCAAGTCACTTAATTGTGTTTGCCTCAATTACCTCACTGTAAAATGAACTGGAGAAGGACATGCCAAACCACTCCAGTCTCTTTGCCAAGAAAACCCCACATGGGGTCACAAAGAGCCAGATGCGATCGAGACGACTGAACAGCAACTTCCCAACTCCAGGACAGGCACTTCACCCACTGGGCCACTCAGTTTTCTCAGGATGAGGATGATAATGGCACCCATTTCTTAGGATTATTGTGAGGATCAAATGAAACTATTTTATAAGTTAGCCATTTAAATTGTAAAAAAAATTATTCAATTTATTAATTAATTACATTTAGCAAATTGAATTTATAAATTAGCTTAGCATGGTGCCTGGCACAGCTGCTGTTAACATTGTTGTTATTTTATTATTTAGTAGAGATAAATGTAGAGTCCTTATACCTGGGCTTAAAAAAAAATCAGTTTCGTAAGAACAATATAAAGGTGTGGCTAGACAGCACTTGGTGTCAAAAAGACCTGTGAATTTGAGTGTATTTCAGCCGCAGTATGAGCTAGCAGGATGACAGGTAGCTAAAGAGGATGACATTGGGGTGCTATTTATTCAGATAACTGAAAGGCTATAAAGAAATGATCCAGGGGCAGCTAGGTGGCACAGTGAATAGAGCAGCACTTGGAGTCAGAAGGACCTGAGTTCAAATCCAGCCCCAGACACTTAACACAAAAACTAGCCATGTGACCCTGGGTAAGTCACTTAACCCCAATTGCCCCCCAAAAAGCAAAAAAAAAAGTTGATGGGGGGAGTGTTCAGAATGAAGGAGGTAATATTTCTGCCCTCTGCCCTGTCAGACCACATCTGAAGTACTGTGTTCAGTTCTGGGGGCCATGTGTTAAGAAGGACCTTGACAAGCTTGGGAGCCTGCAGAGTAGGGCCACCAGGATGCTAAGGGCACTGGCACAAGCCATTAGAGGCTTGGGTGAAAGATTCCAGGCTGTTTAACTTGGAGAAGACCCAGTGGTAACGTAATTGTTGTCTTAAATTACTGGGAAGGCTGTCAGGTGGAATGAGGGATTTGGACCCAGAGGACAGAGATGGGGGCTTTTGGGCAGCAGATTTAGATTCAACGCATAGGAAAACTTCTTAACAACTTAGCTCTCCCAGAGTGGAAGGGGTTGTTTTGGAAGGTGGTGGGCTCCCCTTCCCTGGAGGCTGTCCAGCAGTGGGGATGGATGGCGGAAGGGAAGCCCTACTCAGGCATGGGCTGGACACTGGATGATCTTCGAGGTTTTTTCCAAATCTTCTGGGATTCTGTGATTCTCCTCTACTCTTTCCTCCACTATTCTGTTTCTTCCTCTGTCATGTTTCCCTTTGTATTATATTTTTTGCCTTTGTTCTAGAGAAAGGGATAGGAAGACAGAGCAAAGAAAGCGGGAGAGAGAAGGGAAACGAATGTGGGCTAGAGGGAGAGAAGAGGGAACAAGGACAGATGGAGAGGGGGAGTCTTGGCCCCTTGGTGGCTGTAGGGCTGCATGTAGGTCACCCTGAGCATGAACAAGACACACCCCCTCAGAAGGAAGTTTCTGATAAAATTGCTTGTGTCTATTTGCTATTTGTTTCCCATTGAGAGCCTGTGGGTTTAGTTCCTACCACACCCCTCTCCTCAGTACCTCCCATCCCATAAAATCTTGTCCAGGGCACCCAGGGCAGACACATTCCTGCTTAGGGGTGCACAGAGCTGGTTCCCATCCTTTAGGTCACCATACGCTCCCCTTCCCAGGTAAGACCACCTAGGGGTATCTACGTCCCAAAGTGGGTGAGTGAATGAAGGAGAGCGTGGAACCTTCTGAGCCTAAGATTCTGTTATTATGAGGGTTCTGTCTCTTGCTTTGGGGGTTAGAGGGTGGGTGTCACAGAGGCCCTGCCGAACAGAAGTAGGAGCCCAGTTCTCAACTGAATGAAACAAATTGTCATACTTAATAAGTATTATTATGCAGTAAATGAATTCATCCTATTCCCCCCGGGGGGGGGCGGTATCCACTATTTCTCAGGGGTGCCCTGGACCTGGCTTAAGGCTGTAACCACCAGGGCTGGCTTGCAGGGAGAAGGAGGAGAAGGTGGGAAATAAAGCTGATTTCCCACCCACCCCAATCAGCCCCCTGCATAGTGAGGCTGAATTTTACTCACTGGCTCTAGCTCCAACTTCAGCAGAAGCCTGGGTCTCATTTTCTCGGGGAAGATGAAGGATCAGTGCCCCCATCCACACCCTGCTCCCCTCTTCCTTCAGGTCCCTTCATTCCTCCCATAGCATACCCAAGGACTGAAATAGGGCTGAGGGAGTGAGGTAAGTAGACCAGGGCTTGTAGATGGGATAGAAAGGGGTAGTAGAAAGGATGGAGTTGGGGGAGTCTGGAAAGAGGGTGGTGGGTGATTTCCTGAGACTTTCTCCAACTCACACCCACCCCCTTTTGCCCCAATTAGGAGAGTTGCTTTATTCTGCCTCAGCCCAGGGCTAAGAAGGGGCCATCTGGGACTGTGTGTGAGGGTCTCAGCCCATATAACTCTGAGGTTCAGGAGCTGCTACTTGGGAGGAAGAAGACCTGGGACCCATGGGTCTCTCTGCCCAGTTCCTCGCTCTGCTGCCGGGACTGTGCCTTGGTGAGCTGAGTGGCTGGGCAGCCTTAGCCAATAAGCCTTCTCTCTCCCCCTTGCTTCCTCTTGCTCTGTCCTTTCTGTCTTCTCTTTCCCCGAGCCTTTTCTTTCTCTACACAAAGCATAGAATGTCTTAGATGGAAGAGACCTGAAAGATTATCTAGTCATACTCCCCACTCCCATCCCTACCCCTTTTATAGCTGGGAAAAACTGAGTCCAGGGAGAAAAGACTTGCCCAAGGTCACACAGAAAGTTTGTGGCAGAGCTGGGAATGGAATCCAGGGCCACCTCCCTTCTACCCACTCATTTCCTCTTAGTTTCCCCTGGGTGAAGGCATACCTCCAGAGGAGAGGGCACTAGGGTAGGGCAGGCCTCACCAATAGTGCTGATCCCAAGAGGCCCCCCGAAAACACCTTTACAGGCTAGCCCCAGTGTGCACCCTTCCTCCATTTGCCCCGAGACCAGCCTGTGTAGCCCCTTCTTTGTCTTCACCCATGCTGTACAGGGCTGTCCTGGGCTGCAGGGAGCAGCCCCACCATGGGGAACAGCACTATCCTGGGGATCAGCACAGCAGGGACTACCACCAAAGGGACCAACGCCACTACAGAGACCTCCGTGGGGAGCAATGCCACCACAGAGAACAGTGGCACCCCGGGCAACAGCCCCACTCTGGGGAACAATGCTACCACGGAGAACAACGGCACCTCAGGCAACAGCAACACCTCGGGCCACAACATCACCTCAGGGACCAAACGTATCTTGGGGAACAGCGCAGTCCCAGGGAGCAGTGCTGCCGCCGAGACCCAAATCTCGGAGGTCCACAGTATCGTGGGGAACAGTATCGCTGCAGGGATCCGTACTGCCCTGGGGAGCCAAGCCCAGGAGACCAGCAGTATCGGGGCGAGCACTACCGCCGCAGGGATCAGCGTCCCGGGGAGCAGCACCTCAGAGACCAGCGCTTCCGTGGGGAGCAGTGTCACCACCAGGACTCAGGTCCTGCAGAACAACAGTATCTCGGGGAGTACCACTACCGACAGCCCAGTCCAGGAAAGCAGCGCTATCTGGGGGGACAGTTCAGCCCCCGAGAACCAAGCCACGGAGAGCAGCGGTGTCCTGGGGAGCAGTTCCAGCACAGGTCGCCAAGCCACGGAGAGCAGCGGTATCTGGGGGAGCAGCACCATCACCCCGGAGATCGTTTCCGTGGGGAAAGCCTCCTTGGAGAGCGTCTCCATGGGGAACCGCGGTTCACTGGGGATCAACACCCACTCGGGGAGCAACACCCTCTCGGAGACCCACGCCCCCACAGAGGGCAAAGCCCTGGAGAATATCATCACAGAGAACAGTACTACCGTGGGGAGCAGCTCCCCCACAGGGAACAGCAATGCCAGCCTGGGGAACAGACTTACCCCAGAGAACCACGACACGTCGGGGAACAAAATTTCCGAGAACGTCACCCTGGGGACCATCCCTGCAGAGAACAGTGTCTCCCTGGGGATCAACGAAGACACCTCGGGGACCAGTGGTACCACAGGGATTCAAGTCTCAGGGACCAGTGTTACCATGGGGAACGCCAACACAGGAAGCAAAGCCTTGGGGAACAATATCGGCCCTTTGGAGGACGATCCCCTGGTGAGTTAGAGCGATGGGGGTTGGGAAGGAGCAGCACCTGTTGACTGGGGTTGGAGGACGGGGAGGCTAAGACCTAAGGCCCTTCCTCAGTCACATTCCTCCAATGAGCTATGCTGGGTTCCACGTTTCTCCAGGAGAATTAACTGCCTAGCAGGTCTCCCCATGGCCTAGAGTCACGGAGAACCCAAGGCCACAGACCACACCCCGGTTCTAGGGTTCTAGCTTGTTGTGAGGATCCAATGAAACAATGGCTTTGCCCACCCACACCATGGGATTGGGGTGGGTCTGGTGCCATGATTTCACTGGTATAGGGATCTTGCAATGAGGAAACTCCCTCTACCAAAGCAGATCCCATGTACTCTAGAGCCTTTGGTCTGAGTGTTGTCTAGACATAGTGAGAAATTAAGTGACTTGTCCTGGCCACACAGCTAGTATGAGTCAAAACCGGAACTTAAACCTAGGTCTTCCTGACTCCAAAGCCTGCTCTGTGAATGCAGAATGCTGCCTCTGAGAAAGGCTGTTAACACTATTTACCATCATCATCATCATCATCATCACTATTCAGAGCTGGGGTCCAGGGCACCTTGTGATCTGGGGAAGAGAAGACATACTAAGGATTAACATGAACTGAGCCAGACTGGTTGGGGCTTGAGAGTTTGCTTTTAACATGCTGAGGAATTCAACTCAAAGGAGAGAGCCCTGACTTGGGTAGGAGTCAAGAATCCTGGGTTCCAGTGCCACCTTTACCATTAATTTGCTGTTTTGTGCTGGAGTTCACCTCCTTTCTCTGGGCTTTCTGTCAGTATCTCTCTGTCAAATGAAAGTAATAATGCCTGCCCTGTTTCCCTCCTCGGTCTGCTACAAGAATCAAATGGCATGAAAGTTGGGAATATGGACTCTATACTACATATATGAGGAGTTATTATTAGCCCAAATGAGATTTTCTTTTCCAAAGGCATGGCCCTTGTCTCTTCCTTCTCCTGGATCCCTAAACTGGTTGGCCCAGAATAGTCAAGGAGGTAGCTCAGGAAAGATGGGGGAATGGTGGGAAGGAAGGCCATGATTCAAGTGATCAGTTATCTTTTGTTTCTTTTCTCCCTTAGTGCCGGGGCCCTGGGATAAATGGTGAGTGTCTAATCTCTCAGAAGCATATATCCTCCTCTGTTTTTTTCCTTGTTTGGGGGACATTCTGAATCAGGAATCCTCACTCTGCTTCCCTTTCTGTCCCCCCAGAAACAGCACTGTGCAGTGGTGAACCCAGGTAAGAAGGAGATTATTTCATTAGTTTCTGATCAGGCCAGACTGGGCCCTTGGGTGGGTGGGAGGGAGGGAGTAAGGAGCTAGAATTCTGGGGATCCAGGAGTTGGAGGCCAAGGATCTGGGGAACAGAAGGTGGGAATGAGAGGATTCAAGGAGTAGGAGTTCTGAAAGTTGGAAGTCAGGGGAGCCAGAGCTCCAGGGGGCTAAAGATTTAGGGAGGAAGGGGTAAGAGTTCTGTGGAGCTGGGGGTCCATCAGGTTGGAGAACTTGGGGTCAAGGGGAGTCCAGGGACCTGAATTATTGGGGTCCCAGAGGTCATCTCTATAGAAGAAATATGTTTACATATCACGTTTTCCCTAGAAAGCAATCATTCATTCAGTCAGCAAGCATTTATTCATTATTCACCTCTGGACTCCTCAGCTAGTACCCTAGTCGCTTCTTCTCCCCACCCCCCCACCCCAACATGCTTTGGGGCTCTAACCTTGGGATTTAACTCCTTTATCGCTCCCATTTGTTCTTTTGCTTAGTGTATGAGCAGAGATAGCAGACCCTACTCAGCCCAGGTGTCTTGAGGCCATCCTCTTCCCCCAGAAAAGAAGCAAAATTAGTCTGGAACCTGTCTCTTCCACAGACCTCTCAGGCACAAAGACGCCTGCCCCCTTCCCTGGCTTCTGAAAAGTCTTACTTCTTTGCTCCTTTCCCAGTATAAATCCCCTTTGGTCCAAACCCACCCTATACTCTGTTGGCCTGGAAGGAGAAAGTCTTTCCTTAGTGCCCCAGCCCTTCGAGATGATCTTGTGCCTGTTTATGGTAACCCAGTTCTCTTTAACTCCTTTATTCCTTCTTACCTCCACCCCAAACTTATTTCTGGTCCGCACTCCTCCATCTACTCAACATCCTCAGACAACCTACCCACACCAGTATGAGGTCTGCATAACTATTCCTGATGTAGCTACACTGGGCAAAGGGCTTCTCACCTAGCCAGAAAGCTTATTTTTTTTTCATTTTTCCAATGCTTTATTAACTTCTGATTTACATCATTCATTTCTGCCATATTTTGAGTTACAAATTTTCTCTCCGTTTTTCCCCTACCCACTGCCCCAAAATAGCATTCCTACAGGCTATCCCCTCCTCCAATCTGCTCTCTCCCATATCTTCTCCCATACCCACTTCGACTTTTCCAGTAGGGCATGGTGATCTCTATGCCCCACTGCCTGTATATCTCCTTTCCCAATTACATGTAAAATAGTATTATTAATAGTGTGTATATATATTTAAATATATTATAAATATATATTTAAACATTTGATATTAAAACTTTGAATTCCAGATTCATTCCCTTCCTCCCTTGTCACCCACCCTTACTGGGAAGATAAGCAGTTCAGTATAGGTTGTACATGTGTAGCTAATGCAAAACATTAACATAGAAGATATATTACAAAAGACTGACTATATTTCCCTCCCTCCTATCCCAGCACCCACTTGTTCTGTTCTCTACTTTGATCCCATCCCTTTTCAAAAGTGGGTGCTTCCAACTTCCCTCCCCCCCAGCCTGCCCTCCCTTCCATCATTCCCCCCTCTCATCCCCTTCCCCCCTACTCTCCTGTAGGGTGAGATACCCTATTTAGTGTGTATTTCATTCCCTCCCTGAGCCAATTCAATGAGAATAAGGTTGACCCATTCCCTTTTACCTTCCTGTTCTTCCCCTCCATTGTAACCATTTCCCCTTGCCTCTTCTATATGAGACAGTTTACCCCATTCTGTCCTCTCCATCTCCTCTCATTATATTCCTCTCTCACCTCTTAATTTTACCTTTTAAGTATCATCCCTTCCTATTAACTTGGTCCTGTGCCCTCTATCTATGTATACCTGTAAACATATATACACACACTCACATATGTATTCATACGCCCCTATACCCTCTGATATAGACATATATATATTTCTATTCCCTTCAACTATTTTCATACTGAGAAAAGTTTCATCAGTTACAATTATCGTTTTTCCATGTAGGAATGTTAATAGTTCAACTTTGATAAGTTCCTTATTATTTCTTTTCCCCGTTTACCTTCTCAAGCTTCTCTTGCTTCTTGTATCTGAATGTCAAATTTCCTATTCAACTGTGGTTTTTTCAGCAAGAATGCTTGAAAGTCCTCTATTCCACTGAATGACTATATTTTCCCCTGAAACATGATACTCAGTTTTGCTGGGTAGGTGATTCTTGGTTTTAATCCCAGCTCCTTTGCCCTCCGGAATATCCTATTCCAGCCCCTTTGATCCCTCAGTGTAGAAGCTGCCAGATCCTGGGTTATCCTGATTGTGTTTCCACGGTACTCAAATTGTTTCTTCCTGGCTGCTTGTAATATTCTCTCCTTGATCTGGGAATTCCAGAACCTGGCTATAATATTCCTACGAGTTTTCTTTTTGGGATCTTTTTCAGGAGGTGATTGGTGGATTCTTTCAACCTCTATTTTGCCTTCTGGTTCTAAAATATCAGGGCAATTTTCCTTGAGAATTTCTTGGAGGATAATTTCTAGGTTCTTTCTTTGATCATGGCTTTCAGGTGGTCCAATAATTTTTAAATTATGTCTCCTGGATCTATTTCCCAGGTCAGTGGTTTTTCCCACGAGATATTTCACATTGCCTTCTATTCTTTCATTTGTTTGGATCTGTTTAATATCATCTTGATTTCTCATAAAGTCATTAGCTTCCCTTTGCCCCATTCTAAATCTGAGGGAATGATTCTCCACATTGAGCTTTTGAGATTCTTTTTTCATCTGGCAAATTCAACTTTTTAAGGCATTCCTCTCCTCATTGCCTTTTTGAGCCTCTTTTGCCAATTGAGTTAATCTGTTTTTTAAGGTGTGATTTTCCTCAGTCAGGCTGTTGACTCTCATTTCATAATTTTCTTGCATTGTTCTCATTTCTCTTCCGAATTTTTCCTCCACTTCTCTTATCTGCTTCTTAAGGTCCTCTATGGCCTGTAACCAGCTTGTATTTTCCTTTGAAGCTTTTGGTGCAGGAGTTCTGACTTCACTGTCTTCCTCCTGTTCCATGCTTTGCTCCTTTTTGTCCCTAAAATAGGAGTCTAATGTTGGAATCTTCTATTTGCTTTGTTTCCTTTGCCTGGCCATGTCGCCCCTCAGTCACTTGACCCCTGGGCTTTTTGCCACAGTAGGACTCTGCCACCAGACAGAGGAGCTTTTGTCCCAAACGATGGGGTTTTCTCAGCCGCCAGAGGTATTAGATGGGTGCCCTCTCTGAGGTCTCCACACTCTCTGGCAGGCTGGACACACACCGCAGGACCTCCACCCTAGACTGCAATCCAGATCCAAGCAGGTTAAAGCAAGAGCGATTACCCCTCAGACTGGTGCTTGGTCCCCCTACACTCTGCAGGCCAGGAGCTGAAGCTGCCATGTGGCATTGGCTGGCTGTGCCAGTGTCTCAGCAGCTTCTCACCCCGGGGGCAAAAGCCAAGCACTCCCACTTACTGGGTCCCAAAGTCCAGACTGCACTGACCTCTCACTTTGTCCTTCACATCTATGTGTTGATAATTCTGGAAACGGCCACAGCTGCTGCTGATCTGGAGTCCCTCCATCTAGCAGCTGGTCAGGCCCACCCTGGGGCTAAAACCTCCGGGCTCACCCAGGCCTGGGCTTGGCTCCCCGAGCACTGCGCTGGCCGATTCCTGCCGGCCTGCTGGGCTGTCCTCAGCGGGAGGTTAGCTTCTCTGTGTCATTTTGTGGGTTCTGCAGCCAAAGTTTGTTTGGAGTCCCCTTTTTACATGGATTGGAGGTGGTGGGAGCCGGAGCTGCGGGGAATTCCTGCTTCTACTCTGCCATCTTGACTCCACCTCCCCAGAAAGTTTTTAGCAAAGCCTTTGAATGAATGAGTGAGTGAATGAAAAACATTTATTAAGTCCTTACTATGTACAAAGCTCTGTGTTAATTAAGCATGGGGGGACACAAATAGAAAAGTAAGATGAATCCTGCTCTCCAGTGAGGAGGGTTTGGCTGTGAGTTAAATGGAAAAGTCCTATGGTCATTGGAATGCAGTAGGAGAACTTTGACATGTAAATAGAAATATTTCTATTTATATTCATTAAATATGGTAAATAGAAGCAATACCAAATTTCATGGTCTGTTGCTGTTAGCTGTCCCTAGCTTGTTGCTGTCACCCATCTCAGGTCCAGGGATAGCCATGTAGGGTAGAGGACATAGAGGGGAGAAGAAATTGCTAGGTTCCTAGTGAGAATGTAGTGTTCCCTGAGTTCTAGTCACACTCTGTGGATTTTCAAGGGGAGTAGGGGGCAGGCAGGAGAGTATGGCTAGTTTTAAGCTATATACTACACTTATCTACCCTCTAACAGGGAGCCCCAGACCAGTGCTGAGGGAAAATAGGGGGAGCGGGGTCCTTCATTCCATGAAGCTCTGACTCTCCCATTGAGTCCCAGGAGCCCTTGGATCCCAGTGAGAAGTTTCTGTGTTCATCCCAGCTATTTGATGATAGACAGTGTCCATCTTGTGGCCAAGCAGAGGCTAGAAGTGATGACTAGAGGGTTAATCTGCCTCTGTTTTTTGCCTGTTTCTCAGCTCTGGAGGAAGTACAGAAGACACCAGCCTAAGGGAGTTTATCTGCAACAAGGTGAGCAGGAGGCCCCATTGACACCATTTCCCAAACTTTCTCTCCTGCCATGCCTTTCCTCTTAGCTCCTGGGATGCTAGAAATCCCACCTTCAAAGTCCCACTCCGACTCTCCAAAAGCCCCAGCTCCTGACACCTCTGACCTTGGAAATGCCACACAATGGCCTAGCTTCTTGGGAACATTTTTTGAATGGAGTCCATTTCCTCTTCCATTTTCCCCGGTGGTTCTGGGAATTTTCTTCTATTTCTTTGCCTCAGTTTCCCCATGAAAGCCTGGGATGAGGTAGCCTTGAGCAAATCATAATCTTTCTGGACCTCAGTTTCCTTATCCCTAAGGTTCTTGGGTTGAACTAAGCAGTTAGGTAGAGAAGTGAATAGAGCTGGAGTCAGGAAGACCTGAATTCAATCCAGCCTCAGATACTTAATAACCTGTGTGACCTTGAAAAGTCACTTAACCTCTATTTGCCTCAGTTCCCTCAACTATAAAATTGGAATGATAGTAGCACTGGCTGCCCAGGGTTGTTGGGAAGATCTAATGAGATAATATTTGTAAAGCATTTAGCCCAGTGCTGGGCATACAGTAGGTGTTATATAAATCTTGACTATCATCATCATCATCATTATTATTATTCTATGAAGCAACGTTTTGGAGAGGAAAAATATAGAGCTTATAGTCACAGGCTCTGAGTTACTTCCTAGCTAAGTGACCCTGGGCAAGTTATTTAACTTCTTTAGGCCTATTTCTTCATTTGTAAAATAAAGGGGTTAGACTAGGTGGTCTCTAAAGACACTTGCAAGTCTGAATCTTTAATCTTATGATCTCTAGGATTCTTTTCTAGAAATCTTTTAAATTGGGAAGTTCTGAGAGATGGGGTACTCTGGGGCAGGGGTCTGAACACCAGGGGGTGGGGGCCGGTGGAGGAGGAAAAAGGCCTTGAAGGGCATGGGGAAGGTCTGACAACTTAGTGTCTTTAGGGTGTATGTCCGGGGTTGTGGTTGGGGATGGGTGGGAGACTCGTCTGTGACCTCTGTTACCCTGTTAAGTCCCTGCTCTCTTCCATTCTTGACTTCGCCTTCTGGATTCTGATTCCCAGACAGCCCAAGGGTCACTGCTGACCAGAGAAGAGCTAGATGTGGGGCTGGGCAGGGCCCAGTGTAAGGATCCAGGGATGGCACAGACCCTGACCCTAATCTTTAGCTACGCCAACCTCACAGAACTCCAGGGTGCCCTTGGCCAGGTAACTGGTGGGAGACCCGCTGATAACAGGGTGGGTGATGAAAGAAGGACAGATGGGCTCAGGGCAGGGGAGAGGGCAATGTCTGGTATTTCACAAATCCTTAGTGGCCCAGGATTTTCAGCATGCCTTCTCTTGATCTCAAGCTGAATGGCTCAATGAGGGGAGAGAGCTATGCCCAGTAACTGGCCTGGCATTTAGACTGTCTTGCCTCTCTTTCCCTATGGAGGCCCTGGCCCAGGGGTCTGGGCCCTGGGTGAGGCTGCACATAGGCAAATGGTTAACACATATCTGGGGGAAATGCTTGTGTTTGTTTCAGCTGAATGACTCTGCCTGCCATTCGGCCATAATGAAGGCTTTGTGGACCGTTATGCTACAGGGACAACTGGATTTTAAGGATACCGCATCCCTGCGCAGGTGGTTCCAGGTTCTCCTCCAGCCCTTTCTGGTATCACTGTCCAAAGAAGATCTACGATGCCTCCCCCTCAGCACCCTGGGCTGTGAACAGTACCAGGCCATGTAGGTTTACCGCACTGGACCCCTTTTCCATCTTCCCAGAACCTAAAAGGGGAGGCGAATCAAAAGCAACAACTTTATTTCCCCCAAGATGGAAGGTGTTTGGGTTTTATTTTCTTAAAACAGAGAATCAGATGCAGAGTCGTGGCTGGAAGGTGGAGGGGAGAAATAGAGAAGGGGAGATGGCTCTGTCCTTGAGGGAGTGCTTAGTCTGTGACTCTCACCCTTGGGGAGTCCTTGGTTTGGGTAGGTTAAAATATAGCCCCCACCCTCAGGGAGTTCAGTCTCAGTAGAAGACTCTTCTCCCATCCTTGGGAAATATTTAGCCTGAGGAAAGATCTGCATTCTCTAACCCCTCCCTCTACCAGGAATCCTTCATTCTGAGGGAAAATACGGTCTCCATTCTGAGAACAACATAGCCCCCACAAGTCTGAAGGGGAACCACGGTCCCTGTCTTCATGAGTGAGGGAACCCTCAATCTGAGAGGGAGACGTAATCCCCCATCAGGGAGCCTCTGATTTTAGGTGGAGATAGTGCCTTTCCAGAAGGGGTGATGTGGTCGCTGCTCTTGGGGAGCTCCCAGGCTGAAGAAGACACTCTGCTCCTTACCCTTAGGGAGCCCCTGCTATGGACAGTGTTCTTATCCTGAGAGAGCCCTTAGCATGAGAAGGGAGTCAGTTCCCTTTATCCCCCTTTCTGAGGGGGAGACATAGCCCTTACTTCCCAGGAGCCCCCAGTCGGAGGAAGGAGACATTGTCCTTGTGTCTGAAGAGGAGATAATGGCCTCCATTCTCAGGGAACTCTCTGTCAGAGGGAGAGGCAGGGACCCCCCTTCCTAAGAGGAAAGACCAGCTCTCTCTTTCTGATAAACTCATATAGTGAGGAGCTGCATCACCAGAAGGATTGGCAGAACCTGGAGGCCTCCATTCCTGGGCACAGAAATTGTTTTCCCAGTCAGGTTCCCACAGGTGCTCTGTCTCATCCTCACACACATTTCCATTAAAGGTTCAAATCTGTCTCTTAGCTAAATCTAGAAAAGTAAGGAAGGGGCGGCCAGGTAGCACAGCGAGTAAGAGCACTGGCTCCAGTGTTGAGAAGACCTGGAGATCAAATCCCGGGCTCAGATACTCAGCACCACATCCAGAAATAACTGGCCGTGTAACCTTGAGCAAGTTACTTAACCCCAATTGCTTTAAAAAAAAAAAAAAAGGAAAAGTAAGGAAGTATTGGTTTACCTAGAACCTGCCAGACCTGTCCCCTCCATCTAGCTACACCCTTGCACATGCCCTGTCTCTGACTCTCAAGGTCTCCCAATGAAAGACCTTTGCAAGCCCCTCCAGCCACAGAAAAGGTGGTGTAGCATGTTGGGTAGAGGACTGTGCTTTGAGGCCAGCCACCTGGCTCTTGGTCCTGCTTCTGCTTCAATCTCTCGGGTGATCTTAGGTAAGTTGTTCCTTCTCTTTGGACTCTTCTACAAATGGGAATAACACCCATCCTTCTTCGGCTGCTATTTCAATATTCATGAAAGTCTCAAACTGCAAGATTCCATACAGATGTGAGTAGGAGGAAGGAGAATGAGAGGATTAATAGACATATGTGGGAGAGTTCATGGGAAAAGACCTGAAGGTGTTACTGGACCAGTGGAATATAAATCAATAGTGTGATTGATTTTTAGCCAAAAAAAGCAAATGTGTTGTTAGATTACATTAATAGAAGCATCTTGTCTAGAACAAGAGAGGTAATCACCTCCCATCCTGTGCCCTGATGAGAACATAGCTGCAATATTGCTTCCAATTCTGGGCACCACATTTTAGGATGAATATTAATGAACTTCTGAAGCGTGTCCGGAGGAGAGTGACCTGGGGA
Organism: Petaurus breviceps papuanus; assembly: GCF_028583685.1. Lineage (NCBI taxonomy): Eukaryota > Metazoa > Chordata > Mammalia > Diprotodontia > Petauridae > Petaurus > Petaurus breviceps. The sequence goes on along the minus strand of NW_027185694.1, from coordinate 23,801,956 downwards.
CTCCTAAGTACAACACATGGATCATTTAAAAGAGTTGGGGAAGATTTCAGAGTCTGTGTAGAGGGTCAGTCATGTGGAAGAGCTTGCTCCAATTGGCTCCCAAGGACAGAAGTAGGAACAGCAAGGGCAGGAATGTAGCATAATGAAGACCTTGGTAACAATCAGACTCGTCCGGCAATAAAATGGACTGCCTCATAAGGTATCAAACTCTCCGTCATGGGAGATCATCAGGCAAAGCCTAGATAACCAATCATTGGGATGTTACAGTGAGGATTCCTTTCTGTCTTGAGACTGAGCTTGGGGAGTCCAGAGCCCTTCTAACTCCAAAATTCTGTTGTCTCTCACCCCTCACCTTGTACTTCCCATGCTTAGACCTGTAGAATATCTTGGGGCTTGGGGCTTTATTGCTTCCTTTTCTTTAAAGAGATCCTCAGGCATATGGTCAAAGGTCTTCTGTGGGGAGAGGTTCTACCCGGCCTAGATCAGGGGAGCCTGACTACCTAATGATCATGTTTCTGATGCTGCTTCCCCCTTTCTCTGTCACTAGCCTCATGCCTATAGCTTTCCTTCTGCAGGCTACCTGTCCCATTCTCCTGTAACCTCCAGCAAGGGAGGGTGCCCCCCCCCCCCCAACACGTACAGACACTGCACACTTTTACAGACTGCCAATCCCAGCGGTCATGCCCAACCCTTATGGCATGCTGTCATTGTCCTTCCTGTAGGGAACAGTAGGGCAGGGGTCATCAGAGGGTCAGGTAGGGGACACTGGGGTCCTGGAGGAGGGCCATTTGAGTATCTGCTTTTCTGAGAAGCCCCTGGGGTTGTGTCCCAGTGTTCAAGGGCTGGATATGAAATTCGAGGGAATGAGCCAAGAAACCCAAGAAGCTGTCTACACAACTTTCCAGTGGCCTGTCCTGACACACCTGAAAACCAGTGGTGAGGACACTTCCCCTGCTTTCCTCCTCCTCTTGGCTCTCTCTGCTGTATAGAGGAAGGAAAAAGGGAGAGGAAAAACTGAGTTGGGAAGGAATAGAGGGTGAAGGGGGGGGGAAATGTCAGTGGTGGGCAATTGGAAAGAGAAAGAAATGAGTGGGTTGGGGTGGGACAGCAAAAAGGGATACAAAGCAGAGGGAGAAACATAGCAAGAGAAATACAGTAGAGGTTGGGGGTTTGTGGGAAGAGAGGATAGAAAAGAGAAGATATAGAAAGTGGAGAAAGACAAAACGAAAGTTGGGAGTGGAAAATAGACGAGAGAAGGAAATCAAAGTGTATGGAATAGCCTAGTAGAAATGGACAGAGATGATCTAGATGGATACTTATCAGTCCTCCTTGCTTGGCCTCCCTTCTGCTTCTGCCCCCTGATTGCCAGTATCCCACCCCACATCTTCTACCATGGATGTATCCCATGCTGGAGTGGATGCCTGGCTCCTCTCTGAAGCAGTGAAGGGGAGGGATCCCTGCTGACGTGCCGTATCTCTACCAGGGCTAACCTGTGTTCCAGAGACGAACAGCAGCACAGCCTGGTTGATTGCCAACCTTGGCCGATTTAGCCAGTATGCCACATATGGGGATCTGGTTGCTTTCAACACTCAGTTTGATGGGGTAAGTCCCAGTACGAGGAATGAACAGGGTAATTGAGGGACTCTGGAGTTTAAGGCTGAGTGTGTTCCTAGGACCTAAGATTTCTTAGTGCTTACTTACCCTCATCCTGGGACTTAACAGACAATTTTGGTCCGTGGAATAAGGGTGAATGTTTCAGGAAGGGCCCCACAGTCCCGTGAGGATCCTCTGTTTCCAAATCCCAAGATGTTTTTGTTCCATCACATTGCTGGGGGTGAAGTGGGGGAGTAGAATGAATGTGGAGGTTCTTGGGTCAGATTTAGATCTCCTTATGAGTTCCAGAATTAGGGATCAGTTGGTGTCTGGGGTTAGGGACCATTCTGAGTTAGTTTGGAACTGGGGTTGGTTTAGGACCAGGATAAGAAGTTAGTTAAGATCAGTCTGTGGCTTGGATTAGGGGTCTCTCTTGGGCTAAGGCTTAGTTGGGTGCCAAGGCTAGAGTTGACCTGGAGATGGAGTTGGTCACCCTGTAGCCACAGTTGGAGGCCAGTTTCCTGTTAGAGCCTAAGGCCTGAGGTGTTTCAGGACTGGGATCTGTATGTAAAGATAGGAGTCAGTTTAAGGCCAGGTCTGGAGATCAGCTGGGGACTGGGATCATGAGATCACATCTAGAATAAGAATCTCAAAGGCCATATGGTCCAACACCCTCATTTTACAGAAGATGAAACTGTGGCCCAGGGGTGTGAAATGATCCACCCAAGGTCACAGGGGACAGAACCAGAAACTGGACCCAGGTTCTCTGATTACAGAGACTGTTCTTTTCACCATTCTATCTATGGCCAGGCTAGATGTAATTTCAGGGGTTGGATTACAGCCTGGGATGAGATTCAGTCTCTTGGTTGATTAAAGTCAGTCTGTGGCCAGAAATAGGGCTAAGCCCAGGGCCAGGGTTAGCACTCTGATCAGGTTTAGAGGGCAGTCTGTGCCCAACCTTAGGGCTTTGACTTACACCAGAGTTTGTACCAGTCTTTGCCTGGGATAAGGTCTCAAAATGAGAGGATGGAGGGCAAGTGTATAGTGGATGGAGGGCAGGCCTTGGGGTCAGGAAGACCTTGGAGACTAGCTTTGGAGTCATGAATGACCGCTTAACCTCCAGCTGCCCCCAGACAACTAGCTAAGCGCGTAAGCTACAGATGAGTTGCAGTCTGCGTTGATGGAGGGAGTTCCCTGCTTCAGTTAAATTGTGTGTCCCCCCTGCCCCCCCAAAAAGGCTTAGTATATAACTAGAGATAGGGGTCAATCTAGGGCTGGGTTTAGGAGTCATTATGGTACCAAGTTTTTCCCCAGTGGAAAAAATAACTGATCAGTTAAGGGGATTCACCTTGACCTTGACTAAGGCAATTAAACACACTCTTTCCCAGAGTTTTGGCTAATGCCTATGACTTGGTGCCACCTAGTGGCTCTTTCCTGTGAATCAGAGCTCCTCATCAATCACTGCTATCCAGTACTGGTGGATGGCCCAAGGTGGCTTAGCTCTGCCCTTAGTCCCCTTATCCACCTTCCCCCTTTGCTTGTCCCCAGCTCCAAGCCCTGGACCGTCTCACTTTGAGGCAGCTGGCTCAGCTTGCAGCCACTAAAGGTGCCTTAAATGAGACCACATTGGAAGAATTTCCAAACAACTTCACTAATCAGGTAAGGACTGACTTCCACCTCTCACAGGCCTTGGGCTGGACTCTCCATCCTCTTCCCACTTTCTGGGAATCGTAGGCAGCTCAGGCTGACTGTGGGACACGACAAGTGAAATCCAAGCACCTGTCTGTGATCAGCCTGGCACTGACTTTGGGCAAGCAGTGAATGGGGGAAATGGGCAGTCTGGGTCAGATGGTTTCTTAGTTATCTTCCAGCCCTCGATCTACGATACTATATTATATATATGATACTATATACACACACACACACACACACACACACACACACATACATATATATACTTTCTCCTGGTTCCAAGACTTGCATTTCTTGACTTTCTCAAGCCTTGTTATTGGGGCAATGTGGTATAGTGAGAAGAGAATGCTCTCTGTGGGTTCAAAACCTACCTCTGTTACCTGTGTAATTTTGCTCAAGCTGCTTAACATCTCCAGATCTCCTTTCCCTCATCTATAAAGAGACGAGGATGAACTTGAATCTGACCTCAGATACATACTGAACTGTGTGACCCTGAGCAAGTCACTTAATCCTGATTGTCTCCAAAACAAGCCCAACTCACAGGAAAGTACAAGTCACGCTCAAAAGGACCCTCTTTCCTTCTAGGGGCCTTTTGCTAGCTCAGGGCCATGGATTTCACCTGCCAACTTCCATTGCAAGGGCCTGATCCAGGCCTTAAACCCTATACCCTGGGATGTAGGGCATGTCAGAGGAATCACCTCAAAAGCTGACAATTTTGGTCACAACACAAGTACACACAACTCCTACCAATCATAAGTGAAAGGACTTTTCTGTCCACATACCTCACTACTCTTCTCTAAAACCCATTCTTCTACCTTGGGTTTCTTAAGGCAAGGTCTCCCCATCCCTCCTGCACTCCCCCCACTCCCATCTATGTAGAGTCAGCTCCTTTCCTTGTAGAAGGGGAAACACACAGGAGGGAGAGAGGCTCATCACCAACCCTCGGCTACCCCCAAGGGCCCATTTATCACCTAGCAGCTGGTATTGGGAAAATGGGCCCCCTGGGGAGCATTGGGCAGGGAATTAAGCTCCCTGAGCTCCTGCCCTGCCTTGTAAGCAGTTTAGCTCCAGGGTGAGGGGACTAGAGTCTCCTTATCTCCATGATTTTCCACACCCTCCACCTCCCATCCCTGGCAGGCCCCCTCCCACCATTGTCTAGAGCTAGAGGTCCTCTTTCCTTCTGACCTGGGGAAACTGAGGCCTAGAGAAGGGAATATATTTGCCCAGGGTCAGTCACACAGTGGGGCCAGTATGAGAGTAAGAAATAAAACCCAGGTTTTTTGGTCCAGTGTGCTTCTCTAGAGGTGAGGGGAGACGGCAGGTGACTTACTTCATGGGGAAGGAGGCCTGGAGCACCTACCCCCAACCACTCTCTCTAATCATGTTGATTGGGTCCTGATCATGTGTGCCTAGCCCCGTGCTAGGGAGGGCTTCCTAGAGGAGGTGAGTTGGGAAGAGGCTGGGCCTCAGAACTTGAAATCATTTGTGGCTGCAATGACTACTTAAAACTAACACTTCTGAAACAAAAGAAGCTGAAGATATGCACAAATAACCAAAAAAGAAAAGATAAAGTGAGTATATCAATAACTAACATTTATATAGTACTTTTAGGTTTGGGAAAGCACTTAATAAATACTGTCTCACTTGCACTTAAACAACCTTGTTATCATCACCCCCATTTTACAATTGATGAAATTGAGGCAGAGAGGTTAAGTGATTTGCCCAGGGTCATTTGGCTAGTAAGTGTCTGATGCTGGATTTGAACCCAGGTCTCCCTGACTGGAGACTAGAAGCAATCTCCAATCTATATCAGCCAAGACCCTGATCAATGAGAGCAGGGGCTATGTCTCCTTCTGCTCTCCATTCTTCACAATGATATAGACTCAAAGCAGGGACCTGAGGGTCTACAGAAGGATCCTGGGAGTGAGCTGAGCTGAGCTGAGTTGACTCAGGAAGATGGAAGAGGAAGGAACATAGGCTTTGGAGTTAATCTACATTCAAATCCAGCTCTTACATACTTACTACCTATGAGCCCTTGGGCAAATTACTCAAGTGAAGGTAATTGGACTATAAATTTAGGGAAGATAAGGGATGTTGGGGACAGGTAGGTGGCATAGAGTGCCAGACCTGGAGTCAAGAAAACTAATTTTCCTGAGTTCAAATCTGGTCTCAGACACTTACTAGCTGTGTGACCCTGGGCAAGTCACTTAACCCTGTCTGCCTCAGTTTCCTCATCTGTAAAATAAGCTGAAGACAGAAATGGCAAACCACTCCAGTATCTCTGCCAAGACAATCCCAAATGGGGTCACGAAGAGTGAGATATACCTGAAAAATAATTGAACAGAAGGGACCTTGGAGGTAACCTAGTGCCACCTCTTCATTCTACAGGTAAGGAAATTGAGGCTCAGAGAGGGAAAGCAACAATCCAAAGGTCACACAGATAGTGAGTGGTGTACCTGAATCCATACCCTCTGCCTTCAAATTCAGTGCTCTTCTCACTGTACCATGTTACTTCTCTAAGGCAAAGTCTGAGGCCTTTGAGGCCCTGGGATGCCTTCAGGTACTATCTGAAATCTCATCCTTATAGTCTGAGATGGGAGCCTGGAAGTGTAGAGCCAATCCTTCAGGTACCCTGGCTGTTGTCCCGGCAGACAGACCAGTCCTGGGGATGGGGTGTGAGGAGGAGTCAGAGTATCCTCCTCCATGGTCTGGGGTGGGATACCCACGCCCATCCTGCCCATCTGCCTCCTTCTTCTCAGGAGTCTTTACCAAACAGGACCAAGGAGCTCATTGAGACTCATCTCTCTTTGCTGACCAACGGCAGTATCTCTGTGGCCACGTGGACAGATGTGCGGACTTCATTCTATTTCTATTTCCTTCAAAGTGAACTTCTCCCTATGGAGAACACCAGTTGCACAGTCTTTCAAGCTGTGTGAGTGAGCTCCGCCACTCGGGCAGGGTGGGAGTGAAGGGGAGGAGGGGAGTGTCAGGGATGGGGACAGAGCACATCTGGAATGCAATGTCCACTTTCTTCTAGCTGGACAGAAATGAACAAACTGGTGCTGATCCAGAGGTCAGTCATCAGGATGACCATTGAAGCTTTAAGATTTAGGGGGCTTGAAGCCCTGCTTATGGCAGTTGAAGGAAGTAGAAGTGTTTAGAGAAAAGAAGACCCCAGTGGGGACATGACCGCTATTTTCAAATATCTGAAGGCCTAGTATGTGGAAAAAGGCCTGGGATCATCTGATCTGGCCCCCGAGGGAATAACTAAGACTAATGGGTGGGAGTTACAGTACTCAGGAATGTAAGCTCCTTGAGGACAGGGATGGTTTCCATTTTCTTTGTGCCTTTAGAACTGAGCATACAGCAGGTGTTTACTAAACACTTGTGGTGGATTGGTTGGTTGAAATATGAAGAGAAGCTTCCTAAAAATGCAAACTGTTCAACAACTAGAGGATCATATCTCTAGAGTCATAAAGGACCTTAGAGGTCACCTTATCCAGCTCCTTTGTAGAGACTGATCTCACACAGGCAGTAACAGAGGCAAGATCTGAATTCAAGTTCTCTGGTTCCAAATCCAGTGCTCTGACCACCACCTCAAATAGGAGATGAGGCTGGCTCACTCAGGAGAATAGACTGCTTTGGAAGGTGGTGAGTTCTACATCATGTGAAGTGTTCGAGCAAAGGTTAGGGGACCAGTTGTCAGACGCCATAAAGAGGATTGCTTTTTCAGGTATGGGTTGGACTAGACCACCTGTGAGGCCCCTTCCCACTCTTTTCTTTGTTCTTTGCCTCTCTCAGTGTGAGCGATGGTCCATCTATCCTGAAGGGTCGGGAGGAAGAGGCATATGGTCATATCTACTCCTACCTGACTGGTAAGGCCCTAGAGTGGGATGTGAGCCAGTGGGCCTAGGAGGCCTAGGTGAGGCCTTCCTGGAGGAAGAAGAGAGGAGCTGGGCTAATGCCAGACAAAACTGTGAGAAAGGCAGAAGTGACCTCCTCTCCTCATGCCCCCAAGCTCCCCAACCACTGCCTGACCTCCACTCTTTCTGCTTCCTCCCATCTACTCTAAATTGCTTGTGTGTTATGACATCTGGTCTTTGCCAAGTGATAGAAACATAAGATTTAGTGCTCAGAGGGACCTTGAAGATCAATTCACTTAGACTACTCATTTTACAGATGAGGAAACTGAGGCCTACGGAGGTTAAATGATGTATCAAAATGAGATAATCAAGTGAGTGTTTGTCACAATGCCTGGAACATAGGTGCTTACTCCTCTCTCCCCTTCCCTCTGTATCACATCATAGCTCTATAAGATTTGGAACTGATAAATTTGATGTAGGTTAATGAGATACCTCCCATTTGCATTTTAACAGTGGTCTTCAATGTCTTAGCCCAAAGGTTGGAGTTTCAGGCCATATTTGAAGGCAGTGGTATAATGGTAAATGTTTAACAGCTGGTTATGGGGTAGACGTGGGGGATGTAAGCATGACACATTTTAAAATTTAATCTGCATTATTTACATTTTGTTGATCATTTTCTTCAGTCTAGACAATCAAGAAAACAATAAACCAGGCATTTGCCGATTTCTCACTGAAAATTTAACACTTGGCTCTCCTGGCTCCAGAATTCCCCTGTTTAAAAGTCTCCAGTCCCATGTACTCCACTTAAGTCTGAACCTGTGTCCCCATTTTGATCATTTCCTATGGCCAATCCCCCAGGTACTCAGTGCAGACCCCGGTGTTACAGTCTCAGTGATCCCCGCACCCCTGGCTGGTTCACAGCCTACTTGGGTTACTATATCCGCCTGACCAGTGTTGATGATATTCGTGACTTCTTGGGCTATGACCAGCAATTGGTGAGTGTCTTCTCAGAGCCAAGAGGTATGGGCCCAACCCCTTGGGGGATCAGATACACAGACAGACAGTCTCCCTTTAGCTGGGATGTTGGTCTGAACTAACCTTAGGCACAGAGCAGAAACCAAAGGCCTCTTTCTGGGGATCCTTTCCTCACTTGTAGCTGACCCAGGCTAACCAGGTCACACTGGTAGTGTTTCTTTTCCTTCCTCCTCCCACTGTCTTTCACCCTTTCCTCTCCCAAGGGCCTTTCTCTTGCTTCCTTCGCCTGCTCTCTACCTCCCAGATCAGAAGGGAGACTGAGGAGTTTCAGAGTCTCCTGGCCCTACTACCAGCTTTCTGGTGGACTTGCCATCTGGTTTACATTAGAACTGAGCCTGGCTTTTACCAGACAGGCTTCCTGGCTTCCAGAAAGTTATTCTGATTTTGTTCTCTGGGCCTCATTCATTCTTCTCCAGCTGCAGACACTGGCCTCTCAACAGGATAGTCTTCAACTCTTCAGTCGGCAGGATATCCCCAGGAGTGTGAGGTGGTTATTCACCTCTGCTGTTCTGGCCGAGACCCCTAACTTCACCATCTCTGAGTAAGGGGGAAACAGTGGGGGTCGGGGGTGTTTTATGCTATGATTGCCCCTACTTTACAGAGAAGGAAACTGAGACAAAAAAGAGAGAAGCAACCTTCAAGGCCACATAAGAAGTCAGGACTGGAGCCATTACTAGAACCTAGCTCTTCTGACTTTAAGTCCTGAGCTCTTTATCTTGCATCAGGCTATTTTTAGTGAGTAACTTGAAAAACAAACATAGAAGGGGGCAGCTAGGTGGCACAGTGAATAGAGCACCGGCCCTGAAGTCAGAAGGACCTGAATTCAAATCCAGCCTCAGACACTTTACACACTAGCCGTGTGACCTTGGGCAAGTCACTTAACCCAATCGCCCTGCCTTCCCCCCTCCAAAAAGCAAAAGAACAAACAAAAAAAAATAGCAAATACTGAGTTCTGGGTTAGGTTCTTTCTCCCCGTGAAAACAAATTTGGTTCTTTTCCCCAGGCTGGGGAAAGCAGATCCATTTTGGTATCAACCACAATAACACATAACATGGAAGGTAAATAAGTATATCTGGCCCCCTGTTTGTATGTAATAACAACAGCTAACATTTATATAGCAATTACGATGTGCCAGGCACTGGATCTATTAAATGGCACAATTACTATGTGCCAGGCTTTACAATTAGAATCTCATTTGAGTCTCACAACAACCCTAGGAGGGAAGTGCTTTTATTATCATTTTATGGATAAGGAAACTGAGGCAGAGAGTGACTTACCCAGGGTCACACAATTAGGAAGTACCTGAACCTGGATTTGAACTCAGGTCTTCCTGACGTCAGGCCCAACTGCACTATGGCACCAGGTAGCCTGGCCCTATGAAACAGGTGTATCCATTGATATGGCTAACCAAGAACTCACTTCATTGCTTGGATCATAGGATTAAGGGCTAGAAGAGGCCTTAGAGATCATTGATGAGCCCTCTCATTTTATTGAGGCATAGAAAGGCTGGTGATTTACCCAGAATCACATGGGCCACAGCTGGTGTTTGAACTTTGGTCAGGCTCTAGGCTAAGGTTCTTTCCTCTAAACTAGGGGTGGGGAACCTACAGCCTCAAGGCCATCTGGGGCCTTCTAGGTCCTTGGGTGCGGTCTTTTGACTGAGTCCAAGCTTATAGAGCAAATTCTTTTATTAAAGAGATTTGTTCTGTGAAGTTTGGGTTCAGTCCAAGGGCTGTACTTGAGGACCTAGAGGGCTGTGTGTGGCCTCAAAGCCGCAGCTCCCCACCCCTGCTCTAAATCATGAGCCTCAACCAAGGGCAGTTTGGATTCTTAACTTCAGTGCCCCGTGAGCAGATTGCAAGAGGTTTGTAAACTTGAGTGAGAAAGAGAAATTGCAGCTTCATTTCATTCTCATTGGTTTCCTTTGCAATTCTGTGTATTTTAGTCTGTTCATTTAAATGTATTATTCTAAGAAGGGGATCCACAGAATTTACCAGGAGGGATCCAGGACACAAAAAAAGGGTTAAAGGGCTTCTGGGCCCCCTGGGAGACCAGACTCCTTAGCCCTGAGAGAGACCAAATTCTCCCCATCACTGCCCTCACCTGACACTCATCTCTGCCACAGGCTCCCAGACAAGTTCCTGTGTTTCGCACCTGAGGCCTCTGCCCTCCATTCCCTCAGAGAAGAGGACCTGTGGAAGGTTATAAGAAAACTGAATGACAACTGTGGACCTTCCAATTGGACTGACATGGATTCGTGGGACCTAAGGGCCCCTTTGCCCCCTGCCCGGCAGGTAGAGGGCTCCTTTTTCCTAGACTGGGATTAGAGAATTAGTCTATGGCCAGGGTTTGGGGTATGAGGGGTAAGGGACAGGGATAGTCTGTGGCAGGGAAATTGTGTTTCTTTGTTGGGGTCCTTTAGTAAGATCAAAACCGTGACCTTGTCCATGTTAATGCTGTATCCTAAGCCTTGAATTCACTGGCCACATTGCAGAACATGCTTCTGGAATATACCAAAGTGAGAGATTATAATTTTTCATTAGGCTCTCCCCAGTCTCCTAGCTCTCTTGGCCTAGAAATCTCTACTTTAATCTCATCTTCTTTCTTTGTTCTGTAGCCCATGCCAGAATGCTTTGTTCAGGCAGTAACTATAATCTCCTTTCTCCTAGCTGGCCACTCTGCTTGTGGGCCAGATCCCAGAATTTAACCAGAGCATCCTTGCTGCCCTGGGCCAGCAGGCAGTGGGCCTGACTAAGGGACAGATCGCTGTGCTTTCAGAGGATGATGTCGCTGCATCTGTGCAGGCCCTTGGAAGAGTCATTGGATGGGACCAGGGCCAGGCCAATGAACTGGTGTCCAAGCTTACGGCTAAGCAGCTGCTGGTAAGAGGCTGTTTAACTGCTTCCTAGGTGTCTTTCTCCTGTCTCCTTGTCTCCACTCTCTCTCTGTCTCTCTCTCTGTTTCTGTTCTCTCTCTGTCTCTCTCACACACACAAACACATACTTCCTCTCCCTCTCTCTCTTTCCCTCTCCCTCTATTTCTCCCTCTTTCTCTCTCTCTCTCCCCTCCCCTCTCTCCCCCGCCCCTCCACACCGTGGGAAAAGACCAAGACCTTACAGATGTCAGTCATCTCCAGGAAGGAACAATTCTATCCTACCCCATCCCATCCCACACCATCTTCATCCCATCTCATTCCATTCCACACTATACCATCCCACATTATCCCATCTCATTTCATATTCCCTTCAACTTAAAACATTCCATTTAATTCTGTTCCATTATCTTCCCTCTGTCCCATTTCTGTTCCACATTATTCTATTTCAACCATTTGCATTCGTGGCTTGGCTAGGTGGCACCATGGCTTGGCTAGGTGGCACCGTGGATAGAGTGTTAGACTTGGAATCAAGAAGAGCTGAGTTCAAATCCAACCTTAGACACTTATGTAGTTGTATCACCCTGGGCAAGTCACTTAACCTCCATCTCCCGCAGTTTCCTCATCTGTAAAACGAAGACATTTGGGGGCAGCTGGGTGGCGAAGTGAATAGAGCACCAGCCCTGGAGTTTGGAGGACCTGAGTGCAAATCCGGCCTCAGACACTTGACATTTACTAGCTGTGTGACCTTGGGCAAGTCACTTAGCCCCAATTGCCCTGCCTTCCCCCCTCCAAAAAAAAAGAACATATTTCTCCTGTGACTGTGGTGAGGATGAGATAATATTCGCAAAGCACTTTGTAAACCTGTAAGTGCTATAAAAATGCTATCATCACTATAAATGAAACCAATTATTACTAAGCCTTCAGCTCTAGCCTTATTCCCAGGCCTGTATTCCTCCCAGGGAAACTGAGGAAGAAAGAAACATGATCCCTGCCTTTCTCTAGACTAAGAATTCAAGGGAGTTTTTATTTGAGAGAAAACACTGAGCCACGAGTGCGAGTGTGACTGTAGGCTCCATTCTTTGGAGGCTGGTTTACATTGGAGGGCTTCTTCTCAGAGGCTGGCCTTCCACGTGGAGTCTCTGCCTTCAGAGCAGGTGGGTAGCATAGGTGTCCCTGAAAGAATTACAGCCCCATTTCTTTAGCTCCAGGAATCAGGAGAAGCTGATATCAGATCCTGCCTCAGAGACTTACTAGCCCTCACTTGCCCTGGGCGAGTCAATCTCTCTCAGACTCAGTTTCCTCATCCCCCAAGAAAGGATATAGCACCTCCTTCACAGGGTTATTCTAAGGGTCAAATGAGATAACAGCTGCACAACACTTTGCAAACCTCTGATCACTTATCATTATTGTTAAAATGGCTCAAGCATCACCTTCAGCAGAAGGCCCCCATCTGCTAAGGTTACTATTAATTGTGTACATGAGTGTTGTGTGTATATATGTGCAGAAACTTGGGACCTGTGGGTCTAAATCATAGATGATATAAGCTTTGAGAAAATGTTAGCAGGGAGCCTTGGGATGGGGAGAAATCATGGAGGACTGCCTGGAGGAGGAAGCAGATTTTGCACTTTTTCTGAAAGGAGGGGAAGATTGCAGATGGGTGAATCTTTGAGCAGAGGAGTGTGACCTAAGGAAAACAGTGAGCTCAGCTTCCCTGGTGTACCCTCACGGGAGCCAGGCGGGAGGAGCAGGTGTGGGATTGTATCATGGGGGCCCTGGGGAGAGTCTAGTGTTACCGTATCATCTGGCTCATAGAACCACCCCATCCACTCCCTTTCCTGCCCCCCTCTAGGAATCCTGCTTGCCCCTGGCTCCCTGCTGGCTTCTGAGGCTATAGGCAGAAGCTATACCATGCCTTGTTGCCAGCCCCAGCATGAGTGAAGGGGGTACTTGGTGGGGCACGAGCCAAAGAGGGTCAGCCTGTGCCCCTGTTGAAGGCAGTGCCCTCCTCTTGCCCCCATATCTCTGCCCCCACAGGCCGACAAACTGGAGACATTGGGATCCCTGGTACCTGGCTTACCCACTGCTGCCCTCCGTGCTCTTTCCCCTGAGACTGCCACTCACCTTGCCAGAGTTCCCACCTTCCTCCGTGGCCTCCAAGATGCTTCCACCTATCTGAAGAGGGTCTTTACTGACAGGGTAAGTCTGGGATGGGGAGGCTAGGTGTGGGATTAATACTGGGGTGACATTCCAGCTCAGTGTGCCCTAGAAGAGTGAGTCTGGGGGTGACTATCTTGGTGGAATGCTTCTTGGCAGGATGAATTTGGGAGGGAGAATTCACTCAGCTGACTTTTCTCCAGCAGGGCGTGTCTGAGGGACTTAGAACTAGCTGGAATCAGCTGCCCCCCATCCTTATTAGCACTTGCCCAGACGAGGGCAGAAGACCCGGCACAGAGCATTTTCCCAGTCTAGTCTAGCCTGGCTTTACCCAGAGGACCAAGAGTACTGGGGAGGGTACAAGAAAGAGCTGAGTAAGTTTGAGTTTAGAGATATGAGAGAAACAATGTGTAAAATGTATGCTTGGATCCAGGCTCTGCTTCCTGTGCGGCTTTAAAAAGCTCATCATCTAACCTTTCTGTAGGGTTTCTTCATCTGCCAAAAGAGAGGAGTATGCTAAATGACTCCTGAGCTCTCTTCCAGTGTCTAGTATCCAGTAACAGAGGAAGCCTCTTTTCCTGCCTTGTGGATAGAATGATAGGGAATTCCACATCTCTGTCTCTGTCTTAATCTATCTCTATCCCCTTCACTATTTCATCTCTCTCTCTCTGTTTCCACCCTATCTCTATTTCTATCTCCGTCGCTGTCTGTTCAGCTATCTCCCTTTGATTTCACCTGGATTCACTCTGGGTTGAATTGTCAGAGTTACCTGGAAACAATGAGAGATTAAATGGCATTATACTTAATATAATAGAGGACCAGACTGTTTAATTTTTCCTTCACTCTGCCCCCAGTTGGGTTATAATATGGTTCCAGTGATCTCCCCCATGGAGGATGTTATCTGTGTTGTAATGGGAAAAGCACTGGGTTAGGAAATCAGAAGACTGAGAGTGAATATTACTAAGTGATTTGGTCCAGGTGTGTCCTTGGACAAATAGCTTCTCTTGGCCTCAGTTTCCTCCTTTGTAAAATAAAGGAATCAGACTAATGGCCACCAAGATGTCTTCCAGTTTTAATTCTGGAGTCCTGCAATCCAATCTGTGATATCCCAAGCTTCTCTCTCTTGTCTTGTGGACAGAATCATAAAGGAGTTTTTGAGCCCTTTGGCTGAGGACAGAAAATGCCAGAGCCTTAGAAAGAACCTTAGAACATAAGACAGTAGGTCCTGGGGTCATAGATTTGAAGTCGGAAGGGACTTTGGAGACCACCTAATTGAACCTCTTCATTTTACAGATAAGGAAACTGAGGCCAAAAGGGGTGGTGATTCCCAGAGTCACAGAAGGAGCCAGGATTCAAACCCAGCTCCTCCGACTCCAAACCGCACACTCTTTAGTTTGAAGGGACCTTAGGAGAGGGCTCATAGAATCTCTCACTTCCTTTGAGTCTCATCTCAAACACCACTTTTTATATGAAACCTTTCCTGATTTATGTGCCTCCCCCTGAATACTCTCTTTCCCTACCTGCCTCGTAGTTCTTCTGGATATCTTTATTCCATATACGCTTTATTGGTGCATGCCATCTCCTGAGATGGGCATAAACTGCCCATGAGCAGTGACTGAAGTTTCCGTTTTGTCTTGTGCTCAGCACACAGTGAATGCATATTAAACACACATTGATTGATTCGTTGATTAAGTTCAGTATAGAACATGGAGGATCAGAGAGATAGGAGGAACTTTAAAGAGAGCCCTGTCCAGTCTCCTTGTTTTCCCCTCAAAAAGGGGAGGTGGTTAGTCCTAGGTCACGTAGTAAATTGGGAGCAGATTCAGGACTAGAGCACACGTTTTCTGATGCTTATTCCAATGTTCCTTCCACTAGACTCTACTTTGAGTGGATATCTTAAGGCTGCTTCTTCTAGGAAGCCTACCTTCATTAATTACTATTTTCCTCATTACCTGACATAGTACTGCATAATACCTCAATCGGTATTTGTTGGCCAACTGATTAAATGACTAGAAACAAATTGTATCTTTGAGGCCTCCAAAATTTAATTGGTGATTGAGAAAGGTGCCTGTTCTCACCCCACTTGTCTCTCCCTCCCTCATTCCTTTTTTCTGAAATGTTGGCATTTGTTTGTGGGACTTTTTTTCCTCCCCAGAGACATTGAGGATGGTTGGTGAGTGCAGGAGTAGGAGCTGAGGGACAGGGAGTCAGGAGACCCAGCTTCTAGTCTTGGCTCTAACATCTGACTTGCTTTGTGACCTTAGACAAGTCCCTCATCCTCTGTGTCTCACACGCCCCACTGGGGCAGGATGAGGCCATGGAGGGAATGGGCTGTGAGCTCTCAGAGGAGCCACACTGGGTAGATGCAAGGTCATTGGAGTAGCGAGATGACAGCAGTGTCAGGGCGACAGGAAACATTCATAGCCACTGAATTTGTCTCCTCCCATCTCCTAGATTGTCCTTCACCCACTGCCCGTCACCAGAATCGTGGAGATTGTGCCCCCTGAGCTGGTGACCCAAATCCCCAGCTTCTTCCTGCTGTGGGACAATCTCACTACAGCCAACTTTTCAATCATCAGTGAGCAACCATGGGAACCAGAACAGGTGAGGTCTGGATGCTTATATTAAAGAGAATATGGGTGGGGAAAATCACACTGCGGTGAGCCATAGCTTGATCCTCAGACTATCCTACCGCCTTTCTTCCTTGGCCTATCTTTCTAGAATACCTTGTCTCCTATTCTTCCAAAAGAATGGGCTTTCAAGCAAAGGAAGTATCTCTTTTCTCTTGCCCATATTAGTAGTGAGGTGTAGGACATGAATTTTGGGTTATCGGCATTGGGCCCTCTGGCCCCACAACTTTTCTCATCCAGAACAGATGATGGGTGGTAGTGCTATCCATCGGGCCTTGTGCAATGGGGCCCTAAACTCTCTGAGGGCAGGGACTGACCTCTACAGTAGAACCTTGGATGGTGGTGATGATGATGATGATGGAAAAAATAGACCAGGGACAAACCCAAGCTCATTCCAGATCCCAGGGAAACCAACTACTCCAGAGGGATAATTCAAAATGGAGTTAGGATGGTCCATTTGATTTCTTCTAGAGTGTTTCCTGTTAGGGCATCTCTTCTTCTAGGTTGCTCCCCCTTCCTGGTTCTTTTCCCCAGATTACTCCTTCTTCCAGGTTTTTCCTCTTCTCGGGATATCCCTAGGTGGCCCTTCTCTCAGGTTATCCTTCCTCTAAATATATCCCTCTTTTCTGTGAGTCCATTTCACTTTCTTCTAGATTATTCCTCTTCCCAGATTGTCCTGTGCCCAAGCTATCCCTCCTCCTAGGTAATCCCCCTTACCAGGGTGCCAGTCTCCCAGTCCATTGCTTCTCCCAGGTTATCCCTTCTCCTAGTCTACCTCATCTCTTGGGGCATGCCTCCTTTTAGATAATCCCTCTCCCCAATATGTCCCTTCTCCCAAAGTGCCACTCCTTCTAGACACTCTGTCCCTCTTCAGTGGTTACTTTAAAAAGGAATGGAGATGGGCATGGGAATAGAAGCAGACACGTCATTCTTCTCTCCTTTGGACACTAAAGTCAGGCTAGATTGCTGGTCTGATGCAGCACGCACCCTCCCACCAAGGCTTGGGTGTTGTTTGGGCTCTCCTACAGATGGGTTGACGAGGTACATCAGAAAAGATCATAATTGGGGCCAATTCATCCCGATCACTATCTTCACTATACATAGGTCAATTGTCCAGTCTTCACTTAGCACTCCAACATGTCCAGCTCAGTGCTGGACACTGTAGGAGAGATAGGGAAGGTAAAAATGTAACCTTTGCCCGTTAGGAGCCTGTAGCCTGAGGGAGAGAAGAGACAGGAAGAACAGACCCAGACCCTGTTTTCAGAGAGGTCACAGGGGAGACAGAAACAGCAGACAAAGAAAAAGAAAAGAAAGCAGAAGAGGCAAGGGAGTTTGTAGTCTAAAAGAGGCTGTAGCAGAAAAGCAGGGCTAGACCTTCTTCTGGGGGAGCTCCGGGTCTGGGGAAAGCAGAAAAAGAGCAGATCCAGGTCTTTCCCTCATGAAACTTGAAGTCTGGAGGAGACAGAGGAGGAACAGACCTAGGCCCTGCCCTCAGGGTGTTCACAGTTGGGGGCAGACAGAAGGAAAACAGACTGGGCTGCTATCCTTGGGGAGCTCACAGTCTTGGGAGGCAGGACTCACATCCAGAGGAAAGTGAGAGAGGAATTCTCTGGGGTCTAGATTCTAAGGGCAAAAAGGAGTGATAAGATAGGAGAGAGAGATCATTGTGAGATGAAGAGTTGAAGGAGAATAGATCATTGTGAAGGAGAGAGATCATTGAAGGAGGATTTCTCTAGGAGTTGAAATGAGCTGGGTCTTGAAGGACAGGTAGGGTTTGTACCGGCAAGTCAGGCATGGAAGGGCATTCCTGGTGGGAGGCCTGCTTCAGCAAAGGTGCAGAGTCAGGAATAAGCCTGGCTTAAGGGTCAGGAGGAGGGGAGGAGGTGTAGAAGAACCATGCTGAGGATAGGAGAAGGAAAGGTCTGATGGGATTCGTCCAACACCAAACTCTTTTGTTGGGACTCTTCATCGAAATCAAAGCCTTCAGGTTATGGGCTATGAAGCTAGGCTCCAGAAACAGACCTTGCCCTCAGGGAACCTATAGACTGGGCCATATTGGTCTGTGAGATGCTATGGGCCCTTCCCTTCCAGAGAGAAATCCAGTCATGGGGAGTGTCTGTGGCATTACGAGTCAGGTCCAGAACCTAGTTAGAAGGGAACAGGTCTAGTGAATACAAAAATCCACATGGGTCTCTAATCTCAAGGTTAAGATTCTTAGGCTCTGGAACTCAATGATTCTAGGCTCTCTTAGTGTATTTCTCTTAGAAGTCTCCTAGAATTTTAAAGATCCAGGGACCTTTCAAGACCATCCACTCAAACAATCAGTCAGAGCTAGAAAGGACTTCCCAAGCCCTCCGTTTTAGAGAGGGGAAATGATTTGTCCAAAGTCACTCAGCAAGGCAGTGGCAGAGTTTGGACTGCTTCTTGGTTCCTGACCAGAATTCTTTTTCAGTGGTAAAGTTCTTTACAAAATTCAATTTGATAAACATTTATTAAATTCCTACTATGTGCCAGGCACTGTATTTAGTACTGGGGATATAAAAAGAGGCAAAAGATAGTCCCTGACCTCAAAGGAACTTATAGTCTAATGGGGGAGACAACATGCAAACAAATATATATATATAAAGCAAGCCTGTGTATATGTATATATCTTTTAAGGATTTCCTATGTGTCCTGTACAGATATGACCGAGGGCATGAGGAAGCAGCCAATATAAAGTCATTGGAATTAATGGTGGAAGAGACTTTAGGTTTAGATCTGGAAGGGGGCCTCGGGGACCATTTGGTTGAACTCCTGTAGTTTATAGGTAAGGAAGTTCAGCCTACCGGGGCTAAGTGATTTGCCTAAGGTCACGCTGGTAGTAAATATCAGTGGCTGGATTTGAATCAAGGCCTCAGTGTGCTTTCTACTTATATTATTCTCGTCAACTCCTCCCTCTTTTTACATGGGAAGAAACTGAGTCACAGGGAGAGTAAGGGTCTGGCTTAACATCACCATGAGTTGGTAGCAGAACTGGGATTAGAACCTAAGTCTTTTATTTCCCTTTCCAGGTCTCTCTCCACTAAACCAAGCCAACTCTCAATAAAGATCTAATAAAATAAAATTGATAGCTACAGTAAAACCCTAGCTCACACTTCTATGTTGATTTAAAGTTTACAAAGCACCTTCCTGGTTGGAGTGCATTTATTCCTACTTTACAGAGCAGAAAGCTGCCTGAGAGAGGGCCAGTGAATTGCCCAGAGTCACATAGATACAAGGCACCAGAGTTCAGACCCAAATCCAATGCTTCTGACCCCAAGCTCAGGGTGTGTGACCCTAGGTCTACCCCTTAGGCCGGATCCCCTTCCTGTGGGGTCCATTTCTCACAGATGTAGAACCAGGATGATGAACCACAGACTGGTTATGACCCAACCAATTTTGAGGGGAAGGTAGATAGTCCAGTGAGGGAATGAAGACCCAGAGTTCCATCTATCAGTGACCTTGGAATTGAAACTATATGGGACCGGGACGGCCAGGTAGCACAGCGAGTAAGAGCACCGGCTCCAGTGTTGAGAAGACCTGGAGATCGAATCCCGGGCTCAGACACTTAGCACCCACCCAGAAACACCTGGCCGTGTAACCTTGAGCAAGCTACTTAACCCCAATTGCTTAGGGGCGGCCAGGTGGCTCAGCGAGTAAGAGCACCGGCTCCAGTGTCGGGATGACCTGGAGCAAATCCGGGCTCAGATACTCAGCACCACACCCAGAAATAATAACTGGCAGTGTAACCTTGAGCAAGTTACTTAACCCCGATTGCTTTAAAAAAAAAAAAAGAAACTATATGGGACCTTCTCCTCCTTTGTAAGATGAGGAGGTTAGATTAAATGGCCTCTGAGACCCAGCTCTAAGTTCTAGGATCTGTCATCTCTGCCCCAGGAATTCGCTAAGACAGAGGACTGCTGCCCCAACCACTCTGAGAACCACATTAAAATGAAATTGTGAAATATTTAACAAAATGAATAAAAAGACAAAAAACATAGATAATGTTAATAGGTGATTTTCTAAGCTAATAGGTGTCCCGCTGGGATCCTTGTATATGGGTATGGCTCCCATTTCCATATGAGTTGGACACCACTGCCCTAGAATATCCCTTATGCTCCCATACTCCCAATAATGCCTCAGTAAAGATAAGAGTGATGTTCTCTGTGGACCTATGATGGGACTACCCTCTGCGTGTTGTCCTCGACTGACTGGGGAGTGGGGAGTCCGTGAAGGGAGAAGGTAACAGGTGTGCTTTCTTTCTAATCCTTATCCTTCTCTCCTCCTGGCCCTGGGTCTTGTTGAGGCACTGGGTCCTCAGGGACCCCAGGAGTGCTGAAGAAGTGATTTACTAAATGGTCCCTGAGGGGCCCCAACGAGATAAGGGAGCTCCCTAAAGGCTGATGGCTCCCGGCTGACGCAGCGGGGTTTCTATGGCAGGTCATGTGGGCCTGGGGCCCGGCCACAGTGCTGCCTGAGCCAATGCTTGCACAAGCCTACAGAAGAGGCCTGGCCTTGGCCTTGTTCCACAACCTGAGTTGCAGTAGCATTACTGAAGCTAAAGGGGAGGAAGGGGCTTCCTGGAGGATTCCTGGAGCAGAGATGCAGCGTCAGAGGATTTAGAGCTGGAGTAAGATGAGGCCTCTCAGACTTACCCAATTTTCACACAGGTAATAAGTGAAGGGCCAGGATTCATACGAGACTCCCAAACCATCATTTCTCCAAGTCTAGGCCACCATGGGATCAGTAGGCGTGATGGCTTGAGACCCTTCTCCGTGGGGGAGAATTCCTTGATCCTTGCCCTCCATGTAGACACTGAGGCGTGGAGACCCTTCATGGAGGGTTGGTGAATCCCCCTTATGGAGAAGGATCAAGGAGCAATCCACATAGAAAAGGTCCAGCTCACTCTCCCTCATTGAGGATTGTTCATGGACGAAGGAGTTAT
The DNA here is from genome assembly GCF_028583685.1 of Petaurus breviceps papuanus. NCBI lineage: Eukaryota > Metazoa > Chordata > Mammalia > Diprotodontia > Petauridae > Petaurus > Petaurus breviceps. Next base: position 23,781,151 of record NW_027185694.1, on the reverse strand, counting down.
ACTCATAAAGGAGAGCTAGTGAGCTGTCCTCATGGGGAAGGTGTAGGGAGCTGTCCTAAATGGAAAAGCATCAGGGAGAAATCCTCATGGACTTAGGTCAATGAATAGCATGCTTCCCATGGAACAGAGTCTGGTAATTTTCCTTAAAGAAGAAGGCTCGGGAAGTTATTTCCAAAGGAGAAGAGTCAATAGCTATCTTCCATGGACAAGAGTCAAGATGCTATCACTCATGGAGAAGCGCCAGGCAGTCATTCCCTTTGGGATGAGAGCCTTCTCCATAAGGGGGATTCACCAACGCTTCTCCTTATCCCTCACCATGGAAGACAGCTCCCTGACCGTTTTCCATAGAGGACAGTTCACTGACCCGTCTCCATGGAATACCATTCGCTGATCCTTCTCTATGGCTGACAGTTCATTGATCCTTTTGCATAAGAGATCATTCATTGTTCTTTCTCCATGGAGGACCTTTCTCTGTGGTAGGGTGGTGGTGCATCTCACTGAGATTTCTCCGTAGGGATGGCTCTCTGATTTTTCTCCAAGGCAGACAATTTCTTGACTCTGTCCTTTTAGTGAGTAGGGAGAGACCTTTCCAATAGTGACCTTTCAATCCACAGCACATCAGTATGTATTGTTCACAAAACCCTACCTGGTACAAAGGGATAGGAAATAAGAGAAGTGGAAGACACAGGGCACGTCCCTGTCTTAAGTCTGAGATCTGGTGGTGAACCCTACGGTCCTGCCCTCACAGACCTCATGTCCTAAGGAGGGAGGCAGTTTATACCTATCAGTTTGACACAAACAACAGGAGACCATAAAGTTTCCTGGAAAAATGAGGTGATCAGGTTGAGAAGGGCCAGTCAAAAAAGGTGAGTTTTTTAGGGTGAGCACTGAGGGAAAGATGGCCTGCTTGACCTTAAGGAGGCCATTCCAAGGGGTCCTGGGCAGCTACAGCTATTACTTGGAAGGAAGTGCCGTCTTTCTTCATGTCTGGGTTTCGTTCCAGGTTACATAGTGCCCCGGGGCCTTGTCCTTCTTGTGTCTCTGACTGCACACTGCTCTTCTCCTCAGGCCTCGGGCTTCTTCCAGCAAGGGCTGGCCTCCAGCGTGGGCAGCCAGGTGGCCCGGTGAGTACCCCATTGCGGCCGAACCTTGACACTCACTAGGGCTGGGGCTCCTTGAGAATAGGAGTAGGCTGGGCTGGATGTGGCCCTTAGAACTGGGAAGTTATTGATGGCAGGGCCAAGACAGACCTGGGCAAAACCCCCAAGTTAAGGTGAGGTCCCCTGAGGGCAAGGCCATGGTAGACTAAAGAAGGCTTCAGTGCTCTCCACTAGTTTGGGGCATGGCTGGGTGCAATTGGATCCAGATTCTCTTTGATAAGGATGGAATCAGTGTTTTTCTTTGGCTGGTTCAATGAAAGAGACGTAGACGTCAGCAGCCCAGGGAGAGGAAGAGAAAAGGGAAGACCCCAGGGGAGCAATTAGTTGTTTGTGAGTTTGATAGAAATAGTCCCTTGGGAGAGAGACCATCTGGTTCCATAGGTGGGGCTGAACTTCAGGCCAATGAGGAAAGTCAAGAAGAGGAACCCAAAGGATTCTCTACTAGCTCATTCAAACTCAGAAAAATTTGCACCAGATGGACAGGAAGTCAGAATCACAGAATGTCAGCTAGAAGGGATCTTAGAGGTGATTTGGTCCAGTCTCACTCATTGACCTGAGGGGTGGGGGTGGGGAATGAACTGAGGAGGGGAAATGATTTGACCAAGATCATACAGCTGGTATGGAGCCAAGATTTGAACCCAGGTCTTCTGACTCCAAATCTAGTACTCTTTCTACTGGACCACTGGAATTATGCGGGTAGGCATCATGATGGAATGGACAAGGCTCTGGAGCATGATACAGAGGAGTGGTGATAAATAGCTCCTGCTTGGGGAGCCCTTGGTCTAAATAGAAAGACAGTCCTGTGTCTCAAACATTCAGTTCCTGAGTGCACACAAAGTAGATGACAGGTCGTCTTAGAGAAAGTTAGTTTCTCCTAGACACCTTCATATATACCTGGAGGTCCTTTTGATATGGACACCAGGTGGATGGTAGTGCCTGCTAAACCACAGGTTCTTTCGCCCTCAGTGTGTCAGAGCATTTAACACACAACCCAGTAATTATTTCTCTCCTCTTTAAAATACTAGTGTCAATATTGATTAAAAGCTAATTAGCCCATTTCCTCCAATGACTCATTGTGGTGTTGAGGTAATCCTGGGTTCTCAAAGACTATTCGAGGGGAGATGAAGGCACTGGCAGTTTTTGCCAAACCAGAAATCCTCCCTGGGCATTTCTGGCAACAGATTGTGGCTGTTTTCTGAGGACCAGCCAGCCTGGCTGAGCATGGACAGGCTCATCAAGTGGTTGGCCATTTGGCGATGAAATCTTTGACTATTTTCCAACACAGAAAACAAAGGCAAAAGCAGAACGGCTCTTGGTCCTGTGCAGTCTCCTTCCATTTTTAAAGCTATGCTAGCAGAGATTCATTTAGATCATCAACAAACAAACTGGGCTGGTCCTCTAAATGTGAAATCCTTGTCCAGTGACCAACTATTGAAGGAAGCTAATTGTATCAAGCTTTGGCATTTTCTCTATAAATGAACTTGTAAGAAGGGAAGTTCCATCTGGATGGGAAAGGATAATACACAGATTCCTCTTGGTGAGGCAAATAAAGAGGTTGGCAGAGTTGGTGTTTATCATATATCCAAAGGCACAAGATATTTCATGGGGCATTTGCTCATCTCATATTACAGTGCTCAGGATAAATATTCGCTAATAGACCAACCTGAAAATAACTGCAGCTTATGTAACATCTTTTGTAGGAGATGAAGAGATAGAGAAATTCAATGAGTAGTTTTGTAACACACTCCAAATTAAATCAACATGTACTTTGATACTTAGTGGTTTTGATGCAAAAGCAGGCATAGGTAAGGACGGCAAAAAATATGTTGGAAAATATGGTTCAGTAATAAGGCCAAAGACTTGTGAACTACCCAGAGGCTCATGCTTATACATCATTAACACACCTATTGGAAAAAGAATTAGGAGGTGCTGGACAGGTCAAGCAATAATATTACAAAAAATGAAATAGATTATATTTTAACAAAAAGTGAAGGATTGGTTATTGATTTGGATATTGATTCCTGAGTTAGCTACCGTGTTTCCCCGATAATAAGACACTGTCTTATTAATTTTTTTGGACAGAAAAACACCAGAGGGCTTATTTTCAGGGGAGGGCTTATTTTAATGAACATTGACAGCAATTTTAATAAACAGGTAAATGTGAACAAAAAAATGTACCTTTATTCAATAAGCAAATCACTGGGGAAGAACAGGATGACGCGCTCACTGCTGCAGCTCTGATTGGATGCAGCTTGGAGTGTGGCGTGTGTTTCACGGCGGGGAGGGGCCCCCACAGGGGATCACCTTCACTACAGTAGCAATCTCAATAGGGCTTATTTTCGGGGGAGGGCTTATTTTAGAGGAATCTTACACAGTAAGGGGAGGGCTTATTTTCGGGATAGGTCTTATTATCGGGGAAACACGGTAAGTATAGTCAATCTACCAACTTGTTAAAGATAAGAATGAATACAAAACCAGAAGAATAAATGTAAGAAAAAGATGTGATGTGCAATGAAAATAATACCATCATGACTTAACTTAAAGTTATTGAAGCCAAAATGGATCGCAGAAAAGGCACTGACACTGATTAAAGCAGTTTTGCATAGCTGTTAAAATCATCTTATCCAGCAAATATTTGATCTGTGTGCCAATCCGAGAGATATGGAAGGCCAGAGCAAAACAAGTTTAGAATGTAAGTTCTATAGCTGTTAAAATCATCTTATCCAGAAAATATTTGATCTGTGTGCCAATCCGAGAGATATGGAAGGCCAGAGCAAAACAAGTTTAGAATGTAAATTCTATTTGTAAAATCTTACAGAGGACAGTGGAAGATTATGAGCAATATAATAGCCTCATGAGTGATGAGAAACAGAGGAGGGAAAAACAGAAATTTTGATGAGAGACCTGATTAAGCCAAATCATCCCAAGAGCATTTAAAGATATGACTGGAAGGATGACAGACAAAAATGGAGGGCTAGGCAAAGGCATTTATAATAAATTCTTTTCGTCATAAAGGACAGAGAAGCCACTACAATTTTGACTTTTAACGGCACAATCTTGGATTTGCTTCACAAGGACAAGGTTACACATTAAAGAAAACAAAGACGGAAAAAGCAACTAGAGGTTATACAAAAGAAGTCTTTGCTGGAAGAGGTGCAGTTTTAAGGATGTTAAGGAATTAATGCCCCAACATGGGATGATACCAAAGGCATGAGAAAAAAACCCAAAACCTCAGGTTTAATAATTATCCCAAAAAGGCACCTAAAAGGACTTCAGTAACTATCCACCTCAGTGCTTTCTTTCTCATTATATAAAATTTTTATGAGAATAATCCATATATGCATCAAAGATGTCCTGTATCAGATGGGAACAGGCAGATGTTTGCAAATATGTTCCCCAGTAGATCACTTCTTTACCATCACACAAATGACTGACAGATTCAGAAAACACAAGATCCCTCTGAGCTTTTTTGACCAGAAAAGAAGAATTTGGTTGGGTAAGGAAAGTACCATCTTAAAGACTATCCAACAAGGTGCCTTGCTTGTAAGGGTCAAAATTATATGAGATTTCTTGAGAAATATAATGACAGAGATAAGCTTCTGATCATCAGCCTCTTAATGGAAGCATATAAAGGAAGATAGATTATGCTCAATGAAAATATTCACTACAGTCATGGGGTTGAAACCAGGCCCACTAAACTGTACATAAGAATCCCTGCAGGACACATATTGCCTTAGAAAGTCACATATTAACATTGTCTGTGTTCTGTTTTAGAATTTATTTTGTTGCATATTTCCCAGTTACATTTCAATTTGATTCAGGCTGCAGAAGTTTTGTGGGCCACATCTCTGGTACAGATTCAGCACAGAACCCAAGTCCTAGATGAATCTCCTAAAGGGACAAGGCCCATCAGATACTCCTTTTTTTCCTCTTTTGATAATATTATGCTGTTGGCATAGTGTATACTGTTAGCATGTCCCAGAACATGACAGAATATCTGAAATAAGATCCTATAACCATTTAAAAGAGTTCAACCTTACTATTCACACAGGGAAAACCAAGGGAATGAAAAATGCCTGCTGCTGTCCAGGCTGTAGCTTGCCATCAGATGAACAACCCCTTGGATCTATCTTGGGCAGACATTTCTTTTTTTTAAATTTTTTTGTCTTTATTAATTTTTTTTGTTTACTTTTAGTTTACAAGATTCAGTTCCGCAATCCCTTGAGTTTCAAATTTTCTCCCTCTCCTTCTCCTCCCCGCCCCCGCCTCCACCATGGCAGCATGCAATCAAGTAAAGGATCTGTAAATACTTTCCATAGTCAGGTTATAAAGGATTGTAATGGATGGAATGAACAATGGAAAAGAGGAAACAAAACCAAACAAGAAAAAGAAAGAGAGCAGGTAGTTTGCTTCAATCTACATTCATACTCTGTTCTTTCTAGTTCTTTCTCTGAATGTAGACATCTCTCTCCATCATGAGTCTTTTGGAGTTGTCTTACAATTGGGCAGACAATTTCAAACAAATAACAGGTTGAACCTAGAGTCGAAGAGGAGGAAGAGAGAGGATAGACTACCTTTGAGCAATTGTAAAGTGATTTCAATGACCACAACCTTTCCCCTGAAACAAAGACTCAGTACCAATATCCTAACAGTAACCAATATTCTTCTGGTGATGTTGTATGACTGCAAGTCATGGATGAGGATTATCCAGCAGGCAAGGGAAAAGCCCATGGCGAGTGTGAGCAGGTCACTTCTCATTACAAAGAGGGAGTGGATGTGGAGTGAAGGATACTTACAAACAAGTACAACTGGACTAGTCTGGCATCTAAAGTAAAAGGCAGCTAGTCATCAGTCTATGCGCTCCATTGGGTAACCATCAAGTACAGTAAGGCTGCTCAGCATGTTGAATTTAATTCAACAAGTCATTTGACCACACGGTCGCCATATAAGAGGACATGCATGAGGGTACAACGGTATAAGCAGGTATGAGTTGTGATCTTCATCTTTAAAGGTAGCATAGGGGTGCAATGGGTAGAACTTTAGATCTAGAGTAGGAACACGAGTTCAAATCAAGCCTCCGACATTTTCCCTTTTAGGTTTATGCTCAGCTTCTCAGAGTAAGTTAGTTATTCTTGGTTATAAGCCTACATATTTTTTCCTTTTGTAATATTATATCCCAAAATCTCTTTTTGTTTATAGTGGGTCCTTCCAGGTTTTGTGCGAGCCTAACTTTAGTTTGTGGTACTTGTACTCATTCCTTCTCAAAGCTTGCAGTACTTTTTTCTTTGATATGGGCATTTAGGATATTGATTATGACATTCCCTTTTGGGATTCCTTTCAGGAGGTGGTCAGTGGATTCTATCTTTACCTTGCCATATGGTTCTAATAGATTTGGGCAGTTTTCACTTATAATTTCTTGAAATATAGTGTTCATAGTTTTTAAAGAGTCCAGTGATTCTTAAATTCTCTCTGTCTTGTTTCCCAGGTCAATCAGATGTCTTATATTTTATTCTATTTTTTCAATCTTTTCATTTTTTTCTAATACTTATTGTTGTCTCATGGAGTAATTGATTTCTGCTTGTTCTATTCAAGTTTTCAAGGAATTCATTTCTTTGGCAAAACTTACCACTTTCTCTTCAGAAACTACTTATTCTTTTTCCAATTCTACCCACCAATGATTTTATTTAATTTTTATCTCATACTTTATTCCATCTAGGTATGCATGTATTTCTTGTAGAAAATAAATTTCCTTTGAACATATGCTTGAGGTTGTTACAGTTATTCTCTCCTGCTTTGGGAGTATTTCTACATTTGTGGTGATTTTTGGTGCTAGTAAGATTTGTGGGATTTTTAATCTAGGTTCTTCTTTTGAAATTAAACTTAAGTTTTCTTTTAAAATATGTGTAACCCATATCAAATTGATTGCCTTTTCAGTTAGGGGGGAGGATAGAATGGGAATTTGGAACTCAAAATTTTTTAAAAGAATTCTAAAATTTTTTTTCATGTAATTGGAAAAAATAAACTATTTTTTAAAAAAAGAAGCCAAATTTAGATGATTGCCTCCCCATCCTTTGGAAGGGTTGCTGCCTTTACCCACCCAAGGATAGTATCTTCCCTTTTGAAATTCAAGGTTTATATATTGATCACAGGAAGGAATTCTTTCAAGGGGAAATGGTTCAGGAAGGAACTGAGTAGTCACTATTCTAGAATGTTAACCCCAAACTGATTTTTAATATATTATGATCTTTTCCATTTTCATTTCCGTTCCCTATCAATGTTAACTTGGGACAGACAGTTTGAACTCTCTGTAAGTTAGAAATGTCTTGGATATAGATTAATATTAAATTCAATGACAAGCCTAAATTACAGTGTATGTTATTAGTATTAATATTTCTTCAATACCATAAACCTGGTTTTCCATGATCTTCAGAGAAAGAGTCTCCAGAGCTACCCCCAATTCACGTGTCTTATCCCTTCCCTCTCAGGAAATTGTTGTCTGGTCTAACCTGTATCTCTTACACTTACGGCTCCAAATCATTTCTTGGTGCTTCTCCCACAGGTGAATGGTGAAGAGAACTGCAGTTGGCTTGTAGAATCACCGTCACTCTTTACTGACTGTGATTGAAGTCCCCCTCAAGCCTTCCCCTCTCTCTGGCCTTCGTGATCCCAATCACCCATAACCTGTTTCTCTTCTTAGACTCTCTGCCTCCGTCTTACAAGGTTTCCAGTGCCAGGAGGCCAGCCAGCTACCCCCAGCTCAATTTTCTTCTCTTGTTAGGGAAGTACAGAAGCAGAAGGCCATCTTAAATGCCGGACAGGTAGGCAGTGCCACCCGAGTGGATGGGTTGGGGATATTTGCATGTGTTTAACATATATTCTGTGTATTTTAAAAATTATATATAATCTGCTCATGGCAGCATAACATTGCCAACCACCCCCAAGTTCACTCGGATTCATTCTTTGAAGAGTTGTTTCCCCCTCTCCTTTTTTTTTCTTCTCCTCGACACCCTGCACATAGGAAATGCCCTTGCTGAATGCTTATCACATGGAATTCTTGCTGTTCCCAATCCCCCATGCTGTACCCACAGTGCTCAAGGAGAAGAGGGTTATTTGGGATTCACCATCCACCACAACTGGGAGGGGGAAATATGATGCCTGAGGAACATGAGATGAGAACACCACCCCTTTGTGCTTGCCCCCTTACCTGTTGTGAATGGACCTAGAAGGTAATTGTCAATGGCTGGCCTGTTAAGACCCTTAGACAGAATGAATGGAGGCTCCTGCCCAGGTTAAGATGTGTCAGGTAAAGGTGTGGCCAGGTAATTATGCAGCCATGTAAGGTAAAGGAATATCAGGTACTCTATTCAAGAATGATGTACCCAAGTAATAGTGTCTTAGGAAATGTGTATTCAATCAACCAACAAGCATTTATTAAATACCTACTGTGTGTCAGATGCTGGGAATACAAATACAAAAATTAGTCAGTACCTGCCGTTGAGGAATTTGCATTCTACTTGATTGGAGATTCTTAACTTGGGGTCCACAGACTCCCAAGGAGTCTGTGGATAGATGTCAGGGCATCTGTGAATGTAGATGAGAAAAAGATTCCATCTTTCATTTCTTTGTTTTTGCTTTTTGGATGGCAATTGGGGTTAAGTGACTTGCCCAAGGTCACACAGCTAGTTTTTCTGGTGTCAAGTGTCTGAGGCTGGATTTGCACTCAGCTCCTCCTGACTCCAGGGCTGGCGCTCCATTCACTGTGCCACCTAGCCGCCCCTCCCTCTTTCATTTCACTCATCTATAACTGAAATTTTAAATTTCTTTCAATTATGTAAAAATCATTATTCTGAGAAGGGCTTCACCCCTCTGTCCAAGAGGCCTGTGATCCCAAGAAGGTGAAGAACTCATGGTTAGGAGGATATGACACATTCATAGATATTTATATACAACATAAACACATAGCAATCCAGAAAGGGCATTAACAACTTGGAGAATGAGGAGAGGCACCTTGCAGGAGGTGACAGAGATGAGCCTTAAAGGATACCAGGAGCTCTAAGAGAAGGCAAGGAGGGAGAGCATTCTGGGTATGGGGGACAGTCCAGGCAAAGACAGGAAGAGGAGAGATGAACTGTCCCATACAGAGAACACTGCCTGAGCCAATGCGGCCGAAGCTTAGAATAGCAGAGGGAAAGATAGATGGAACCAGACTGCAAAGGGCATTAAATGCCAAATGAAGAAGTTTATCTTTTATCTTATTGGTAACAGGGAGCCACTTAGATTCTGAGCCATGAGTGACAGGGTTGGACTTGCTCAGCTAAATCTATTCAAGGTAAAGACATGGCCAGATAACAATATGGACAAGTTGAGGTGAGCCAGGTAATGTGTTTGTTGTTGCTGGGTTATTTCAATTGTGTCTGACTCTTCATGACCCATTCGGGTTTTTCTAGGCAAAGATGCTGGAGTGGTTTGCCATGTCTTTCTCTAGCTCGTTTTACAGTTGAGGAAACTGAGGCAAACAAGGTTAAGTGACTTGCCCAGGGTGACACAGCTAGTAAGTGTCTGAGGCTGGATTTGAACTCAGAAAGATGAATCTTCCTGACTCCAGGTCCAATGCTCTATCCACTTTACCACCTAAATGCCCTCAGGTAATATATTTAGGCAAAGGTTTAATAGTGTGTCAATTAAGTGTGGTCTTAGGTAGATATATGCTAAGTAATATGTTCATGGTACTGTATTCAGATGAAGATGTGGCCAGGTAACAGTACACCAAGTCTGTGTGTTCTTAGTGTGGTATGTGCCTGCCTGAGGTGGATAGTGATAAAGGTACACCAGGTAATATGCATTCAGGTAAAGCTGTGTGCCAGACCGGATTGTGCCAGATGATACGTGCCCAGATGATGTATGCCAGGGAATGAGCTCAGCTGTGTTATGCAATGTATTCAGGTAATGACATGGCCAGGTAATATGTACCTCAGGTAGAGGTGTGCCAAGGAATACTCTCAGGTTTCTAGTTCAGCATATGATTCAAGCTAAGATCCTCTGAGGCCAGATCCCTAGGTACCGCACCAGGCCAAGTTTCCTTTCCAGGGGGCCTTTGGCTGCTAAGTGCTGAAAAAAGGCTGTTTCTTCTGGCTCATTTCCCCTCCTGGTCGGGGGGAGGGACACCCAGCCCAATCCCTCCCCTCTCTTAGTGCTCTGCTGGATCCTGAGCTCCCAGAAAGATGAAGAGTTAGGGGAAGTTCCAAATATAGTCTGTTCACTAGATGTTGCTCTGTTAGGCCTGACCTGTCAAAGCAGGCCTGCTCCGCCCCCCCTCCCCCCCCCCCCCCCCCCCCCCCCGCCACAAGATCCCACCCCTCATGACCATCCAAAGCCCGTAGGCAGACGAAAGGGGGAGTGATTTGTCCAGATACTTAGAGGAGGACCTGAGGCTAGAATTCCTGATATCCTGGTCTGGCGTTTCTGTGATGTGTGAGTTACACCTGTCCCCTCTGCCCACTGCCCGTTCTTCTCTTCTAGCTGAGTTGTATGGCAAACCTTCTGGCTCTCCATAACCTGACAAGCAATTTTGCTGATTACTCACCGGACCTGCTGCTCTTCTATGAGTGAGTGTCCCCTCAATAGGATGAATAATAATAATAATTGTCATTATTATTATTATAGCATTTGTAGAACATTTTAAGGTCTACAAAGCACTTTACAAATGTTATGTCACTTGATCCTCCCAATAACCCTGTGAGGTCAGTACTTTTATTACCCCCATTTTCCAGATGGGGAAACTGAGGCAAACAGAGGTTAAGTGACTTGCCCAGGGTCACACGGCTAGTAAATGTCTGAGGTAGGATTTGAATTCTGATCTACCTGATTCCAAGTTTAACACTATCCATTGCATCAAATGGGAACTTTTACTTATGGATGGATAAAGTGTAAAGAGAGGGTCAAAATGAAACACTTCCCAATCCCTCCCCACCAATTATCCCTAACCTACCTATAAGAGTGTTTGAAACCCTCCCATTTCTTTAGGTTGCACCTTTAGGCTGTCCCCTTTCTGGTGTCTGCTTGGAAAAGAAAAGAGATAGAATCATAAGATCATAAATTTCCAGGGCTGGAAGACACCTCAGAAATTATCTAATCTCATCCAACCTGAATCTCCCTAATAGAAAGTAATTTAGTCTTTGATAGAATTCTCCCAGAAATGGGGAGCTTACTGTCTTCCATGGTTGGGTGCAATACCCATGCTTTGTTGTTTGTCCTTGGTTTTCGAAGAGGACAATAGCATCAGGGACATGATGACTGACTTGCAGTTGACTTTGATTTGAGTGAGGGTGGGCTGTGCAAGGTCACAAGCCTTACTTTATCCTCCAGAGCCATCTAGATTCATCAGGATGACTGGAGATGGCCCAGGATGTAATGGGAGATCCTGGCCTTTAGGCTAAGGCCTTTTCACAATACCCAAGCAGTCTCTGCCATAAACTCTGTATCACCAAAACTTTTCCTTTGTGCCTCTATATTCTCTAGGATACAGCCCCCCCAAAGCCCAGATTCTCCCATATGGGCTGGGTAGGGGAGAGGGAAAGAAGGGGAAGGCTTTGGACCTCAGTGGCAACTCACAACGATTTGCATTTCCGACAGCCTGAGAAAAGTGGACGAAGCCAAGTGTCGGGCGTTCATCAGCAGGGCCTCCCAGGGGAACCTTAACCTCCTGTCTGGACTGTCAGCTCAGAAGAGGGAGCTACTGAACATGTCCCTGACTTGTCTGGTATAGACATTTCTCCCCTTATATCCCAGGAAGACAGCAAAAGTGGGGAGGGAAATAGGGACTGACTGTCTCTGGGAGAAAATTGCATGGTCCTGGGAAGGACAGAGGAGTTTTAGTGAAAAATCATGACTGTAGCCAGAAGAGCTCTGGGCCAGGAGTCAGGGAATTTGAATTCTACCCCTGACTCAACCACTGATTTGCATCGTAACCTCTGAACCTTAATATCACCATCTTCATTATTGTCTTCATGGAATTTGAGAGCTGGAAAGGATTTGAGAGTCATCTTGTCCACCTGCACTTGATAGAGGCCCAGAAAAGAAATGTATCATTGGTGATATTAGGGCAGAAGATATAGACTATATAGTCCCCTGATGAAGAAACTTCAGTGTCCTCAGGATAATATTCACATTCCTCTGGTATTTTAAGCCCTTCAAAGTCTGGCTCTAGCCTGTCATTTCAGAATGATTATACATTAGACTCTATGTACTCTATGTTCCAGCTGAATTAGACTCATTGATATTCCCCATACATGACATTTTATCTAATTCTTTCCTGACTTTGTATAGGCCAACACCAAGAGGGAAGGCTCCTTCTAGCTCTAACATCTGACTAACTCTAACATCTAACATCTAATCTGTTTTCACTTTTTTTGACTTTGCAGGGAAATTCTGGTACCAATATGAGCAAGGAGGACCTGAACTCCTTGGGTGGCTTGGTCTGTGACATGGAGCCAGCTGTCATCCTGGAATCTGACCCCCACATCCTGGACAACCTGAAGCGCTGCTCCCAGCTTACAGTGGGACAGCAGGATGCTCTCAACGCGCTCCTTCGCAGCGGGGCCACATCACTGGGGTAGGCTGCCCAAATACTGATTCTACTTGAGAACATCCAAGGCACCACTCGACACTAACCCATCCAGCCAATACCAGCTGGTTGTGTGACCTTGGCCAAGTCACGTGTTGCTCTCCAGGTCCCTATTTCCTGCTCCATATAACAAAGAAGTTGGTGCCATAAGACTCATGTAGTTTTGAGGTTCTGTGACTCTCTCAGGTCATATCAATAGTGTACCAAGGGACACAGGGTTTTGGAACTTACCTGGTTCATTGAACAGCTGTGGTTTTGTGGTTGGTTATCTTAATAGTTAGAGCAGGAATTCTTAAGCTGGCATCCATGCCCCACCTCAAGGTGTTTCCTTATATCTCATATCCTTGCACTGATTGCCTCCAAATAACATTGGAGCCCAGGTCCCATGGTCCAAGGAGCTTCCCTCCCCAAATCCTCCATCCCTTTCTTTTTTCCCTTTGTGACACAGGGCTCCTGGATCCTGGAATCTTGGCAGACTTTGGAGTCTTGGACCCCTGGCATTTTATATCAACTCTACTCTGTGGAAGATGGTGAATAAGGTAGGGACCCTGAGGAAGATGGGAGCTGGACGTGGGACCTTGGCCAAGAATAAGAGGCTGCATAAGTTAATGGTAGAAGGTCTTTTAGAGTTTATTGTGTTCTTCAAAACGCTGCTCAAGCAGCACAATCACAAGACCTCTTACCTTTCTTGAGCCTTCTTGATGATGGTGCCCCCTCCCCAGTTTATCTGGCATTTATTTCATTTATATCTATGTGTATTTATTTATGCATGTGTTGACTCCCTCAAAAGGATGTAAGCTTCTCGAGGGCAGGCAATATTTTGGTTTTGTCTTCACATCTCCCATACCGAGCGTGGTACCTGGCACAAAGCAGCAATTTGATAAATGCTTATTGAGTGGTTGACGAATCCATTCTGGCCATTGATGAATTAAAATGGAGGAAACTGTGAGAAGCATTTCATCTACAATTTCCCTCTTGTCTCAGGAGGTGAGTAAGGATTTTTTTCGGGATGTAGTCGCTAAATACCAAGCAGGAAGCTTGCCAAGGAACCACGTCCAGAGCTTTGTTGATTCCTTCCTTGCTCAAGAATTATCAGTTTCAAGAGCCAACCGGGAGACAGGTTAGTGGAGGGCCTTAGGTTCTGGCCCTATGGTACTGATAGAAGGTCACATAAGGGCCCTTCTCTGGTTGACTTTTTTCTTCTGGACAAGGAAGCCAAAAGAATGCTTTCTTTAGGACCAGGACCAAGAGGAAATGAGGATGACCTCAAGGTAGGGGTATCAACTTGGATACATGATGGATGTTCTGTGGTTTTTGTAGGGGAAGGGAGAAAGAAACAGGAAGGAAATAAGCATTTACTGTAATGTCATAGGCACTGTGCTAAGTGCTTTTACTAATATTATCATTTGATCCTCACCACAACCCTGGGAGCTAAGTGCTGTGATTTATCCCCATTTTACAGTTAAGGAAACAGGCAAACATGTTAAGTGACTTGCCCAGGTCACACAACTAGTAAGCATCTGAGGTTGGATTTGAACTCAAGTCTTCCTGACTTCAGGCCCAGTTCTGTCCATTATGCTGCCAGCTGCCTTTCAAAGCAATTTTCTAGGAGAGAAAATGAAAGGAGGAAAGAGTCTGGGGAGAGGAGCTCATGGGAAGAAGGAAGAGGGTATAAAAAAGGCAAGAGAGAAGCTGTGGCAAAGAGAAGGAATTTAGAGAAGTACCTCACCCTTTTCAGTTGTTAGGTGTGGGGGTAAGGGTTGAGCCTGGGAATGGAGCTGGATTTGAGGTTAGGATTTAGACTGCAGCTAGGCTTAGGGAGCAGGCTGAGGTTCAGAGTTAAGGTTGGAGATATAAAGTTAAAAAATGAGATTAGGTCTGAAGTTAATATGAGGTCGAGATTGCAAATAGGTTATGCCTCAGGTTGGAATAAAGGGTTAAAGTGAAGCTGGGGTTAGCTATGGAATTAGGGTTAAAGGGTTTGATGCATTAGGAGTCTGGTGGGGCTTGGGAGGGTCTGGTCAGGAGTCTAATGGGTTAGATGTGGGCAATCTGATGAGGTCTGCTGGAACATGGGGGTTAGATTTAGGGTTAGATATGGGGCTAGAGTTGGGGGCTGAGGTTGGGATTAGGATGAGGTTTGCTCATTGGTTGTCATCAGGATTAGGCTTTGGGTTGGGGCTAGGGCTGGTTTTGGGATAGAGCTGGAGTTGAAGTTGGGGTTGCATTTGGTGGGAGTTGGGCTGAAGTTAGGTTTCAGTTTAGTCAGAATTTAGGTTTCGGGATGGATTAGGGTTGTCTTTGGGGACCAGTTCTCATCTCTTCTGTTCATCCGCCTCTTGGACCCCAGGAAGAAGATGCAGTCGTGGAAATATCACAGCTCAGGTGATTCAGGATGAATTGTTCATGGTCCGCTATGACTGCAAACAGCTCAAGTCTTGCTTGGGAAGCAAGGTCCTGAAAGCTAACCTCAACCCACTGCTCCAGCATCCTCTGCCAAGAGAGTGCCAGCGTGTCGTGAAGGGGAAACTCAGTGAGGTACTGGCCCCCCTGGATGGATGGCAGGAATGTGGCCCTGGCCAAGATTGTCTCTGTTATCCTGCCCCCTTCTTTTGGGCCATTTCCCCTCTTTGGTAGTCTTGTGTTCCTGGACCTGTTCTACTGTCACTCTCCTTTCTATCTATGAGGGAAAGGCAGTTAGACTCAGTACACTGTAACCCTGAGTTACTTGTGTTTGGCGATAATGAACATTAATATTTTAAAATTAATTTAATTTTTAAAAATAATGAAAGAACCAAGAGAAGGCAATGGTTGCCATCAAAGGATGAAGCTTTAATGGTGGTACCATGACAGGAATACATGAAGATATTTGGGGATGGGTAGAGATTTTCCAGTGACCCTTACATCACCCCTCAAGGTCTGGGTAGAGCAGAGGCAGGATGAATGTAATCTCTCTGGGGTCAATGAAGGTATGTGCACAACAACTGTGTATTGGCAAGGTCTCAGGAATAGTTATGGGACATGTTAAAATGGAAGAATATCATTCTCTCTCCTCTCCTTTTTCCTCTCCTCTCCTCTGCTCTCCTCTCCTTTCTGTCTCTGTTTATCTATCTGTCTCTCTCTGTCTTTCTGTCTCTGTCTTTGTCTCTCTCTCTCTCTCTCCCTCTCCCCCTCCCTCCCTTTATCCCTTCCTCCCTCCCTCCTTCCCTCCCTTCCTCTTTCTCTTTCTCTCTTCCTCTCCTCTCTTGTCACTGGCTAGCTAAGTTGTCAATCAGGATAAGGACATCAAATGATAGATTTTTATTTGAGTGTTACCGCATTGCCAATACTGATGGACAGCTTAAGCATCTAGTGGCAGAGGATGTAGGACATATTCTTCTCCTTTCATTCCCCTGTACTGATACCAAATAAGAAGAATGTTTTGGGCAGGGTGTAAATATACAGAGTGCCCTATAACCCACCAAATTCCCGTTTTTCTGGACTCCAGAGACTGTAGCTCAAAGTCTCCTTGCTAAGTCATTGAGGGGTCAGAATGGAGGGCTTTTCATATTTAAGGCAGAGTCTTACATGTCCATAAATGTATCACTGCTTCCACATGTGCCCATGTTGTTATAGCCTTGGAGTGGAGATTAGCCTGACAGGAACAGAGGGTGCATGTTGGAAAAGAATGAGACTTAAGGCTAGAGAGACTGAGATCAGATTGTGATCTGATATATCAGGAATCTCAGGCAGAGAAGCCTGACCTCAATCTAATTCATCAAAGGGGAGCTACTCTGGACTAGGGGAGTGTCACGATGTAAGTGCAGTTATACCTAGCAGAATAAATGCAGACACTTTATTTGCATGTAAGGAGATCGAGTTTCTGTAAGAGGTCTTGTCCTGGAAGTCTGTTGACCAGAGTTTGGGTGGCAGGAGCCCACAACTTTCTGGACTGATTGGGCCACTCTGTCTCCTTTCCAGATCTATCCAGGGGGTGTCCCCGAGGACCAGCTGAAGCTCATCACCTCCCTGGTCTACTTGTATACCAATGATGAAATTGGTCACTGGAACATCACGTCCAGGGACACCGTGGTGGCCTTGCTGCGCTCTGATGTAGCCATGGAGAACCAGACTCAGGTGTGGCACCTAGCATTTGACTCCACTGTCCTGTCTTAGCCAGTGGCAGAGCTTGGAGGTACCTTGGGGACCAAGCTCAGTCCCACGACCCCTCGCCTTGTCATTTTATAGATGAAAAAGCAGAGTCCTAGAGAAATCCAGTGACTTGCCTGAGGTCCTGCCATGAGCCAGTGGCAAAGCCAGAGCTGGACTGCTTTTCTGACCCACAGTTTAGTACCAGGCTCTTTCCTCTGCGCCTGTAGAGTGTGTCTTCAATTCAAATCAAATGAATTTAATTCAACCTTTATTAAGTGCCTGTCCTGGGTAAAGTTTTGTACAAGGTGCTAGGGATACAAAAACTAGACATGAAAGTCTCTTCCAGCAAGATTAGTCTAGTAGAAGGAGCTCCTAGTAAGTGGCACTATATGTAGAGAGTGCCAAACCTCTAAGTCACTAAGGTTCATCTTCCTGAGTTCATATCTGGTCTCAGACATTTACTAGCTGTATGACCCTGGGCAAGTCACTTAACCCTGTTTGCCTCAGTTTCTGCATCTGTAAAATTATCTGGAGAAGAAAGTGGCAAACTACTCTAGTGTCTTTGCCAAGAAAGCCCCAAATGGATCATGAAGAATCAGACACAACTGGAAAATGACTGAACAATAGCAAAAAAAGGATGTTACACATAAAATAATTAATAATTTTAAAAATAACAAATCAGAATGTTAATTGTGAGTGAAATGAGGTCAAGTAAAATGTTTTGAGAGAGTCAGAGAATCTCTGTTCAGTTTCCAGCTTTGTAATTTGCTACCTTTATAGCAAATTTAATTTCTTCAGACCTCAGTTTTCTCATCTGTAAAATTTTGTCATTTGTTGTTCTGGATCAGGTTGCCAAACTCAAAAAACAGATACCTGTGCGTTCACTTAGAATACCACAAATTAATATTATCTGTGTTGTGTTATGTTTTTATTTATTTTGTTAAACATTTCCCAAGTACATTTTAATATGATTCAGCTGTATGTTTTATGCCTCTGACCTAGAGGAGCTTCAAAGTCCCTTTCAAGCCCTAAATCTTTGATCATGTAGTCCTGGAAGGATTTATTACCAGATGGGAGGCTGGGGTGTACTTTGTGTGTAAGATTATTAGGTGAGATTTCTTGGGGAAAGTGTGAGAGACAGTATGTTGTATTGGAAGGATCCTAATCACACAGCTCAAAGGACTTGAATTCAGGCTTTCATGGCTCCTAATCCAGTACTCTCCTCACTAGCTGCTTAATAAATGTTTATTGAATGAATGAATGAACAAACTGTATTGAGTTCAGAACTGGGAACCAAGAAGTGGTGAATAGGGCTTGGGGATCTTGTTAAACACCAGTTGATTGATTGGCAGACAACATGTGGCTGTCTTATCCTTGACAGATTGGAGAAAAGTCAGTTGCATCTCTGAATCCTGACTTGTATTACCCACCATTCCTTTCTCTACTTGGGAATGACCAAGTAACTCACCTAGGTGGGAAGGGTATGGGGGAACAGAACAAGACTCCTGACCCAGTCTCTAGGAGGGGAAACTGCCCAGGGTTGGAAAAGGTGACTTGGGGATAAGCCTAAAAGCTGTGTTAGCCAAGTCCAGCTAGGACCAGACTTTGGAAGGTTAGCATCAGAAAACTATGCCTTAGAGGAATGGATTGTTTTCTACATTTTTGTAGAAACTTTTCTCGTTCTGGGATTGATTAAAAGTTTCTTTAGAAGAATTCTATGGTTTTCTCTGCTTGAACAAATAGATGAGGTTGGAAGTTTCCCAGGACGTAGGAGAATCCTGCTTCCTACCTCAATGTGTCATGGAAAGAGTGCTAAACTTAGGGTAATATTAGAACCTGACTTCAGTTACCTGCTCTCCAGCTTAGTCCCTGTGGGACAATGAGCAAGCCCTAACCTCTCTTGGCTCCAGTTTCATCATCTGTAAAATGAGGGGTTGGACTAGGTGACCTCTAACATCTCTACTGGTTCCACACCTATTTGACCCTATGCCCCTGGATAACTGAGAGCAGGTCACTCTGAGAGACAGTCCCTTTCCTCTCTTGGAGAGGGCTCTCCTGACAGGGGAGGGCTGAACTTCCGTACAACATGAGCATTTACAGCTTAGGAATCAGTCAGCAATCACTGCAAATCAGGGCTTGTCTGGTTATTTTGCTGATTGTTGAGAGTGTTAATAATTCAGATTAAACTTAAAAGTCGTGTGTTCATGCATTTTTTTCCCAGAGAGCCCAACTGTTAAATATTTACCAGCACACCGCCCCTCCCCATTGTTGTTGAGTCATGTTTGATTCTTCCTGACTCCATTGGGGGTTTTCTTACCAGAGTGATTTACCATTTCCTTCTCCAGCTTATTTTATAGATAAGGAAACTGAGGCAAACAGGGTTAAGTGACTTGCCCAGGGCCACACAGCTAGTAAGTGTCTGAGGCCAGATCTGAACTCAGGAAGATACATTTTCTGGACTCCCAGCTGGATATTTTATCCACATAGCTGCCCTGTGGCTCCCTCTTTGCTACTTTATAAATATTGCTTGAACTCAGGCCTAAGGAATGAAGTCATCATTAGACTGGAGGCCTAGTGACTGGAGGCTGCTGCTAGAACAGTCACTGGCATTTCTGTATCACTTTAAGGCCCACAGAGCGCTTTGTATCCATGATCTCATTTGAGCCATATAATAGGAGACCAGACTTTCTATTCCTTCTGGCTGTGCCGCTCACTGTGTGATCCTGGGCAAGTGACTTTCCTTCTTTACATCTCAGTTATTCCTTCCACACAATGGAGATAACAACCCTGGAAGGATTGTTCTGAGGTTCCAGGGAGATCATACATAATTGCTTCCTCATGGGAGGTTGTTAGGATTGAGTACCAGCGTCCCCATTTTACAGGTGAGGAAACTGAGGCTGAGCGAGGTTAAAGTGGTGGCAGGTGTAGGGTCTGGCCGCAGGCAGGACTTCTCACCTCAGGCAGGACAAGTCCCACATCTTTTCCACTTGAGAATGTTGCCTCTGTAGAATCCATAAGAAAGCATTTGGGGAAATGAGGGGGTTTGTTACTGGAGTAAGGGAGCATGACTCTTCACAGGCTGTCATCAAGAAGTACCTGGAACTGAATGGCACCGTGACAGGGGCCTTGCTGGTGGCCATTGGTGGCTTCCGCCTCTGCTGGATGAGTCCACGGCAGATCGAGGTGATACGACCTGTGGAGCTGAGGTGGGTATGCACCCCCAACCCAAGCAGAGCCTGCATTGGACTGATCCCGACCTAACTAGGCAAAGGCCCCATATTCTGGACCTCTGAGTAGAGCTCCCTGGGGTAGATGGTGCTTCCCACGGTTGGGATGTCAGAGCTTGGGAGAAACGTCAGGGATCATCTAGTCTAAACCCTTAATGTTACAGAGGAAGAAATTTGAGGCCTAGAAGGTAACTTTTTTGCCCAGTGTCATGCAACTTAGTCAAGTACCAAAGCCGGGATTCCAACCCAGATCTGGGTCTTCAATGTTGAGTTTTAAAGAGAGCTCAGGATTCTATAGGTGGAGGGGTGGAGGGAGTGTATTTCTGGCCCTCTAGGTCTTCTTTGGGAAGATTCAGAAAAAATGGAAGTTAACCCCATACCTCCCGACCTTTGGACAACTCTGCTTCCCCTACTATAGACCCATTGGGTCTGCCATTGGGCCTACAGTCATGTGCATGTGACCATGACTCCTAGGAGCTCATGTATCAGGAAGACTGGAGTTAAAATCCTGTTCTCAGATACTAGCTGTGTGGCCTTGGTCAAGTCACTTAACTACTCTAAGCCTCAGTTTCCTCATTGAAAAAATTAGATCAGACTCACTGGCTTCTAAACCCTCTCCTAGCTCTGAATCTATAATCCCATGATCATATAATAAATGCTCAAATTTATATGATAGTTTATAATTTATGAAGCCCTTACGAAGTCCTGCAATATAGGTCATGCAAATATTATTGTTTTCATTTTACAAATGAGGAAACTGAGGTTAAGAAAGTTGAAGTGAATTACTCAGGGTTGCACAGACAGGAAATATCAGAACTGGGATTTGAACCCAGGTGTTGGGACTGTGATGCTATTGCTTTTTACTATTCTAGGCTGCCTCACTTCTTTACTTAGAGAGACACCTTTCCTCTGCATGGCACAAAGTGGGAGGAAATGAATTGCTTTAGAAATAGACATGGGGGCAGCTAGGTGGTGCAGTGAATAGAGCACAGGCCCTGGAGTCAGGAGGACCTGAGGTCAAATCTGGCCTCAGACACTTAACACAAAAACTAGCCATGTGATCTTGGGCAAGTCACTTAACCCCAATTTCCCTACTTTCCCCCCTCCAAAAAGGGAAAAAAAGAGACATGAAGTCACAGAGCTAGTCAGCCCTGTAGGATGGGACTCAGGATGAATACCTGGGAGGTGGCATTAGGGCATGGAAAACATGGCAGAGTGTGAACCTGACTCTTCTTGTTCCCTTTAGGCTAGCAGGGGCCCTGGACGTCTCCTCCTGTGCTCAAGACAGGAAGGATGACCTATATGAGAAAGCCAAGGAGGCCTTTTCTGGATCCATTGCCACAGTCACCTACTACCACTACATCCGGCCCTACCTCGGTGAGATTTGCCCAGAACCAGATCTTCACTCTCTCCCCAGTGTCTCCAGAAGCAAGTCTAAGATAACTGAGGCTCTCCTACAGTCCAGCCCTAGCTTGTAGCTTGTTAGATTTTTCTCTTATTACTCCCTTATAGGTCCATACCTCAGTCTAGCCAGACCAGCCTTGTCACTATCCCCTGAAGACCTCTGTGCCTTACCACAATCACTGCCCCCGTTTGGAATGCCTTCAGCTCCTCGTATAACTCTCTAAATCCTAAATTACATGCTCAAACACAGGATGAGGGCATGAATAAAAGTGGCATTTGTGTGAATAAAGAAAGCATCGATACAAGAGGTGTTGCAGAAATAGAATGGCAAGATTTAGCAGAGAGAGAAGCGAGGAGACCTTGTTGCCTGGAAGAGTGATGTTACCTTTGACAGTGAACAATGAAATTTGGAAGAGGGAAGGGCTTCAGGGGGAAGATAATGGATTTGATATTGGACATGGTGAATTTGGGACATCGTGGGTGTCACCCCCTATATCCAATCTGTGGTCAAGTCTTCTTATTTCTACCTTATTAGCTCTCATGTGCCTTCTCTTCACTCACTCAGCCACCACCCTGATAAAGGAAGAAGACTCTGGTCCTGTCATTGGGGAAACTCACAGTCTTGGAGGGGAGTGGGGCAGAGATGGGACTGGGAAATGACACAGAC
Organism: Petaurus breviceps papuanus; assembly: GCF_028583685.1. NCBI lineage: Eukaryota > Metazoa > Chordata > Mammalia > Diprotodontia > Petauridae > Petaurus > Petaurus breviceps. The sequence goes on along the minus strand of NW_027185694.1, from coordinate 23,758,939 downwards.
ATGGGAAAGTTAGAGACCAATCCAAATTCAAATTTGACATTTATTAATGCAATTACTAATTCAACACCAATACAAATTCAACTAAGTTCAAATACCAATACAAATTCAAATTTAAGTGTTTATTAAGTACCTACTAAGTGTTAGGCATTAGTGTGGGTACAGGGGATGGACAGATTATAAAAAGACACCATTCCTCCATTCCAGGGCCTTACATGACTAAATATAATGTAAGGCAGGAGGTTTTGGGAACCAAAGAGAGATCCAGATGAAGGATCCGAGGAATTTTTCAAGAGGTTATCAATACTTTTTCCCTGAGGGAACCAGGAAAGACCCTTCAGAGGGGGGAGAGGAGGATTATAAAACTAGGAGATGAGGGAGTGCATTCTAAACCCAAGGGTGGCTTATACAAATGAATGGAGGCAGGCAATGGCATGTTAAGTTTGGGGAACAAAGTGTTTTTTGGAGGATTGATATATGAAATAAGACTGGGACCTTATATGGGGTGAACTTCAAATGTCAGGCTAAAGAGGTTTTAAGCTTTCGGTGTTGAAGTTAAGGGGAGGATGAAATCACTGAGGGCTGCATAGTGATGGAAGGCTTCCTGGAGGAGGAAGAAGAGGAGGAGGAGGAGGAGGAGCCGGAGCCGGAGCCGGAGCCGCAGCAGCATGAATTAGGCCTTGAGGGTTTGGGTCCTTTCCTTAATGTTTGTTCTGGAGTCGAACAGAGGATGCTTAAGTTTTGCCTCTGAAAAAGGGGCTGTTGGGTAGAGAGCTGTCTAGAGAACCTAAGGCAGCAAGAAGAGCTGGAAATCTGAATAATTCTGTAGGAGATCCATAGATTTTGGATAACAGGGAGTTTGTTAGACTAGTTATAGAAATGCCTTTTTTCCCCTGGACCCTGACTCTTGCCTTGGGAAGAGAATTCCTATTTTGAATCCCTGTTTTTGTTTGACTTTCAGTCCTGGAGATTTGGAATAATGGGTGAATTTAGGTTTGATGTTAGGAAAAACTTCCTACCAATAGAACTGTCCAGAAAGGGTATGGACCACCTCAAGTGGTTATGAGTTCTTCTTCCTCCTTGGAAGTCTTTAAGCAGTGTCTGGAAATCACTTGCTGGATTTGTTATAATGGAGATTCCTTTTGTGTATGTGTTGGACTATATGGAT
>NW_027185694.1:23705518-23757764 GCF_028583685.1 Petaurus breviceps papuanus | reverse complement strand
TTGTTATAATGGAGATTCCTTTTGTGTATGTGTTGGACTATATGGATGGGACTTCCAGGTCTTCTATTCTGGGATTCTCTTATTATTTCTGGAGGCTGGAGTGGGGTCTTGTCCACACTAGGTTAAACTTTCATCCTTAAGACCAACTTTCCTTTCCAACCAGGCCTATTCTGCTTTGGCCCTGGGGACAATTTGAGGCTGACCCCTGGGATCTATTCCTCCTCTGTCTCCCCAAGACTCTGAGCACCCTGATGTCAGGACCTATATTTGTCGCTCCTCTCTCTCCCTCCTAAACTTGTGTGCTCTATGGCCTGGAGCTAAGAATTCTGAGCCGGTGGGGAGTGAGGAGTTTAGGGCTCCCTCCTATCCTGTTAACCAAAGGACTATTTCTTCATCCTATTTCCCCTTTCCCCATGAATCCCAAATAGGGAGGTTGTAAGGGTATCTCTGTTCTTACTAATTTAGGTGGTGCACCTGTGGAAGACCTGAAGCACCTGTCTCGGGCCAATATTTCTATGGACATTGACACATTCACAAGTCTCAATCCGGAGGTGCTGCGGGTAAGTGCCCAAGCATGGGCCTTCCATTACTCAGCAGACTGGGAAAGAGATGTCATTCAATAAATACTTTCTATGTACCGTGTACAGGGTTCTGAGGGAGAGAGGAAAATGGATTAGATGTGAGCCTTGCCTTTAGGGAGCTTATTCTTAGAGGCAATTAAGACTTGTGTAAATAGATTGATAGCATCATGGAAGCAATGAGCATGAGCTTGGACAGACTTCAGGAGGTAGTGGAGAATAGAGGGTCTGGTTTGCTATGGTCTATGGGGGTCACAAAGAGTCAGACACAACTGAATGACTGAATAACAAATCTAAAGTCGGCTGGTGACTGGAGTCAGGGGGGCGTGAGTTCAAATCTATCCTCAGACTCTAACTAGCTGTGTGACACTGTGTAGGGTACTTGACAGCTCTATGCCTCAGTTTCCTTATCTGTAAAACAAGGATAACACCCTCAAATGGAGAAAATAGCACCTGTCTCCCATGGTTGGTGTGAAGATCAAATGGGATATTTGTAAAGCACAACACCCAAACCCGTAGTAGGTACTTAATAAACACTGCTTCCTTCCTTCCTATAGTACAAAGTAATGATAACAGTTAGTATTTTTTCTTGCTGAATTTTGTTGTAACAAACAAAAATGTGTAATCCCTGAAAAGAGTTAAGGAAAATAACACACACAGAAAAAAGAGTGTGAATTTATGTGCTTTAATCTTAACAAATGCTATTAGCTCCAGTCACTGATTATATTTGACTGGAATTTTTTGTGACCATGTAACGTTGCCTTTATTTATACAGTCATAGTGAGTGTGTAGAGCCTTTTGTGTCTGCTTTATTTTCTCCACGTCTTTCTCTGAATTCTTCACATTCATCACTCATCCTGGCACCTTATTGTTCTGGACAGTGTGAGAGCCAGCCAGTCTCAGGGCACAGAGCATTGCATATGGCGGTCTGGAGACTTGGGTTCATGTCTTGCCTTGGAACTCCTACTAAGCTCTGTGTGTGTGGTCATAAGCAAGTGCGTTAATCTTTCAGAGTCCCTGCTTCCTCACAGACAAAACAAAAATAATATTTGTATTACAGCTCATAGAATTGTTGTGAGGAAAGTGTTTTGCTTAAAGTATGTAAAGAGCTATGTAAATGTTATTATTAATATTAATAACATTCTATTCCCAGCACATACCACAATTTACTCAGTCATTCCCCAGTTACTGTGCATGTGGTTTGTTTCCAACTTTTTGCCAGTACAAATAAAACCACTACGAATATTTTTATAATGATAGATCTTTTCTTTCTGTCAGTAACCCCTTGGGATATAAATCTCATAGTGGGATCATTGGGCCAAAGGTTATGAATGTTGTAATTTTTATTATATAATTCCATATGACTTTCCAAAATGGTTGGACTAATTCACTGCCAAGCCAACAGTGAATTAGCATGCCTGTTTTCCCAGTTGCTGGTTGTGTTCAACTCTCCATTTGGAGTTTTCTTGGCAAAGATACTGGAGGGGTTTGCCATTTCCTTCTCCAGCTCATTTTACAGATGAAGAAACTGAGACAAACAGGGTCAAGTAACTTGCCCAGGGTCACACGGCTCTGTCTGAGGCCAAAATTGAACTCAGGAAGCTGAGTTTTCCTGACGCCAGGCCCAGCACTCTATCCACCGTGCCAACACCTCGCTGCCCTTGTTTTTTCATAGTCCCACCAATACTGAATTTTTCTTTGTCAGTTTGATGGACGTAAAGCAGGGGCATGCTGGTAGATGTTTAATTACTGCTGTCAGAAAAAATAAATGTATGCATGAAATATTTTTGAGTTAAATCTGCACTATTAACATTTTTCCCATTACTTTTTCAAGTCAACAAAACAATAAATCAAGTTCTGATTTGCAGTGTTTGTCCAAGGTGTAAATGCTCACACTGAAAATTTAACAGTTGGTTGAGAGCCAGTTTAAACTGACTCCAGCATATGCTTGGTGTAAGGTGATGCCTCAGAGTTGGTTTAATGTGTACTTCTCTGATTAGTAGTGATTTTTAACCCTTTTTGGGGTGGTTGTTAATAGTTTTTGTTTCTTTAGAAAACTGCCTCTTCATATCCTTTGATCGCTTATCTATTAGAGATGGTTCTTAATGTTATATATTTGCATGTATTTCCCTATGTGTTTTAGATGTTGGACTTTTAACAGAAATTTTTAATGCAAAGGTCTTTTTTCTGTTCTGTGCCTTTTCTTCTTATTCTAGCTAGGTTCGTTTTATTTGTATGCAACACTAGTTGCTTTCACTATGGAGAGTAAAGTTGACCAGTTAGCATTCTACTCCTTTCAAAGGGGAATGGAACTGAATCCTCCCAGGCCTTGCTTATGTCTTTCTTAGAGGGTAGTCCAGGCTTTGTCCTCTTTGGTCACTTCCCTTTCCTCTCTGCCCCCTTTTTCTGGGGATTTAATCAGTCATATCCTGTTAAAAAACAATTAGTTTAATTTTATCCTAGGGGCTCTTAAATCTATGTGGTCTCATTCCCTTTTTTTTGGAGTTTATATTAGATGAAATAGCTCAGAGCCCCTAATTAAGAAAATTACTAACATTTGGATAGAGGTTGGGCTCTCTGTCCTAATTTAAATACTGTGTATTTCCAACTAACTTCTGGCTTCCTCTGTTCCCTTTTTCTCAGCACAGACTAATAATACAATACAAGCCTTCATGGGGGATCTCAGGTTTCTTTGTACAAAATCAAGATAAAGGAAATTATTAAATAAAAAAGTGAGAAGAGTATATAATTATTACCTATAATTGGACAGACCCAGGGAAGGAAAGATGACAAATGAGTAAACCCTTTTAGAACTTCTCACAATTCTTGAAAAAAAAAAAAAACAATTACAATGGCATCTTAAGTCTGAATTCTTTGTTTCCAAGATCCTTGCTGGGACCTGTTGACCCACCTTGATCCCTCCCTTCTTTGTATCAGCCCAGAGATCCTTTTTCTCTCTCTTTGTCCATTGCTTCTCTCTAGCATGACTCCTTAAGTTCAGGGAGGGTCTGAGGACATGGTCTCCCCAAGTGCCTTAACTACTCAGCAGTGGGGGAGAGGGGAGAGTGAGGGAGTGACTCTTACTCACTAGCCACTACCCCAGAGCACAGAGCCCAGTCTCCAAAGGCCACCTACTTGAACCATAAATGATACGTAGAGCAGAGGGTGGGCATGAAGGAAGGGCAGGAATGTTGGAAGTGTGAATTCTCTCAAAGGCACCTGGGCATCTGTTGCTAGCTGTTAGGTTATAATTGTCAGGACGAGTCAGTGACTGGAGCAAAAGGGGAGAAGACTGGGAGCTTGCAGGGCAGGAGAAGGAGCCAGAGTGGGGGGCATTAGATAATGAAGGAAGGGTAGATGTGGATTGTATCCCACATCTGCTGTCCCACAATTGGCTATTGCAGGAAGGGTCGGATTTAACCCATCTTTCCAGCTCTAACTGGTTAATCACATAGTCATGCCTCAGTTCCCTGGGTCCCTGGGGTCTCCTGTTCCTACTTTGGAGACTGTTGCTTAATACCACACAACAAAGTACAAACTTAATTCAAAAACTTTTTATTAAATGCCTCATATGTACAGTGCACTGTACTAGGCTTTGGGGATAAGAGATGAAACTAGTCACTCTCCCTGCCGTTAAGGAACTTATAATTTAGTGGGAGAGATAAGACAAATAGACAAATCACTGTAATATAAATCATGTGCTGAATGTCCAGGAAAGGTTCAAATAGGGAAATGGATGAGATTAAAAGAGGAATCGCTTCCAGCTGGGAAGGATCAGGGAAGACTTCATGGAGGAGGTAGCACCTGAAGAGAAAGACTTCAAAAGGCAGAGATGTGGAAGGATATTTCAGGCAGAGTGGACAGTGTGAACAAATGCACCATGCCTGGGACATACAGGATGAGGATGGGGAAGGACAGCGACTTATTGTACCTAGAATGCAGAAGACCTTAGAAGCCAGGCTAAGGAAATTGTACTTCATCCAGTGGGCAATGGGGAGCCACAGAAGGTTTTGGAGAAGAGGAGTGGACTTGTGTGTAGCAGTCCTACAAAGATCACTCTAATAGCAAGATGAAGGATGAATTGAAGGAAGATAAACTGAAGGCAGGGAGATCAGTTAAGAGGCTATTAAAATAATCCAAATGAGAAGAGGCCAGAACTAGGGTGGTTGTGGGGGTGACAGAAAGGAGAGCACAGACCTGAGAGATATTAACAGAGGGTGGGGACCAAGGCTACAGGTAAGGATGGTTCTCCAAAGATATTCGTTGAATGGAATTGAACCTGGCACCCATGTTGGCTGTCCAGACAAGAGTTATAAAGGCCAGAATTAGGAGAAAATGCAGGACAATAGACTAGATGACCCTTCCACAGTTTCTCCCTTACTTTCAAGCAGATTATCCATCAAGCTTTTTTCTTCTCTAAAGACAAGATAGACTCCTCTCCTTCTATGCCCAGTGAGAAGCAAGTCCGCTTTAATATCAGGCTGAGCCAGACAGAATGAGAAAGGTTAATGGGGGTGGCCCCTTCACCAGATTTATTTGTAATAATGATAGCCCTTCGTGTTTGTATGGTGCTGAACTGTTTACAATGTGTTTCCATCCCAAGAGTAGATAGAAAAGCTCTTTGTAAAGTTATAAAGGATTATATAAACATAAGATTATATGCAATATTTACCCTGCCTCCTTTACAGGGCTTTTAGAAAGGGTGTCATTATTTCTTCTGACAGGTCAGGAAACTGGGACTTAGGGGAAGAGAAATAGCTTGCCCAAGGTCATGCAAGGATTAAATAGTGGCAGAGATGGGAGTAGAATGCAGGTCTCCTAAGTCCCAGCCCAGGGTTCTTTGCATTGTGTCACTCCTTCAATTAAAGCAATATGTAGCTTTTTTAAAAAAAAATAGTATATTTTAGGGGCAGCTAGGTGGCACAGTGAATAGAGCACTGGCCCTGGAATCAGGAGGACCTAAGTTCAAATCCGGCCTCAGACACTTGACACACTTACTAGCTGTGTGACTTTGGACAAGTTGCTTAACCCCAACTGCCCTCCAAAAAGCAAAAAAAAAAAAAAAAAGTATATTTTGGTTTGAGGTGAGATCTCATTGGTGTCATATTATTCATTGACTTAAGGACTGCAAATGATATTCTCATTTATGGGGACAGGGAGTGGTGGGCAGGAGAATGCTTGATGAAGTGAGAGAGGGTCTAAAATGCCTTTTCCCCATGCAGAATTTGAGTCTCAGCAATGTGGCAAAATTACTTGGACCAAATGTGGCTGACCTTCGGAAGGCCCGGAGCAACCCAGTTGTAAGCTTTTGGCTCCAAAGCCAAAACCAGTCAGCCCTGGAGGCCCTAGGGTTGGAGCGCACTCCAGAGCAGCTGCACCCCAGCTCTGCCACAACTGGGAAGCCTCTCTCTGCCTGGGTCACTGACAACGGGCACAAGTCTTCTGCTTCACCCAATGGGAATGTTCCTCTTGCTGCTACCTCTGGTAGGTGTCCAAGGCCCAGCAACTCCCAGTGAAAAACTGCAGGTCTGAAGTTAAATTCCCACACCTCATTATCCATAGGGAAGCTTCAGGCTCTCTGTCTTATTTCTCTGGTGGCATCTGTGGCCTCCTCAGAGCTTCATTCTTTGTAGTTTGGTGGGTTTTGTTGCTTTGTTTGGGGTTTTGGTTTTTTTTTTTTTGGATTAAAGGGGCCATCCCTTGACTCACTTGAACAGCCCCAATAACAGCCCTATGGGCTCTGCCTCAGTCAAACTGAGACCTGTTAAGGACCTTAACTTAAAAAGACCAAGGTCTCCCACTTCATCCTGGGCCATCATCCTGATCTGTATTTGGCTACTGTAACCAGATGACTCCAGAGGAGGAAGTGAGGCTGGTGTCTTTGCACAGCCCTCCCTCACTTAAATCCAATCCACTTATAAGTCATGGCATCATCTTCCTGATGTCCCGGTCATCTTTCAGGACGAAGGACAAGCCACAACAACCACAACCACATAACAATCACCACTGCAGCTCACATCTCCTCCCCTCTGACAGCACTGTTGTTTCTGTCTCTCTATGCCACCCCTTCATTGACTCTGCAGTATCCCATGTTAACTCTCATTGTGTGTGGAGACTTCCATTAGTAGGAGGTTGTATGGGAAGGAGTTGTAAAAGGCTTCCCAGTCACCCTCAGCTTCTGGAAAAATATTCTTTAAGCTGTAGCACATACTTTCCTTTTTCATAGCCGGGAAAGGTATGAGGCAAGGAGAGACCAAGTTTAGGGAAAGAAGGGTCTGCTATGCTCAGACTGGTACTTTGCATGATTCTGGGAGGTGATGCTGTCTACTGCTGGCACGGAATTAAGGGGCTGGGTTGGGGATGAATCAAGAATGTAAAAGGCTATCAGCTATATCATGTGTCTTCATCTTGTTCCTGGGAATGTTATGAATTCCTAGAACATCAGACACACCCACATCCAAATATAAGAAATAAGCCATATTCCAAACTCTATAAGCAACATTTTTTTGAAATTTAAAAGTATTTAAAAGCCTTTTTTCTTCAGTTAATTTATTCTTAGCTTTCAATATTCATTTCCAAAGATTTTGAGTTCCAAATTTTCTCCCCATCTCTCCCTTCCCCCCTACCCCAGGATGGCATGCTTTCTGATTACCCCTTCTACCTTCTATGACCCCACCCTGTCTCTTATCCTCTTCCCCCTTTCTTTCTTGTAGGGCAAGATAGATTTCTATATCCCTAAATGCCTTTTAAAAATAATATTTGTTGGTAGCACAGTGAATAGAACACAGGCCCTGGAGTCAGGAGGACCTGAGTTCAAATCTGGCCTCAGACACTTAACACAAAAACTAGCTGTGTGACCTTGGGCAAGTCACTTAACCCCAATTGCCCTCCAAAAATAATAATATTAATAATATTTGCCCTCCCCCTTCAACATTGGTGTGATTGAGAGCTCCCTATATGTTTCCAAGACTCAAACTGGTGCCAATTTCTTGTTCCTCCCTTCTAGGCTGCTGTGTCCTGGCACCTTTCCACCTCTTCAATGTTCTTGGCCTCCCAATAGGCCTTATCTTACTCATGAAGTTCCTTTGATACTCCTGGACAAGATTCTCTTCTTTTACCAACCTCACCCTGGACTTCACTATCCTCTTTGGATCAAAAATTCCCCTTCCCAAAAACATGGAATGCACTCTACAACTGGGACCCTTATATACTTCTTAACTCAGAATGGACAAGGGTGCCAAGCAGACTTGAGGCTGACTTTGGCCCTGACCTGATGATGGACCCTGGCCTTTGGGAGGTCTTGCTATTCTCAGAACCCTGGAAGTACCTATTGGAAGAGTGATGGCAGGACTGCCAAGGAACCAGCTCGGAGACTTCTGCCCTTCCCTTCCCCCAGGAGCCATCCTTACAAATGCTTTTACCACCCCCTGGACTCCAGCCAGACAGGATTTAGACTGAAGGCCATTTCTGGAACAGTTCCTTGGGGGATGGCTGGGCCCTTCACCTGAGCTGGCTGGGCTACCCTCAGCAGGGCAGCTCCCTACTGCCCACAGGCTGGTGACACAGGGAAGCAAACCGACTGAGGCAGTCTGTGTCTTTCTCAAGTCTTCTAGGGTCCAAGAGGGCATAAATCCAGGCTGAGCACACTCAGAAACAGCTTGAAGGCCACAGATGCTCAGGCCTCCCCTAACAGAAGCCTCACTGGGCACCTGCCAAGAACTGTGTTCTCTGAGTAGGGGAAGCTCAAGTTTTGCTATCTTTATGGTCTGATTTTAATAAATGTGAGGTTCTCCTCAAGCTTGTCCACCACTCCTTCCTTTTCCTGTACCTGGTCCCTTAGAAGAAGGGAGAGAGAACCCGTTTTTGGTCTCCCAGAGAAACTTAAACATCTGGGGCCAGATGGAGTCCTTCTAGGATCCCAGTAGAGGTCATGCCCTGGTGGTCATCAGACACTTCCATAAAGCTTTGTTTGGTGAGTCAGCTAGTCCTCCACTCCATTCTCTCTTCCTCTCCCCACCCCCTGCAAGTGACTGAGTCCAGCAGTGCTGGGGGTAGGAGCAGGGAGATAAAGCTTCAGGGCCCCAGTGATATGTCAGTATGGGTTACTGATCTAGGCCCCCAGCACAGGAGTCTGATACACCATCCATGCACACTTCACAGGCTTTCAAGCCAGGAACCAAAGCATCAGGAAAGTCCAGGATTGGGGAATAGGATAGAGAGGAAGGACCTGGCTATTGCTTGGGTTTGTTCCAGTTCTTCCCTTTCCTTACCTAGGGTCCTACCACACGCACACTGAAGCAACAGCACCTGCCCCTTCTGCATCTCCCTGTGTGGCAGCTAGGCATGCCCAAAGATACCCCAGCCCCTTTCTGAATCAGCATCGGCTATCAATGAGCCATCATACCAGGAATTCCCCCCAAAGGTTCAGAGACCCCTGGGGTTAAAGGATCTTCAGAGACAGAGCCAGAAAAACTAATCTGGGGCTGGGAACAGGACCTCCAGCTTCTGTTCCTAAGGACCCCAGGGCTCCTGTTAGCCCCCAATTTTTCATCACAACAGTACTTTGGACCAGCAGGGCCTGCCTATAGACTAGTGTACAGGACTCTGCTTTCTCAGGGCTTGGGGTTTGCAGAGGAAAAGGACTGAAGGCAAAGGAGCCAAATGAGTGTCAGTCAGGAGCTGTCTACTCCCTAGCAGATTCCTTCCCACTTCTGTTCAAATCAAGTTCCAGTCCTTAGACATCTTACTAACCTGTCCAGTGAGTTTGCTCAGATCACTATTTCCGTTTCTGTATAATGAGGTATAAAAGATGATTTTAGGGGCGGCTAGGTGGCACAATGAACAGAGTCAGGAGGACCTGACTTCAAATCCAGCCTCAGACACTTAACGCTTACTAGTCTTGTGACCTTGGGAAAGTCAATTAACCCCAAATGCCCTCCAAAAAAAAGGCAAAAAGATCAAAACAAAACAAAAAGATGATTTTAAAAAATCTCTCCCTGCCCTAATTCTATTAATACCATCTGTCCTGCTTAAAAGCTCATACTTTTGGTTGGGGCCAAACTTCAGGGTGATGATGAGGTTTAAAGTTAAAATTATTTCTTTTTTTTTATTTTTACAACTTCCTGAAATGAAAAAGGGACAAAGCCCTATGCAGTTCCCCACCCCCCAAGCAGAAAGATCATCATCTAATTTTTGTTCCTGAGGTTGATGACAATGTAGCCATTGGGCACTCCCCCAGTGAGTCCAATGCCCAAGGCATCCAAGCTGTTCTGTCGCTGCTTGAGGATCCATCCCCGGATTGGAGGGCTTTTCTCCTCAGCCTTCAGCCCCTTTAGGTTTCGTCCCAGGAGTCCACGCACCTCCTCTGGGGTCAGTGGCTGAAGGACAGACCCAATATCTTGTTGAGGGTCCCACAGCTCAGCCTAGGTATTTCTAAGGAGACCCCCTGGCCCTTTCCTAGGATAGCTTAGATCTAATTGGGGTGGAGAGAGGTCCACATGTGCATATATCCTTCCCCCACTCCCAACCACAACTAATCAGGTCTGGAGGACCTGGGATTTAAACCAAGATCAAAACTAAGGGAGAATTTAAGCTGTCTCTAATCAAGCAACTGGAATCTCTGGGCCATTGCCACACCATCCTCATCCTCAAAGTGACCCCATGTGCTGGTGCTTCCCTCTGACCTCCTGTGTTAGGGTTCTCCTGCCCCCAATAGACACTCCCTCCCCCATTAGTCATCCCCAATTGGTTGAAGGTTCTAACTGTACCAAGATGACTTTTTCTTGTAGTTTCTTAAATGTTTGTATATCCATATTAACATTCTTTTGGCTGAGTTCTTTAAGATCCTGTGTCTGGGCTCCACCTAGGAGGAGAGAGAGGAGAAGAGAGGAGGGGAGAGAAGGGGAAGAGAAGGGAGGGGAGGGAGGGGAGAGGAGGGGAGGAGAGAGACCCAGCCTAAGAATTTGAGTCCAGGGCAAGACCCTGGTCCCTGGCCCCTCCTACCAGCAGCAAGCAGGACGGATACCAGCCCTACTGAGAATGTTGAATCAAATGTAAAATGTCAGGACTGGAAGGGTTTAAAGAAAATAGTCCAGAGGAGGAAACCAAAGTCCAGAGAGGCTTGCTCAAGTGATTTGCCCAAGATTACACAGCAGATTAGCAGTGGAGCTGGGACCAGAACCCAGGGCAGTTTGGTGTGGTAGAAAAAGCATTAGACTGTGTTTCAGGAGAACTGAGGTCTAGTCCCAGCTCTGTCATCTACTCACTGTGTGAATGGTGACTTGCTTTTTTTTTCCTGAACCTGTCTCTTTTTTTGTAAAATGAAGGGGTTGGACTAGATTTCTGAGGTACCTTCCAGATTTGATGTCCCGTGACTTTTTTTAGCCTCTGACTCACTCTACTCTGTGGTGGGATGGGGAGGGGGGGAGGATTATGATTGAAGAGTAGCCCTGAGAGGTTATGGGGCTCAGAAATGCTGAGTTTCACTCCTGGCTCATCTAGGACCTGCCTAGATTTGAAAGAAGAATCAAGTGGAGGCAGTATTCCATGGGAAAACCAGAGCCAAACCCAATCCACTGCTCCCTTTCTCTTTATTCCCTTCTCCAGTTCCTCTGAAATAGAATCTCAGAGTTGAAAGTGACCTCAGAGATCACCTAGGCCAGCTCCCACCTTACAACAGTTCTGACCAGGTTATCAAACAGTCTTTGTTTGAAGTCCTGCAATGATGGGGAACTCACTACCTCTTAAGGCAACCCATTTTACTTTTCATGGGATAAAAGGTCCATATATATATATATATAGACCTGAAAGGGGCCTGATAGGTCAACTAATTCAACCGTTTAGAAAAGTTACCCAAGATTACACAGGTATTATGTTTCAGAGGTGAGAGAGGTTACCCAAGATCACATACGTAGCAGATATCAGAGCTGGGATTCAAACCCAGGTCCTTTGATTCCATAGCCACTGTTCTTTCCATTGTACCACAGTGCTTTTCAAATTAATTGTTGGGAAGTTCTTCATATTGAGCCAATATTTGCTTCCCTATGGCCTTTGTTTTATCCTCTGAGGCCAAGCAGAATAAATTAAATTCCTGTTGCCTTTCAACATTGAAGATAATTATTAGAGGATTGTAGAACCCTGGATTTAGAGCTAAAAGGGTCATTTAGTCCAACCCCTTGATTTTATACATGAGAAAACTCAGAGAAGCTCAGAGAGCTCTGTGACATGCCCCAGGTCACAGAAATAGAATGGGACAAAGCTTGGATTTGAACCAGAGTCTTTTGATGGCAAGTCTAGGGTCCTTTTTGATGGGGCATGTGTTTCCTCTACACCTTCCCCCTCAACAGATTCTTCCCCTCTCACCCAATTCTCTTCCTCCCCACACCACCCTTACCACACATCTCATCTCTGCCTTACCTAGATACGGCTGGATTAGTGTGTAGTATTCTGGGTATGGTATCCTTTGGAAGGCAGTCTTGGCCTTTGAATAGAGGATATTCTTCTGTGACTGGGAGCAGGTAGATGGGTTCAAGGGCTTGGCCATTCTGGGAGCAACAGAGAGAGGGGGGAAGAGAAAGGCTAAAAGATCAGCAGTTACTGACTCCTCCCACCTCAACCAGCACCAAGGACAGGGCTGTCACAGGCACAGAAAGGTACTGTCTTAAGATGATGATGATGATGATGATAGATAGATAGATAGATAGATAGATAGATAGATAGATAGATAGATAGATAGATAGATAGATAGATAGATAGATAGATGATAGATAGATGATAATAGAGATATATACAAACATACAGACATACGCATACATATATATGTACATTTTTTCCTTCTTCCTAAAATCTTCCCTTTCCATGTTCTCTCTATCAGATATCCACAAGAACCACATGGTCATCCCTTCCATACCCAGAGCTTACACAGAAGTATTTCAAAAGGTTTTGACACAGTTTTGAGAAAATTGAGTCTAAATGTCTAAAGTAAGTCACACAGGGATATAGAATAATAGGTCATAGTGTGCTGTAGCAGAGAGGGCCCTGGGCTGGGAGTCAGAAGCCCTGGGTTCTAGATCTAGCTCTGATAACTCATAGTGTTACCTTGGAGAAGTCTTTTCCCTCTCTGAGCCTCAGTCTCCCCATCTGTGAAATGAGGTGCAAATAGACAAGATGACTTCTAAGGTGCCCTTAGCTATGGTGTTTTGGGTTTCTTTGATTTTACAGAGCCTGGAAATCTCATCCAAAGGGCCTGTGGCACCAGGCACCTTAAACAAAAATGGCCTGGCCTTGTTTCCTGACATCTAACCTTGGCTTTCCCTGAGGCTAGCATTGCCTTAGGAGCCTTCTTGGTATCCATCCACCTCTTAGCTCATTCCTTACTTTCATCTTCTCCTTTTTTATCGTGAAGCCACATGTTACATGATCTCAGCTGGGGTGAGGTAATCCTTTTACACCTACCTAATTGATTCACTATCCTGCTCACAGTGGTTTTTCCAACCCTTTTCATCCCTCCTCAGACTTCCCATGGCTCCCCCTCCCCAACTCTCTCAGCTAAGTACCTTGCCCCATATTTCACTGAACAAAATGAGCCTGTCTGAAGAGAATTCCCTTTTCTTTTGCCTTCCTCATCTCATATCACTCAGATGCCTTCTGCCACTCTCTTCTCTGCCCAACTTACATGATGAGGTAGCCCTTCTCTTTGACAAAGCACTCCTTTCCATGTGTATAAATGATCCCATCCCATCTGTCTTCATCAGCAGATTCTTGCCTTTATCAACCCCACCCTCACTGATCTTCAACATTCCCTGTCTACTGACTGCTTACCTGCTACCTGTAAATACTCATGGAGACCAATGTCTATGCATCCTCAAAAAAACCCTTACTTGACCCAGGCATTCCTGATAGCTATTGTCCTATATCTGTCTTCCCTTTTGTGGCCTAACCAACTTGAGAAGACCACCTACAGTGATGTTTCCTCTCGCTCTTCTCTTAACTCTCACTATTCTGACTTCTGAACTCATCATTCAACTTAAATTGCTCTCTCCAGAGTTACCTAGCTTCCCCTGGATCATTTCTTTATAGCCTTTCAGTTATCTGAATAAATTCGCCAACCCACCATGACAGTGGTTATCTGTTCTACAGACTTGCCGATTACCCCAAAGCCACCTTGGCTGGACTTTGGAATATGTTGTTGTTGTCATTTAGTTCTTTCAGTTGTGTCTAAGGCTTCATGACCCCACTTGGGGTTTTCATGGCAAAGATACTGGAGTGCTTTGCCATTTCCTTCTCCAGCTCATTTTATAGATGAGGAAACTGAGGCAGAGTTAAGTGACTTGCCCAGGGTCACACAGCACCTAAATCTTAGATAAGATTTGAACTCAGGAAGATGAGTCTTCCTGACTCCAGGCTTGGCACTCTCTCTACTGTGCCACATGGCTGCCCTAAAACTAGGTTTGGCTAAAATGGTTTTGTATTCCCCTAGTGGAATTTTAAATCCGGCCTTAGACACTTACTAGCTGTGTGACCCTGGGTAAGTCACTTAACTCTCTTTGCCTCCGTTTCCTCATCTGTAAAGTGAACTGGAGAAATAAATGACAAACCGTTCCAGTATCTCTGCCAAGAAAACCCCAAATGAAGTCACGCGGAATTGTAACTCAACTGAAATGACTGAACAACAACAACGTGTCAGGCCCCGCACTGAGTACTAGGGATATGAAGAGTCAGTGAATCTGTGTTCTTTGCAGCATGCTCCAAGTTCCCTTGAAACCCACCCAGAGGGCCTGGGGAGGGGTGCTGGCTCCCAGCCCTGTGCTCACCCGAGTGCAGATGGCTCTATGGAGTTGAGCTGCTCATTGGTCAGACGGCAAAGGTATTTGGAACCAGTGGCGTTCAGGAAGGTGACATCGAAGGGACTCCCCGAGTTGATGTAGCTATTAATCACGGCCATATCCTATAGCAGAAGCTCAGACTCTCAGAGTCTGTGACATGAAGGGCCTAGGATTCCAGATGATGGGAGGGACTGTTGAGCCGTCTAGTCTGGCCTCCTATCCAGCCTTCAGGAGTCCGTATGAGTTACTGGAGACTCCAGGTGTGGGAACTGGGAAGGGCTCAGCTTAGAGAATACCTATAAAAGCACCTTACAGGGGTGTCTCATCTTAAAAGGAGGGACCTCAGGACCATCCTCACCAATCGGTGATTATAGCAGCTTGCAAATATCTTCCCCATGTTCTCTCTTAATAACCTTGGGACCACCCCCTTCCCAGAGCAGTCATGAAGATCACATGAGACCATGGCCACAGAACCCGTTCATGCCCTAATCTACAGCCCCAGCCACGTGCTTATAAGACTTTTTCATTTTTTTTTTCTTTTTGGGGAGAAGGAACAATGTATGGAATGGGGCCTTCATTACCTCATTCTGCTGGCTTATAATTAAAGGGAGATACCTCCCCACCCTTGCTAACCTCTCTGTAGGGCCTCAGAATTCCCACCCAAGTCTTGAAATACATGAAGGGTTAGGAAGCCAGGAGATTACCAAGTCTTC
Source organism: Petaurus breviceps papuanus (assembly GCF_028583685.1). Taxonomy (NCBI): domain Eukaryota; kingdom Metazoa; phylum Chordata; class Mammalia; order Diprotodontia; family Petauridae; genus Petaurus; species Petaurus breviceps. Next base: position 23,742,650 of record NW_027185694.1, on the reverse strand, counting down.
ATTTTGATAGCTGGCTTTGAGCAGGGCTCTCAGAGTCTCCACAGAGGTCACGTTCCACTTCCTGATTTCACTAGGGGTGACCAGTCTAAAGAGAGTGCCCAGGTTCCTGATCACAGCTTCAGGGTACCCATTTGGGTAGAACTGGAGAAGAAGGAAGAGTGTAAGAAAGCTTAGAGTATTTCTTTTGTTGAAATGAATTCCAATCAACTCTCTGTTTACTGTGCCAGTACTTTAAAATGGATAATCTTCCTCAAGATAACACCCAAACAGAAGATAATGAAAATATGAAGTGAGTTGTATTTCCTGGTCACAGTAAGGTGGCTGGTGACTGATAGCTGGGGAAGCAAGCCCGGGTTATAGAAGATTCACTAAGTAGGTCACTCTCAGGTGACCAATCAGGAAACAACAACACTGGCATCACAACTTCCAGGGTTCTCCCTGATAAACACTGCCCTCTGCTAACCCAATCAAAATGCAGTGGCAGGATGTCAGAGCTGGAAGGGACTTTAGGAAGTCTTTAGTCCAACCCCCACTTTTATAAAGGGAGAAACTGAGACCCAGAGATGTGAAGGGACTTATCCAGGGTCATACAGACAGTAGGAAGCAGAGGCAGGACTAATGACTAGTTCAAGTTCTCCCCACTGTACCACAATGCCTTGAGCGGGTTTTCTCCAACTAGGGAGTAAGATGGAATGCTAGTCTGTGCTAGCAGTTAGAGGCTCCAGCAGGAGGCAACTGACAGATAAGAGAGGGCCCTTGCCTGTGGGACCTTTCCAGAAGGGGGATCAACTGTGGCCCGAGTTGCCGGGGAACTCTGGCCTGTAGCCTGGCCTCCTAAATAGAGGCTTATAAAAAACAAGCAAGAGGGGGGCAGCTAGGTGGCAGGGTGAATAGAGCACTGGCCCTGGAGTCAGGAGGACCTGAATTCAAATAGGCCTCAGACACTTAACACTTACAAGCCGTGTGACCTTGGGCAAGTCACTTAACCCCAATTGTCCTGCCCTCCAAAAAAAGAAAAAACAAAACAAGAAAACCAAGCAAGAGGAGTAGTATAATGACAATAGGGGAATAGTGTAGTTCCACGGAAAAAAACAGGGAGACTTGGGTTCCCATCCCAGCACCCCCATTAACTTGCTGTGTGACTTTGGGATGGACCACTGCCTCTTTCTGGCCTTCAATTCCCCATCTGTAAAATGGGCACAGCAGTACCTCCCAGGCTATTAGGAGGATGACAGTAGGTGACATTGACAGCATGTTAGAGGATGCTTAACACCCATCATTTCATTCACTTCTCACCAAGGCCTGTGAGGTGAGTCAGGCAGTTGTTATTTTTCCCATCTAACAGATGAGAAAACTAAGGTGCTGGGAAATCTGAGCACGGGTGCACAGGCAGAATCCCACCCCTGGTTTGGACAGGGGCCTCGCATTCTTTCCACAGGCCAGATGAGAGTGAGGAGAAGGAGGGATGCTGGTTGTGTACATGTGGGGATGGGGGAGGCCGAGGCCCAGCTACCTCATCCAGCTTGGCTTTGAAGATCCTTTCCTGCTCATAGGTGAAGGGGAGGTCCTTCAGTTTTTCTAGGTTAGCTACCAGCACAGATGCATTCAGACATTCCCACAGCTCCTCCTCTGAGTAGATGACCAGGTCTTCCTTTATCTCCAGGATCTCCCCTTTTGGGCACTGATCTGTGGGCCCCACATTAGCCGGTATTAATCGAAGCCCCAGGACACCTTTCTGATCCTCTTCCATACAAATTAGACACTGGAAGCTCCTCCTGCTATCTCCTTGCCCTTCCATTACCTCCTCTCTCCCCAGCATTCTCTTTTCCTTCATCTGCCTACTTCTCTCTCCCCCTTCTTTCCTTTCTGCTCTCACTCTCCCCTTTTCCCTTTATGGAGCACAGGTCAAGTTTGCTGGTTATTGCTAGAGACTTGGGAGAAGGAGAGGATCTCCCATTCCCTCTTCCTCCATCTTCTTTCCCTTCTTCTCCCCTTCCCCTCCCCTCCTTGTCTCTCAATCACTTCTATTCCCTTCTTCTTCATTCTTTCTCCCATCCCTTTTTTTCCTTTACTTTCCCTCAATCTCTCTTATTTTATCCCTCCCCCAATTTTCTCTCCCGCTCCTACCCCCTCCAACTTTCTCTCCTTCTTGACTCAGATGACAGTCAGAAGTTCCTAATTAAGAAAACTTCTCCCCTTATACCTGATTGGCCCTTCTCCTCCCTGTCCCTGCTCACCTTCTTACTGGCTTTGACCACTTCTAGAAACGTTCCCTCTTCCCATCTCCGCTAATAACTTCCAAGCTTGGCCTTTGTTCCACCCCTGGGTTGGCAGGCCAGGATCCCATGTTTGGAAGTTTCTGATAGCTGGCCCATTGTACCAAAATGTGGTCACTGAGGACTTAACCCCCAGGAGTCCCTAGTACTTACTAGCAGACCGCCTGTATCGGAAAGACTGGAGCTTTTTATTGAAGGTTTTCAGAGTCTGCCTGGTCAAAGAGGGATCTGGGAGGGTACGTTTCAGCCAGGAGATCACAACATTCTGAGAGGAAAGGGCCATTTCTGAGTGATAACACAGCTCTGACAGGGCATAAATCTGCACTGACTCACTATGGAATTTTGGGTAAGTCACCAAGCCCAGGGCACGCCCAACCATTTATCTATCAGGTGAGAGATTCCCAGATCTCCCATCCCCCAAACTCCATCCGTTCCCCCCCCCCATCACCTAACATTCCTCTATTAGGACTCTGCCCCTTTGGACTAAGCATTGCCCTGCACCCACGAGGTCCTAATAAAATACAAAAGCCCTTGGTTAGAGGCAAACAATCCCCCTCTGTTTAGAGGTCAGGTGTTTTTTTTTTTTGGAGGGTGGGGGCAGAGGAAAGGGAGAGTTGGAAGGACAACTGTAGTGTAAAAAGGGGGGAAACAGGGTCGGGGACTCAGGAAAGTTTGGTTTTTGTCCCCACAAAGGGGCTTTCTCTGGATCCTTTCCCCCATCTTCTCTAGGAACTGTTCTTAGATTTTATTTCACCCTGAGAAGTCAAAGACTGAAAGAATGACAGGTCTGAGGGCCTTTAACCAAAGGGACAAAGCTCTAATGGTGTCCATTTGTATTGGGGCTCCTGCTTCATTCCTCAGAGACTGCTATTACCTCCTTACATGCCTAGATCTTGGTTCCACCATCCACCCATTCTCCCTTCATCACCCCCATACTCTGTGGTCAAGATCATCCCTCTCTTGTCTTCTCTTGGTAAGGGGCTTACCTGAGGGATGTTCTGAATGATGCTCCCATCCAAAACTGGCAGCAGCCCCTGGAGAGCTTTCAGGGTGGATACTGACCATCCGGAGGGGGGGCTGCGCAGATAGACAGGCAGAAGTCACAAGATGGTCAGCCAGAAAAGATTAACCCAGTTGAGGCTGAGGTGGGGCCTGACCTAGCCTAGCCCAGGCCTAGCTACCTCCCCCTCAGGCTGGAAACAGACAAAAACACCCTCAAGAATATGGAAGCAAGGACACATGTATGCATCCACATACGTGTTCACTTATACTTGTTCTCATATGCATGTTCCTGTATGTGTGCCATGTGTACACACAGATATTCACCCAGACCCTCTCATTCATTCTTCTGTAGGCTCTGAGGGAGGTGTCTTACCCATACAGAGAATTATGAGAGCGTAGGGCCAGGTTGGCGGCCTCCTTCTGGTCAGGGCTAAAGGGGCCACTGCACTGCTCCAGCCGAGGCAAGAGCAGCTCTGCAGAGCTCTCTATGTAGCGTCCGTTCAGGTCACAGGCCAACCAGCCCAGGATGCGAATGTCCTCCTTGCTGACTCGTGTGCCCGAGATGCCCTGTGACAGCAAGCCAGCCCTCTCAGCCTGACCTAACCCCTGAAGGCTAGGAGCCCAGCCAAAGCACATCCACCCAGGGTCCCTCCTACCCCATTTCAGTGTTCTCCCACCCAAGTGCTTGAGAGTTGAGGACAGTTTCCTGATCATTCTTTCCCCTGTCTGTGGGCAAACACCTGTCCCTCTGGAACAGGACCCAGAAAAGACTCTGAAGGTCTTAAAAATTAAGCCATTTATTTATATTCAGCTTATGCTTTGGGACTTTTCCATGTCACATTCAACTTGGCTCATCACCAAGTAGCTACTTTAAGCCATTTAAGCCAAAAAGAGGTTTTTTCACATTAAAAATAGAAGTGTGAGGGGCGGCCAGGTGGCACAGTGAGTAAGAGCACCAGCCCCAAAGTTGGGATGACCTGGGATTGCACATGGGCTCAGACACTTAGCACCCACCCAGAAACACCTGGCCATGTAACCTTGAGCAAGTTACTTAACCCCAATTGCTTAGGGGCGGCCAGGTGGCTCAGTGAGTAAGAGCACCGGCCCCAGAGTCGGGATGACCTGGGATTGAATCCGGGCTCAGACACTTATTACCCAACCAGAAACACCTGGCTGTTTAACCTTGAGCAAGTTACTTAACCCCAATTGCTTTAAAAAAAAATAGAAGTGTCTCCTGCCACACTCCTCTGTGGGCACCCTAGGGGGCTGCCCACTTTGCCTACTACTAGATGCAGCTCTATTGTAAGGAGGGCATGCCCAATCTAAAATTTCTGAGTCTTTGTGGGTGCACCAGCAACTATTAGAGAGGTAATGTGATGTAGGGGAAAGAAGATGGGACTCCAAAAGCCTATGTTTAGCTCGGTCTCTCACTACCAGCGTGAGCCATTTCCCATCACTGAACCTCAATTTCCTCTTCAATAAAATGGGCCTAATAAACTCTCTCCCTGAGTTGCTTTGAGAACATGGGCTTGTAAACAGTGAAATGGGACAGAAATGGACAGTGCATTTGTTTGCTTAAGGGGTCCAGCAATTTCTGACTGTAGGGAGGTAGGTGCTATTAGAATTAATACACACAGGTGAAGTTACAGAGCTATACCTTAAAGTTGGCCCCGCTTTCACGGATGTGACTTTGGCGCACAATCTGATTTCTCTCAATCTCTTGAGACTTCCACTAACACCTTGTTGCTGTTCATGGTTAGTGGAGAGGGGCGGTGGACAGAGTACCGGTCTTGGAGTCAGGAAGGCCCCAGTCCAGCCTCAGATACTTCCTAACTGTGTGACCTTGGGCAAATACATTGTTTAACCTCTCCAAGTCTCGGTTTCCTCATCTGTAAAGTGATGATAATAATAGCACCTGCCTCTCTGGGCTGTTGTGAAGAGTAATTGAGATAATGTCTATAAGTCACTTTGTGAACCTTCTAGGGCTATATAACTATGATCTATCATTATCACAGCTTAGCATCTGCTATGGCCGTCAGGGACTTTAGAAATCATCTAACCCAGGGGCGCGGCCCTTTGACTGAACTTCAGCCCTCAAGAACCTAGAGGGCCACATGTGGCCTAGGGGTCAACGGTTCCTACCCCCATCTAATCTAACATCCTCATTTTGTGGATCAGGAGATGAAGACTCAAGAACGTTTAGTGACTTGCCTAAAATTACACATATGGAAAATAGCAGAATTGCTATGGAGGACACATTACTGAAAACCACTGCTTTCAGTTCCTAGGGTCCCCCCCTCAGCCCCCTTTGTAGAAATTCCTCTTGAGTATGAATCTCCCCTTCCTCCCTTCTCTGGAGGACAGAAGAAAGAAGCTCAGTTCACATTTCTACAGTGCTCTTCTCTTAACAACTCCTAGAAGTAGGAAAAATGAGTGTTATGATATTGTCCTTATGGAAGGGGAAACTGAGGCACAGAAAGCTGAGGCAACTTGCCTAGGGTCACGCAGCAAGCAATTAGAGCAGGGATTCCAGGTCCAGTGTTCTTTCCCTACCACCATTCCAACAGGTGCTGGTAGGGACTTTAGATTGAACATTCCTTTTCATTCCTAACCTGCTCAGCGCCTTGTGGAACTCCAAGTAAAGCAGCCTCAGGGACATAGTTTGGCAGATGGCAATAAGGAGCAGATCTGGCCCCAGCCAATAAGTGGGTCTCAGCCCGACCTTCCTTGGCCTTCCTTACACTGCTGCCAAACTTCCTCCTTTCCCCATTCCGAGCTCTAAGCTCCCTACCAGACAAGCCAGAGCCTCTGATAGCAGTCTTGACCTCAGGGGCGAATCCTTCTGGAGAACATCCTGGTTCGACTCTCCCACCCGAATGAAGAAATTTTTGCAGCCTCCAGTCCTCGTATAGGCAGAAGGGCTAGAAGAAACCAATGGCATATGCTCACATCAACTCCGCAAGAACCTTTCACAGAATCATAGATGCCCAAAGCTAAAAGCATCCTCCCGGGATATCTAAGCTAATCTCCCATGATATCTCTCTATAATGTTCATGATAGGTAACATGGTCTTCCAATTTCTTCTCAAACACTTCCACGGTTGGGAAGTTCATGATCTTTTAAAACCAGCCCATTTCGTTGTTATCAAATCAACAATTTCTATTTGTTATGCATCAATCAATAAACAATTTATTAAGAGAGTACTATTTGCCAGGCACTGTGCTCAGTGCTATGGATGCAAAAAGAGGCAAAAGACAGTCCTTGCCCTCAAGTAATTTACAGTCTAATGTTAGAAAGTATTTCCTTCGATTGAGCCCAAATATGCTTCTTCATGATTCCCTTGGTCCTAGTGCCCCTCAATTCCAATCATCTCTGCTTCAAATCCCATAAAACAAACTTGCTTCCACAGCTCTTAATATGATAGAAGACAGAACTACTGTGTTTTCCCCCAACTCTTCTTTTCTCCTAATTTAAACATCCTCATTTCTTTTGACCAATACTTAGATATCACGGTCTCTAGTCTTCTCAATATCCTGGCTACCTTCTTCTAACCATACTCTAGCTTGTCCTTGTCAGTCTTATAGTATGGCCAGGTCACAAATGGTCTATATAGCCCTAAGCACCAGAGACAGCATGAGCTTCCAAGCCAAAGAGAAAATGCCCCCTTTCCTCAGTGTTGGTAGGAATCATCTATGGCCATGACTGATCTGTGGAACTTTGGATGGATAGATACACCCCTATGGGAGGTGGGGAATGGGGAGGTAAGGTAGGGCCCATTCATTATGAGGGGAACCACGCCAACGTGGCAGATTCATAAGATCTTAGAGTTGGAAAGGGTCTTAGAAATCACATAATCTAGTCACCACACTTTCTAGGGAAGGAAACTGAATCTGGCCTAGGGTACTTTGGACTTCTGAGACCTGACACCCATCTCTAATGCTGTGTTGTGTCCCCACTATCTCAGGGTGTATATTATGGCAGAAGCAGCCCTGGAATTTAAGTTCCTCAAGGACAGTTCCCATTTTTTCATGTCTTTATTCTCAGCACCTAGCGCCACATCTCACATACAGTAAGTGCTTAATAAATGTTTACTGAATTTGCTTGTTTGGGAAGCCAGGAATTCTGGAGTTCAAATGTTGGCTCTATCACTAAATTGCAATGTGATATGGTACATGTGACTTCCTTTCTTTGAACCTCAGTTTGGGCTAAATAGGTTTCAAGGCCATTCTGAGCTTTGATGTTCTGTGAGTCTATCATAGAAGTGGGGCACCCATGGCACCCACCTTGGTGGCAGGAGGCACAGTAGGACCCACCCAAGAGCTGATGGTGCAATTCCCTCATAGGATCATACTACAGACACCTAGGTAGCCTAGTGATTAGAGCACTGGGCTGAGAGTCAAGAAGTTTTGTTGTTGTTCAGTCATGTCCGACTCTCTGTGACCCCATTTGGATCTTTCTTAGCAAAGATACTAGGAATGGTTTGTCATTTCCTTCTCTACCTTATTTTACAGGTGAGGAAACTGAGGCAAATAGGGTTAAGTGACTTGCCCAAGGTCACACAGCTAATACATGCCTGAGGCCATATTTGAACTCAGTTCTTCCTGACTCCAGGCCCAGCACTCTATCTACTCAGCCATTCAGCAGCAAACACAGTATCAGCATGGTACTAGGGCTATGAAACAGACAAAGATGTTAAGTCATAGGGTTAAGTGACTTGCCCAGGGTCACACAGCTAGAGAGCCAAGAAGACTTAGGTTCAAATCCTCCCTTAGATATTGACTAGTTGTGTGACCTTGGGATGGCTGTGGCAGCGGTGTCACATGTGCCTGGAAGTCGAAGTTCAATTCTTGGTTACCACCATGGCAAATGAGGTAATGCATAGGGTGCCCCTCCAAACCTTAAAGCGCTACATCAGTGCGAGTGGTTATGAGCATTTTTATTTTATATTACCCTGATCCCATAGATTCCTGGGTTGGGGTGGTAGGTGGTAGGTAAAGACCGAGGAGCAATCGCCTTGCCAAGAACCCACCTTAGAAACAGCAGCATGCCCCTGGGGTAGTCACCCAGGTCCTCAGGAATGCCATCTTCTGTGACTCTCTTGGCCAGACAGCTCAGCTGCAGAGAGAGCAAATTTTCTACCTGAGGCTCTGAGATTGTCTCTCCCTGTGAATCATCTGAGGGGGACCAAATATCTCCTTCACTGGCCTGAAATCCTCCCAACAGAGCTTTACAGGCTCAGTTCACATGTCATCAGTTCATATATTATTTTTATGAATAATAATGATCATCGTAATAATAGCAACTTGGCCTCTTAGATAATAGCTTTGTGTAGTGGTGTCATACTCAGATAAAAAGGGGACCATATATAAGGGTCCTTGAAGCTGCATATTGACTTAGAAAACTACATATTAACATTATCTATGTTCTATTGTATTTTTACATATTTTGCTAAATATTTCCCAATTATAATTTATTCTGGTTCAGGAAGCACTGAGGAATGTTGTTCAGGCATGCAGCCTGGCCAATATTTGACACCTTTGGCCTAAGGCACTGGCAGGTTAAGTGACTTGCCCAGGGTCATATAACAACAAAAGCCTCTTCCTGTGTTCAAATCTGGCTTCAGATACTATAGCAGCAAGCACCCCAGCGTCTCCAGGGTGGCTGCTCACACAGGTTCTTGGATCTGCTTTGTTAAAGGAAAGCAACTCAAAATGGGTTAACAAGCTTACTTTAATCAGTCAGACATATATCGTTTACCTTGTTCAGGGGAAAAGGTCAGCACCCCGAACTTCAAAGTATACAGGCAGAATTATCAAGACAGAAACAGATCAAGTAGACAGATTTCCAAACTGTCCAACCATTATATCCATACCCAGTCAACATCTGGGTTTCCACATCTGGGTTTTTCAAAGCCGGGGGGGCCCTGGACAACGGCTTCCCAGAATACAGATCAAATCACAGAACACTTCTCAAAGTGAGCCCCCAAACAAAGCCTCACATCAGGGCTTATATAGCCTTCTCCTGGCTCAGAATGTAACAACCTTTTGGACCCACTGGCCAATCAAAAAGTATCAACTGAAAAACAAGCCTCCCACCCCAGGCTCCAGGTGCACTTTAGCTTAGGGGCAGGGAAGATCTTCCAAATTTGCATTCCCATTACAGATACCTACTAGCTGTATGACCTTGGGCAAGTCACTTAACCCTATTTGTCTCAGTTTTCTCATCTGTGAAATGAGCTAGAGAAGGAAATGACAAAACCACTCTAAGTATCTTTGCCAAGAAAACCCCAAATGGGGTCAGGATGCATCAAACACAACTGATGACTCAACAACAAAAAAACATAACACTTAAAAGTACTGCAAAGTGCTTTACAAATATCTCATTTTATCCTTTCTATAGCCTTGGGATTTAGGTGCTTTTATTATGCCCCATTTTACAGATGAGGAAAGTGAGGCAAAGAGAAGTTAAGTGACTTGCCCAGGGTCATGCATTTAATAATTATCTGAGGCCAGATTTTAACTCAGGACTTCCTAACTCCAGGTACAACACACTATCCACTGGTTATGAGTCATTGCTTGAATTTATTTCTCTGTTCAGAGAATCAAAGACAATTAGCTGACACAAGTAGACAGAGTGTTGGCCTTGGAGGCAGGAAGTCTTGAGTTCAAATCCTCCCTGACACTTATTCCCTATGTGACCCTGGGCAAATAACGTGAGCTCTCTGTGCCTCAGTTTCCTCCACTGTAAAATGGGGGTATTAATTGCACTGACCTCCCAGGGTTGTGGGGAAGATAAAATGAGATGATATTTGTAAAACACTTGGAAAACCTTAAAGTTTTATAGGAATGACAGCTATTGTTATTATTATCCCTAGCAGAGCTGGAGGCCTTGTGCAGAGGCCAGGAATAGCACTGCCCATGCTGCCCAGCAGCACCGGGAGGAGAGATACACCAGCGGGAGCCTAAGACCAACTTCAGCCACTTCCCAGTTCTGCCTGGTTTGAGGCCTACTGAGGATGTCCAGGGCAAGGTGGTCCCTTTGGTCAGCAGGCTTTTCCCACCCATCCACCATCCCCACCCCCACTTCCAGACAGACAGACAGATAGGTGAGACCACCGACCTGCTCTGCCCCCAGTGTGACGTTCTTCCTCTCCATGACCTTGGCCAGGCGTCGGACCTGCTCCACATCCAGGCTGGAGGCTGAGGCACATGTGAAGCCATGTAAAACATAAGGGGAGAGACTAGGAAGGAAGAAGAGGCCGGGTTAGACTGAGCTGGGCCTGGCCCTGGACAGCACCAGCTGTGTCATTTCTTTTATAGTGTCTCGATAGTTGCAATTAGCTATTAATGGTATGATTTTTTTTATTAAAGTTTTATTTTTTTAATTAACAGGAATCCATTTTCTCCCTCCTATCCCCCAACTCTTTGAGGAAAAAACATTAAAAAAAATAAAGAACATAAAAATAAAGTCCCTGAGTAACAAATACATGGTCAGTCAGAAAAACAAATTTCCTCATTGGCCATGTTCTCTAAATGCCCAGGTAGCAGAGGGAGGTCTCCGAGGGCAGTGGGAACAGTGCTTTGGTCTTGGGGGTGAGAGGACCTGGGTTCAAATTCTGCCTCTGACTATGCTTCATGACCTTAGCCAAGGTATTTAACTTTCCCAGGCCTCAGTTTCTTCCCCTGTAAAATGAACAGGTTAGGATTCCAAGGTCTCTTCCAGCCCTAAATCTGCGACTGTGGTTAGGAGAAGCCGTAATAAAGAGGCCCGGCTGTCTTGAAACGGTGGGCTCCCCTCACGAACCTGAGGGTACAGGAGATCAGGCCCCTGCCCAGGGTGTGGGGTTTCAACCTGGCTACTGCATGTTCATCCTGGCGTTGGGCATGTGGAGCAAGAGGAGAGGCAAGGGACAGGGGATTCCAGGAAGCTTGGAGCCCTGACCCAGGAGGGCTCAAAGTCTGGGAGGTAGGAGGAAGAAAGGAGACAGAAAGGGATAAAGGCATTAGGAGCTGGAAAGGATTTTAGAGATCGTTTAATCCAAGCCCTCTCATCTTATAGCTAACATTTATATAGATCTTTAAGGCTTATAAAGGATTATATAGGTATGTGCACATATATGCATGTGTTACATGTGTACACATACATGTATACATACACACATGAAATCTCATTGGATTCTCACAACAGCCCTCTGACATAGGTGCCATGACTCAGTGAGGACACTGAAGCCCATGGGGACTTGACCAAGGTTTCATAGATAGTACAGTAGTAAAGCAAGGATTCAAACTGCTATCGTCTGACTGCAAACGCAGGGTTTCTGCTTCACTCTGTTGTCTTCTTTGTCTTCTGTGACCCTGGCTTTGACGAGCTGATGGGCTGAGAAGAGATGGAGGAGGAAGAGACCTACGGCTGGGCCTGGCTGAGAGGAGCTCATGTGTTGGCTGGGATGATGAGATACATGTATGGAAAAGTTAGAGGAAGCCACGGAGGAGGGTGTAGTAAAGGGTGTGTGTGTGTGTGTGTGTGTGTGTGTGTGTGTGTGTGTGTGTGTGTGAGTGTGTGTGTGTGTGTGTGTGTGTGTGTGTGAGAGAGAGAGAGAGAGAGAGAGAGAGAGAGAGAGAGAGAGAGAGAGATCCGTTTTTGTTTGACCAATGCAGAACTTTGAATCTTTTTTGTGGCCTAAATTCATGATTTCATTGTTATAGCAAACTAGCGAGTAAACACCATTTCTCAGTGTCTAATCCTAGCAAATTGCCTAGCCTTATGGAGTTAAGGGACACATAGCTAGTATATGTCAAAGATGGGATTTGAACCCACGTCCTCCAGGCTCCAAGGCTGTCCACTGTACCATGATGCCTCCCTTGCACATAGTGCACAATAGATAAATGTTTGTTGGCTTGATCTGAGATCAGTATGAGTTGGGATGACCAAGGAAGGCTTCCTGGAGGAGGTGAAGCATAAGTTGGCCTAAAAGGATGGATAAAGAAAGGGGAAGATGGAATTCCAGGGATTTGGATCAGGGGAAGACTTGGCAGGAGTCAAGGTGGGAATGAGTTTGTAGGAGACAGCAAGCAAGACAGCTATATTCACCAGAATAGTAAGACCTGAAAATTGCAACGTTCACCACAATGGCATTCCCCCTCATCCATTTGACACCAATAGCCTTGATTTTTGAGCAGAACAGACAATTCATAAGCACCTACAGGGCCTCCCGTGGCCATGACCAGGACCTAGGGAGACTGGGGAACCCACCTATTAAAGTCAGACACGTTCTTTATCACTTCATTGAAAAACATGGCTGCCTGGGGGAAATAGGAAAAGTTTCTTGCAGCAAAACACCACATGCTCCACCATATCCTCTCCCCCACCTCCCCCAGCCCGGGTTCCATCTTCTTGTCAAATGTCTCCCCCTCTCTAAAGGTGGGATTTAATTCACAGTGCTGGGCAACCCCTGACAAACTGGCCAGACAAATTCTTAGGACGTCATCAGTCAGTGCTTCTGGGGATAGGATGGAATTCAAGGGGTTTGGGAGGTGTCTCATTGGGATGTAGGAGGCAGGGAGTAAGGGGATGCTGGAAAGTGCTTACTAAGAAGTGAGATAACTCCACCAGAGTCCTTAGAAGGTATCATACCCCCCTCTTGATTCCTCTGGAGAATCCAGATTGCCATAGGGAAAATGCAGTGGGGTGGGCTTCTAGACCTCAGATCATTTCCCATGAGCCAATTTTAAAGATCCAGCAGGTCCACAGAGAGGGGTAACCTTGGTAAGTGAGGTCCGGATGTATCACCTGTACTTGAGTCCATCTTCGACTATTGAGGTCATCGAATCTAGGGTGGTCATCAGGGCTGAAGGCCAGCATTGCACTGGGGATGGCCTCGGTGAGTGTGTCTGGCACGGCCTGCACCAGAGCAGTGGGACGCGGAACAGCCAAGGCCAGCTAATGAGAGAGCACAGGGAGGAAGGAGGCCAGGCCGAGATTGGGGTGCTGAAGCTGGGGATTTATGGTGAGAGATCACCACCCTCTGGATGTCTGAGTTCTATCTCTGACTCGGCCACTATAACTTGGGCAAAGTCCCAATGCCTTCTGGGCCTCATTTTCCTTTTATGTCAAATGAGAAAGATGGCCTAGATCCCCCCTATATTCCCTCCCAGCTCCATTCGTGTCTATATTCCATAGTCCATATTCCTTATAATAGGCATTCTACGCTTTAAGTAGAAGAAAGGACTAGTCAGGGCCTGAACCTCACCTGGTCCACAAATGCAGTTTTCAGTATGGGTGGGATGTGGGTAAGATGCTGAGCAAATTCTGGCTTCTTCACAGCTTCCAAGACTACATCTGGGGCCAGGCTCTGGAGCCAGGCACTACTGAGGCCACCTGCCAGGCTTCCCAGGGCTGCTAGACTCTGGCCATCCAAGACCTACATGGGATGGTGGGGGGTGGGGGGGGGGGGAGAGAGACACACACAAACATCATCACGGTAGGCACTGTGCTACCTGACTTGATTTTTTCTTCCCCTTGTACCCTAGACCCAGTTACCTTATAGCCAGAGTCCAAGATCTTGCGGGTGAGGGCACGAGACTGGGCAGGGCTCCAACCCCTAACCTGGGCCAGGGCGGGCAGAGCGGCCACCAGGTCCTGGCCACTGATCTGCCTCTCAATCTGTGACACTGACAGCCCCAGGGCTGTTGGACCCAGTCTACGCAGCACAGCCTCTGAAAAGTTCCCAAAGCTTCTCAGCAGCCCAGATGCCACCTGTAGGACAGTCAAGTCTTGACCAAGGCCCAGGATTGAGGCCCTGAACCTTGGCATACCCAACACAGACACACCTGGGGCAGGCACATTCCTGAAAGCCACCAAATGGCAACACGAAGGGCAGAGTCTTATATGTTAATTAAGAAGATAATGGAATAATTCAGAACCACTGGACTGCTCCCTGAATACACCCTGATGGTGATAATGTCAGTAGCACCATCATGGCTAACAATAACTGACATATATATAGACCTTTAGAGTTTGCCAAGCCTTTTACTGTCATTATCTCATTTGGTATTGGTCAAGTCCAGAGAGACAAAGGAAATTCACCCTCCCCAGCTGGTCACCCAAGGAAAACCCAGCCCACAGGGCACTCACTACCTGTATGGCTTCCCAAGATGGCAGTTCAGGAACTGACTTGTTTCCATCAAGTTGTGGCTGTAGGTCAAAGCAAACCTTGTTGAGTCTCTGGGCCAGGGCCAGGGCATCTTCAAGCTCTGTGTTTCTCAAGGCCTCTGGACTGAGGTGACAGATGAGGGTATCTGGGATGCTAGTGAGAGAATCAAACAATCAGGCAAACAAGTATTTTTAAGGGCCTATTTATGGCATGGTGCCAGGTGCTGGGGATGCAAGTACAAAGAACAAAACAATCCCTATCCTCAATGAGTTACGTGCTGAGGGAATATACAACAAGTACATGTCAAAATATATTCAACACAAATATAAAGTAAATAAATACACATATATACCAAGTAGTTAAATATAAGGTAGTTTGAGAAGGACACTGCTGAAGAGAGGGGTCAGAAAAGGCTTCATGCAGAAGATGGTGTTTTTGAGATGAATTTGAAAGGAAGAAAGAGGAGATGCCAACATTCCTTGGCCAGGGGTTGGGGAGAAGCCTGGCTATTCCTCTAATTCTCTGAAATATCTTAGGGGAAGATTCTGCCCTAAGACCAGAGATGGGGGTAGGCATTTTTCTAAGGCCACACAGGATTCTACAATAGGCCTCCTCCCTGAGAGTTCAGCATCAAGAACAGAGACTCCAAGCCCATCCGAGCTTCTCCATCTCACATATCGTGGTCCCCTTCTCAGTTTATCACAGTCTAAAGTGCCCAGGGAAGAAGGTTCTAGTAGAGAAACAAGGGAGAGCCATCTCACCTGGGGAGGTCGAGGCTAGGTGGAGAGGTGAGTAGGGCTGTGTAAAAGTTGGCCAGGTCTGGCATCAGGTGGAGTTGGCTGACCAGGTGAAGGGCAGCAGGATCTTTTGCTAACATCTGGAGCTGAGAGAGAAGGAACTGTGAGAAGAATAGCTGATGGATAAAGAAAGACAGATGAAGCAGAACATATGGGCCAACCTCTTGGAGAGCCCTTCGTCATCAGGAGCTGGTGCTCACCGAGTTTTGAAGAAAAGGCAGTTCTGGATGGATAGTCAACAGACATTTATTAAGTGTTTACCATGTGCCACATACTGTCCTGAGCCCTAGAATCCAGGTGAGGAGGAATGGCCTTTTTAAGAGGAACATGGGAGAAGAACTCAGAGATTAATTTTATGATCTGCAGAACCACCTTGGGACACCCTAGTGCCAGCCAGAATCTCCTCCACCTACCCTGGGTTCATCTGCCAATCTCTTGAGTTCCTCCTCAGTGGCGTGTTCCAGGAAGAAGCCCAGGTAATTGGCCAACCAGGATGATGAGTTTAGGCCCCGCACGGCCTCATCCTGGCAGCGGGTCCCAGAGTCTGACAACACAAGGGAACAGAGAAGGCCTGCATATCAGATGTCCTTTCCCTTTCCCTTCCTCCACACCCCATCCCATCAAACCCCAACTCTGCTCCCAGACACATACTGCCTTTGGTCACAAAGGGTGAAGGAGGCTTCCATGTGGGCTGCCTCCCCTGTACTCAATATATGATAGAAGTAAAGCAGAGTGGGTGGGGCAGTTGTGTCCTTTACATATGCAGGGATGAGGTAGGTGGGGCTGTTAAAAAGAAATCTGACCTCAAAGTTAGAAGACCTGGGTTCAAAATCCAGCTCTGAAACTTCCTAGTTACATGAACTTAGGCAAATAATTGCAGTTCCTCATTTGTAAAATGAGTTACAATAAGGAAAATACTTTGCACATTGTAAAGGGCTATATAAATATGAACTATTAATATTAATTATTATTATATGGAAGATGGTATGTTTTTCTTAACATATTATGGTTAAAGACAGAATTATTGCCAGCAAATGGCCAAAGAAAGGGAAAACAACTTGTCAAGTCATTTATGGTACTTCTGTTTACTCCTCTAGGCTCAAAGTTAGCCCTTTGCTTAAGTAAGGTCTCCTACTTTGGTCAAGGCCACAGTCTAATTCGAATGTTTGTGCAGTCAAGTACCCATGAAATCCAAATACACTAGAAATGCAAACATATTGTTTACAAATGTCCACAAAGGACCCAGAAGCCTTTAACAGCAGCAACAATAACAAAAACAAGAGGAAAGTGATTGTATTTAATTATTGTATTTAACATATAAAATGTAAATAAATAAAATATAGAAAGAAACATAACATTGGCCTGCTAATTATCTGTTCCCTCTGGTAGACATCCGCTTTGACTGTTCTGTTGTACAGGTATAGAAACTAAGAATAAATGACTTTTCCAAAGTCCCTGTGAGAATTTTGTTATTCAGTCGTGCCTGCCTTTGTGACCCCTCCCACAGTACTGCCTGTGGAGTTTTCTTGGCAAGGATACTGGAGTGGTTTGCCTTCTCCAGTGGATTAAGGCAAACAGAAGTTAAGGGACTTGCTCAGGGTCACACAACTAGCCAGTACCTGAGACTGGATCTGAACTCAGATCTTCCTGACTCCAAGCTTAGTGCTCTACCCACTGAACCATCTAGCTGCTTCTAGGTCCCCTGACGCCTAGTCTTGTGCTCTTTCATTATACCACAGTTAATAAGGGATAATACCTGGAACATAGATAGAATTTCAAAGTTCAAAGGGAATTTAGAGGTCACGGAGTCCAATCTCTTTATTTTATAGGGGAGGGAAATGGAGGCCCACAGAGGATAAGAGCCGTGGGAGGGCCACACACCTCAAAGGAGTATGTGATTACTGACTTCTCTCTTTGGGACTATATAATTGCAGCCTTGCCCCAGGTAGGTTTTACCAGGTGCTTTCAGACTTAAGGAAATATTGGCCTACCCTCTTGCAGGAGGAAGGCCACCATGCCTTCGAAAATCTTCCTCTGCTTCTCTGCTTCCAGGCTTGAGTAGATGTCATTCAGGGCAGAGGTGCTGGGAAGAGGAGCAGGCCAAACTGACTGGTGAACTCTAACAGCTGAAAGGGACCTCAGAGGTCATCCAGTTCAGACTCTTACACAGTACAGGAATCCCTTCCTTGGCATGCCTGAACATTCCCCGTGACTGGAAGCTTATCCCACTCCCTGCACTCCAATGCTGCCAATCCCATAGTTGGACAGAAATTATTGCTAGGTGAGTTTGACTTCTATCAAGCTGACATTTGGCTCCTATAACTGTTGTTTGTCAGTCCTTGTTCTGCCTAAGCTAAGAGCATAGTTCCCAAGCAGAATGTCTATTGACTGAAGCAAGAACCTGACCCCTTCAGCTGGAGGTCACTTACAGGCTGTGGAAAGTCTCACAGGATGTATTCTGGGCAGCCAGGCAGTTGAAAGCTTCAGGGTGCAGGAGGAAGGGCTGGAGCCGGGACAGCCACTGCGACCATGTGGCCTGGATTTCCCTGGCCTGGAATGCTGGCCCCAGTCTCCTCCAAAGGCCATTAAATAACACCCCTGCCCACTGGTCTGAGAGCACGGCTGGAGAGAACTACTCCAAGAGAGGGGGGAAAAATGGTAATGATGATGGCATTTACTTTTAGAACAGTTTACAAAGTATTTTCAAATCTCTTTGCCTATTTAAAGCATCAAAATAACCCGGAAAGTTTGGCAGGACATTGGTTATGATTTCCATTTTAATCTTTTAATTTTTTTCTTTGGAGGGGGGAAAGCAAAGCAATTGGTATTGTGACTTGCCCAAGATCACACAGTTATTATGGCAAGTGTCTGAGGCCAGATTTGAACTCAGGTTGTCCTGACTCCAGGGCCTGTGCTCTGTTCGCTGCAACACCTAGCTGCCTAGGTGGCTTTTTTTATGATTTCCATTTTAAAGATGAGTAGAAGGAGGTCCAGAGAGAAATAACTTTTTCTAAGACCATAAAGCCAGGTAGGGGCAGAGCTGACTCTCAAAACCTGGACTCCTGACTCCCAGGACAGTGTTCCTAGTCACATAGGAGGGAGTAATCAGTCTATCAACCAATTGTTACTGAA
Organism: Petaurus breviceps papuanus; assembly: GCF_028583685.1. Classification (NCBI taxonomy): domain Eukaryota; kingdom Metazoa; phylum Chordata; class Mammalia; order Diprotodontia; family Petauridae; genus Petaurus; species Petaurus breviceps. The sequence continues at coordinate 23,724,291 of NW_027185694.1, read as the reverse complement.
CAATATGACCACACCTGGGTACCACATTTCTATTCTGGTTTCCAAGGCCTGGCCTGTACATGTGGGACCCACGGGCCTGGTACTATCTCTAAAGGTTGTGGGACAGGGGGCTCTTTTTTTTTTTCTTCAGTTTTCTTTTCAAAATTTTATTTTAGACTCAAACACCAGAACACAAACACAGAACAGAGAAAAGAAACAAAAGCATATCATAAACTTAAATATTGGAACTTAAATACAAAGTTAGAAAGAAAAAAAAGCACATCGTGTGTACCGCAGAACATGAGAGGATTCAAAATATGTAACAATAGGTTTTCGTTTCAAGAAAGCCTATATGATAAATAATACTCTTTGTGTTGAGAATTGTCCATTTTTTCTTTGCTTCCTTGTGAGTTTTCTTTTGTTCTCTGAACATGGGGCTTTTCTTGAGAGATTGTGGGGTCTACACCATGCCCCTTGGTGGGGAGGGATTTAGACAAACTTCTTTCCTACCATATTGATAACATGAGGTCAGAGGCAAAAATGGGATGGGAGATGAGGAAGTCCGGTGTTTTCACAGAGGACACACAGCATGATGGAGCCTATCTGTAACACTGGTTTTTCCCATCACCAAAGCTGACCTTTGTTGTCCGTCAGGGGTTGGGGCCCACAGTGCCACCTACCTGCTGGGAAAATCTCTCCAGGGCAGTCTCAAGATCAGGGAGATCGATTTTGGAGAAGAGCAGGGTAGAGTATGCAGGGTCCAGGTCCCTGGGCAGACTGCTGGCCACAAGGCAAGGATACAGTGATATCAGAAAGTCTTCCTTCCAGACCCACGGCCATGACGTCTGAGGGAAAGAGATCTCTCAGCTTGATACCCTAGTCACGCTCCAGCCTGGAGCCTCAGAGTGAGCCCTAAACCTGGCCCCAGACTGAGGTCTGACCCCAGCCCTAGAATGACCTCTAATCCTGCCCTCTGGCTATGGCCTCACCCCATTAGCCCTGGAAGAGCATGGATGGTTCAATGCAGCCTGCTCCTGCTTCTGGGGACACAGATATATCTATTGCCCTTTGCTTATTTCTGTGAGATTAGGGGTAGGACTTTGAGTGTCATCTGGATCACACACAAAGTACACTGTTAACTTTTAATGTTCTTTGGGGGTCTTTCCAATCCCAGAGGCTGAGGCCTGAACTCAGGTCTTGAAAGAATGAACAAGCCACTTCCTTCTTTGGGCATTAGTTTCCCTATATAAAATGAAGGGGAATCAAAGATCCTTTTACTTAGCAGGGGAGGAACCTAAGGACCAGATAGAAAAAGGTCACATAATGAATTACTGGTAAAGTCCAGGCTATAGCCAGAAGACCACACTATAATAAGCTTTAGGAAAAGATAGAAGGAAGAAAGGGAAGAGATATTGAAATTTATTGCTCATAATGAAGCTTTTTGGATCACTGTAGGGTTTTAGTCACGTAGGCAAAGTTGGGTCCTCACCGGCATACAGGCGTACTGGGCCAATGTCACCTGACAGGTGGAATGGTCCCCACTGGATGCTGCCCTGACTTCCTCCTCACTGATGCTGCAGAACAAAGGGATGGTTTCAGTCAGATCCACCACCTCATCACCACATACAATATTGCCTTTCTTTCCCCTGATCCAGCCCAATAAGAAGACGGTGGTAGTGAATGCACTAGGTCCAGTATATACATCTTAGAGTGGGAGATTGTATTTTCTAAATGAAACTCTTTTTTTCGTTTTTTGCTTTTTGGAGGGCACTTGGGGTTAAGTGACTTGCCCAAGGTCACATGTATAGTTTTTGTGTTAAGTGTCTGAGGCCAGTTTTGAACTCAGGTCCTCCTGACTCCAAGGCCCATGCTCTATTTACTGCGACACCTAGCCACCCCAATGGAACCCTTTCAATAAAGCCAGATACTCACCTTGGCACTGAGGCACAGATAATGGCTTCTGTTCAGAGAGACAAATAGGTTGGTGTTACTTGCTAATGTCCTCAGTGTGGAAGAAAAATGAGCAAATTGATCAATTGTGCTACCATTTATGCTTTCATTTTCAAAGCTGATTATTCATCAAAGGGAGGTCTTTTGCCTTTGTCAGGGGCATTAGTGAACAAAGCAACTGAATACCGTTCTTGGCATGAACTATAAGTGGGGGTATACTGGAAGCAGCTCCAACTAGTTCATAAAAGTTGGTTGTTAAATTTTTAGTGTGAGCATTTATACTTCATAACAGCAATGACTACAAATCAGGGCTTGATGTATTGTTTTGTTAATTGTCTAGTGATAAAAGAAAATGACAATAATACAGATTAAACTTAAATGTGTGTTGTGTTTACACTTTTTTTTCAGAGAGCTGGTTGTTAAACATTTACCAGCACACCCCTGTGAAATCCAAAGATAAAGCAGAAATGCAAGGTTGTTTCTATTTATTAATGGCCACAACCCAGGCAGAAGTTTAAAAATCAGGACACTGAGTTTGCTATAATTGGAAGTAACTGCTCCACTAACCTCTGCCTTGTTAAGTCACACAAAGCACTGGACCTGAAATCAGATTTGGAATTCAACCTTGGCTCCACTACTCACTACCTATGACTGAGCAAATTATTTAACCTTCCCAGGCCTCAGTCTACCAATCCATAAAGTAAGGGAGTGGGACAAGATGATCTCTATGGTCCCTTTTAGCATCAAATCCTATGACCCTATGGAATACTGTGGTCAGTTCTGGGTGCCACATTTTCCGAAGGACATTGTCAAGCCACAGCTTATTTAGAGGAGGGAGACTAGAAAGGTAAGAGGCCTTAAAAAGATGTCATGGATCCATTGGATAATGGAATTGGGGATGCTTATCTTAGAGAAGAGAACATTTGAACATTGTACTGGGAAAGGGGGACAAAATTTGTTCTGCTTGGTCCCAGAGGGCAAAACACTGAGTAAGGAGTAGATGTCATCAGACGGTAGATAGTTCCATGCAGGGATAATCTTAATAATTAATATTTAATTAATAATTATAATTGATTTAATTTATTATTAATTAAAATATGTTACCATAATCATTTTAATTAATTTATTAATAATAATTAAATTAAATAAATCTTAGTAATTAAAACTATCCAAAAGCAAAATGAGATATGTCTGGAGGCAGGGAGTATAAGGTCTTCAAGCAGAGGCTGGATCATCATTTGCTTAGGATTTTGTAGAAGGGATTCCTGTTTCAGGTAGGAGTTGGATGGAGTGACTTCTGGGACTTGATGTTTTCATTTGACTTGTTTGCTTTATGTAATCAAATCAAATTGCTTTGGGAATAGAAGTGTAAACAGATGCTTCTTTCTTGCTCTCTATTATCTGAAACTTTGCAGTCTGGAACAAATGTTGCAGTGTTCTAAGGGCAGTGCTTGCCTTCAGGGGTAGGACACAAAAAAAGACTTACCGTCAATGGATCCTGTGGTACACTGCAAAAAGGTACATACCATTAGCACACGCAGGCTGTTTTCCAACTTTGCTCTGCATTATTCTCTGACACATATCCTATTGTCCAGCCAGATGGGCCTTCTTAATGTTTTCTGCCTTCCCACCTCACCTCTGTATCTCCAAAATCCAGTTTCTTTCAAGCCTCAAACTCGTGCCGACTTTACCCAAACCCTTCCTGATCCCTCCACCTGCTAGTGTGTCCTCCAGCCCATACACCTATTGCCCTATATCTAGGTACCCATATCTGTACATACTATCTTTCCCAGTTAGATTGTAAGCTCCTTGAGGGCAGGGACTGTTTGCTTCACTTTCATTCTTGTATCCCCAGTGTCTAATCCAGAGCTGACCCTTAATAAATACTTGTCAGTTGGTTTCCTGGTCCCTCCAGTTCATTGATCTGATAGTACTTTATATTTCCCTTATATACAGATCATAGACTCTGGGGAAACTGAGGCTATAGAGAGGTTAAGCAATTTTCCTAGGGTGACATAACTTGTAAGTGGCATATGAACTCAGGTCTGTCACTCTAGCCACTACACTAGAGGCCTAAACCAGATTAAATGTAACTGGTAAACATTAATGAAATGAACAAAAATACAATACAACATAGATAATGTGAATTTGTGGTTTTCTAAGTCAATATGCAACCCTCAGGAATACATTTCTATTTGAGTTTGATACCACTGGGCTACACACTGTGCCTCCCTTGCTTGGATCTTTGGAAGTATTTCTATCAGTATGTGTGTCTCCTACCACCTACTAAATTAAAAGCTACAAAGAGGTAGGCTTAGCAGTCTTTAAAATCCCTTTTGGAGTCCACTGCCCAGAATCTCCCTTTCCCATGACCTGGGATCTTCCCTGGCCAAAGAGGACCTAACTCCATCAAAAAGAGTCCCAAAGGGACCTTCTTACCAGATGGGTCCCTGAAGTCACCATGCAGCCTGGAAGAAAGAAGAGGAAATGAGGCTATGAGGAAGACAAAAGGCTGGTTCTGGCTCACCTCTCTGCCTGGGTCTGTCTAACTCATGAGTCCACTAGACAGGGCAAAGGCCTGGGACCACCATCAACACCTACACCCTTGCCCCCTTACTCTCTACTCCCTTCACGTCCTCCTCTTTCCTAGTGTTCCTATAAGGGGGATTGACAGTGCCACCATCTCTAGATCTTCCTTGCCAAAGGAATGCTCAGCAGCTGTGCTTGATTAGAGACCCAGAGGAAAAGACGCAGCTGAGCTCCTGAGCTCCCCCTACTTATGAGCATGAAGGATTGGCTGGGGTTGGTTCTGGGAAACAAACCTGGGAGGGGTAAAGAAGGGCCATAATGAACTACACCGCATCACCCATCCCTGTGTAGCTTTTGAAGCCCTGCCCGACCTATCTTGCCAGCCTTATTGGGCATTCCTCCTCCTCCCACATGCTGATCCAGCCAGATCAGCCTTCTCCCTGTACCAGATACATGAAACCTATCTTGCATCTTCATGCCTTCGCACTGGCCTTCCTCCCTGTCTGGAATGTACTCCCTCTCTTCCTTTAGTATGCAGCTCAGGCTCTTTTTTTTTTTTTTAAAGCAATTGGGGCTAACTTGCCCAAGGTTACACGTCCAGTTATTTTGTGTGTGTATTAAGTATCTGAGGCCTGAACCGATCCCAGGTCCTCCCGACTCTGGTCAGGTGCTCTTACTCACTGCACCACCTAGCCACCCCTCAGGCACTCCTTCTATGTGAAGCCTTTCCTCATTCTTCCCCCACCTTTCACCTGCTTTTGGCCTCCCTCCTTTTTGTAACTCATGCCTTTTAAAAAAAAAATTACTTTGACTCTGCCTCTATTAACTCCCTGGATTTTGCCATCATACCTCCGCTGCCCTGAAACATCCCTACGGTCCCCTTTGCCCATTGGTGAATTCCTCCCAGAATCTTCATTTTGAGGGAGGGCCCCAGCCCAACCATCCTTCATTCTACTTCCAGTTCTGCCTCTGACTCACTGAACTTTGCCCCCATGTCCCCAGAGGGGATCTTCCTCTACCTTTTCAGCTCCCTTTTATGTGTTATCTTTCTTAAATAGAATGTAAGCTCTTTGAGAGCTGGAATTGTCTTTCTTTTTGCTTATATTTCTATCTCCAGCCCTTAGTACAGTGCCTGGAATATAGTAAACTTAATAAATGCTTGTTGCTGCTGACTATTGACTTTGTACTTATTCTCTCTGTGTTCATATACACATACATATATGTGTATATATATATGTGTGTATACATGCACACATATACATGTATATAAATTACATATTTGCATACACATATACCTATACATACATAAAAATATACATATATATGCATGTATATGTATACACATATATATTGCATGCATATATCTATACATATATATTATATTTATGTCTCTTTTGCTAGAATGTAAGTTCCATAAGGTAGAGAGAGTTTCATTCTTTTGTATTTGTAATTCTGTTGCCTATTACAGTGTATGGGACAGATAAGGCACTTAATACATGTCCAGTGACTGAGAGAGTAGATTGTCCTGAGAGAACAGGCTTCAGTGATTCCATAGGACACTGAAGGAGTCAGGCAGTACCTGGGAAGAGCGGGAGCCAGTGAGCCCTAGTCATACAGAGAGCCCTGGTCTGGAAGAGACAGCTAGAGGGAGGTGACTTGTGATTTGGGTCCCTGTGCCCACTTCTCTGAGCAGTATGAATACCAAGGAAGAGAGAGCAGTGATGGGAGGCTGTATGTAGATTGGGGCTCTGACCCTGTATTATATCTGAACCAATCATTTTCTGGAGAAGAGGTTGTCTGGGAAAGGACATGGGGCAGGGGTGGGGAACCTGTGGCCTCAAGGTCACATGTGACCCTCTAGGTCCTCAAAGGCAGCCCTTTGACTAAATCTAAACTTAACCAAACAAATCCCCTTAATAAAAGGGGCAGCTAGGTGGTGCAGTGAATAGAGTACTGGCCCTGGAGGTAGAAGGACCTGAGTTCAAATCCAGCCTCAGACACTTAACACTTACTAGCTGTGTGACCTTGGGCAAGTCACTTAACCCCAACTGCCCTGCCTTCCCCCTTCCAAAAAGACATAAAAGGATTTGTTTTGTTCTCTTAAACTTGGACTCAATCAAAAGGCCTGCAGCTAGGCCTTGAGCTTGTGGCCTTGAGGCCACAGGTTCTCCACCCCTGGATAGGTGACTGGGGCAGGGCCATCTGTGGTTTCTCTACAGATTCAACGCTCCAACATCATTCCCACTGTAACCCATTCCTACTGTCACCATCCCAAGGAACACTCCTGACTTCACAATTCTTCCACCAATAAAAGGCTGAAACTCTTCCTAGTCACTCCTTCAGGATAAGTAGACTTCTCTGGTAAAATTCATGTCACAGAATTATTGTATCTCAGAACTGGAATGAAGCTCAGAGACCATCTATATCTGATTAGAATATCCCTGAGAAATGGTTATCTAGGCAGCACGGTGGATAGAGTACCAGCCCTGGAGTCAGGAGGAGGACCTGAGTTCAAAGGTGACCTCAGACACTTGCTAGCTGTGTGACCCTGGGCAAGTCACTTAACCCCAATTGCCTCCCCACCCCTTAAAAAAGAAGATTCCTGCTCTGATACAAGTTGGCCTACTCATGTTCCAAGTTCCCTTCCATCTTTGAGATCCCATGAAGTGTGACTTGAACTCAGATCTCTGGATTCTCACGTGTATTTATGTCCCACTATACCATTTAGATTGAGATTTTGCAATCTGGGCTAAATCCAGCTGGGGATTGTTTGAGGCAAGTGGGCAAAGTGGAAAGGACACTGACTTGGAGTTGAAGCAGAAGAACGCGGTTCAAATTACTGATCTGCTGACTAATATCTGTGTGACCGTGAGCCCTCTCTGGAGCTCAGGTTCCTCCTCTATGAAGTAAATGAGTTGGACTAGGTGCTCTCCTAAGGCCCCTTCATTTAGGTCTATGATCCTGTTGAGATAAGAAGGTGATTCCTCATTCCATTGCCCAGGCCATGCCCTCCCCTATTTTTCTGAGGCATACACTGTCTTATTCATCATGGGCAGCTGGGTGTGATCCTGCCACAAGCAGAGAGACAGATGGAATGAGCCTCATTCTTTATGTACCCAGGCTCCTTCAGAGGTTAAGTCGTCTGGAAGCCAGACCTAAATGCTCAGCTGGGCAGAAGGCCTGGGACAGACATCTAACAGTCTGATTGAGATCTGGCAGAGCTCCTTACCAGCATCTTCCAGGGATGCCTGAGAGGCCCAGATTCTGTGGTCACTTAGCTGAGTCCAACACATGTTAGGGTTTTCCCAAACCCCTAACTACAGTCTCAATGAACCATCCCAAATCCTTAATAATGTGTCTGGGCTGGCCCAGGCTGGAGGTGGCTGGGGCTGGGAGCCAGGGGGTGGAGGTACCTCATTGCAGAGCTTGAGAAAACTGAGGGAAATGGGAGCTAAGAAAAGAGGTCAGTTTTTCTAGAGCTCGTAATGAATAAACATCTCCTTATGCTTTTGCCTCTGTTAATCTCATCAGATCCTCATAACAGCCCTAGGGCATGGGCAGCCCTCAGCACAGTCACTGTCACCACCTCACCACCACAGAGATGGCAAGTCCCTTGCCCAGGGTCACACAGTGACTTAGTGAGTCAGGCATCAGAACCCAGGTCTCCTAAGGCTCTGTCCAGGAAAGCTGGTGACTAGTAAATAGAACCAGGAACCCCAGAAGGAAGTAGGAAAATATTAGACCTGGAACAATGAAGACCTGGACTTAAGTCTCCATGAATTTGCCAGGTGAATTTAGGCAAGTTCCTGCCCCTGTCTGGGCCTCAGCTTCCTCATAGGTGACAGTGGATGGGGTGATTTTTTCCCCCAAGGCCATAAATCTGCTGAGACCAAACCTTCCAAGGATCAGTCAAGGGAAATCCCAGAGGGACCCTGGAGTGGGGACAAGAAAACACCTGTCAGAGCAGCTAGGTGACACAGTGAATAGAGCACTGGCCCAGGAGTCAGGAGGATCTGAGTTCAAATCCAGTCTCAGACACTTAACACTTACTAGCTGTGTGACTTTGGGCAAGTCACTTAACCCCAATTGCCCTGTCTTCCCCCCTCCAAAAACAAAACAAAACAAACAAAAAAAAACTACCTGCCCCCAGGTGAGAAAGAAAAAGAATCAGAGTTAGTACTCCATCAGTGATCTTTGTACATCTGTACTCACCCAGGGCCAGGAAGAGGAGGAAGATGCCTGGATCACAGAAGAGGGACCCCGTTGCTCCCTGAGAGGCCATCTGGACCACCTGATCTATGGGGAGGAACGAGGAGACTTGGTGGGATCTGATCTCTGGGAACTGAAGGGATCTCACCTACAAGAAATAAGGGAACTTGGTGGGACAGAGACCAGATTTCAGCTGCAGTCTAGAAGGAATAATGGGGGAATTCTATGGAGCTGAGACAGGATCCCACCTTCATCCTGGGAGAAAATAGGGAGGATCCGGTTTGAGGAAAGGGCAGAATCCCACCCTTGCCCTGGGAGACAGTGACTCAGTACTGAGGAAAGGGCAGCCAGCCACCAGCCAGCATCCTTCTCATTCTCCCTGGTCCTACCCAAAAGAAACCTGGGAGAGGCAGCCCAGGCTCCTCGTCCCACACAATTCTGGCTCCTCGTCTTGCAAATTTTCCCTGCATCTTCCCCAAAACCCAGTAACAGTCACATGAGACAGCTGATCTGTTAACCAAGTCATTTTTCCTGAGCCTCCCTGAGTGTGCTCAGCTACCCTGGGAGAGGGGCAGACAGGAGAAGAAAAGTTGGGACTCACTCCAGGGGACCTCCCAGTTGGGCCAAGGGAGACTTTCTGTTTCTGTCTGTCTCTGCTTCTGTCTCTGTCTATCTATCTCTCCCCCATCTATCTCTTTTTCACAATACACACACACACACACACACACACTCATACACACCACAGGACAAGGTATGATATAATCCACCAGACCAGCACAGCTATTTATGACCCTCTTAAGAAAGAAGGCACCCAGGTGGCTAGGTGGCACAGTGCATCAGCCCTGGAGTCTGGAGGACCTGAATTCAAATCTGACCTCAGACACTTAACACTTACTAGCCATGTGACCTTGGGCAAGTCACTTAACCCCAATTGCCCTGCCCTCTCCCCTCCAAAAAAGAAAGAAAGAAAGAAGGAGCCCTATGTCTATACCCATCCAAAGCTGCTTTCTCTCCCTTTCTCCATAAGTAAGTGGTTGCTGACCGGGCTCCTGATGGTTTACGCACTATAAAGAGACTCCCAAGCCAAGTCCTAGGAATGTCTGTGATATTGCCATGAGGGAAAACAATAAGGGATGGGGGGAGTCGGGGAAGTTTCAGTCTACTGAAAAGCAGAGGCTGTCAGATTAGGACTCTTGGATCAAGGAAAACTCAGGGTGCTGCTGCAGGAGGAGAAAGTAAGGGTCTGGGGGTAGGGCTGGAAAGGGAGAAACCCTGGACAGTGTCGGAGAAAGGAGTGAGACTAGGGCAGAAGAGAAGGGAGGGATGGGGAGGCCAAGGAGCCAGTCTACCCAGGTACCTGAGCTGTTCCCTCCTGGAGCTGGGTAGCCTGAGCAGCGGCCCTGCACCTGCTTTTTCAGTCCGTGGCCAGAGGGTGTGGCTGCCTCTCCTCTCCAAGGCCCCGCCTGAGGCAGGAAGCTTTAGTCCTGCCTAGTGCCCAGGCTAGGGAGGGGGTGGAGAATGGGGAAGGGTGGGGCTGGGCTGACTGAAGAAGAGCTTGGACTTGGAGAGAACATCTAACAGAGAGAGATTTACCTTCCTCTTCTCTGTTGCAATCCATCCATCCTTCAGGCATTGGGGCCTACAGTGTCACTAAAATATGACTTCCTCTCTGATTCCATTCTGTCCTGTTACCTTGTGATGTCATTGGTCCTCTTCACAAATGAAAAACCAAGGGGCAGCCGGTAGAGCATTGGCCCTGGAGTCGGGAGGACCTGAGTTCAAATGGGACCTCAGACACTTAGTGGTGTGGCGCAGGAAAAGTCGCTTAACCACAATTGCCTCAAAAAAGAAAAAAGTTCCAGCAACAACATTCTATCCAGATCCCCCTTAGTCCAGGAAGGACCTGATGCTCTTATGAAATCCTCCAGTTCTAACTGACTCTCTCTTTTAATAACCTCAATTAACTATCTGTAAAATGGCTAATTTTGCCTCAAAAAAGCTGCTATGAGGGTCAAGTCACATAAATAAGCATTATTATGATGACGCCCTAAGGCAGGGGTTCTTAGATGTTTTTGTGTCCTGGGCCCCTTTGGCAGTCTGTGAAGCCTCTTTAGCCCTTCTCAGAATCATGTTTTTAAGTGTAGAAAATAAAATACATGGGATTTCAAAGGATACCAATGATGTTGAAACGCAGTTATGACTTATGAAAAAAAAGTTCATGGACCCAGGCTTAGAACATCTGTTCTAAAGGGTATTTCGCATATAATGTATATGCCTAGTTATTTAAAGTTCATCTCCCCAAGTAGAACGTGTACTCCTCAAGAGCAAGAGACAGGTTTTTGCCTTTATTTGTGTCTGCAGAGCTTAGCACAGTGCCCAGCAAACAGCAAGTGCTTAATAAATGCTTGTTGTAGGGGCGTCCAGGTAGCACAGCGAGTAAGAGCACCGGCTCCAGTATTGAGAAGACCTGGAGATCGAATCCCGGGCTCAGACACTTAGCACCCACCCAGAAACACCTGGCCGTGTAACCTTGAGCAAGTTACTTAACCCCGATTGCTTTAAAAAAATAAATAAATAAATAAATGCTTGTTGGTTCATTACCTTTTCCATCATGATGACTCTTCTTCCTCCTCCTCCTCATTCTTATCATCATCACTGAAGCTTGTAAAGTTCTTCCCCATCCATTATCTTCTTTGACAAACCCCTGCCCTTTCTCTCTCTCAGGGTTGTCCTGAGTATCAAATGAGATCATGGATATAAAAGTCCTTTGTGACTAAAATGCCATCTATACTGAATAGCCAGTTTTTACTTTGGGGAGGGGCAGCAAGGCATGAACTGGGGCCTTCATTGCCTTATTCTGTTGGCTCATAATTGAAGAGGAACACAGGAAATAGTTCCACCCTCCAGCCTTGGAAGTGCCTCACTATGCTGGGGGAGATAGCCAATGGGAAGACCTATACTCACTACATTCAATACAGGGTCCCCGAACCCCCATCTCACTCTTCATTTGGTCGTGAGGTTTTTATGTCCTAATAAATATTTGGTCAATTTTTGTGTAGATGTCATGCACTACTGAGAAAAAGATATATTCCTTTTAATCCAGAGGCCTATCATATCCTAGCCCAGTGCCCACTTACTTAACTTTTTTCTTGTTTATTTTGTGGTTAGGTTTATCTAGTTCTAAGAGGAGAAAGTAGAGTTCTCCCACTAGTAAAGTTTTACTATTTCCTCTTGTAATTCATTTAGCTTCTCCTCTAAGAATTTAGAGGCTTTATCATTTGGTGCATATAAATGTAGTATTGATATTACTTCACTGTCTATGATTTTAGCAAATTTACCTTTTAGTAAAATGAAATTTCCTTCCTTCTCTCTTTTAATTGGATCTATTTTTAATTTTGCTTTGTCTGAGATCATTATTACTACCCCTACTTTTTTTTTACTTTAGCTGAAGCATAATAGATTCTGCTTCAGCACCTTAATTTTACTCTGTGTGTCTGTATCTGCTTCAAGTGTGTTTCTTATAAACAACATTTTGTAGGATTTTAATTTTTAGTTCACTCTGCTATCCATTTCCATTTTATGGGTGAGTTCATCTTATTCACATTCACAGCTATGATTACTAACTGTGCATTTCCTTCTATCTTATTTTCCCCATTTATCTTTCTCTCTCTCTCCTTTGACCCTGTCCCTCTTCAGAAGTGTTTTGCTGCTGACCACCACCTCTACCCACATACGCTCCTTTTATCAGCACTCCCTCCTTTTATCTGCCTCTCCTCCTACTTCCCTGTAGGATAAGATGGATTTCTATACCCAATGGAGTGTGTATATTTGAGTCAATGCTGATGAAGGTAAAGGGTTGCCTACCAGCCCCTGCCAACTTCCCCTACACTATAAAAGTTCTTTCGCACCTCTTTTATGGGAGATAATTTACTCCATTCTACCTCTCCCTTTCCCCTTCTCCCAATGTATCCCTCTTTCTCACTTTTCAATTTTATTTTTTTGAATATCATCCCATCATGGTTACACACCTGCACCCTCTATGTATATTCCTTCTAACAGTCCTAATAATGATTAAGTATCATCTTCCCATGTGGGAATGTAAATAGAGAATGAGGAAGAGTGTAAGGGAGCTGTCTGCTAAAATGAGCTCTAATCATCTGTACTTTACCTTTCTCTGTATCCTTAGCACTTAGCCCAGTGCCTTGTACATAGTAGGTGCTTAATTAATGTTTATGTTCTAATTCTTTTTAAAATTTTAATTTTTAGTTTCTTCATTTGTGTTACATTTTAAGTCCTGAATGATCTCCATCTCTCTCTCCCTCCCCACACTGCACTAGAGAAGGCCACTGTTTGACGCAGATTTATAAATATACGTAAAACCATGCTATGCATCCTTCTGTTTTCTTCTTTCTCTGGAGGTGGATAATATCTTCCTTTATAGTGGATCTGAGTATTCTAGTACTCAGAATAACTTCGTTGTTCATACTTTTTTGGAGCAATATTGCTGTTACTGTATACAATGTTTTCTTGGTTCTACTCACTTCACTTTCCATTATTTCATACAATCCTTTCCATGCTTTTCTATAATCAACCAGTTCATCACTTCTTACAGCACAGTAGTATTCTGTCACCATCATATCACACAACATATTCAGCCATGCCCCAATTGACAGGCATGCCCTTAATTCCCAGTCCTTTGCCACCACAAAGAGAGTTGCTATAAATATTTTAGAACATAGAGGTTCTTTTCCTTTTCCCCCAATCACCTTGGGAAACAGACCTAATAGTGGTATTGCTGGGTCAAAGAGTAGACTGACTGACTCTTCATTTATGGCAATGTGTGGATAATTCTAAGTGACATAATTTGCTCCTACTCCAAATGTTTTTTAAAGATCATCCCAAAAAACAGATAATTTTTAAAAAATAGTAAATGAATGGTATGCCCTGGTCATAAAATGGTGATGGTGAGGGAAAGAAAGAAAACAGAGAAGAAGTGGAGGGAAGCCAGCCTGGACTCAACCTGGGTCATGGATGATGGCCATGGACTCCACTGAGTTCACCTCCAGGAGGCTAATCTGGAGGTGAGAATGCTGTTGGCATGATCCCAGGTGAGTTACATAACCTCTCAGTGCCCTACATAACTCTCAAAGAATATAAGTTGTAGAACTGCTAAACATCTACTCAGGGAGAGGGAACTTCTTCACTGGGAGAGTTCTCTTAATGTTCTCCCTAACAGTGAAATTCAGCTTGGACCAGAACTGATAATGATGATTAAAAACAACAATAAATAATTGGATAAAAGTGGTCCCATTTTCCCATCTCCAGAACAGGTATTCCTTCCCTCCCCTTCCCCTCCCCTAATCCTCTGTCTGTGGGTGAGTGATCTTTCCTTGGGCACGAGTCCAGCCTGGTTGATCTCCTTTCTGCACTACTCTGTCTAAATAGAAGGTTGGACACAATGGATGTGAGGAAGGGGCATTTTGGCAACATGGGTTTGCTTGGAGAAAAGTTTAAAAAAGTCCAAAAAACATTCACCAGGAGCCTCCCATCATGCCCCTAAATGAAGGCCCTCTTTTCTGCCTCACCCCTCACTATCAGGTTTCTATTACTGAAAGACTGGCTGTTTAGGAGAAACCTAGGCTCCCTTAGGGATCATTCAACCCTACACCAGGCCCCAGCCAGGAACAGGTGTGCTGACCCCATCCATCAGGTGGCATCCCTGAATCCTCTTTGGGTCTCTCCCCACGAGGATCAAAAGTTAGGTCTGTGACTCACACCTGTGACTCAGAAGGGGAGGGGGAGATGTTCAATAGTCCTTAGTCATCCAGGAGGGCTAGCTCTGAGTCCCGTGGCCAGAGCTAGTCCTTGATTCTGGTAGTCTGTAGCTGCTTATTTGGCACATATATTATGTTGTAAGAGGGAACTCCTACCCCAAAATGTCTTCCTTGTGTACCTAAAATTCCACCCTTAGAACTTTAGTCCTGAAGGTTAGAGCATTGAAAGCCCTTGTTAACATTTACTGAGCCCCAATGTCTCAGGCTGTACAGTAGGACAGAAAGGAACAAGATTCAGTCCTTGTCCTTGAGAAACTTATAAAGTAGGTGACCAGAAAAGGAGATACATTAGAAAGGGACACCCTAAAGTGAGGCTAATCAAATGAAAGGCTAAGTCTTGATTTGCATCTACTCTGCATACCTGCCATAAAACAGATATTGATAATATATATTTCTGTTTTGTTTTTTTTTGGAGGGGGAAAGATAGGGCAGTTGGGGTTAAGTGACTTGCCCAAAGTCACAGGGCTAGTTTTTTGTGTTAAGTGTCTGAGGTCAGATTTGAACTCAGGTCCTGCTAACTCCAGGGCTGGTGCTCTATTCACTGTGCCACCTAGCCACCCCAATAATATATATTTCTAAAGCACCTTTATAGTGTACAAAATATTCTCCCCACCACCACCTTGTGAAGTAAATTATTCATCTTCATATGAATAATAATATAATAATAATATAAATAATATAAATAATAATAATATAAAATAATAGTTTACAGAGGAGGAAACTAAGGCTTAAGGGGATGAAGCAACCTACCCATGGACACCCAGCTAGTAAGTGTTGAAATATGGAATGTCCTAGGCAATTCATGAAGACCGTAAATTGCAGAGGAGGTGCCAACTTGCAAACTTGTAAAGGGAATTTCCTCATGTGGGAGTTCCCTCTATTAATGAAATTATAGATCCAGGCCCTAACTCTTAGCTCTGATGACCTAGCTCTCTTATCCAACAGCTTCCACTCTGGAATCTCTCTAACCCTCATCCCACTCACCTTAGAAGATTAGGCCTCATGCTTAGGGAGCTTAGCCCCCTAACTTTAATTGTCGTCCCCTTGCCCCATATCTGCCAGATGGATTGTAGGGGTTCTAGACAGTAAGCAAAAAATGAAGAATGGAAAACCGCTGAGCATCAGAGAGATCTCATGTTTGGCCAAGGAACCCCGCCTCCCTTCAGGATGCCGTCTAAGTGCGATACTGAGTGTCAACAACCATAACTGATTTTTATAAATCTTACTAAACCTCAAAACACTTTGTTCATGTTATCATGTAATCCTTACAATGATCCTACAAGGTTGGCGTTCTAGGTATTGTTATTCTCCTTTTTACAGAGAAGGAAAGGGTAAGTAATTTTCCCGGGATCACACAGCTAATAAATGAATGTCTGAGGCAGCATTAAAACCCAGGTTTTCCTGACTCCAAGTCAAAGCCTCTACTCATGATGTAGCCTATGGAGCAGTACAGCAGGGCTGGTGGAGAATAGGAAAAAAAGGAGAAGGAAGTGGCTGGTTTCTTTCATGAAATTGCCTTTAGGCCTTTTCCTTGGATAGAATGGAAAGAGCCCAAGATAGAGAGTTAGGAGATCTGGCTTCTTGACTATATTACTCACTAGCTATATGACCTTGGATCTAGGTCCCAGAAAAGGCAAATTCCTTGAAGGTAGAGACTGATTCATTTTTGTCTTTGTATTCCCAGGATCAATTACAAAGCCTGGTTCATAGTAGGCACTTAATAAATGCTTATTGAATAATAATGGCAGCAAGCATTTATATAGCATTTTAAGGTTTACAAAGCACTTTACAAATATTATCTCCTTTGATTCTTGTAACAACCCTGAGAGGTATTATTATCACTCCCCATTTTGCATATGAGGAAACTGAGGGCAGACAGAGGTTGAATGATTTGCCCGGGATCACACAGATGCTAAGTGTCTGAGGTTGGATTTGAACTCGAGTCTTCCTGACTCCAGGTCCAGTGCTCTATCCATTGGACCACCTAGCTGCCTTGGAAGGAATAAATGAATGAGTGAATGGGCTTCATTGTCCCTGTAAGTAAAATGTCTATGTAGAATCCATTCTCCAGCACTCTGGTGTTTTCCTGTTTCTCCTCCTCTTCCTGTACTTCCTCCTTCTCCTTCTCCTTCTCCTCCTAGCAGAACTCACACTTCCAATCCTGAGACCTTGGGTTTTCACTGGTAAACTTTTACCTAATACAATAGAAGGGCATCAGAATAGATCCCTTCCTCCACTAATATTATAGGATTCTATATACTATGGAAGGGGAGGGATCAATTAATCTTCCATTAATGGGGGAAAACTTCTTTAATTATTCATTTATTTTTAACATTCTTTTTTTTTAATTGAGTTCTGGGGTGGGGATGGGGGGGCAGCTAGGTAGCTCAGTGAATTAGAGTACCGGCCCTGGAGTCAGGAGGACCCAAATCCAAATCCAGCCTCAGACACATAACACTTACTAGCTGTGTGACCTTGGGCATGTCACTTAACCCCAAATTGCCCTGCCTTCCCCCCTCCAAAAAGACCAAAAAAATATTGAGTTCCAAATTCTTTCCTCTCTCCTGCCCCTTCCCCACTCACTGAGAAGGCAAGCAATCATGCAAAACATATTTCCATATTAGCCATATTGAAAAAAGAAAACAAGAAAAATAAAGTTGAACAAAATATGCTTCAGTCTGCAGTCAGAGATCATCAGTTCTCTCTGAGGGTCATTGTATTGCCCAGAATAGTTAAGTCTTTCATGGCTGATCATCCTTACAATATTGTTGTTACTGTGTACAATGACCTGGTTCTACTCACTTCACTTGGTGCCAGTTTATATGGGGGTGAGGGAGTGGGGGGGGGGTGTGAGGATGCTTCTTGGGAAAGGCAAAATTTGAATGTGGGAACATGTCATTTAACTATCATTTTATCAGAACTAATATAGTTAGGGATTACCTATCTTTAAGGAAGGTCTCCAGGGCAGCTTCAAGGTATCCACATTGACAAGGCAGGGAAAGCTGTTATTCACTGGAGATATTTCTAGGAAGTTGGATTCCCATAGGGGTTTGCACATGGATTTCAGGATTGCATCAGCTGGAAAAAAAAAAAGAGAGCACAAGGTATTGCATGGGAAAATGACAAAGGAAATGAGGATTGCAGAGGCATGGGAATGAGGGCTACTGGACTTGGCATCCAGGAAGCCCTGAGATATTTCTGAGAAGTTGGGAGCAGAGGGATCAGCCCTGCAGCAAGGCTTCAGGAGGGACCCAAGAGGGATCTGAGGTAGAGAGGCAAACTCTGGACTGTGCTTGGAGTTGGGAATGGAGAAGGGGTCCTGATGGCATCCTGATGCCTGACTCTGGAGTCAAGCTGAGAGTGTTTAGAAGATTCCATTCTGTTCAGAGAGCTTAGCAGATCTCTGTGCCTTCCATCAGAAATGCAACAAAAGGAGACAGTACCAATTGACATTTTTCTTAACTCATGTTTCTGTGTTCAGAGGAATGGTCTCTCCATTGCCTTCTAAGTTTTTCCCAGGAGATTTCTATTGCATCTGTCACCTGAGGAAGTGTAGGATATTGCACTCATTTGTGTATGGACCAGAGAATGACCAAACTATTTGATTTCCTTTTGTTATCCACATTATTTTGTCTTAATTAAATGCTTTTTCTATTGGATCTATGACTCTTTGATTGTCTGTTAATAGAATGTTGTACAGGATGGGGGCTCAGACCATGATTTACATAATGGATTAATCAGAACAGCCACACTAAACTTGAGAAAAGCAGAATGGAGATCCTGAACCAGGGTTCTCAGAGGTGAGAGGGGCTCCATGTCATGTCAATTAGCAAACAGAAGGGCCTTGGCAACCTAAGGCAGCCCTCTCATAATGCCCAGGATGAGGACAGGGGTACATCCGCCTTCCAAAGGATAGCCACTTGTTGTACTAAGGAAGTGTATCAGCAATGCCATATTCACAATGCCTATAGAGATTACAAATATGCTGATATAATTATCCATCACAAAATACGTCAGGTTTACCATTTGGGGAAATAAACTAGAAAATTTATTAAGATACCAAAAGACTGAGTCCCAAAACCAGAAAGTGAAAGCCATCAGAGTAGTTATGATATTGGCACAGGTAGATAAAGTAGAAAGCATCCACATTTTCAAGCCTTTAAAACAGAACAGGCTACCTCAGGCAAAGGTCCTCCTCTCCCCACTCACAGCAACCACCCAGCGTCCTGGAAGCACACTCCCAGCAGCTCCGGCCCCTGGCAGTCCTCAGCA
>NW_027185694.1:23701604-23705508 GCF_028583685.1 Petaurus breviceps papuanus | reverse complement strand
CCTGGAAGCACACTCCCAGCAGCTCCGGCCCCTGGCAGTCCTCAGCAAGAGTCCTAACTCAAAAAAAAAAAAAAAGGCAACCGCCACCAACTGCCAACCGCAGGACCGTTAGCTCGGCTTTTCACTTTCTCTTGCTCTGCTATGTCAGCACGTCCATGGGGCATGGGAGATCTTTAAATCCCATAACCCTTACAGGAAGTAGAGTAGGGTCCAAGGTTGATAGAGTATGCCAAATTCAGGGTAATGCTGGGGCCCTATGAGAAAGGGGTTCCTTCCTGGCTATCTCCAAACCAGACTTCAGCAGCTTGGTCTCCTCCTCAACTTCCTCCTCCTGTTCCTTCTGTCCCTCCTCCCTCCAGAATTCAGACTCCCTCTCCTGAGAACTTGGACTCTGATTTTGATGAGCTTTCACTTTATATTGTCTGGTCCCAAGCTTATCATACCACTTCTTTCTGACCCCTTTCTTCAAATCTAGCTTCTTCATCTCCTAATAGAATGTAAGATCCCTGAGGACAGGGATTGTCTTTTTAATTTTTGTATCCTAAGGCTTACCACAGGGCTAACTAAGCTCTTAATAACTGCTCCTTTCATTTATTCATTTGCTCCTTAAGAATATCATTATGTACCATGGGCCTTTTCCCATAGAGACACTATGGAGTTAAAATTGGAAGACCTGGATTTTTAGACATAGGATCATAGATTTAGTTATTGATATTGTCAATTATGCTGATAGTTTTCCTAATATTGAACCAACACTATATTCTTGGTATAAATCCCACTTGGTTGTAATGTTCTTGGCCATATGTTTTTGTGATATATTGCTGTAATCTCCTTGCTTGTGCTTTATTTAAAATTTTTGCATCGATATTTATAAGGGAAATTGGTCTTTAGTTTTCTTTCTCTGTTTTTACTCTTCCTGGTTTAGATATTAGAACTAGATTTGTGTTGTAAAAGGAATTTGGCAGGATTCTGCCTATTTTTCTCAACAGTTTATAGAGTATTGGGATTAATTGTTCTTTAAATGTTTGGTAGAATTCATTTGTGAATTCATCTGGCCCTGGGGATTTTTTTCTTAGGGAGTTCATTGATGGTTCAATTTCTTTTTCTAAGATTGAGTTTATTTAAGTATCTTAAATATTTAAGAATCTTATTTAAGTATTAAGATCTTCTGTTAATATGAACAATTTAAATTTTTGTAAATATTCATCCATTTTGCTTAGATCATCAGATTTATTGGCATATAATTGGACAAAATAGCTCCTAATAATTGTTTTAATAGGATCACAGATTTAGAATTGAAAAGATCTTTGGAGGTCATCAGGCCAATTCCTTCACACTACAGATAAGGAAAGCTACCCCCAGATTCCCCACCACAGCTCCCTGGATTCCTGGATAGGCACTATAAAGAGACTGGTTTGCCAAGTGAATATCCTCCTTGCCTCTCTACCAAGGCCTCAGACAAAAGATCGAGTGTCTGAGAACCCTTGGAGACATTGTTGTCTAAGCCCAGAGCTTGCCTCTGGTAAGTTAGTCTCACCCTTAATCATGCTTCAGGGGGCTTGTCCATCAGATCATCCTTATTTCCTACCTCTACCTGCTGTGTCTGTCTGTTCCCCACCATGTGCAGACCACCAAAGCAGAAAGACCACAAAGGATGGGGACTTTGACCAGCTGCCAGAATGGCATGTCCTCCTACTCAGAGCCTTTTGGACCTATCCCCAATGCCAGGTCATAGAGCAGAGAGTCCAGCAATTCAGGCCCTAGATGGTTTGTTCTCCCTGGAAATAATAATACTAGGGAGTGCCTTATGGTTTACAAAGCCCTTTTGTGCATCTACATGGGACTGTTGCAACAATCCTTTGAGGGAAATGGCATAAATATTATTGTTGTGATTTTATAGATGAGGGACTGGGGCAAAGAGGATTTTAACCACATGGTGCAGCCAAGTCCCCTTGGTCATAGTTTGGGCCCTGACTGACTTAGAGTGATGGTAAATAGCAATTGTTTCTGTTTTGCCCAGAAACCCTGAGAGTCTTCCCCTTTCTAGATTGATTTATTTTTGACTAAGCAAAGAGGCCATTCTCTGTCTTATTTCTTCCCTAGCCTTATCACTGAATGGAAGTTGCCTCAGTCAAACTGAGACGTGGGAAAGACCTTAGCTTAAAAAGGCCAAGGTTTCCTTCTGCAAATGGGGCCTATATCTCACCACTGGACCCCCATGGCTCTGGAGGAAAAAGTGAAGTTGATGACTTTATACAGCCCTCCCTCACTTAAATCTATCATGGCATTACTTCCCCGATGTCATGGTCTTCTTTGAGAATGAAGGACAAACATCAAGAACAACAAATATCACTGCACCTCTCTGGGACTCCACTTAACCTCTCTCTGCCTCAGTTTTCTCAACTGCAAAATGAAGATAATAGTAGGACCTTCCTCCCAGTGTTGTCATGAGGATCAAACGAGATAATATTTGTAAAGTGCTTCTCACATAGTAGGCACTTAATAAATGCTTTCTTCCTTCTTTTCTTTCTTATTTCCTTCCTTCTTTCCCTCTTTCCTTTCTTCCTCTATTTCCTCATCTTTAAAAGATATACAAAAATGGCTACATTTCCGTTAGACTTGCGAACAATGCCATTGTAGTCTCCTTCTTTATCTAGCCCAGATGTTTCTTGATGTAATTAGCCCCTGCATGCTTCACTACTTATGTCTTCTCCTTGAGATGGAATCCCCCAGTGGCACAGGCACCCAGCCTCCCAGAAAAAGGAGTCCTGACCGTACAGCTATTGGAAAGTCTGGACTTGATCCCCTGTCACATTACAGATGATAACACTGAAGTCCAGAGAGGTGGTGACTTGCCCAAAGGGACACAGAGTAAATAGGAGAGCAGGGATATCAACCTAGGTTTTCTGATTCCAAATTAAGTATGCTTTGGACTACACCATGCTGGGGAAAGGGCCCACTTGAAAATACTTTGCATGCTTGTGGCACCAGAGCTCCTACCTGGGCCTGGCTTTGGAAGGGGGAGAGTGGAGGCATGCCTTCAGCTCCAGGGGACCCCAACTTCTCCTGTTTCCCTACTGCCTTCAGGAAGACCTAGTATTGTTAGAAAGACATTGACCTCCTGCTGACTAATTCTTCCACCCTACCCTAGCCCCATCTATCCAGCCAGGGTTTGGTGTGTGGGTAAGAAGGACTGATGCTGAGAGCTCCATGAACCTTATCCTTCTGGTTTGCTTTGAAAGTTCCCTAACATAGTAGTAATAGTATTAAATTTGGAATTGGAAAATGTGGATCCAAAACTCAGCTCAGCTACTGGTGAAGACCTCGAACAAATCTCTGGTTTTTCCATCTGCAAAAATTAACTGATCTCTAAGGTTCTTTCTAGCCTGAAATCTATGACCCCATGATCCTCATAGTAGGCTCAGTGTTAAATGCATTTGGAGAAAATATAAACACACAGCTGCTTGTACCTATGCTTATATCCTACTTAATACAAACATGGGGAGAAGGGAAAGCAGGTATAGTATGGAAACATACACACACATACACAAACATGCAGAGACACACATGGATTCATAGGTGAAGGTAGACATGCAGTCACACAGTCAGGGATGTGCTGGCAAATATTTAATAACCAGTTCTCTAAAAAAATTAAAAAATGACAGCAGCATATACTTGTAAATTTAATCTGTATTATTAACATTTTCTATATCTCTTTATTAAATTTAGACAAGCAACAAAATAATAAACAGAGCCCTGACTTGTAATGTTTGCAGATTTCTAACGTATAAATGCTTACACTGAAAATTTAACAATTGGTTCTTAGAGTTGACCCCAATCCTCCACAGCACACAGGACTATCTATCTATCTATCTATCTATCTATCTATCTATCTATCTATCTA
>NW_027185694.1:23700797-23701594 GCF_028583685.1 Petaurus breviceps papuanus | reverse complement strand
CTATCTATCTATCTATCTATCTATCTATCTATCTATCTATCTATCTATCTATCTATGAATGATAGATTTATACACATATGTATGTATGTGTGTATATGTATATGTCTATACATATACATATGTGTATATGTATATGTCTATACGTATACACATACATGTATATGTATATGACACAGGCACTGTGCTAATTACTTTACAAATATTATCTCATCTGATCTATACGCAATAACCCTAGGAAGTAGATACTATTATTATCCATATTTTATAGTTAAGGAAACTGAGGCAAACAGAAGTGACTCACCCAAGGTCATATAAGCTGTTATATGTTTGAGGCAGGAATTGAACTCAAGTCTTTCTGCCTTTCGGCCCAGTGCTCCATCCAGTGAACCACCTAGCTGCTTTTAAAATATATATGTATATGTGTGTACACATGTGTACTGTGTATACTTATATACATATATTCTATATATACATACATGCATATATAATCAGATATATGACTGGAGATACCCACAGTCACAGATGGACCTGAAGAAACCCACATAAGCACACACATGAAGATATGTACCCAGGCCCAGGAAGATATGCACATATACATGAGGACTTGGATATTATCCATGAATAAAAATGAGCACACAAACATCCCCGTGGGGCACTCTTCCCCTCAATATACATATGAGCACCCAGGCTAGGTTTACCTGTGCCTCTCTTCTGTGACCTGTGTGAACCTAGCTTAGTTATTTCCCCTTTGTGGGCCCAGTTTCCCAATCTATAAGATGAGAGGATTGGACTAACCT
>NW_027185694.1:23692172-23700787 GCF_028583685.1 Petaurus breviceps papuanus | reverse complement strand
TCTTTCAATAAGAAAAAATCATTCATATGCCTTTTTGCTTTCTCCCCAGGGAACTCAAAACCACATTCCCCTGGTGGGAAGGGCAGGAGGCTGCCACCTCCAAGCCACCTCCCTAGAAAAAGGCACCAGAACCTTGGGGCTTGCCCCAGGAAAGCCTAGAAAGAGGGGAGAAAACTGGGCACAGAGACCCTGTAGCCTGTTTTCTATAAATGGGGAGTGGGAGGGATAGAGGAGGGGAGGGTCTATTCTAGAATAGGCCCCAACTCCCCCTTCCAATCTAAAGAATTCCACTTCTCCCAGGGCCCAGGTTACCTCTGGCTCCATCTCAGTGAGTCCTGAACAACCTAGAGGTATCTACACCTGACTCTGGTAACAACCACAGTTAAAAGTCTACAGGGAAACAAAACATCTGCACCTGCTTGTTTCTGCTATGCATGTGTGAGCAGCTTCTAGGGCCTAATCCTAATCCATACATACACGTAGGTGCAGCTGAAGACACTCACAGACACAGGTGGATCTGAAGAAACACACACACGTATGTATATGTATATATGTGTGCGTGCATGCACACATGTAGATATGCTCCCAGGTTGTAATAAGAATGTAAATTTTAAAGATCTTCCCTGCCCCTAGGCTAATGTGCACCTGAAGCCTGGGGTGGGAGGCTTGTTTTTCAGTAGATACTTTTTGATTGGCCAGTGGGTCAATAAGGTTGTTACATTCTCTGAGCCAGGAGAAGGCTATATAAGCCCTGATGTGTAGCTTTGTTTTGGGACTCACTTTGAAAAGTGTTCTGTGATTTGATCTGAATTCTGGGAAGCCGTTGTTGAGAGTCCCCCGGCTTTGAAAAACCCAGAATGTGGAAACCCAGATGTTGACTGGGTATGGATGTAATGGTTGGACAGTTTGGAAATCTGTCTACTTGATGTTTCTGTCTTGATAATTCTGCCTGTATGCTTTGAGGTTAGGGGTGCTGACCTTTTTCCTGAACAAGGTAAACGATATATGTCTGACTGATTAAAGTAAGCTTGTTAACCCATTTTGAGTTGCTTTCCTTTAACAAAGCAGATCCAAGAACCTGTGGTAGCTGCAAACCCTGAGGACTCTTGGGGTGCTTGCTGCTACACAGGTCCAGGAAGACATGTATTTACATGAGGACTTAAGCCCACATATATGTGGAGTCTTATGAGGACATGAATTTCTAGGAGCAAAAATGAATACACATACACCTGTATGGGAACACTTTCCCTTTAACACATATGTGATCCCCCAGGCTAGGTTTGGGGCTGGGAAACTTCCTCAAAATTAAATTTGCTCACCTGTGCCTCTCCTCTCAGACCTGTATGAACCTGGCTTAGCCATTTCCCCTCTCTAGGCCTCAGTTTCCCAATATGACTCCTATCAACTTAGCATGTGTGGAGCACAGCCTCCTTCTCCCCTTCCTCCTCCTGTTCCAATTTGTTTTTCTTGGGTATATGTCTAGAGATTGTTTTTATCTATATTTAATCTTTTAATAATTTATCACTTTGCTGTTTTTTATTTATTTTCACTTGTGTCTGACTCCTTGTGACCCCATCTCAGGTTTTCTTGGCAAAGATACTGGAATAGTTTGCTATTTCCTTCTCCAGCTCATTTTATAGATGAGGAAACTGAGGCAAACAGGGTTAAATGACCTGCCCAGGGTCACACAGTTTAGTAAGTGTCTGATGCCATATTTAAATTTGGGAAGATGATTCTTCTTGATTCCAGGTTCCGCTGTCTATCCAATGCTCCACCTTGACTTCATTCTCATAGATTTTTAATCCTTTTCCTAATTTTTCACAAACTGAAAAAATCTGTCATTCACATATAGAAAGAGAAAATAAATGAACAATACTGGCTTTAAAATTCCCGAGTTGTGGCAACTTGCTGTTTCCAGTGAGGTCTAAAATGTCAACTTCTCCCATCCAGGTTTGCTGTTAATGTGCGATCACTGCCTGCCCTCACAAGCATTTTGGTCTGAAATGCAAAGGATGGAGGCATTCCATTTGAACACATCACATTCATCCCTCACTCTGCCTGGTCCCATATCATCTGCTGCTCTTTCCATTCATAGGGTCTTTAGTCCTTCTAACCAGCTGCAAGGTAAAGCCCTCCTGACTGCTTCACAGACTGGTCCCCAGAGGGCCCAAGGTCTGGGCCCACCTCCTTTCCACAGTCTCTAGAGAGATCCTCAGGCGTCCTTGTCTGACATCTTTTCAAACTCCCCTCTCATAGTGGAACATTAGAGCAATCTGTGGCAGTTGCTTTTAATGTAAATGCTCCAGGCACCCCATTCCACACTTTCCATTTTTTTTTCCTGTCACCTGTCCAAGGAAAATGCCAAGGGAGGAAAAAGCCCTGGACGAGGGGAGGTGGCTGTAAGTTGGCACAGCCTGAAGTTGGCACTGCCTCTCTTACCTCTTTCCCTCTCCCCTCTTCCTCTTACCTATAGCAGATCAAAGATCTCCATGTCCATCCCATCCTGCCCGGGCTCCTGGATGAAGGCACCTGGGAAAAATGCATGGACCATTTAGTATTTTTCAGGGGAGGACACAGGTAGATTTGGACTCCACCTCCTCTGTTCCAGGAGAACAGACCCATCGACACTGGTGTGCCAAACTTAGAGCAAAAGGGAATGGTAGCACAGGAAAAAATACCGAATAAGGAGTCAGGTGACCAGGGCTCTCAGAGCAGGATTCTGTTCTATCACGGATTTTCTATGTGAGTTTAGGCAAATCTCTCTGCCCTTTCTAGGACGCATCTTTATAAAGGAAGAAATTGAACCAGAGGGTCCATAAAGTGCCTTCCCATTCTTACATAATATGGATTCTCACAAATTTTTGTCAAGGCCTACGATGTGCTATTATTATAGCTAAGGGGTCTTAACCTTTTTTCTGTATCACAGACCCCTTTGACCATCGACTGAAACCTATGGACCTCTGTCCAGAACCATCATTGAAGGAAATGTTAAATTTCAGTGAGAGGCTAGTGAAAATTAAAGTCATTTCCCCCTCATTCAAGCTCACATTAAAAAACTCTGTTATGGAAGACTGTTCAATATAAAACTGTTTAACATAAAAGAAGCAGTTGGGTTTCTCTGGGTGAGGGGGGGTGGGGTTGAGGAAAGGGAGCTCTGGTTTTGTGGGATACATGCAGGGATATGCTGGATCCAGCTCAGAGGGAGAGGCTGTTATTAAATTTTTTTTTTTACCTTTTTTGGAGGGCAGTTGGGGTTAAGTAACTTGCCCAAGGTTACACAGCTAGTTTTTTTGTGTGGGTGTTAAGTGTCTGAGGTGGGAACCAAACTTGGGTCCTCCTGACTCTGGGCCGGCGCTTTACTCACTGCGCCACCTAGCCGCCCCTGTTATTAAATTTTTAGCATGAGCATCTACACCTTGGAAATCAGCCAGTCTACAAATTTACTGTTTTGTTGATTGCCTAGATTTAAGAAAGTGACAAAGAAAATGTCAATAATTAAGATTAAACTCAAAAAAGTGCTGTGAGTACTTGTTTTTTCCTGGAAAGCCGGCTACTAAACATTTACCAGTACACCCCTGGATAGAAGGGACTGTGCCCTATCTATTATACCAAGCTGACTTCTTTGATCATAGGACCATAGATTTAGAAAGAGTTGAGTCAGTCAGCCAGGCATGGTTGAATGTTAAATTGTGTATGGGGTAGGTGGCATTTGGGATACTTTTTAGTGACTGCAGAGGGCAGCAGACCCATGAGGGATGGATAACAGTAGCCTGGGAAGGTTGAGACTCCATAAGCATAAATCATCCTATGTCAGAGGTAAAAGGGACTTCAGAAATCATCTAGTTCAGTTACAGAGGTAACTGAGGAAAGCATCGTCTTTCCAAAGTTCTTTAAGTGAATTGTTAGTAGCAAAATCAGGACTAGTTCTAGGAGCCCTGACTCCCCCTCCAGGTCTCTTTCTAGAGGATTGGAAGTGTGTCTGGATCTACACAATTTTCTGAGATGAGAATTTTTTTAAAAGCTAGAATGCACAAGTTGGTAGAGAAACAGGGGCCAAGGCAAGTCCACAGGCAGTAGGAGACATGAGGTTAGGTTGAAGGATGGGCATTCTGAATGGAACAGCTAATGCCAACCTTTTAAGCAGGGTTACAACTTATTTTCTTTTCTTTAGTTATTTATTTATTGCTTTTAGGAGGGGGGAAGGTAGGGCAATTGGGGTTAAGTGACTTGCCCAAGGTCACACATCTAGTTTTGTGTTAAGTGTCTGAGGCCAGAATTGAACAGATTCTCCTGACTCCAAGGCTGGTGCTCTATTCACTGTACCACCTAGCCACCCTCACAACTTTTTTTTTTTTTGCTTTTTGGAAGGCAATTGGGGTTAAGTGACTTGCTCAAGGTCACACAGCTAGTTTTTGTGTTAAGTGTCTGAGGCTGGATTTGAACTCAGGACCTCCTGACTCCAGGGCCAGTGTTCTATTCACTGTGCCTCCTAGCCACCCCACAACTTATTTTCTTATGCATCTTTGTAGTATAGTGTTGTTGATAGACCATTCAGTCATGTCCAAATTCTTCATGATGCCGTGGACCATATAGTCCATTAGGTTTTCTTAGCAAAGACACTGAAGTGGTTTGTCATTT
Organism: Petaurus breviceps papuanus; assembly: GCF_028583685.1. NCBI lineage: Eukaryota > Metazoa > Chordata > Mammalia > Diprotodontia > Petauridae > Petaurus > Petaurus breviceps. The sequence continues at coordinate 23,696,149 of NW_027185694.1, read as the reverse complement.
CTTTCTCCAGTGGATTAAGGCAAGCCATGATATCCTTGAAATCATGATTACTGGCAGAATCAAGGATGTGCTAGAGCCTGCTGGGACAGGCTCAGATAAGAGCCGATTGTTAAATTTTTAGTGTGAGCATCAGAAATCTCAGATATTTGAGAAAATACCTCAGAAATCTGGAAATGCTAAAAATCATGGCTTATGTATTATTTCATTGATTATCTAGATTTAAGAAAGTGATGGGGAAAAGCAATGCAGACTAAATTTAAGTGTGCTGAATCTAAACCAGTAGAAAGCAAATGCCTCTTCCAAGAGTCTTCAGTAGTTTCTGCACTGGAACCCCAGTTTTTTCCGCATCAGACATTGGAGGCAATTCTTTCCCTCCCCCACTATATGAGGGATTAGGAGAGATTAAGGAAAGCTTAGAATATAATCTCTTGGGAACCTTTAAAGGATCACACCTAATTTTTTTAAATTATATTTGGCAATTTATTTTTTTTAGAGCATCGACATTTCCTCATCTTTGTTTTAAGAGAGATATAATAAAGAAAAACAGCTAAGCAAAACTGGTTAACAAAAAGACCATCTCCAACACTACGTGTATATGTTTTTCCACATTTCTCATAGTCATTGTACCTTAGAGAGAAACAGTAGAATGGCATGTTTATTGATCACAGAACCTGCCATTAACTGACTGATGAACGCCCATTTTATTCATAGTTTTCTGCTACCACAAAAAGTGCTGCTATGAATATTTGGGATAGAATTTTTTTTTTGTCTTTGGAGCATATGGTGGTTTAATGACTTTTCTTGGTTTTCTTCATCTGTGTAATGGGAGTTGAGAATGATTTCACCTATTGTTTTTCCCTCATTATAATACCAAGCTATTCTGTCTCAAGTATTTTTAAAATTTGATTTAGAGCTATTTCCTAGATAGAGTATGCACTGGAATGTGAGGGCTCAAGCCACATATTTGCACAGTTATATTACCCAAAACAGCCCACATGGAATCCTGTTGAGACCCAAATATTCTTCCTCCAAAGCTATAGGCTCCTGAGAAACATAGTCCTGGAAGTTTTTCACAATATTTCGGAGCGAGGTGGGGTTACCTGTAATATTCATAGTAATAAAAGCAATAATAACAGCAATTCACATTTCTATAGTGACTTTAAAGTTTAAAAAACACATTCCCCACAACAACCCTGTGAGACAGGTAGTAGTACCATTTTACAGATGGAGAAACTGAGGCTCCGAAAGGTTAAAATGAGCTGCTTGGCCATATAGCTAACAAGTGTGAGAGCTTGGATTCAAACTCAGTCTTCTTAAATCTAAATCCAACACGCTTCCTAGCATATCTGCTTCTCCTGAAAGGAATATCTAACACAGTACTGGCCACATAGCATAAGCAACAGATAGTTAGTGAATATCTGCTGCATTTTTTCTCCCTCCTTCACTTCTCTCAGACTCTACCTCCCTTCTCCTTTCTTTCCCAAGTTTTTCCTCCTCTATTCTAATTTCCTCCTTAGGCCTCCTTTCCTCTTCAGCTACTTGAGGGACTTTTTTTTTTTTGCCTTTGTCTCTCCAGCACCTGACATATTGTAGGAGTTGAATGAATCCTCATTGACTTTAAATTAATTTAACCTGTACTATGAAGAGATTAGCCCTTTATCACAGATCCCTTTCTAGCTCTGACATTCTTTGTTCAAAGCTCTAAGGCCCCTTCCAGCTCTAATAATCTATTATTATGTAGCTAAGGTAGCCTAGTAGATAAGAGCGCTGGACCTGGAGTCAGGAAGACCTGAGTTCAAATCCTGCCTCAAACACATACTACCTGTGTGACCCTGGGCAAGTCACTTAACCTCTGTCTGCTGCACTTTCCTCATCTGTAAAATGGAGATAATAATAGCATCTACCTCCCAGGGTTTTTGTGAGGTTCAAATGACATAATATTTATAAAGTGTTTGACAACCTTTGTTGTTGTTAGTGTTGATATTCATCCTTGTCCTTGAACAGGACCAATGACATCAGGAGGGTGACATCTTGACTTGTAAGCGAATTGGATTTAAGTGAAGCAAGGCTGTGCAAGGTCATCAGCCTCACTCTCTCCTTTAGAGTTATCAGGGTCCAGTGCTAAGCTATAAGTCAAGATGACTGGCAATGGCCCAGCTGGCAAACCTTACACTATTATATAAATGTTAGCTATTATGATGATCATACCATGATCCTGTGTCCTATAATATTCCTTTTAGCCTCACTTCTGTTTCTGTTCTTTTTTTCTTAATAGTATTTTATTTTCCCCTAATTACATGTAAAGATAGTTTTCAACATTCATTTTTCTCCCTCATCCAAATTTTTCTCCCTCCCTCTCTTCTCTCCTCCCTCCCCAAGGTGGTGTGCAATCTGATATAGATTGTACATGTACAATCATGTTAAACATATTTCCACATTAATCATGTTGTGAAAGAAGAACTCAGAACAAAAGGGAAAAACCACAAGAAAGAAAAAAAAGTGAAAATAGTATGCTTTGGTCTGCATTCAGACTCCACAATTCTTTCTGTGTATATAGTTAGCATTTTCCATCCTCTGTTCTCTTTCTACCACTTCACCGACTTCCCCTTAATCAAACAGAGCTTTGGACCTTCAGGGGTACGGAATTTCCTGACCCCTGGATAGACCAGAATGAAATAGGGTTCCCTTACTAGGGTTTCAGTATATAGCCCAAATCCCTATTCCCAGGAATGAGAGAACCAAGCCAGATCTTCAAGGCTGAACAGGGATGAACAGATTTTAAGTGGGGACAGGGGTAAGGGCTTTCCAAGCACATGGGTGTCTAGGGAGGTATCCCAAAGCAGACTAGTTCTGTAGATGTCCAGCTTTTGGTGCTAACTTCCTATTCATATTGCTGAGATTTCCAGGGATAGTGTATTTGACCTGACCTCTTCCTGCTTCTTGCTGAAACCAGAGAACTGGAGGGGTCTATGAACCAGAGGGCCAGTAGGTGCCACTTACTGTTATGGGGAGGGAGAGGTGGGGAAAGTAGAAGGAGAAACCTATTAGCTTAATTCATTCCACACCTCCTTTCACACCTCCTCTGCCAGCTTCTTAACTCTTTTTCAATTCTGCTGAGGGACTGAACATCTTAAATTTTTGAACCCTTGAACTTTTACACATTGAGTGCATGTTCTACATATGGTGGCAGTCATCCTGTGCTAATTACAAGTCTACTCTTTTTTTAATAATCAAAAATAATTTTGAGGACCCTTTGCTCCCCATCTTCTGTGCCTCCAAGATTGTCCCTGGATCCTCCAGGACAAATTTCACAACTGGCCAGCCTCAAGGACCTCACTATCTCCTCCTCTTTCTTATTATCTGATGGAAGTTATTGTTCAGTCATTTCAGTCAAGCCCAACTCTTTGTCACCCCATTTGGGGTTTTCTTGACAAAGACACTGGATTGGTTTGCCATTTCCTTCTCCAGCTTGTTTTACAGATGAGTAAATTGGAGCAAGTGACTTGCCCAGTGACACACAGTGCCTAAGGCCAGATTTGAACTGGGGTCTTCCTGACTCCAGGCCTGGCACTCTCTCTACTGTACCACCTATCTGCCTAATTTAATGAAAGACCTGGAATATAAATCAGACAAACTCTCTTATCAGAATGTCTTCCTACCACAGCTCTAGGAGTTCTGAAGGGAGGAAATAGGTCCTATTTGATCCTATTCAATAGGATGATGAAGAAGATGGACCTAAAATCAAGACAATAACACAGTTGACCAATCAATAAGCATTTATCAAGCACCTACTTTATGTCTGGCACTGTGCTAAGTGCCAGGGAAAGAAAGGAAGGAAGGAAGAAAGAAAGAAAGAAAGAAAGAAAGAAAGAAAGAAAGAAAGAAAGAAAGAAAGAAAGAAAGAAAGAAAGAAAGAAAGAAAGAAAGAAAGAAGGAAGGAAGGAAGGAAGGAAGGAAGGAAGGAAGGAAGGAAGGAA
>NW_027185694.1:23688758-23692072 GCF_028583685.1 Petaurus breviceps papuanus | reverse complement strand
ATCAACTTGGCTTGTGGCTGTTCTGGAAGAGGACCGTGACATCAGGGAATGATGACATGACTTTCAGTTGACTTGGATTTGATTCAGGGAGGGCTTTGGGAAGTGAAGGGAAGGGAAGGGAAGGGAAGGGAAGAAGGTATGGAGCTGAACAATGGAGTGTTGTGTTCAAGGAAAAAGCAAGCCATTATAGCTGGATTATAGGAAAGGAGATCATGTAAGAAGGAAAAGACCAGATTACAAAGAGTTGGGATTTTTGTTCTCAAAATAAGTTTTTATTGATATCATCTGTTTTTTCCACCATCATAGTTTTACCCAATACCCTTCCTCCCCTCCCTCCCAGAAAGTCATGCTATATAACAAATAATATCTTTATCAAAGAGCTTTAATTGCCAAATAGAGGAGGACTTTATATTGGATCCTGGAGGTAATTTAGAGCCCTTGGAGCTCACTGAACTGTGGGGTGACATGGTCAGACCTACAATTCTGAAAAATCAACTTGGCTTGTTGCTGTTCTTGAAGAGGACCGTGACATCAGGGAATGATGACATGACTTGCAGTTGACTTGGATTTGATTCGGGGAGGGCTGTTCAAGGTCACCAGTTTCACTTTCTCCTTCAGAGCCATCTGGGTCCAATGACCAGATATTCATCAGAAAGACTAGAGATGGCCCAGGATGCAATGGGAGACCCTAGCCCTAGGCTATGGTCTTTTCAAGTTCTCACTTTGAGGTAATGCCCATTCAGTGACTGAGTGGAGAACACCTTAGAGTAGGGAGAGACACGGCAGGAAGACCAGTTTGAACAGTATTTATGGCAATAGTTCAGGAGAGGGGCAATGAGGGGCTGAACCAGGACTATGTATCCTTAAAGAGAAGAGGACATGTGTGAGAGATGCTCTGAAGTAAAAAAAGGACAAGATTTGGGGATAAATTTGGAGATGAGACTAAGTAGGAACTGAGTGATTGTGTTGTTCACCCTTCACTCAGACAGAGGACCAATGACATCCGAGGGCGATGTCTTCACTTTCAAGTGAATTGGATTTAAATGAAGCAGAGCTTTGAAAAGCCTGCTCGACTGGAAGGACGGAAGGTTCTCAAGGGGAATAGGGAAGTTGAGAATCAGAGTGTCTTTATAAAAAGTTAATGAGCTTTGTTTTGAACATATTGAACTTGAAAAGCCTACAAGACACTCAGTTTGCCCTGTCTAAGAGGCACTTGGAGATCATGACTGAGAGACAAAGGCTGGTTATAGAGATCTGAGAATTATCTTCATAAGGAAGATAATTAATCTTATGGGAGCTGATGAGATGGGTGGTGTGGCCTTTTAGGTCCCTGTGTGGGGCCTTTTGACTGAGTCCAAGTTTTACAGAATAAATCCTTTTATGAAGGGGATTTGTTCTGTGAAGTTTGGATTCAGTCAAAGAGCTGCACTTGAGGACCTAGAGAGCAAACATGTAGCCTTGAGGCTGCAGATTCTCCACCCCTAAAGCAAAAAGAGGAGGCTCTGGATAGCACCTTATACCACACCTGTAATTAGTGGGGATGCCATGGTTGGACAGATGAGAGGATCTCCAGGAGAGAACAAAACCCCAGAGGGATCCTATGTATTTTTGGCATTGCCCCAAACATAGGGTCTTCCTGCATTGCTACAATCTCTGGTTCTTTAACTAAGGAGGCATACTTCCCTAGTGCCTACCCATTGTTCAGACAGAGTGAACTGGTTTATTAATTTTGAACACCAAGTGATGCTTCATTGTATTAAAGAAGAAGGTGGATCAAGTTTTAAAGGAGACAAAGTACATTCTCGTATCATCTCATAGATTAAATGAAACAATATTAGTAAAGCACTTAGTACCTGGTGTATAGTAAGCTCTCTATAAATGTTTATTCCTTCCCCTCCTTTGCAAAGGTGGTGGGGGGGAGTCTTTATAAACTGTTAGATTTCGGCCTAAAGTAATAAACATCCTCTTTCTCTTTAAAAAAAAATTGGGGGGGGGGGAACTAGACCTGTGATTTCATTAGGGAAATCCCAGTGAAGAAATTTCTTCTGCCAATGCATATAGGCAAAAATAGTTGACGGCCTTAAGGGAGCCCTTCCTAGCTTTGCCCATGGTTTCCACAAGTGAATCATAGTTTAAAAAACATTGCATGATGTATGGAGTTGCTAGAATTTTCCCTATTCCCCTTGAGAACCTTCCAAAAGTAGCACAAACTCAGCCAGGACAAGAAAGCAGCTGAAAGTATTGGAACAGAAGGGGTTACTTGCTGCTCCTTTGACAGAATTACTTTATTGTAGAGATAAGGGAGTGGCAGCAGATGCAGCTTCTGAGTGGTTCCAGGTGGCTGAAGACTGGTCATGGGATTACAAGAAACATCCTTTGGTTGAACCAACCAATTCCTTCTTCAGAACTAAGGAATGACTTCTAATCTTAAACTTGATATCGGTGTCCAGGATGATCCTAGCTACTGTTCCATCCTGGTGGTTATAGCCTAGATGCCTTGGGTATGGACCCCATGATGGAACAAGGAATGGGTGGCAGCCACCATCCTAGCACTGATTACTCAGTGTTCAGATCTTGGATGTCTTCATGACATTATTGATGGATGAGGAGTTGCCTTCGGGTAACAGGAATCAGGCAGCCCGATTCAATCCTGACCTGTAAATTGAGCTTTAGCTCTGCTGACTAAAGAAACTTACATGGTGGTTGGCTCCTTGAGTTGGTGAGAGGGCTTCAACAGGGGGCTAGGATCTCAGAAAAGGCCTGATAGAGGGACAAGTTGAGTTGACTGGAAATAACTGGAGAACTTTTTTGTTCTAGTTCTTTTTATTTGAATTAGTAACAAGGCAAAGGACTTTGTGGAGTGGCTCAAGAAATAAAAAATGTACAAGAAAAGATCACTAAGATGGAAGCAATCAAATTCTAGCTTTTTTATTAATTTTTTAAAATGTCCATATTCATGTTTAATTTGCTTACTTTGAAAGCAGCTCTTCTTTTTTCAAGTAACTGAGTTTTTTAAGTCTCTTGTAGTAAGTTGTAATGAGTACTGCTATAGCAATTTGTAATTTTAAAGGGCAAAGATATGGGGCAGAACACTAATTCACAATCACTCTAATATTTGAAATCATCCCTGATTAAACATTTTAAGTTTCTCTTTATTAACAAAATAAAATTTAATTTAAAAAACTCTTGTGCATTTGTTTTTTCTTCTATCTCTCCCTACTCACTAGGAAGGAAAGAAGGAAGGAAGGAAGGAAGGAAGGAAGGAAGGAAGGAAGGAAGGAAGGAAGGAAGGAAGGAAGGAAGGAAGGAAGGAA
>NW_027185694.1:23641583-23688748 GCF_028583685.1 Petaurus breviceps papuanus | reverse complement strand
GAAGGAAGGAAGGAAGGAAGGAAGGAAGGAAGGAAGGAAGGAAGGAAAGAAGGAAGGAAGGAAGGAAGGAAGTTCCCATATACATAAAAACAGTGGTGACAAAGAACTGGAGACCAAGGGAGTATACATCAATTGGGGAATGGCCGAATATATTATGGCATAAATATATTTGCATATGTTTTGTTTTTTCTTGCTTTCTCAGTGTGTGGGGAGTGGGTGGGGGAAGAAGAGAACCTGGAACTAAAAATACAATAAAATTGAATTTAAAAGATAAAAATTTTAAAACAGTTTAAAAATAATTTGTAGTATATTAGTGTGATAGAATACTATTGTTTCATAAGAATGACAAAAGGGAAAGTTTCAGAGAAACCTGGGAAGAGAAGACTAGTATGAACTAATAAACGAAGCCAGCAGGACCAGAACAATTTATACAAAAATGCTGACATTTGAAAGACAAACAACTTTGAAAGACTTAAGAACTCTGATCAATGCAATGGGCAACCATGATTCCGGAGGACTCAGGATGAATCTTGCTAGCCATCTCCTGACAGAGAAGTGATTGATAAAGCATACAGATACTTATTTTTTTGGATATGGTCATCCTTGGAATTTGTTTTGCTTGACTATTTATTATGAGGGGTTTTTCTTTCTTTTTCAGTGGTAGGGAGAAAGAAAGCAGGATGGCAAGGTGGGTTTTCATTAATTAATTATTAATATTTATTTATTTAATTATAATAAACTTAATGTTAAAAAATAAAAAACTGGAAACAAGCAAATGCCCATCTATTGAAGGATGGCTAAAGAAATTGTCATTGCATGCCCCACAAGTCTACCTGGAAATTTGGATGTGTTTTGTATATAAGTTCCTTCTGTCTCCCCCAGAGCATGTAAGCTCCTTGAAGTCAAGTACTTCATTTTTGTCTTTTATCCCTAAAACAAAGTACAATGTCTGATTCATAATAAGCATTTAATAAATGCTTATTAATTGATTGGTTGATTGCATAAATATAACAGAATTATTTCAGTATAAAAATGATGAATGTGAAGAATTCAGAGAAATGAAAACTTATATGCAGTAATGCAAAGTGATAAGAAAGTAACATGCACAGTAACTTTAATAATACAAATGGAAAGAACATTTTAAAAAAAACCTGAAACTATGTGCTATGTAATTATAACAATTAAAGAGAACAGAGATGAGAAAACGAACCTCTGTTTTTGGCAGAGTCAGAGATTGGGGTGAATAAACACTTCATATGCTGTCAGACTTAATTTTATGCTGGTCAGTTTTGCTGACTTGTGGGGGGTTTTCTCTTTCTTTTTTATTCTTTATTATAAGGAATGACTCTCCGGGGAGGGGAGACGTGATGATATATTTAGAAATGAAGATGAGGTAAAAAACAAAAGACATCAACAATTTTTTTAATGATTAGAAGATGAGGTACTATCTTTTGCCTCACTTCCAGAGTTACACTTTGGGGTTTTTTAAGCACTATGATTAACTGAAGAAGTGAAAAGGTGGGTTGACACAGTCAATGGCTAGCCTTGAAAGCTTACATACTTGCACACATATAGGGTCCTTCATCCAGTTCTCTCCTGAAGTGCAAAAAAGCAGAGAGAGAGAGAGAGAGAGAGAGAGAGAGAGAGAGAGAGAGAGAGAGAGAGAGAGAGAGAGAGAGAGAGAGAGAGAGATGGGTGGATAGATAAATATAGAAGAAATCTAGGTAGAGATGGAAAGATAGGTAGATAGATATAAAAATATTCATATGCAAGTATAAATACATGTGTACTGTTAAACATTTAACAAGTAAGTTAAAGTGCTACATATATCTCTATATATGTGAGTATGTCTGTTCTAACAATAAAATATCTCTACTTTTATTTGAATTTTCCTATATAGGTAAATGTTCCTGTAGCTACATTATATACTTTGTCACTCATCTCGCTTGTAGCTTTGTTTCATCACACTTCATCTAAGCTCTGAACCTCTTTTAACATATCTTCAGCTCACGTTGCACCTCCTCCAGTTCTTTCCTGATTCACCTAGCTGCTAGTTACATTCCTTTTTAAAGTTATTTTACATGTGCTCCGTATTTATCTTGCATATTCTGATTTATAAAAGTTGCCTCCCCCATTATAGAATGTAAGTTACTAAAAGGTAGAAGTGATTTTTTTCTTTGACATCTCAAGTGCTTGCATGGGGTCTGGCACATAGAAACTGCTTAATAAATGCTTGTTGATTTATTGGTTTTTATTAATTCATTAGTTTTCTTACTTTCAATTTTATTAATCTCTCCTTTGTCAGAATTTTTAATTTGGTGTTTAATTGGGGATTTTAAATTTGTTCTTTTTATAGTTTTTTTGTTTAGTTATATACATAATTTATTGATCTGCTCTTTCTCTATTTTATTGACGTAAGTTTTTAGAGATATAAATTTTCTCCCGAGTACTACTTTGGCTGTATCACATAAATTTTTGTATGTTGTCTCATTGTTGCCATCCTCGTTAGTGAAATTATTGTTTCTATGATTTTTCTTTTATCCACTCATTCTTTAAACTTAAATAATCTAATCTGATTATTTAGTTTCCAATTAATTTTAATCTCTTTTCATGATCTTTTATTGAATTATTATTAGAAAAGGATGCATTTAATATTTCTGTTTTTCTGCTTTTTAGTTTAAAGTTTTTATGCCCTAATACATGGTAAATTTTCATGTAGGGACAATAAACTACTGAGAAAAAGGTGCATTCCTTTCTATTACCATTCAATATTCTCCAGAGTTCTATCATACCTGACTTTTCTAAAATTCTATTCATTGTTTAAAATTCTTTCTTATTTTTTTTGTTAGTTATATAGTTCTGAGAGGGTAAAGTTGAATTCCCCCACTAGTACAGTTTTATTATCTATTTCCTCCATAACTCACTTAAGTTTTCCTTTTAAGAATTTGAATGCTCATAGAAGTGGAAGACCCATATGTACAAAAATGTTTATAGCAGCTCTTTTTGTGGTGGCAAAGAATTGGAAATTAAGGGGGTGCCCATCAATTGGGGAATGGCTGAACAAGTTGTGGTATATGCATGTTATGGAATACTATTGTGCTATAAGAAACGAGGAGCAGACAGTCTTCATATTTACCTGGAGAGGCTTATACAAACTGATGCTGAGTGAGAAGAGTAGAACCAGGAGAAATTTGTACACAATTACAGTCACAAAGTATGTGTGATGACCAACTTTGATAGACTGGACTCTTCTCAGCAATGCAGTGATATAAGTCAATCCCAAAAGACTCATGATGGAGAGAAATATGTGCATCCAGAGAAAGAACTAGAAAGAACTGAGTTTATATCCAGGTGGAAGCAAAATACCTGATCTTTTTCCTTCTCTTGTTTGGTTCTATGTCCTCTTTACCATTTTTCATTCCATCTGATACAATCCATCTTTATAACCTGACTAATGTATAATGTGAAAGTATTTACAGATCCTATACTTGACTATATGCTGCCATGGGGAGGGGAGGGAGGGGGACAAAATGTGAAACTCAAGGAATTGTGGAATTGAATCCTGTAAACTAAAAGGAAACAAACAAATTAATTTAAAAATTAAAAAAAGAATTAAAAAAAAGAATTTGGATGCTATATCATTTAGTATTGATATTACTTCATTGTCTCTGGTATCTTTTTTCCCCAGCTTATCTCTTTTAATTAGATCTATTTTTTTTTATTTTTCTTTGTCTGAGATCATGACTGCTATCCCTACTTTTTTTACTTCACCAGAAACAAGTTAGATTCTGCTCTGGTCCCTTACCTTGACTCTGTATGTATATCTCTGCTTCAGATGTGTTTCTTGTAAACAACATATTGTAGGATTCTGATTTTTAATTCAGTCTGCTATCTGTCTCCATTTTATGGGTGAGTTTATCCCATTCACACTCATGGTTATAATTACTAACTGTATTTCCTTTCAATCTATTCACCCACCTTATCTTTTACTCTCTCTCTCTGTCTCTATCTGTCTGTCTCTCTCTCCTGACAAGTGTTTTACTTTTGATCACAGCCTCCCCCATACACCTTCCCTTCTATCACCTTCTTTTCTTATCCCTCCTACTTCCCTATAGGGTAAGATAGATTTCTATACCCAACTGACTGTGTATATCCTCTTTGAGCCAAATCTAATAAGGATAATATTCAAGAGTTGCCCACCACCCCAATTCATCTTCCCCTCCACTGTAAAAGCTCTTTTGTATCTCCTTTATGTGAGATAATTTACGCCCTTTCTACCTTTCCCTTCCCCCTTATCCCAGTGCATCCCTCTTTCTCATATCTCAATTTTTATATCATTCCAACATAGTCATTAACTTTATTATTATTTATTATTAATAATAATACCTGTGCCCTCTGTCTATGTATATTCTTTCTAAGTACCCCAATAATGATAAAGGATCATTTTTACATTCCTACATGGGAATTCTTGTGCTAACCTGACTGTGGCTCTATGATATTTGAATTGTTTCTTTCTGGCTTCTTGGAATATTTTCTCCTTGGAATTCTCTGGGATTTTGTCATAATTTTCCTGGGAGTTTTCAATTTGGGATTCTCTTTTAGGAGGTGATTAGTGGATTCTTTCTATTTCTATTTTACCCTCTTATTCTAGGATATCAGGGAAGTTTTCCTTGATAATTTCTTGAAAGATGAAGTCTAGGTTATTTTTTGATCATGGCTTTAGGTAGTCCAATAATTCTGAAATTATCTCCCCTCCTAACAGGTCAGCTGTTTTTCCAATGAGATAGTTCACATTTTCTTCTATTCTTTCACTCTTTTTATTTTGTTTTATTGCTTCTAATTCCAATTCTAATTTTTAATTAATTATTTTTTTCAGTGAGTTTTTGTACATCCTTTTCCATTTGACCAATTCTACTTTTTAAGGAGTTTTTCTCTGCAGTGGATTTTTGTGCATCTTTTTTTTTTTCTATTTGGTCAGTTCTGTTTTTTCAAGGAATTCTTCTCTGCAGTTCATTTTTGTGCCTTTTTTACCATTTGGCCTATTCTGTTTTTCAATGAATTATGTTCTTTAGTATTTCTTGTGCTTTCTTTACCAAGCTGTTGACTCTTTTTTCATGATTTCTTGTATCACTCTCATTTCTTTTCCCAATTTTCTCCTACCTCTCTTATTTTATTTTTTAAAGCTCTTCCAGGAATTCTTGTTGAGCCTGAAACCAATTCACATTTTTTCCTTTGAGGCTTTTGCATGTAGCTGTTTTGATATTGTCTTCTTCTGAGTTTGCTTTGATCTTCCCTGTCACTATAGTATCTTTCTATGGTCAAGTTCTTTTGTTGTTTGTTTGTTTGTTCATTTTCCAAGGCTCTTTCTTGGCTTTTAACTTTATGTTAAAGTTGAACTTTGCTCTTTAGGTGGAGAGGGCACTGTCCCAACCTTCAGGGATTGTGTGTGTGTGTGTGTGTGTGTGTGTGTGTGTGTGTGTGTAGCTTTTTTCAGAATTAGTTCTAAAGTTCTATAAGTTTTCAGTTCTTCCAAGGTGGTATGATCTAAGGAGAAATGTAATCCCTACTCTCTTGGTCTATGCTCTGCTCTATAAGTAACCACAAGAACTCTTTTCTTCCCTGGAACTATGACCAGGAGCCTGGCTCCTCCCCACCTTAGGACTATGACTTGGAGCTGCATACAAGCAATGCAAAAGAGTCCTGCATCTAGTGCCAGCAAAAAGTCTCCTATAATCTCATTCTGATAAGTTGTGCAACCCCCTTACCACCTGTTGGCTAAGAACTCTGGGAAGTCACAGCTGCAAATACGGTCACCACCCAGGCCTGCCCTGGACCTTGATTCACTCTCACCCCAGTGATAAAGAACTTTCCTGCCAATCATCTAAGTTGTCTTGGGCTGGAAAATTATCTCACTCCATCCTTTTGTTGGTTCTGCAGTTCCACAATTCATTTGGAGGCGTTGTTTTCAAGCTGTCTGGAGGGGAATTCGGAAGAGCTCAAACAAGTTCCTGTTTTTACTCCACCATCTTGGTTCTACCCTGATTGACTGACATTTTTTAAAAGGTTTCACTGATATCTTTTTTTCACTGTCACCTACATTTCCCAACCTATTTCTCCCCTTCTACCAAAGAGCTGGTCCTTGTACCAATGAATAAGAAAGAGAGGGGGGAAAGGTTCAGCAAAACTGACCCACACAGCAGCTAAATCTGACTTAATATGCAATACACTGAGGGAAGGAGTTACATTCTCACATCTCTTATTTGGGTCTTAGTTTGGTCATTATAATTTCACAACATTCAGTTTTGATTTTGTTGTCTGTGTGGTTCAATTATATCATTGTAGTCATTGTTCATATTGTTTTCTTGAACACTTCATTTTATAGATGAAGAAACTGAGGGCCAGAATAGGGAAGAATCTTGTCTAAGGTCAAATAACAAGTTAATATTAATTTAAGAGCCTTGGTTAATAAGCAAGATGAATTAGAGATCCTAATATGGTGAGACAAATTTGATTTCAAAAATATCACTAAGACTTGGTAGTATGAAACCCATGAATTAGATAAGTGTGTGCCTTATTCAGGGCAGCTAGGTGGCACATTGGACTTGGAATCAGGAAGACTCATCATAAGTTTAAATATGGCCTCAGACACTTACTAGCTGTGTGACCCTGGGCAAGTCATTTAACCATTTTTGCTTCAGATTTTCATCTGTAAAATGAACTGGAGAAGAAAATAGCAAACCACTCTGTATCTCTGCCAAGAAAACCCCAAATGGGATCATGAAGAATTGGACATGACTAAACAACAATAATGCCTTATTCAAAAGAAACAGGAAAGGGAAAAGGAGTTGTGTGTATTCAGTTAGTCAATGAACATTTATTAAGAGCCCATTGTATAGCAGGCACCGTTCTATGTATTGGAGATAGAAAGAAAGATAAAAGACAGTCTCAATTGTCAAGAAGCTCATAATCTAATAGAGGGAACTATATGTAAATAATTGTGTACAAATAAGCTATACACAGGATATGGAAATAATAAATAGAGGGAAGGCACTGGAATTAAAAGAGATTAAGAAAAGCTTCCTATAGAAGGTGAAGCCTTCAGGGAAGCCAAGAGGCAGAGATGAGGAGGGAGAACATTCCAGGTATGGGGGACAGTCAGAGAAAATATATTCTGGTAGAGAGATAGAGTGTCTTGTCCAAGAAATTTCAAGGAGGACAGTGCCACTGGATCACAAAGTACATGGTAGACTCTGGAGTGTGAAGAGATTGGGAAGGTAGAGGAGATGTGATAAGGCAGATTATAAAGGGCTTTGAATGCCAGAGGTGATATGGAGCCACTGGAGTATATTGAGAAGGGTAGTTAGCATGGTCATGATAGCATTGCACATTAAGAAGATCTACTCATATCAGTTGATCTAGGAGGAGCTAGATAGAGGAAGTATGATGGAGAGCATTTGCGCAAAGGTCATTGGAGACAAAAAGAAGGAATATTATCATCAGAATATACAACAGATCAACTGAACACAAAGACAAAATAGATGAAAATGTTAGGAAATGAATCACAAGCCTGGCACAGATTCATGAGAGAGTAATGATGGGCTACAATGATCTCAACATCTCCTTGAACTTTCTATGCCAAAAACAGAACAGCAAATATTTTTTGTTACTTTTTTCACTTACCTCAATAAAACATTTATCCTTCAAAAGGTGAGAGCCAACAAGAGGAAATTATATTCTGTATTTTATTCTCACCAACAGGAAGGAATTGGCTTTTGGGATGGAAGGTATGGAAATCTTGGAGGGAAGTGATCATTCCACTTTAGAATTTATGAGAGAGAAAGAGAGGAAAGCTGAGAATTATCTGATGTGCCCCCTAGATTTGGAGAGAACGTGTTTCAAAAGATTCAGAAAAAGAATAAATAGGAGCCCGTGGCACAAAATTCTATAGGAAATGTATGCCCAAAACAGATATGAAAATACAAAGGGAAATAATTCTAATAAGGAAGAAAAAGTGAAATAGTCTAAAGAGACTGATGTAGATTCACCAGGAACTTGCCAATTTACTTAAATTTGAAAAAGATGTGTAGAAGATGGAAACAAGGTGAGGTAGGAGGACGAATACAAAAGTGTGGCAAAGTTCCATAAGAAGTGTCAGGGAAATGAAGGAGGAGGAGGAGGAGGAGAGGAAGAAGAAGAGGGAAAGGAGGAGGAGGGGGAGAAGAAGGAGGGGGGGGGGGGAGGAGGAGAACTAGCTTTAAGGTCTGCAACGTGTTTTCCAAATATTATTTTATTTTATCCTCACGACAACCCTGAAATAAGGATTGCTTTTTCTTAAATTACACTGGGGCCAAAAATGAGGTCTAATCCTCTTCTAATCCTAATCCTTCTC
Source organism: Petaurus breviceps papuanus (assembly GCF_028583685.1). Taxonomy (NCBI): domain Eukaryota; kingdom Metazoa; phylum Chordata; class Mammalia; order Diprotodontia; family Petauridae; genus Petaurus; species Petaurus breviceps. The sequence goes on along the minus strand of NW_027185694.1, from coordinate 23,680,359 downwards.
TAATGAAGGAATAGGACTGATGTTTGGAGTAAATGGATGACAATAACTGAGGACTGAGTGAAGGAAGAGCTGTTCAGGTCTTACAATACTTTTGTTTCCCTACCAAAAATAATGATTTGGGAACTGTAAAAGACAGGACAAATCATGACCAAGTGAGAGTCAATACCTAAAATAAGTAAGTACTCAGCTGCTCTATTGATGAATTCAAGTCACCTTGTCCAGGGAAACAACATCCTAAGAGAAAGGGTAGTTGTGATTGCAGAACCACTTCTCTGATTTCTGAAAGATCGTGGAGGAAGACAAAGGTACTATAAGACTGGAGATGAACAAATACCTCTTAAAGGAAGATACTGGAATCTGTAAATTATAGGCTACTGAGTTTGACTTTGATTCCTGGAAAAATTCTAGATGGTATTATTAGAGGGATGACTAGTGAATACCTCGAAAAGGAAGCATGGTATCCATCAAAGTCAAGTTATGCTGGACAAACATTATTTTTTTGTCAGGGTTACTAAACTGGTAGATCAGGAAAATGATAGCGTTAACCTAGATTTAACAAAGCATTTGAAAATGTCTCATGCTATTTCATGGAAATGTTGAGGAGAAATGGACTATATATTTCTGCAATTCAACAAGTTGCTACCTTTTGCTTCACTTGCAGAGTTACAACATGGAATCCTTGTGCACTCCTATTTATAATTAGCATTTATAGAATGTTTTAAGGTTTGCCAAGCAGAGGTGGGGAACCTGCAGCCTCAAGGCCACATGTGGCTGTCTAGGTCCTCAAGTGTGACCCTTTGACTGAGCCCTAACTTCACAGAACTAATCTCCTTAATAAAAGGATTTGTTCTGTAAAACTTGGATTCAATCAAAAGGCTACTTCCAGGGACCTAGACAGTCACATGTGACCTCAAGGCCACTGGTTCCCCATCCCCGACAAGAGCATTACAAATATTATCTCATTTGATTCTCCCAACAACTCTGGGAGGTTGATATTATTATTATCTCCATTTCCTAATGAGAAAAGTGAGGCAGACTGAGGTTAAATGACTTTTCTGGGATCATACAACTAGAAAGTGTCTGAGGCCAGTTTTGAATTCAGGTCTTCCTGACTCCAGGTTCAGAGCCTTATCCACTGCTGGGGGAGCCTGGAAGTGTTGGTCCAGTCTATGGCCAGACTGGTTAAATGGGAAGGCCCAAAGAGCAGTTCATGGTTCATGTAGACTTTAAAGGAAATCTCTAGGGCATTTTCCCAGGCATTCATACTTGGCCTTGTGCTCTTTCACACTTTTATCAGTCTTGTATAAAGGCATAGACAGCATGCTTAGAAAATTTGTTGCTAACACCAATCTGGGAGGTGTAGCTAACAAACTAAATGACAAAGTCAGAATTCAGAAAGATCTTAATAGGGCAAAACAGTGGACTGGATCTAAAAAGATGAAATCTCATAGGAATAAATGTAAAATCTTATGTTTGGGTTCAAAAAGTCAACTTCACTAATGCAAGATTCACCAATATGGGTATGGCTAAACAGTAGCTTGTCTGAAGAAGATTGGATGGTTTTAGAGGACTGCAAGATCAATCGGTACATCAACAGGGCAATATGGCAGCCAACAAAGCTAAGAGGCATATCTTCCAGGAGGAGGGCAGCTATGAAGCACAGTGGATAGAATAGTGGACTTGAGATTGAGAAGACTCATCTTCATGAGGTAAGATTCATCCTGAAATGCTTAAACTGTGTGATACCTGGCAAATCATTTAGTCCTGTTCACATTTGTTCCTCATGTGTAAAATGAGCTGGAGAAGGAAATGGCAAACCACTCCAGTATCTTTGCCAAAAGAACCCCAGATGGGGTCACAAGGCATCAGACACAACTGAAAATGACTAAATTGAGCATGAGTTCTGATGTATACTGCCCAGATCATGCCACATCCAGACTATTTGGAAGGATATTGATGAGTTAGAGAATATTCAAAGGAACACAATGAAGGTTATCTAGCCAATGTCACCTCCATAGTCTCTAAGCAGTGAGACCATGCCATATGAGGAGCATTTAAAGAAAATATGGATTCCCAACAATTAGTAAGTCAATAAACATTTAATAAGCAACTACTATGTATCAGCCACTGTACTAAATTCTGGCTAGACAAAGAATGACAAGAGACAGTCTCTGCCCTCAAGAAGATCACAATTTCACTTAACACTTACTAGCTGTGTGACCTTGGGCAAGTCACTTAACCCCAAATGCCCTGCCTTCTCCCCTCCAAAAAGCAAAAAAAAAAAAAAAAATTTTTTTTAAAGATCACAATTTAATTAGGGGGATACCTGGCAAACAAATCTGCACAAATAACTTACATATAGGATAAATAGGAAATAATTAACAGAGGGCACCCTCTCTGTTCCGGGTAGCTGGAGGGCAATGGAAAGGATACAGAGTTTGGGACCTGGGTGTTTCCAGAGATTGTCCATCACACCTTCCTTCTCACACTCCCCACCCAGCCCTGCCAGTCAAGAATTCAAACCATGCAGAGGTGTTTAACAAGGGATCGTGCAGAACCCAAAGTCCTGACTCTAGTGCTGAGGTATTGAAGAATGATTGAAAATGAAGTCAGACCAGATTTCCTGCCAACCCCAGGGCAAGGCAGAGGTGAAAAGAAGGCAGAATTTGGGTCTCAAACTCAAATGAATATTCAGGAACTCTTGATTATCCATACTAATGGAGGCGGGGTTAAGGAATGAAGAGATGACATGTATGACCCCAAAAGATTAGATAATGGATAATGTGAAATTATTTCTATTTGAAAAGTATACTACAAGTATACCACATTGATTAGACTTGGATTAGTTACTCTCCTTAAAAGGATTAATTTATCTTGCTCAAGTAGGGTGGGTCAGAAAGAAGTCAAGTGAAGGTCACCTCCAAGGAATTTTTGAAAAACATCCCCAACATCCTGGTAACACAATGTTGCTACTGCTGCCAACCAGCCTACCCTGACTTTGTCATAGTGGTGATCTCTTATTAGCCATTAGGATGGGTGGGAGAGAAGAAGTTTTTTGTTTGGGGATGTAGTTCCCATTATACAGATAGCAAAACTAAGACATAGGGAAGTAGCTGGCTGGAGGTACCCTCTCCCCTGTGTTTTCTTTGGGGATCATCCTGTCACTCCCTCAACAGGTGTGCATGCCTGTTCTATGGCTTACTCTGTCACAGTCAGTGGATATCAGTTGCAGCCTAATCCATTTCTTGACAAAATAAAACTACGTGTTCAGCATTTCTGAAAGACATTGAAACAAGTATCATTCTGATTACCTATGGCCTTCATGGTCCATCTCCTGTCTATGATTTTTCACATGGCTGACCTCCATTCCTGAAAAAAATCTCTCCTCATCCCCTTAGCTTCCTTCAAGGCTTAGTTCAGGTGCTCTCTCCTGCATAAAGTCTTTTCTGATTTCCCTAGTTGTGTTTTCTCTCTCCCCAAATTATCTTGGGTTTACTTAGCTGTTCACATGCTGGTTTCCCAGTAGAATGAAAACTCTTTGAGGGCAGGGACCCTTAGTCCTCTTTTGTCTTTGTATCCCCAATGCCAAGCAACTTTTCTTGTTGTTTGGTTGTTTTCAGTCGTGTCCAACTCTTTGTGGCTCCATTTGGGGTTTTCTTGGCAAGAGTAGGTGATACATAAAAGCTTTATTTAATTGAATTGAATTGGTCAAGGTCACGTAACAAATTAGAGGCAGAACCTGTAGTCTTTCTACTGTGCAACACTGTTACACAAGGCTTTTTGGCAGTACTTTGGGAAGGTGGGGTGGAAGCCTAGGACCTGTGGGGTGACCAGAAGCCTCCCAGAGAGGAAGAATGGAACAGAGGGTGCTCAACTTTCTTCTGCTCCAAGGAGATAGTTCTCTATGCCCTGGAGAATGGGGACAACTTTACAGAAGCCAAGCTCACTTCAGGGAAGGGGATCCCAGCTCTGGAAGCTCTGGTTGATTTCAGAGCCTGATCCAGTTCTAAAGGCATCCATCCCTACCTTGCAGGGACAAAAGGCTAGCCAGCCCACCTTGGGTCTGAGCCAAGATGGGCCCACTCAGTGTGACCCAAAGTGAGGGGAAAGTGGCAAGGATTTTGTCCACAATAATGCTTCCTCCATGTATTATTTCCTGAGCTCCCCAGTCGGTAGTGTTCAACCTCTCCTCAATTATCTTGTGTCTCCATAGTCCTCTGAGGTGGCCAGTGCTCAGTCCTGAGATTCCAGAGGGGGCCCTGAAGATTGAGGGCTCTGAACCTCAAAGATCTGGGGCAGGGCTGCTAATCCCAGGCAGCAGAGGTCAGTACAAGGACACAGGGAACCCAGATTTAGCTTCAGTGTTACAGGCAAGTGAGGGAGCACAGTAGATGGTGCTGAGCTTGGCCTCAGGGAGAGTTGAGTTCAGATCCTTTCTCAAGTTAGTAGATAGAGATGGAGTGGAAAGAGGAAAATCTATGCTTTGGATAAGGATAAGGAAAAGCAAAGGTCTCAAGCTAGAGGAGGACAGAGTGAGAGTGGGGAACAATTCAAAGCCCAGTTTGACTGGATCATAGAGTAAGTGGGAGGAGGCTGGAAAGGTAACCATGGTGTCATGACTACAAGAGAGGCCTAAGCAGGGAGCTTTCAGTCTAGGCCACTCTGCCCCTCATGAGCATAGTCTGATTTTCACAATTGGGAACCACAAAGAATTACTACTCTCTTTGAGAGGCTTTGAACCCCAGGCTAAAGGGTTTGTTTTCCAATCCTAGGCAATGTGGTGAATGGGAATGATGTCATCAGACCTGTATTTAAGAACTGTTTCTCTGACAGTTTGTGAAGGAAGGTTTAAAGCAGGGAGGGACTAGAGATAGAGAGATAAGGTAGGAGGCTATTGAAATAGAAAGAATGAAGATCTGAATTAGTTGATTTCAGGGAAAGTAGAAAGGAGGGGATGGATGGGAAAGTTTTGGAAGATTTGGAATCAATCAAGGAAGGGCCTGGTAATTAATTAGAATGGTGGGGGGGAGATGGGGAGCAGGGGCAGTGTGAAGGAGAGGGAGGATCTAAGGAGGTCCCTGCATTTTCAAGCATGGGGGACTAAGAGAATTGCTATCAATAGAAAAAGGAAGCCCCCATGAGTTCTAGTAGAGTGGAAACTTTGGGGCCCAGGGCTCCCGGCCTCAGTTATCCCTGCCCCTCCACACATTACAAGGAAGTTCACGTCAGGAAAGGGCAAGGCCTTGACTACTGTCCTTGCACCCTCATAGTTGCACCCTTCCCCAACTAACTGTGAATTTCCTCATAGCAGATATGGGCTGTCACCTTTAATTCCCCAAGGACATGTGACATCCTCAGCTGGGCATGTGTGAGCTGATACCAATACCCGTAACAGAATGGTGAGAGAAGAGAACTAGTGGGGAAAAAGGCAAAATGGTCCCCTTTCCTCAACCCTAGACGGGGCCTCAACCTGAGCTCTGGTTCACGGACAGATTTCAGGTGGGCCTTGAAGGAGACAGTCCTAGCCTCAGCCTCCTTCTCTTCCTCCCTTCCCCACAGTGCATCTGAGCACATGGAGGGACTCAGGTTATCCTTGCTAGGTGAGGGATTGACCCTTTGGGCAAGTCATTTATCTTCCATTATAGATAGAGATAAGGAAAGATCACTGAGTGACACAGATCAGAGAGAAGACATCCCAGGGTTTAGGGTCACTTCCAATTTCAGCATGTTATGCCTGCCTCACCCAGTAGGGGCTATAATAAACATTTTTAAAAATGGATTGAATTTTCAGCTTATGAAATGATTTCATCCCTGAACCTCACAACAGTTTATGAGGAAGACAGGGCAAGGATTATTATCTCCATTTTATAGATCAGGAAACTGAGGCCCAGAGAGAAAAAAAGGATTTGTTCATGATCACAGGATTGCTAAGTGGTAGTACCAGGAATAGAACCTGGGTCTTCTGGCTCCTTGAACTGAATGAGAAGAGTACTGGACTGGCATCCAGGAGAGCTTGGGTTCAAGTGTTGTCTTGTTCATAGGATCTTGGACAACTACAATTTTTTCCGGGGAGGGTAGAGTCTGGACCTATGATACCATCAGCATAGGGAACTCCAGGTAAAGAAACTCCTTCTATCCATTCAGTTCACCCAACTATTACACAATTTATAGTCTTGGGAAAGTTGCCTAGGGGTACTGATAGGTCAAATCAACAGCAAGCATTTGGAATTGGAATTGGAAATGCAAATAGAAGCAAAAGATAGTCCTGAACCCTCAAAGAACTTACACTCTAATGAAGGAAGGAAACACATAAAAAGAAAGAGGGAAGTACAATATAGAAGGAATGTGGTAAAGAAAAAAGTCTGAACAAGTCAGGAGCAGATCCAAAAAGGTATGGAGGGGTAAATGTGGCTGGCCTGGGCCCTTCCTGAAAATAGATGTTCCAGGAAAAACTGACCAATCAGAGGAACTACAGGCATTGAGGGATCTTCCAGGGTGAGAAGGCTGCTGGGGTATGGTAGAGAAAGGAGGTTAAGTGACTTGCCCAAAGTATGTGTCAAAGGTGAGACTTGAACTCAGGTCTCCTTGTGTCTGAGGTCAGCTTAGAAATAGCTATTCAACACTGTTTCTGTCTGCAAAATAGGGTCCCTAATTCTTTGTTCCATGTACTATAAAAAGCTGTCAAACCTGAAATCTAAACCTCTTCCATCCCACATTTCCAAGTTTTGAAATTCTACCCATTTCAATTTAAATGCTACCTCCCCTCATAGGCCTCTCTTGGATCTTATACATTCTATATTATATTTTAGTTATATTTAATATAGTAATGAGGATAATCTTGGGGGCCATGCCCCCTGATCTTCTGGATAGGGCCAAACTGTGGAGCATGGGTGGGGATGGACCTTCTTCCTAGCCCTTTTCGGTGAGTCAGTGGGCTCTGGAATAGCACATGAGGACTTGTATTTTACCATGATATAGTAATTCCATACTGTGCTTTGAGAATATGGGAGCCACCCCAGGAAGCACTTGCATAGGGAACATACTCTGGACCTTTGATAAAGCACATATAGAGGTTCCCCACTGATCCTCTGGTCCCAGGACAGGTATAGACATAATGACCCAGGGAATGTGAAACTCCTCTCTTTGTGCAAAAAAATAATCCATTCTCAAGTCATGCAGAAGGAGGCTATGGGTAGCTAGAGTCCTGCTCTAGGTGCCCTCTCCTTTAGCCTCCGGGACAGCTTGACAAAACCTCTTAAATAGGATTTAGATATGACTCAAGTCTAGGGTCTCCTCAAAAGGAATGAACCAATGTCTCTTTTAGAAAAGTCTCTCAATATACGAAGTAATAAGTATCAGATGTAGGACAGCTATTTATTTCTCCACCACAGATGAAACGCAGAAAACAAAAAATACTCACAAATGAACATTGACAAATATTTAAAAAAGGAAATAATAATGCATCGTGAAGGATTAACAGGAATCCTTAAACAGATACAGAAAGCACATGAGGCTTTCAACGGATTTATAGAAATCCATACTTAAACAGATCCAGATACACATGTTGCTCATTATGTCTATTATAATGACTCATGAGGTAAAGACTCCCAGGGGACCTGTGGGACTGCTAAATAGATTTCGCCTCTATTGCAACCTATACTGTCCAAGTATCAATTCCAGGTCCAGGTTTTTGGCCAGCTAGGTTATGGCTTAAACTTTTGGACTCCAGGATGGGCCCATCTGTAATCATCCCCTCCTCTGAGTAGTGTTGCAGCTTCAAGAAACACCTTCCAAACTTCTGTTAGCTCCTAAACTTTGGAACTCAGGAGGTAACCTAGAAAGATCCATAACAGGATCACTCTTCAGTCACGTGCTCAGAAAAAGGAACATAGTAGAAAAGTCAGTCAGGGAATTGAGTTCCATTCTCAGGCTCACCTAGGCAAGTACATGTGCTCACGGCCATTTGCATGTAGCCACCATAATTATTGCTGTGGAGAAGGAGGGGGAAGAAATCCCCTCCTCCCCACTGAGAAGTCCAGGGCACAACTGTTGCAGTCCCAAGTAACATATTCCAAAGAGAAGGGAAAAAGAATAGTTGTTTTTCCTTTTAAAGCCTACTGGATGGGCAGCTCCTCCTGGATCAGTAACCAACCTGAACCTCTAGTTTTGGGTTTTGTTTTGTTTTTTTGGAGAGGCAGTTGGGGTTAAGTGACTTGCCCAAGGTCACATGGCCAGTTTTTGTGTTAAGTGTCTGAGGCCGAATTTGAACTCAGGTCCTCCTGACTCCAGGGCCAGCGCTCTATTCACTGCACCACCTAGCCATCCCTAGTTTTGTGTTCTTTATCAAGGGGCCATATCTTGGCTCCATCTCTGTACCATGGAAAGACCTTCTTCATCCCCCAAATGCAAGTTATAGGACTAATAAAGAATAGCTGCATCATCCCAAAACACAAATCCATTAGCACTGAGCTGTATGTGGTCCACATACCCATATCTGCTCTTTGTGATGGTTCCAATCTAGCAGATCACAGGGGCTTCTCCGATTACCCACAACTTACACATTTGTGTCTAGGTATTATCCCTCCTACTAGACAGTAAGATTCCTGAGGAAGACTGTCATCTTTGGCTCTTTCATAACTCTAGTACCATATTGACTCTGTGTTTGCAGCTGAATGTCTCAGTGGATGGAGTACTGGGCCTGAAGTTTGGAAGACATGAGTTCAAATCCAGCCTCAGAAGATTATTGTATGACCCTGAGCAACCCTGTTAAAGATCAGTTTCCTCATCTGTAAAATGAACTGGAGAAGGAAATGGCAAAACATTCCAGTATCTTTGCCAAGAGAATCCCAAATGGGGTCATAAAGAGTCAGACAGGACTGAACAACTTTATTGTGATGAATCAATGTTGTTAAATGTAAAGCTGGAAGAAACCTTGAAGATTAGCTGAATTAAACTGGTTGAATTAAATGGAATCAAGATTAAACCCTTTGGTTCAGTTGCACAAATCAGCAGTCATCTGTTAATTGCCTACTATGTGCAAGACACCACTAGATGATAGCAAAAGCAAAAATGAAATAGCCCCTGCCCTCCATGAAGTTCCAGTCTACTAAACTTACATATATGTACACAAATAAATTGGTGGATGAGTCAGGAAGATCTGAGTTCTAATCCAGCCTCAGATAATTAGTGTGACCCTGGGCAAGTCACTTAACATCTCTATCTCAGTGTCCTCATCTGTAAAATGGGGACAATAATAGCACCTCTCAGGATTGTCCCAAGAATAAAATGGCATGGTATTCGTAAAGAGCTTTGAAAACCTCAAAGTATTATACCAATTCTAACTATTATTATTATTATCATTACACGATAGCAGTTAGGTGGCAATGTAGAAATATATAGATCAAAGTGCTCTAAGAAAATAGGAGGAGGGGCAGCTAAGTGGCTCAGTGAATAGAGCACCAGCCCTGGAGTCAGAAGGACCTGAGTTCAAATCTGGCCTCAGACACTTAACACTTACTAGCCATGTGACCTTGGGCAAGTCACTTAACCCCAATCGCCCTGCTTTCCCTCTTCAAAAAAAAAAAAAGAAAGAAAATTAGAGGAGAGAAAGACCATTAATAACTGGGAGGATCACAGGAGGCCTTTAATAAATTTGTGTTGAGCTGAACCTACTGTGTGAGAAAGGGCTTCAGTCCAATGTGATTCAATAAACATTTATCAAGTGCCTACTATATGCTAACACTGGGGATACAAAGACAAATGAAACCTTTCCTGCCCTCAAGGAGCTTATATTCTCCTGGGGGAAACAACCGTATAAGCAGATAAGTCAATATAAAATATAGAGAAAATAAATACAAAGCAATGAATATAAAGTAATTGGGGGGAAAGGGTACAATCAACTAAAGGAAACCAGAAAGGCCTTCTCCTGGAGGTAGCACTTGAGCTAAGTCTTGAAGGGCGCTAGGAATTCAATTCAGTTCAATTTAATAAATATTTAATAAATATCGATGTGCCTGGCACTGTGCTAAGGGCTAGGGATACAAAAAGAAGCAAATAGTCCCTGCCCTCAAGAAGTTTACAATCTAATTCCAACAGAAGGCATTCCAGGAGTGGAGAAAACCCTATGCAGAGGCAAAGAGACAGGAGATGGAATGTTGGGCACACAGAATAGCAAGTCCACAAGTCTGACTGGAATCTACAGTGAGAAATATCTGGACAGACAAGATAGGTTAGAGCCAGATCTTGAGACTTTCAAGGCCAAACCAAGGAATTCACACTGTTTTCTGGAGGTAAATAGGGAGCCTCTGAAACTCCTGGAACAAGGGAGTTGACATGGTCAGACCTGTGCTTTGGAATTTGGAAGCCATATGGGGAATAATGTATTGAAATGATATTGAAGAAGGATTTAACTCTACCAATAGGAAGGCAAGATTGTTGACTGGATCCTCAGTCTCTGTGATGCCCACAACACATTGTAATCATCAATTACAGGTTACTTTTGTTACCCCAGAAGACAAGAATTTAAGGATCATCTAGCTTATCCTCTACCTGAAGCAAGGCACAAGTCTGTAGAACTAGTGGCTTGGCTGAGTGTCTAGGAAGAGAGATGACACTATCAGCCCCAAAAAGCAGAGTATGCCCAAGCCCTGGGCATGGCTGCCTAGCCTGGTTCTGCCCCAGTTTCTTTCCTCCTGAAAAGAACCCTCCCAGGTAACTGATGCCAGGAGAGACTAGGAGAACCAGTTCCCCCTGAAGGAAAAGGGTGCTGACCTCTCTATGAGCCCAAGGTCAAGCTTGGTTCTCATCACACTTCCAGGAAGGGGCCCTTCAGTCAGGTAGACTCCCCCCACCTTCCATCCCCAAGTTTACCACGTGACCAAAGACACTCCTCTCTTAGCTTTCTTTTGCCGCTACAGTACAATGGTGTGAATGAAAACTTTTCTCTCTTACAGGGGTATGAAGATAATAACCTGGGATATATCCTGGAAGTTGTCAATGAGACACTGACCGAGACATTACTGATCCAGTTCCCACACCCCAAGGCTCCCAATACACACACACACACACACACACACGCACACACACACAGCCTAGGAAGCTAGAGAAAGTGCTTGATCTTAGGTGTAGGGAGGTGACATTACCAAGGGGACTTGGGATTTAATCCAGACTTTGCCTCTAGCTAACCTTGTGGCTTCTCTAAATCTCAGTTTCCCCATGTGATCCTCCCTGAGCCTAGATGGAGAACTCTAGACCCACACCATGCCAGGCACTGACAGTCACTATTCTCTTCTCATGGGTGATCAGGGTGACAAATCATGAAAGTTGCTGCCCAAGGATGTGAATAAACAAGTAGGGCCCATTCAATAGAAATAAGCCCAGGATGTGTCCAAAATATTTCTAGTGTGGCCTGGAATTCTAAAATTAATGCTTCATTTATAGACTCATAGACTGTTCTATTCAAGTCAGCATTTCTGGGAGTCTTTCTTCAAGTCTGTGATGTTAAAGGTAGTTCCTACTTTCCTGTCCTGGGTCAAAAGGCAAAAACCTCACTCTGGAAGAGGGAATGGCTAAGTTATCACTAGCCACTTGCACCTTCTCAACTCACATTAGTTGACAGTAAGCTAAGATGATAGCTATGAAGGGCCCAGGATGCATGGGAGTAGGGAGGGGAGAGGTGGGAAACTTCTCTTCCATCAGTTTTTATGGGGGCTGAGGATATACCTGAAGGTCAAAACTGGGGCCTGTTTATTCCAACTGAATATTCTGTCATCCCTCTTTCTTTTTCCAGAATCATTTCCTCTACTCTGTGTCTAATGTCCTTAGGCCTGCCATCCCCCAAACCATCTATCTCCCAAGGAATGTATAAGAATAAGGAATCACCAACATTTTCTATAACCAAACTGGAAGGGATTTTGCCCCGATAGAGTCCCATGGGGGAGTTCTATTGATTCTCCTATCATGGAATGACCCCTTCTGATTTTTGTTCTGTTAGAAGGTGGGGCAACAGGTCAAGGCTAGGCAGAGGGAGGAGCTGCTCAGATATAACCACATTCCTCCTTCCTGGGCATAAAAGGTGCTGCAACTTTGGCCAGGGACCTACCTGACTTACAAGGAACCCAGGGGGAGGTGTCCAGACCTGCCTTCGGCTCCAACAGACAGGTTGGTGATGCAGTGTTGTCCCTAGAGGGAGGTAGCTTTCTTGGGTGAATGATGGCTCTTAGAAGAACGATGGGGAAAATCTTTTCCTAGACTTAGTGATGTTCTCGTTACCCATCCAACAGGTTTTCACTTATCCTCCTATGTATGGGGTCTTTCTCTGGGCACCGTAGGAAAGAAAAGAGGATACCCTCAGGGATCGCTTGTGGCATGAAGAGAATCCGTCAGAGTTCAGTTCCATGCCAAGCTGCATGGTACTAGTAGGAGGTCAGAATCCTGGTTAGGTCCTGGAAGTAGGCTACCAAGTCTTCCTGGCTATGATGAGATGAGCAGAGCCTTGAAGGATGAGGAACTCTCATACTGCCTTCCGTGAACTACTATATCTCTGTCACTTAATCTTACTCGTCTGAAAAGGAAGGAGGCTGGACTCAATGACCTCTACACCCCTTTCCACCTATAATTCTACGATTCTGGGGTTTAAACAGGAGGAGGAGAGAAGGCATTGCAGGACGAAGTGTGTACAAAGTCAGAGTTGATGAGGAAGGGTGTATATCCAAGGTCAAAAACTGAGAAGAGGATAGAATTGGAAACTCCTGAGACCCTGGAGGTTAGTGCTAGGGATCAAGGCTGGGTAATCTGAGCCAATCCCTCCTGAGTTAGGACCTCACCTTTCTCTACACTCATAGCCAGTCTGTGAGTGGCAGCACTGGGAAGTCTGTCCCTGGCAATCCCCTATCCCCACTGCCTCATTCAGAACCCCCTTGTCCCTAAGGATTCTGTTTTTAATTGGCTATCACTTAATCCATGCTCAGACAGTTTCCTCCTCCCAGGAGGACTTGAATTCATAAGGGAGTCTGAAAATACTGAATAGCCTTTATGATGCAAAGAAAAGACTCCTCCAATGCTGGGATTTTAGACACTGTGATAAGTGGCTAGGAGAGCTATTTGGAGCTAGGGACCTCTTACGTCACACTTTATGGGCACAATCCTCTGGCTCAGGTCCCACTCATCAAGACTCTGGCCTAGAGTTAGGGGCTATTAGAGATGTTACTAGATGGGCTATCTCCTTTTGCTGGATGGCATTTGGCTACGATCCTATTAAGCAGAGGATAGTTAGCCCAGGAGGCATGTGCCAGGGGAGATGGGCCCAGAGGCTTGGGCAAAGGGAAGGGAGAATGAATAAAGGAAATGTAAGGAGGCAGTGTTTTGTAATGGAAACAATCCCAGCTGGGACATCAGGAGAACTCTTTCTCTGGGCTTGTCTCTTTGCAAACTGAGGGGTCTGGTCTAGCTGATCCCTAAAGCCCTTTCACCTGTGATATTCTATATAAAGGACAATCATTTGGGGGGAAGGTGATTGTGGGTGGGGCTAGTCTTCTGTAGCTTCTGTGTAACCCCTGAGATTGGCAATATCTAGCAGCTCAAGGGGCAGCTAGGTGGTGCAGTGAGTAGAGTGCTGGCCCTGGAGTCAGGAGGACCTGAGTTCAGATCCAGCCTCAGACATTTAACAACAACAACAAAAAACAACTAGTCGTGTGACCTTGGGCAAGTTACTTAACCCCAATTGCCCTCCAAAAAGAAAAAAAAATCTGGCAGCTCCTCTTCTTTTGTTGACTCAGCTCCATCTTCTGACCTTCTAAATGTGACTGTTCCCCCAAGTTCTAGATGCCTTGAGTTTCTTTCCTTTTTATACACTCTCCTTTGGTGATCTCATCCACAGTCATTGAGCATCCAAGTTGGATGATTTGACTTCCTCAGCATTATAAATATTCTCCTTTTCTCTGATCACACAGGACTTGTGGGTAGAAGGTTAATAGACTCGAGAGAATAACTAGGGGCACATCACCAAGGGATGTATTTGAGTCCCCTTCTTGGGAGAAAAGGCTCCATTGGGGAAGGTTGCAGGCAGAGGAAAGAACCAAATGAGTAACAAGCCCCTCGAAGTAGTAAGGACACAATAATGGGGCCACGTCTTCCACTTCTTTGTGGGAGCAGCGTGGCTTACAGCACCAGGATACCATCCTCATAAATTTGGAGTCATTCAGAAATTATCTCCTGGTTTTTGCATTATCTGTTCTGAATTATCTACTGGGGAGAATTGCTTAGTCTTTGCAGACTAAACTCTGGGCTCTTATATCTGAGGAATTAAACATACCCTCTCCAGAGAGACAGAGGGAAATAAAATAAGCATTTATGTATCTTCTACTGTGTACTGGGTATTATGCTAAGTGATTTGATGCTCACAACAACTCTGCAAGATAGGAACTGCTATTATCTCCCCACTCCCACCCCATCCTCTTTACAGTTGAGAAAACCAAGGCAAACAGAGGTTAAGTGACCACCCAGCATCACCTAAGATCATCTAGCTACTAAGTGCCTGAGGCCAGATTTGAGCTTGCATCTTCCTGACTTCAGACCCAGTGCTCTGTCCAGCGCACCATCTGGCTGCCTGACAAAGAGCCCACAGATCAAGATACCACCAAGGTTCCCCATAGTCCCTTGGAACTTCACCACAGCCAGGGTCATAGAAGTCTGAAAATGGAAAGCCACAGAAAATCCAAAGGAAACCTGTTGAGGCAGGACTCTCCCTAATGCAACAGGCTTTCACCTGTGGGGCCAGCAAAACTAGGAGTTTTCTTTTCTCTTCTGCTCCCACACCACATAAAGGAAAGCTGGGCATGACTGAGAAGGAAAATACCAGAGGGTCTGGATAATTCACAAAACCATCTCCAATTGGCAAGGACCATGTGCTGGACTGTGAATAGAAATGAGTTGTTGCTAATATTCCTGCAGGTGCTGACACCCAGATACCATGTGGAAGATGAAGGGGTCACTGTTGGCCTTGGTTTCTATGACCATGTGGCTCCTTGGGGGTGAGTCCTGAAGACACTGGAGAGTGGGAAGTGAATATGGGACAGTTGGGAGGATATGTGGATATGGAAAGTATAGAATTACCCATTTCTGAGCCCATCCTTCTTCTGTTCTCCTTGGCTCCACCATAGGTCCCCCAGGAGCAGAGGCCCTGAATTCGGTAGGTTTGTTTGTTCCTCCATCCCTTGTGTTATCCCAGATGTTTGAACAGATGTGAGCTAGATGGGGCTGACAATGTCAGAGTAGAGTCTGGGAAGCAGGGCTGCTGGTTAACATCACTAGGGATAGGACTGGAGCCAGCAAGATAGAAAGCTGCCTCCAATACCTGACTAGGTAAAAGCTCTTGTGCCTTCTTTATGGGAGAAAGAACCCTGAAGCAGCGAATCATGGTATCTGGTTTTCTGAGCCCTGGCTAAGGGCTGGCCCTGTGTAACCCTGAACTGATCACTTCAGTGTTAGAGATAACAAAATCCTTGACTGATTCATGGGGAGAATTATTCTCTCCAGACTATTAGCTTCTACCCACAAATGTCACAGGTCTTTATGATGGAGAATCAATGATATTCCAGGTGAAAAAAGATTTAGGCATTCATTCAATCATCACATTTTTATTGAGCAACTATAGATTTTTATATTGGATCCTTTCTAAAAATGGGGATGACTTGTCAGGGGTCTCAAGTAGTTTTCTTCAATGGCTTACTACTCTCTCTAGATAACGTGGAAGTTAAGCCCTGAGGAACAATTTTGTCTCCTTACTCCTTTTCTAACACCCGGTTTTCTCTCTCCTCCTTTCTCCCCCAGTGCCCAGCTCTCCCCATATGTAAGTCAACCTTGTACTGAGTGGGAGAATCCATGGGGTTAGGAATCCCTTCCTTCCCCCAGTCCCCAGGACCAAGTCTCCAAGAACCTAGCTAGGCTAGAGGCTGCTGGGAAGGGGGTGGGAAGGAATGGGGTCAGGGGGAATTGAAGACAAGGGGAGATGAGATGAACACCAGGCAGGATGGGGACCAGTGAGTATACCTTGGAAGTCTACCTTCTCCTGCCCTACTGCTCCCCCATCTTCAACCACCTCTATCCAGTCCCATACCAATCCCAGCCTCCCAAGTTCCTTCACTGATGCTCTAAGGTCTGTTTCTCCTGCAGCTCCAACCTACTGTGTACCAGTGAACAGGTAAGAGACAGAACCCTTGAGGGTTTGGGGGAATGCAAAAATTCTCTCTCTGAGAAAGGGAAATCCTTATAGCCCGAGGCTATGCCCATGCTCCACCGCCCAAAGGTTGGGACATCTTTTTTGCCTTGGGAGCCTCTGGGAACAGGATGCTCCAGGAGACAAGTGCAAAACATGGGGAGCACGAAGGCTATGACTTCCCTCTCCCAATATCCTCTGATAACGGTGCCTGTTTCCTTGCAGTGCCAATGTTACTGTGCCCTCTGACCAGGCAGCCCTGTGCACAGCCTTTACACTGCCCCAGTTTGCCTGTGCTGAGGTACAAGAACCCTAGGCTGTAAAGACAGGTTGGGGGGAGGCATGAATTCCCATCTTAAACTTCCCATTTTCATTCATTCACACATTCCTTTGCTCATTTGTTCAGTTATTCATTTATTTATCCATCCATCCATCAATAAACACTCCCTGATACCTACTGTGTGGGAAAGTCTATACTGGGCTATTCTACAGGGAAAATAGATGAATAAGTCAGGGTCCTTGCCCTCAGTGGACTTACTATCTATCATATGAATAAAATATGTACCCAGATAACTAGGGTACAAGACAGGATGTGAGAAATTCAAGAAGGAGGAAGCTAACAGGAAACATTTCATGGTGGGGGGAGAGGGGGACGAGACCTGAGGGGTAACTTGGAAGAACAGGATTTCCATAGGCAAAGGAAGCCAGAGGGAGGAGAAAATAGTTAACTATCCCAAGTTCATCATTCAATAGCATGGGCAAAGATTCCAGGGTAAAAAAGGTCCCTGGGTATATTTAGGAAACAGTTCCTGGCTTGGCTTCCTACTAACCCTGTAATAATGTCCATTCTCACCAGAGCACCAATCTGACCTCAAGCCAGCTGGCTGCAATCCTGAGCTGCCACATCACAGGGCCAGCTGTGGCACTGGACCAGAATGCCTTCTTGCTGCTCTTCCACCAGGTCAGCGTGGAGACCCTCCGCCTTGCCCTGAACCACGTCAGCGTGCAGGTAACGGCCCCTCTGCACAGCAGCCTCTTGGGACCCTGTAAGCTCACTTCCTCTTGTCGGTCTCCAAGGATGGGGGCACAGCATCCTGTTCATTCAACCCATCTCATTCAACCCATGTGTATTTGCCTTGAGCATTCATTCCCTACTTAATTTCCTTGGTATACAGATTGACAGTGCCCAGATCCCTACAGACACCAAGCAACTCATCCTGACAGCAGCGTGGGATGTGGCCAAGACTGACCCTCAAGCCAGGAATGCAGGCTTCTTGGCTTCCTGGTTTGGGGAGACGCTTCATGCCTACCTCCCAACCATAGACCTTGGCATCCTGGAGTGCCTGAGCCAGCTGCCCATACAGTGTGATGGGCTGGCTGCTGTGTAAGTGTTAGCCCTCCCAACTTGGTCCCCACCTCACCCTGGTCCAGAGATTCCCAGTCTAACTCCTTTCCCCTCAACTCTACCCCAGACCCCTGTTCCACCCCCAGGCTCAAGCCTGATCATTCTTATCTCTCCCTGCTTTCCTGATACATTCAGGTCAAACTGAGCCATTTGCTGTCCCTTGTATTCATCCTGCCCCTCCCCATTCTGTTCTTCCACCCTGCCCTCCCCTTGGATGCATCCTTCCCCATCTCTGCCTCTTAATAACTCACATTTATACAGCCCTTTAAGGTTGGTTAATCACTTTTCCCACAAACAGTCTTGTAAAGCAGCCAGGGCAAACATCAATAATCTTTTTTTGGGCTTTTTGGAGAGGGGAAGATAGGGCAATTGGGGCTAAGTGACTTGCCCAAGGTCACACAACTAGTTTTTGTGTTTGTGTTAAGTATCTAAGGTCGGATTTGAACTCAGGTCCTCCTGACTCCAGGGCCGGTGCTCTATTCACTGTGTCACCTAGGCGCCCCAATAATCCTCATTTTACAGATGAGGAGATGGGAACTTGGAGAGGTTAAGAGATTTGCTCATGGCCAGGTGCCTGGCTTGTAAATGTCACAGCTGGCCTCCAAACCCCCATCTCCTGACTCCACTATTAGTTCTCATTCCCCATGCCACTTGCTTTTTAAAATTAATTAATTTTTAATATTCTTTTTTTAATGTTAAGTTCCAAATTCTTTCCCTCCCTCCAGCCCCTTCCCCATCCATTGAGAAGGCAAGCCATATGATACCCATTATTACAACATGAAGTTGTGTAAAACATATTTCCATATTAGCTATGTTGCAAAATACAATAATAATAATAAAACAAGAAAAATAACGAAAATGGAGGGAAATATACTTCAATCTCATGCTGCCTGTTGAAATCTTTCTCTTCCTTGAAGTTTTCACTTGTCTTCTATGAAACCTTCCCTGTTAGTCCCCACCCCTTGCCCATCCTCCAGGAGCAGAAAATGGTCTTTTCCTCCTCAGATTTCTCATAGTGTATTGTCTGGGCCTCTCCCACAAATTTGTCACACTGTATCCTGAATTAAGCTATTAAATTTCTCTGAGTTTCAGTTTCCTCTTCTCTAAAGGGAGGGTGCTAATTCATGTTACCAGCTCAAGTAGAGAAAGAACTTTGTAAATCCTAAAGCACTTTATATGTTGATTAAAATTATAGTTATTTCCAAATGTCTTATCAACCCCTCTAGATCATAAACTCCTTAGGAAGAGTTAAAACTTGGGCCTCAGTTTTATCCTCTATAAAATGAGGGTAATAATCCAAGGATCTCATACTTTCCAAATTGGGAAGAATTTTAGCAAGAGTCCAATCTGACCCTTTCATTCTGATCCTACTGAGGCCCTTTTCTGTACACAGAGTCCAGGCTTTGGACAGCGTGTACTCCAATATGGACAGCAGCAGACAGTGGGCAGTTGCCAGTTGGATCAAACGCTTCCTGACCACTTTTGGTAAGTGGAGCAGTCCCCCAAAGAGCCCTGTTCCACCAGGCTGAAGAATCAGAAACTGAAATGCACATCTCTTGTGCCTTTTCTCAGAATGTCCCAAGAGCTCCTCCCAGGAGTGGGTCATTGTCAACTGGAGAAGCTTCCGAAACCATGTGTCCTATGCAGAGCTTGTGGGCACCTGGAGAGCCTTCGATGGGGTGAGTCTGCCCTCAGTGTAGGGCTCAGGAAAAAGAGGTTAGAGGGAGGGGCCTGGATATCCTCACGCCTGACATGCCTCTGTGCTCTATGTTCCCCCCCTCCAGGCAGACGCTCTGAGTGCCTTGACTGGCCTGCAACTGGCAGAGTTCACCACCAGCCAGGACGCCTTGGCCAATGCCACTCTTGCACCTCATCTGCTCCAGCTCCTCAACCAAAGCAACATCCACTTCACGGAGGCCTTCCTGGAAGCCCTTCCTGGTCCCCTCCAAAATACTCCAGAGTGCAGGGCCTTGCTGGAGACCCTGCTGCATAAGCTGGCCCACAGCCTCCCTGATCTCTGTTCACCCACCCTGAAGCGCTGGTTCCAAGAGCTGCTGCCTGGTCTTCTGCCTGCCTTTGACGTGGAATTGCTCAAGTTGCTGCCCACCCAGGTGGGCTGTACAGACTTCCAGGCCATGTGAGTCCCTCTCTGCCCTCACCCCGCCCCCACTACCAATGGCAACACTTTCCTTGTCCTGTGGGGAGTGGGAGAGAGAACCTATTACTGCTAGGGAAACTGATGCTCAGAAGGACTCAGTCACTCTTGGGAAGTCTCAGTAAATCAGTGGCACTGGTCTAGTCCAGCCGTCCAGCCTTTCCTGGGATCCCCTGTGTGCCTGGGGCACAGATAGACATGGCCACTATGATCTCAGTCTGGGGAGACAGAGGAAGACCAGAGCTGGACCTTACTCTCAGCTCGCTCATAGTATGGGTGGGAGACAGAGATAGAACACACCTGAGTCCTTCCCTCAGAGAACTCAGTCTGGAAAGGCAGAAGAGAAGACCTGGACCCTGCCTGGGAAAATCCAAGGGAGAAGAGAGCTGAGCCCAGGCTTGGGGAGCTCGCAGCCTGGGATGATAAAGAGAAGAGACTTGCTTTTCTCTGTCCCTGGGCCTTCTGAGGGTCCTACCCTGCCATCCCCTCTGTGCCAAAAGCCGATCTCTCACCTTAGGTACAAGGGCCTTGACCTTGTGCATGCTGTACTAGCCCCATCTACCCAGGAGGCAGTGTTTCAGGCCAGAAGGAGCTATCTGAGACAGCAAGCTTCCAAAGAAGGTGATGGAGGGCTGGGCACCAAGGGATGCTCTTTATTGGGGGTTGAGATGGTGGGTTAGGGTGCTCTCTGTCTGAGAAAGCCATCCACTCTGATATCTTCACTAGTTCTTCTCCCTTTGACTTCTACCCTTCTGTTTCTTCCCTTTTTTTCTGTTTCTTGTTCTTTGAATCTCTCTCCCTCTCTCTCTCTCTCTCTCTCCCTCCCTCTCCCTCTCTCCCTCTCCCTCTTTCTCTCCCTCTCCCTCTCTCTCTTCCTCTCTTTCTCCCTCTCTCTCCCTCTCTCTCTCTCCCTCTCCCTTTCCCTCTCCGTCTCCCTCTCTCAATCTCTCTTTCCACCTGAGAGACCTCCCTGAGAATCCTTTTTACTGATTCATATCCTCTAATTGTCTTTCCTGACTCTCTTTTTTGAATCTCTGCTAAATCTACCTTCAGATTCTTCTCTTCTCATTCTTTCCTTTAAGCCTCTCCCTTCTTAATTTCCTCTTAACTCTCCCAGACACCAATGACTTCTCCCTACATCCCTTCTACCCACAGGTTCTGCATGTACGTTCTCTGCTGCCAATAGTCGCATCTGGCTCCAAGACAACTTTGGCCTCTCCAGTGTATTTGCCAGCTACAGTGACTTCCTACAACTGAACCCAGGCTTCAAAGGGGTGAGCAAAGAGAGTGGTCTTGATTGAGGACTATAAGATAACTTCCACACACACACCCCCACGATGAAGACTGCAAGCTAGGATATACATAGACAAACAAAGGGGCCTTTTATACCATGCTTAATAAAGACCATTGTCATCACTTAAATAAAGAAACTACTAATTAATTAGAGGACAGAGGTACTGAAATGAGTATAATCTTCCAATTGGATGAACCTCTGTCTAGAAGTGGGAGTCATGCCCCCTATCAGAGTGGAAGCTCCCTAAAGAGGGAGTTTCTTTTCTTTCCTTTGCTTCTTTTTCCCATCCACCAATACAGACCCTGTAGACACTGCCCCCCTATGATTGAGCTTTCAACTGCCCTTTCTCTGCCTGTAGTTTGAGGTGACAGACCTGCTTACCGCCACCCAACTCGGGGAACTACTCATCTCCTCCAACATCCTCATGGACACCACCAAGGCAGATGCAGAATTAAATGCCCTCAAAGTGGTTGAAACCTTCCAGAAGAAGAATATTTCAGAGCTGCAAATCTTCCTGCAGGCTGTGACCTCTTTGGCTACTCAGGTGAACCCTTGAAACTTGTCTAAGTAGTTGTGGCTAGGGGCAGGGAAACAGTCAGACCTTAGTACTTCTGACTCCACTATCTTGAAACTCAAGATTGTTATTTTATTTTTTTCCCAAAAAAGTTTTTTTTATTGATTTTATTGTCATAGCACTTTCATTTCCAAATATATCATTCTCCCTTCCTCTCTCCTGGAAGTCATCCCTTGTTATAAAACAAAACAAAATTTTAAAAACTAAGAAGAAAGAAGGGAGGAAAGAAAACAGTTCAGCAAAACTAACCAATACATCAATGAAGACTGACAATGGTCCAGATCCATAGTCCCCTCACCTCTGAAAAGCTAAGAAGGAATTTCATTTTCTCATCTTTTCTTCAGATCAATCTTGGTCATTATAATTACACAGGAATAATTTTTTTATTTTATGTTTTTGTAGTTATGTTTATTTGATCTTCTACTTTGCATCAGTTCATTTAAATTTTCTCAAGCTTCTCTATACTCTTCACATTCATTGTTTCTTATGACACTGTAATATTCTGTTACTACATTATGTACCACAATAGGTTCAGCCATTCCCTGTCAATGGGCATCTACTTCATAGATAGAGCTACTTGGGATAATTCATAGGATGTTAGATCTAGAGTTGGTGGGGTCCTTGGAGGTCATCTAGCCAATCCCTTTATTTTACAGATGAAAGAACTGAGGCCCAGGAAAGTTAAGTAATTTGCCCAAGTTTCCACACATCGAAGGTGGGATTTGAACCTATGTCCTCTGACTTCAGAGTCAGAGAAGACTGTATGAAGTTTACCTTTATACCCTATCTACAAAATATGTCTTATGAGATAATCATGTTCTATGACAATGTGATTAACATCCCCATTTTATGACTAACTTTTAATATAATTATTATTGTCATTAAAAACAACCCACACTTACAGCTTTATAAATTGCTTTTTTCATAATAGCTCTCTTAGGTAGATAGCACAAACATACAAATGGAGAAACCAAGGCTCAGAGAAAGGATGTGACTTGCACACAATAACCAAGTTACTGAATGGTACAGCCTGGACTTGGATCCTTATTGTCGGACTCCAAGGCCTACATATCCTTTCCATTCTACCACACTCTTCTTCCAACAAGATTTCAGGGGGTATGTTTAAATGAGTGAGAGAAGACAACGCACTTAAACATCATGTGTTCCCAAATCCCTCTTCCTTGAAAAAAAAATGTTATTAATGTATTTTGTTTTACATCACAAATAGATCAATTTTGCATCACTAAATATATCCATTCTCCCTTTTCTACTCCCCAGAAAGCCATCCTTTATAACAAAGACAGTTCAGCAAAAATCAGCCAACATGTCAGCCAAATCTGACAGTGTCTACAATATTCCACACCCATAGCCCCCAACCTCTGATACGCAGGAGTGAAATACATTTTCTCAACTCTTCTCTGTGGCCAAGCTTGGCTATTATAGCTACCAAGAATTTAGTTTTGTTCCTGTGTTTGTTTGTTTTTAATCGCATTGTTTTAGTCTTGATGTGATGTTGTTTTTCTGATTCTTCTTACTTTATCCTGCAGTGGTTCACGTAAGTCCTGCCATGCTTCTCTGCATCCTCCATATACATTATATCTTACTGTACGCTGATATTCTATTACATCCATGTGTCATGATTTATTTTAGCAGTCAATACGCAACTATTTGTTTCTAGTTTTTTTTTCTTTTTGCCATCACAAAAAGTTCTGCCATAACTATTTGGCATATACGGGGTCTATTTTTCCTGTCTTTGACTTCTTTGAGGCATATGCCTGACAGGATCTTTGAGTCAAAGGATATGAACATTTTAATCACTTTTTTATGACAGTTCCATATTGCTTTCCAAGATGGCTGGACTAATTCCCAGCTCTACCAGCACTATATCAATGTACCTGTTTTTCCACCGTTCCTCCAACACTATTTCCCCTTTTTGTCATCTTGGTCAGTTTGCTGGGTATTGAGTAAAAGCTCAGAGTTGCTTTAATTTGCATTTCTTTTATTAGTGACTTGAAGAAAGCTTTCAAATGGTTGTTAATAGTTTGCCATAATAACAATAGTTTGCCATTCTTCTTTTTAAAACTTGATTCCTATCCTTTGATCACTTATCCATGCTTTCCTTCCTTTTTTTTTTTTAAGAGAAACATCACATCCATCACCAATGCCAGGGTCAGCAGAGTAATTCTCACAGGCATCTTCCAAGTCCTGAGGGCAGAATTACCCTCCATGAGCCCAACCAACCTTGAAGATTGGTTTGGTGGACATTTGACCTTGTACCTAGCATACATCACCTCCAGAGAGTTGACCATTCTTTCCCCTGTTTCCAGCTGCCAACAACTGCAAGCCATGTGAGTGACCTTCTCTCTTTCTTTTGTGTTGTCTGTCCTTGAGGATCCCCAGGGCTGGGACTGAGAGAGGTTGGAGGTTCACATCTGTAACATCTCAGAGGGAACAGAGAGGGGAATTAACCATTGTCCCCCAAATCCTAGATACTAATCAATCACTATGCAGTTACTACATACCAGACAAAAATAAATCCAAGCTTGCCCTTAAGGAGTTTATATTCTATCAGGTGACAGAATTAACCGGGCCCCTGGAAGATGGATACAGGTGGAGCTTCCATTTACACACACCAGTCCATAGATACATACGTTTTACACAGACACACGTGAATAAGTTTCATATAGATAGAACATACCTGCTTTTGTACATGCACATACCTTACCTCCTTTGTCTTCTTCCCATAGCATCAAGGGCATGGATTTAGCCTTTGACCAGATGGGCACAGATACCAGAAGTGATGTGGCCCGATGGGTGGTAGAAGTCATCCCAAACCTTGGTGAGTGTCTTTCCCACCAAGTGGGCACTTAGCTGAGTACTATTTCTTCCCAGGCCAGAGTAGTTGGGTGGGTCCTTGGTCAGGTACTGATTTGGGTACCACAGATGGGCATTTAACCAGGAACTGCTCTTCCTCTGGGCAGAAGCTATGTGGGGGTGGGATCCACGTATTAACCAGGGGCCCAGTCTCTGAAGTTCAACAGGATTATCCCTTTTTCCCTCTGCCAGCTTTTAGACTTCCTTGAATGTACAGATTCTATGGCCTTGCATAGATCACTCCTTTCCTCTAATCCCTGATTCTCTAAATTGTGATGTGTGTATATATTCATGTGTTGTGTTCAGTGGTAGTTGTTTTGGAGAGAACAAAATGATTTTTGAGTTCCTTCCTAGCACTAAAATTCTTTAAATCCTTAGCTATTTTTCCTTCCATGCACATTGCCTATTGTCTCAGTACCCAAAGCAAATGGTGAACTGATAGTGGGGAAACTAACTCAGTATACTATTGCTCAGTCCTACCTTAGCCTACAAAGTGTCTCTGTGCTATAGAACAGTCTGCTATGAAAGGAAGGACAGACTTATTTTTGCCTATATGTTGTTAACATCTTATCTGATGAGGAAAGTCAGGGGAATCAAATCCAGAGTGGCTTCCTAGAGAAAGTGACATTGGTTTGCCATGGAACAGAGAGAAAAAGGGGGGATTATGGGCAGAAAATGAAATCTTTTGTTCAGCAGACACAGGCTATGTGAAGACTTGAAGGTATTGATAGAATTGGAGCTACTTGCCAGAGAGGACGAAGGAGTATTTCTAACACTTTGGTTAAAAAAGGGTAGTTGGGAGGTCCTCTTGACCTCAGGAAAAAAGCATAGCATTGTACAGTGTTTCTTTGCCCTGGGATTTCTAACTCTTTTCCCTGAGATCTTCTCATGGACCATTGGTCCTTCTCATTGGTTCTAGGATGCAGCATCTCAGGAGATGGACTAGACAACACCTTCTGGAGGTTCAAAACTATTGTGAATGTCACTGACCTTGTAGCCATTGATCAGAACTTTGATGTGGTAAGGATGGACCCTAGACTTGTAGGGGGCCAGGACAATCCCTCAGAATCAGATCTGAGGAAGAAATCTCCTCCCATAGCCCACCTAACACATATTCCCAATATTAAAATTTAATAAAAGTTCCTCAGCCCCAAATATTTCTTCCCCCTACCTGTCCCTGTGTATAACACTCCAACATTCATCCCTTTAGTGGAAGCACTGATTTCTTTAGAGGCTTACCTTTTAAATGCAAATCCTCCTGGGTGTTATGTATGTAGCGTCTAGATACCGGAATTTAAGTGCCACTTACTAACTATGACATGAACAGGTTGTTTTCCTTGACTGGACTTTGTTTCCCTATCTGTAAAAATGAACCAGATGCTTTTTAAGGTGTCTTCTAGTTCTGATGTTCTGTGACCAGTAATTCTGAGAGCCCATTAATCCCTCACCACAAATGTGAGGCAAAAGGATCTGGGCCAGCATCAAGGTATAGACTAGAGGCACCAAAGACCTGGTTTCTGGGCCCAGGCCTGGCCCTGACCCTTCACTTTCCTACCCACACACTCAATTTCAGGTACAGAGAGTGGAAGAGCTGATGCCATTTCAGCTGGGCCAGCTGTGGACTATCCCTGGAGCTGTCTCTGTCACCATTGCCCAAAAGGTGTTTGACCGCCTGGCAACCCTTCCTGGAGCCCAGATCCTGGCTGACTTCTGGGATGAGATCAGCAGCCCCCAGGCAAAGGTGGGGAAAAGGACCAAAGGTGGAGAAGGGGACAAAGCATGGGAAAAGGGGTCTGTACACAATTCCAGCCTCAGAGTTAGTGCCTCTTTCAGAGGTAAATCTCATGCATGGACCTCTGCCTTCAAAGGTCAGGAAGGCCCTGGGGAGATGGTCTCCAAAGGCTGGAGTGGAGTCATCCTCATACGGGACTGTCACAGAGAAAACACCCCTCTTTTGAATGAAGGTGGCAATATAATTTTAGCCTTGTTTATATAGTAAAGCCCATCCATTCTCTTGAACATGTATGTGCAAAGTAGGAGAAAGACCACTGAATAGGAAGGTCGTTTCTATGCTTAGCCAAAGAGCCTGAGTTTGGGTTGTGGCTTTGCCATGAACTAGTTGTATGAGCTTGGGTGAGACAGATGAGCCTTGGCTTCCTTCTTTATAAAATGAGACAGTTGGACTAGAAGGTCTCTAAGGCTATTCCAGCTCAGACAATGTCCTGTGATCCTATAAAATGTCTCCAGGGTCCACATAACGATGTGCTCTGTACCCATGTTGCCAAAATACCCTATTAATGGCAACCCAGAGAAGTGAAGTTTTTTCACAGTGTGACATGGTATGTCTGCAGCCCAGGCTTAAGACCTTGCCTTCTGGGGCCGGTTGAGAATGAGCTCCCGGTCCAAAGGGACTTTCTGAAGGGGAACTGCCCTCCCATCTCCCCTCAGCCCTGGAATGTCTCTGTGGACGTGAGACATACCATGCTGGTACGGACCCTGGAGCAGCTGGGATCCCGGCTCCCCACCCTGGCTGAATCTGAGGCTCGCCAATGGCTTGAGAAACGTCTGGCATCTGTCATGGACACAATTGATGCATCTGTTCTCCGCCACATCCCTGTCTCCTTGCCTTGTGCTCCCTATAGAGCTCTGTGAGTTGGGACCAAGGTGGGGAAGGAGGGGATAAAGTTGACTGGAGAAGGGAGATAGGTCCATGAAGGAGGACCAATGAGGTCCTTCATCTTCTTTGACCCTTATTTTCTATGTTACCATGGGCAAGTGACTTCACCTCTCAGTGTCCCAGGCAACTCCCTAAGACTATTTGTTGCTGATGAGTTACGATATGCTTCTGTGATGAGAGGTTCTACAATGCTGATGAAATCTCATAGGTTGGGATGAAAAAATTAAGGACAAGATGAACCTGGATAATAGAAAAAAAAATCACCAATAATCCCTCATTCCCAGGGTTGTCCCCACTTGTAGCTAAGGTTGAGTGTCCCTGTAAAGGTGAGCTAGTTTGGGGTCTCAGCTTCATCTCTATGAGGTGAATGAAGGGAAAAGCTCTGATGCCACAAAAAGGGGCATTAAAGTGACCTAGACAGCCCATGTGGCAGCCCTTAAACAAGTGAAGATTGGAAGTATTTTTATCATTGAGTTCTCCAGATCCTCCCCACTGGGAAGAACACATGGAAGAGGGCATAGAGTGCTGGACTTGACATTAGGATAGTCCTGGGCTCCAGTCCTGCTTCAGACACTAACCAGCTGTATGACCTCTCTGTGTCTCCTTATCTGTAAAATGAGAAAGTGGGACTCAGTGGCTTCTAAGGTTCCTGACAGCTATAAATCTATAATCTAGGGTCTTGGTGTCTTTTCAGGGACTTAGATGTTATTTGCTCATTCTTTCTCTCCATTTCAAATGACTCTTGAAGGCCCCTATTGAAACAACAGGGTAGGAGGAAGATAGGGCTGGAAGACTTTTTTTAGCCAGCGTAGATTTCCTTAGGTTTTGGTCTAGCTTCTAGAGAGAGGCCAGACATTACCTCCAAATCCAGATAATAAAGCACTCTAAAACATGAATTTTAATTAAAGTTTGCAAAGTATTTCCTTCACAACAACCCAGAAGTGGGTCATGCAGATATAATTATCCCCATTTAATAGATGAGGAAATCGGGGCTCAAAGATTTGCCCATGGCCACACAGTTATTAAGTGCCAGGAAGAGAATTCAAACTCAGATCTCCTGACTCTTTACATTAATTCACATTGCTTCTAGAAATCCATTAGCATAGACTAGGCTAGGGAACCCATCCAACCTAGGTTTCAGGAAAGCCCTGCCCCAGAGACAGCACAGCCTAAAAGAGTTAACCTCACAGGGTCATGGCATAGCTAACAACAATCTGATCCTTCGCCTCTTCCCAGGGTCACAGCCGTCAGCACCAAGTATGATGATCTGGTCCAGAGTCAGAAGAGGGATGTGTTTAATTTTCTCACATCATTTCTAACACAGAAGTCTCCAAAAACAGGTAACACCCCTCTCCTCACCCTGATTCTCCCCAATCTCCTCTAGCTTTTCTCTCTCCATCCTCCTTCCCTCCATCAGAGGATGGGCTGATGGAGAGACATATCTTGTGGACCAGACTCAGAACATCAGCCTCGAGGGGGCACAGACTGAAGGGGGAGGGGAGTAAAGCCAAGGCAAGGAACTAGATTCAGCTTCTTAGAAGAGGTAAAGCAGACGTGTATGAGTGTCCAATGAGTATGGATTAACGGAGAAGCCAGGGAGGACCTTCTGGGAGGGAAAGAGGAGGGCCAAAAGGAAAGGCCATTTTCTCTGGATCTGAGAAAGCATGGTGTGGTAGAGCAGAGATGTCAGTCACATAGCCCAGAGTGCTGCCCCACCCAGACTAAAATGTAATTGGGAAATGTTGAACAAAATAAGTAAAAATGCAATAAAACATCAACAACATTACATTTTAAGACTAAGATCATGTGCATCCCACGGTGTTCCTTATGCAGAAATGGCCAGCCCATTTCTATTTGGGCTTGATGCTGCTGTTGTAGAGCAGTATATTTGGGAACGGAGGCCTGGCTTAAGCACTTGGCAAGTCACTTGGCCTGTTTCTTCTTCTGTAAAATGAGCGTTGTGAACCAGGGCCCTTCCAGTTTCAACAGTTTATGATTTAAGGCAATGGGTGAGGGAGGTGAGGTGCTGAGGCCTTGGTGGGAGGTAGGGCAGTGAATTCTCCCTGCCTGTCAGCTGTACATGTTAAGAGCGTAAGAGCTAATAAGAGCTAACACTTATAATTGCTCTCACATATGCCTTAAGGTTTGAAGAGCATCTCATTCCAATGATGCTGAGAGGAAGGTGCTACTGTTATCCCCATTTTACAGAGGGAGAAATGGAGACCAAGAGAGGTTAAGTGACTTGTCTAGGATCACACAGCCAGTACATGCCTAAGGGAAGCCTTCCTGACTCCAATTCCAGCACTCTACCCACTATACCACAAGCTTCCTTGTAATCCCAATACCTCTCAGTTCATAAACATGATTCTGAGAGATGGTGATTCTGAAGTTCCGTGATTTATCCCTATTTAGATGACATTCCTGATGTCACCGTTTAACCCTTTTACCTATTCTCCCTTGGCTTCCAACACACTGACCCTTCCACAGTTCCCAACTTCCCAGGGAGAGAGACCAGAGTGAGTGTTCAGTCTGTCAGATGGGAGCTGCCACAGCTCAAGAAAGGTCTACAGGGGGAAGAGGCCTGGTTTTCAGCTGGCCCTTCGAGGCCTTGCTGATGGGCTTCCTGATCTGACCCCTGAGGCCTTCCTAATTGGTTTCCTAATCTAACCGCCTGGGCCTGAGGCCCAACTCACCAGCATCTGCTTCCAAAAGATTCCATCTCCTTAGAAAAACCTAAGGAGACTTTCTCTTTGGCCCCAGGGTTCTCCCCTTTAGGTACTTTTTAAGCTTTCCAGATTACTAAAACTGTAGACTTTTATAGTCCTTGAACTTGCTGGGCCCCCAGGGGTCCAGAGATTTACCAGACCAGCTACTAATTGCCTTGTCCTTGTTATCTGCCACCACAACTGTCTACCCAGCCCTATCCCTATTTGTTATTCCCTCCAGACCATAAAAGTGACTTTTCTAAGATCTTCTTAAGAAAGAATGTACTAAAAGAGAATATATAAATGTGAAAGAGAATGTATAAATGTACTAAAAGAGAGTTATATAAATATATATATATATATATACTATATAAATGCCAGGCTAAGGTACATAAAAGAAAGGTAGCATATAAAACTATAAAACTTTATATTGAGTATATGCAAGTTAATCTAACTAGCCCCAATTCCCTGAGACTCATGATTCTCTCAAGAATCAGTTCCTAACCACCACCACCTCCCCAGCTCCAAGTTGAGAGGGTGACTTGCCTTTGCCAATTGGATCAATCAAGCTCATTTGTCTGTTCTATAATCCTAGGTTTATGATCAGCCAATCAGAATTCTGGTTACTGGTGGGCATTTGATGTTCTACCTATCTTATTTTATAATCACTTAGCTAACTAAGGGTAGGAGATTAATAGTAGCATGTAATAGGTTTTTGAAAATTTTATCCTATTACTTCAAAAATATAATACAACTGACAATCAAAGGCATGCTGGAGCCAGCTCCACCCAGTCAGAAAGCTGATTGTTAAATTTTCAGTATGAGCATTTACACCTCAGAAATCAGCAAATGCTACAAGCCAGGGCTCCATGTATTGTTTTGTTGATTGTCTAAACTTAAGAAAATGATGGAGAGACCTTAGTAATGCTGCTTAAACTTAAAAGTGTCTCACATGTCACAAATACATTTTTTTCCAGAGAGTCGATTGTTAAACACTTACCAGCACATGCCTGTTGCAGCCTACCCCCCCAAAGTTCACTTTCCTTTAGACTTTCTTTATAGACTCCACCCAGACCTTAATTCTTGGGGGCCTGTCATGTTGGGTACCTTTACTGTAGGTCCTGCTTGTGATCGACAGACCAACACCAGGAACTGGCTCGCCAAGTACTTGGGAAGGTTTTCCCAGGAGGCCACATACCTCCAGCTGGCCAGCTACCACCAAGGGTTTGATGTGGTGAGTCTGGTTGTCAGGGAGCAGTCCCATGGTAGAGCTTCCAGAACAAACTAGTAACTGAGGGTTGAGTCAATTCTTTAAGAAGGGGTAGGTATGAATTTGGGGGCTCCAGAGTGGGAAGGGTGTAGGAAGGTACAGAGAAAAGAAGAAAAACAGCCCCGCCCTTCAGGGTTTCAGAGAAAGGTAGATCTTCTGATCGGAGGACGAAATACAGGCATACTATGGGAGTCCCTATTCTGATGGAGAAGACATGACCCTATCCTCAGGGAGCCCTGAGTTTGAGACAGGTAGAGGTTAAAGAACAGAAGGGGATTAGCAGCATCAAAGCAAGCAACATTGGTCTGATCTCAGAAGGAATTTCAACCAGCCCTTACTCCCACAGGGGGCTGTGCTAAACGTCCTCACCAACAACCAGCTGGGGGATGCTCTGGCCTGTTCAGACCTGCTGACCACAACCAGGCTGGACCCTCATTTCATGCAGTTCTTCCAGCAAAGCTCTACAGAGGCCATACACCAGATCCTGACCGCATTCACCAAGACCTCCCGCTCGGTAGGCACCAGGCCAGTCTACCATGCAGGAGAAGAACTGTTTCTTCTCTAAAGTCTTTACTTGGACTCATGCCCAGGTCCCACATGAGGGTATGGGTGCCAAAGTGGGGGAGGTATCACCTTCTGAAGAGTCCTCAGCCAGGGAGAGACCTTTAAAACAATTCGTCAGATTTTTTTTTTAATGAAATTATTGGTTTACCTGATTTTTTTCCCTCTCTTTCCTCTTTTTCATTAAAAAAAAATCTTTGGGGTGGCTAGGTGGTACAGTGAATAGAGTACTGGCCCTGGAGTCAGGAGGACCTGAGTTCAAATCTGACCTCAGACACTTAACACTTACTAGCCATGTGACCTTGGGCAAGTCACTTAACCCCAATTGCCCTGCCCTCCTCCCTCCAAAAAAAAAATCTTTATTTTAAGGGGTGGCTCTCTCAGAAGGTAAGGGGGAGGGATTTAGGGGAAAATCTAGGTGATATAAAAACAAAAGATATCAATAAAAATCTATTCCTTTTTTAAAAAATAATCATTCTCCTGCCTCCTAATAGGGACTTTTAAGGCCTCTTTGAACAGATGAGTCATGATAGATTTATTCTTAATTTTTAACTTATTTATTTTTTGTTTTCAACATCCATTTCCACAAGATTTTGAGTTATAATTTTTTCTCTCCCTGTCTTTCCCCTACTCCCCCCACCCCAAAATAGCAAGCCTACTGAATACCCCTTCCCCCAATCTGTTCTCTCTTATATCCTTCCCCTTCAACCCCCTAACTTTCTAGTAGGGAAAGATGGGTTTCTATACCGCACTGATTTATTCTTTAATTTTTTTATTTGTTCTTTTAAACCCACCTTGATTGTCTGTCACAGTGACAGACTTCCCCATCACCATGTCTTTCTTCAGTCCAAATTTTATGTCATTCTCATTTGAGGGCTCGTCTCGGTGCAAAATCAAAGTCCTGCCTCCTGCAGAACCTGCCAGGTGGCTCCTGACAAGTTTCTTGACCCTCACATCCATCGAGAGAGAGACCTTCAGCACTGCAGACTGGAACACCACCTTCCAGGAGGAGCTGCTTTTCTTTCTGCCCATGTTCAATGCATCTACATTGGCTTTGGTTGTCCCCCGGGATGTCCCCTCCCTGGTCACTATGTAAGTCCTGTGATCTGCCTATGACTAGTCTTCAGGGAGTGTTCATGTCTATCTGACTGATTAACCCTCTGTCTTGATAGGCCTTCTTTCTCCTCAGGTCTATGGATGGTGGATGGAGACCCTGGCCACCCTCTTTAGCTCCAAGAAATATTGTGCTGAGGGGCTGGTGCAGTATTTAGATGGTGGAGGCAGACACTGTTGACCAATGTTACCAGGTCATCATGGCAGCCATGACGTTCTCATGGTGC
The DNA here is from genome assembly GCF_028583685.1 of Petaurus breviceps papuanus. NCBI lineage: Eukaryota > Metazoa > Chordata > Mammalia > Diprotodontia > Petauridae > Petaurus > Petaurus breviceps. Next base: position 23,647,291 of record NW_027185694.1, on the reverse strand, counting down.
CTGGAGATGCCAGGATGACAGATGATGGAATGCAGATAGAATGTAACCTTCCTGAAGGCAGGGATGGTTTCATTTTTGGCCTTGTGTCCCCAGTGCCTGAGAGGCAACATGGTAGGCAATAAAATGCTATTGGAGTCAGGTAGGAACCTGGGTTTAAACCCCAGCCCTTGACATATGTTGACTGTGTGACCCTGAGCAAATCAACTAACCTCTCAGTGCCCTAGAAAATTCTCTAAAGCTATAAATTGCAGAACAGTTGCCTGTCTACATAGAAAAAGTGTCTACATAGAGAAAACATCCTCACCAGGTATTCCATATATAAATAAGATCACAGCTTAGACTAAGAACTCCTCAAGAAAAGGACTGGTTTTTTGCCTTTCTTTGCCCCAACATTTAGCATGGTCCCTCACACATAGTAGGCACTTAATAAATGCTCTTTGACTGACTTGTTTCAGACTGATTGAAAAACAGATCTTCCATGCCAATCACAGTGCTTGGCATATAGGAGGGGCTTAATAAGTGCTTGCTGACTTGAATTGAACTGGTCATCATGATAGTGCCAGGTATCATGATAACAACACCAGGGTGTGCTGACTGGAAGAGCCTGTGACAGTGAGAAGGTATCGTGAGAGCATGGTAAGTCTGGCATGACAACAGCTTCCATATTACAATGGCTTCTGGGATTCTGTCACAGTGCCAGGCTCTCCAGGTCAGAGAATCCAGTGACAGTGACAGCGTGTCAACAATAGTGAGTGTTGTCCAGGACTTGCTTCTTACCCACATCCACCAGGGAGAGCACACCAAGCTGCAGAGGGTGCCTAGGCTCAGGGGGGCTGTCCTTTCCTACCTGCTGCAGGCCTAAGCTCTCTCATCAAACCCAAAGTGACCATTCTTCTTTCCCGTTCCCCAGTGTGTCAAGCTTGGACACAGTTCACAGCCTCATGCCAGCAGCCTCCCGGAGAGCAGTTGCCCTGTGGATCCTACAGCATCTCAGGACCCTGAATGGTAGGTAATTCCTTGGTGACCCCAGGGTTCAGGCCACTCTTTCTGATGTGGCTGGGAGATGTGACTGACCCAACATCTAGATTTAACTGGATGTCTCACAAAGGCAGGCTAGACATGGACGTCTTTGTGTCCACCCTCCTTTCCAATGAGCTGAGGGAGTTGATGACTACCTCCTTCTTTCAGCTAACCCTGTGGAGCCATTGATTGAGTGGATAAAGAACACATGGGGTTCCTTCTTCTCAGAGGTGACACTGGAGGAAGTGAAGTCTCTCAGTGGAAATTTCAATCCAGTACGTGCTTCTTACCAACACATTACAATGGAAGCCAGGCTGGGCACCCCAGTGATTCAGTCCTGGGGTTGTAGAGCCCCATATCGTGAGTCCAGTTGTTAATAGACTGAGCCCCTAAGCCTGGACCCAGGCTGAACCTCAGTCTTTGACCTAATATATAGCCAGCCTCAGCCACCACTAATCTGCACATCCTTCTTCACAGGCTGATGTTCTCAGCTACTTGGATGTCCGACAGCGGGTGGAGTTTATGGTTACCCCAGATGTGCTCTCCAATGTCACTGCAGTGAGGGCTATTCTAGAGAGCCTGATATCCAGCCAGGATAGGATCCCACTGGCCACGATGGACCAGTTCTTGGCAGAGTTCAACCTAGCTCTCACCAAGGTGAGCAATTCCTCTCTAAAACCAGTGAATACTAGGGAATAGGATACTGTCTTCACCAGTAAGTCCCTTGCTTGGTCCAAATGAGACACTTCAGATTCTTGGAATCTATACATCTTTAGCCTTCAGGACCTGGAGATCTCATGGGAAGGTACTCCCTGGCAGAGGCGGAATGGTGGGAAGAGTATTAGATTTTCACTGGCCTGGATGGTGGAAAGAATATCAGATCTAGAGTCCTGGGTTCGCATCCTGAGCTTTGGCACTTATGAGGTTGTGTGAACTAGAAACGTCGCCTCCTTTTTCTAGGTTTTGGCTTCCTCCTCTTTTAAATGAGGGCGTTGGTCTAGATAACCCTTATTGCCTCTTCCGTCTCTAAAACCTAGCACCCTATGACAAATGGGCCCTGCCTTGGGACTCTTTCCTAAGGGACAAAGGGGCAGCAAGGGCTTATGACTCTCAGACGTGAGTCCTCTCAGCTTGGTCTTCTTGGCGTAGGCCCACCTGGCTCAGAGAGCCAAGGTGCTTAATGTGTCATTGAAAATAACAATACAGGGGTGGCCAGGTAGCACAGAGAGTAAGAGCACCGGCCCCAGTGTTAGGATGACCCGGAGATCGAATCCCGGGCTCACACCCTTAGCACCCACCCAGAAGCACCTGGCTGTGTATCCTTGAGCAAGTTACTTAACCCCAATTGCTTAAAAAAAAAAAAGAAAGAAAGAAAATAACGATACAGGGGAGGCTAGGTGGCACAGTGAATAGAGCACTGGTCTTGGAGTCAGGAGAACTTGAGGTCAAATAACTAGCTGTGTGACCTTGGGCAAGTCACTTAACCCCAATTGCCCTGCCTTCCCCCCTCCAAAAAGACAAAAAAAAAAAAGAGAGAAAATAACGATACACCCTTCCATGTGCTTGGTGTTTACAGAGCCCTGTGATGTAGGCAGTCTTAGACTGGAGCCAGCAGGCCTAGATTATAGCCAGCTCTTTTTTTGTCTCAGTATGTAACTTTAGGCAAGGTTTTTCCCTACTTCCTTACCCTGGCCTTGTTTTCTGTTGTCTGTAAAATGAGTGGGGTGGACTAAATGATCCTTTCAGTCTCTTTCAGTTCTCCCCGTAGAGTGTGGGAGTGACCTGGGACAGGGGTGGTAAAAGGGAATCCAGAGGATTGGATGGAAATGGGGGCAAGGGGACATAAAAGGGAGGCAAGACTGAAAGATTGCTGGAGGGGAGCGGGAGAAGGCAGTGCATCCCACAGAACACAGACTGATGCTTCCTACTTCCTCCCCTTAGGCCAAGAGCCCGGTGCTCGCAGCCCATGTGAGACAAAGCATCCTGGATGTCCTGCTCCCCAACCTTGCCTTGCACTTCACGGCCTTCTCCAAGAAGGACTATGAACTCTGGTTCCACAAGAACCTGCATCTCCTGCTTCCTGGCATCAATGCCCAGGGCCTCAGTCTCCTCCCACTGGACCTCAGCTCCTCTTCTTACCGCGCCATGTGAGTCCCTGTAGGGCACAGCTCCCTAGCTAGGCACAAATTTACCTGAACACCAAGGAAATGGAAGAAAGTTACATGTATCTGCTCTACCCCCGCCAAGCACCAGGCAGCAAAACCTACCAATCACAAAGGCCCTGTGTAACCAACCCTGTACTAGGTTAGATAGGGAAGGAGCAGCAAACAGGAGAGAAGAGGAGACCAGCATAGTACTTTGCACATAGTAGATGCTGAATGAAGGAATGAATAAGGGAATAAGGGAAGGGAATAAGCATGCTGGGCCTAGAATCAGGAAGACCTGAATTCAAATCTGACCTCAGGCATTTACCAACTGCGTGACTCTAGGCAAGACACTTAACCTCTCTGTTTGCCTCAGTTTCCTCATCTGCAAATCTGGCACATAGTAAGCACTATATAAACATCAGTTACCATTATTATTATTACTTCTTATTACTTACTCTGTGCCAGGCACTATACTAACTGCTTTATGAATATTATCTCATTTGATCCTTACAACAACACTGGGAGGTAGGTATTATTATAATCCCCATTTTACAGGTTAGGAAACTGAGGCCGACAAAAGTTTAGGTGACTCCCTCAGGGTCATACAACTAGTAAGTCTCTGGGATTGGATTTGAACTCAGGTTTTCCTGCCTCCAGGCCCATAGTGCTAGCCACTGTGTCCCTGCCTTCCCTTTAGGAACTCACAGCTTGGTTGAATCTCAGTCCAATTAGATATACATCTATTAAGTACCTACTGCATTCAAGGAATTGTAGCAGACACTTGAAAAAATACAAAAATCGGGGAGGCCAGGTGGCTCAGCGAGTAAGAGCACTGGCTCCAGTGTCAGGATGACCTGGATCAAATCCGGGCTCAGATACTCAGCACCACACCCAGAAATAACTGGCCGTGTAAACTTGAGCAAGTTACTTAACCCCGATTGCTTAAAAAAAAAATACAAAAATGGACAAGAAGCATATAATCCCATAGGTGCACTAAGAGGGACTTTTGCCCCTTATCTGGTGCCCTAGGTCAGGCTCTCCCACCTGGATTCCATCCTGTTCTCTGATTGGTTCTAACTTGCCCCAATCCTACTGCCAACGTCTGGTCACTATGGCAACCCTATCACTCAGTCCTCTCTCACTTCTCCCATCTAGAGAACCACGACTAAACTGCATCTCTCCATCTCTACCCCCTTTCTCCTCCCTTGTCACAGTGTTCGTGCATTCAATGATGTCTTCTCTCAGTGTTCCCATCAGACATCCCAGAATATCTATGGCTTCATCCAAAATGTCCTGAGTTACCAGCTTAGAGTCTCAGGTACCCAATCTTATCCCTGCTTTGCCTGTGGCCCTAATGTTGGGGGGTGAATGGGGTGGGAATAGCATCATAGGCTATGCAGCAGCATGTCCAGAATAGGTTCTAAGAACCTCCCTCAACAACAGAGGGAGAGGGGTTGTAGATTGGTTCATAGAATCATACAATATCAGAGTTGAAAGAATGGTTTCCCATTTTATGGAAGGAGAAACTGAAGCCCAGATTGGGGATAGGTCTTGCCCCGTATTATAAAGCAAAGGAAACAGTGCCATATTGGGATAGATTAGAGGCCCTCCTGCACAGGACTCAGCATCCTTTAAGTAGACTGACTCTTTCCATTTGGCATGCCAAAAGCCACAGGAGAAGGGCAGGAAAAAGATGGCCACAGTGTGGTTTCTGGCAAGTACATAGACTACAAACCCAGGCACCAAGGTTCTAGTCTTAGCTTTGCCACTGATTAGGTGTGTGATCTTAGGTTAGGTGCCTGAGGGAGTACAGAGGAAGGGAGAGGTGGCAAAATGTAGAAGGAGCTGTGAATTTGGAACCTTAAAACCTAGGATCTATAACCTACAAGCATTGTGACCCTGGGCTAATTACTTAACCTCTCTTTGCCTCAATGTCCCAATCTATGAAATGGGGATAATAATATCTGTACTATTTATCTCATAGAGCTATTGTGAAGATAAACAGAAACAATGTTTTAGGCACTTTTGTAAACTTTAAATTTCTATGTAGATATCAGCACTTTTTGTTATAAAATTTTTTAGAGATTGTGTGACATAGTGCAGAGAGAAAGATCTGAGCTCAAGGACTCCCTCTGACATGAGCGAGCTATGTGACCCTGAACAACTCTGAAAGAACCTGCAGTTCTCCAAGACTATGAGTTATGGTCAGTCGTGGTGGCGGCTCATACCTGCTCCTGCCGGAGACTGAGGCTAGTGGATCACTTGAGTTTAAGAATTCTGAGCCGTGATCAGGTTAAAACCAACTAGGTGCCTGTACTGTCTGATACTGATATGAGAGGTGGGGGGCTACCAAGCTGCCTTAAGGAACGGTGAAGTCACCCAGGTCAAAAACAGAGTAGGTTAAAGTTTCTTTGCTGATCAACATTGGGGTGAGCCCTGTGAGGGCTGGGTGAGCTAGGAAGACCCATAAATAGAAGGGAAGGAAGGAAGGAAGGAAGGAAGGAAGGAAGGAAGGAAGGAAGGAAGGAAGGAAGGAATGAA
>NW_027185694.1:23624268-23641183 GCF_028583685.1 Petaurus breviceps papuanus | reverse complement strand
GGAAGGAAGGAAGGAAGGAAGGAAGGAAGGAAGGAAGGAAAGACGGACCATAAGTTACAGATAAGTTGCTAACTTAAACAGTTCATATACTGGGCGTCCCCTATCCTAATAAAATTGCAGGTTCTGACCCAAAAAAAGGTCATCTTTATGGGTTACTGTGATGAAAACAGACTATAAATTGAAAAGGGCTATAGAAATGTGAGCAATTATTAGTAACTCTTATTGACTTAAGAATAATTGACGGTAATGATAAAGTATTCCCCTAAAGTCATTGGTCTTGGAGGTCCGGATAATGTATAGCTAGCAATATAACCCCTGGATAATAGGGAAGTGATGGTACCTTGATATTAACAGGACCCTCCCTGATCCTGACCATTCTCCTTTCCTCTTATTTCCTGGTGGGGAAGGTTCTGTGTTCCCTGACGCCTATAACAACAGCCAGAGTTATCTTCAGCTCTTTGGCCAATTTCTAAGCTTCGCCAACTACACTGAACTATTCACTTTCTACCCGGCATTTAATGGGGTAAGTATGGACCATGTAGTCCTCAAGGTACAGGCTCTATAGGGCTCAGAGCAGTCTAAATGCCCCAGAGAATCAAGGGCAGAAAGACCTTCCAAGCAGCCTCTGCTAGTTACAGACTTCCACCCTATCTCCCACCCCATTCCTCGACCTTTGACAAGACAGTAGTTTCCAGAAGCCTTCATTTAGGCCCCAGCAAACACTACAGTCACATATGCTGGGAGAAGATTTGGATTTGAATCTGGGTTTTGGCGCTAACTCCCTTGGGCAAGTTACTTAGTCAATCAATCCACTTCCAATTAATTCCAATTTTATTACAAGCCTACTCTGTGCCAAGCACTGGTGATATAAATACAAACATTGGAATAATCTCTACTCTCAAGGATCTCACATTTTACTGGGGGAGACAACCAACAAAGATTTATATAAGTATACACAGAATGAATATAAAGAAAATAAATACAAGGTAGTTAGATACAAGTAGTTAAATGCAAAGTTAGCTACAAGCTTGAGAGGGAGGGCACTCTCAGTTAAGGGAATTGAGGAAAGTCTTCATAGAAAAGCTAAACACCTTATATATGTCTATTTTATACGTACTTCTCTCCATCATTAGAATTTAAATTAATTGTGAGTAGGGACTATTTTGGTTTTGGGTTTTTTTTTAAACTTGTATCTAGTAATGTGGTCGACCTACTGGGGAGAGCCTATTGTTAAATTTTCAGTGTGAACATTAACACCATGGAAATAGACAATCACTACAAATTAGCGCTTGATTTATTGTTTTGTTCATTATCTAGACCAGGGGTGGGGAACCTGAGGCCCAGAGGCCACCTGGGGCCTCCTAGGTCCTCGGGTGGGGCCTTTTGACTGAGTCCAAATTTTACAGAACAAATCCTTTTATTAAGTGGATTTGTTCTGTGAAGTTTAGACTCTAGACTTAAGAAAGTGATGAAGAAAGTATTAATAATTCAGATTAAACTTTAAAGTGTGCCAGGAGTGTACTTTTTCATAGAGCTGGTTAAGCACTTACCAACACAGCACCCTTTTGCCTAGCACAGGGTCTGGCAAATAGTACTTACATAATAAATACTTGTTGAATGATTAATTAGTGTTTCAGATGCATCTTAAGGAATAGAGGAGAAGGGCAGCCAGTGTGAAGGCAAGGAGATGGGAAGAAGGAGTCATATATAAGGAAGAGAGAAGGCCAGAGCAGCTACATCATAGAGTACAGGAGGAGGAATAATGGAAGCCTGGGAAGATCCATTGGGACCAGGCTGATAAAAGCTTCAAAATTAAACAGAAGAGTTTGTATTTGATTCTAAAGGCAATAGGAAGTCTCTGGACTTGACTGAGTTGGAAATAGTCAGATCTGTATTTAAGGAAAATCCCTTGGCAACAATATGAAGGACAGTGAGACTGGAGGCAAGAGAGAACAATAATCTAGTTAAAAATTGCTAAGAGCTTAAACTAAGGGCAGGTAAGTGGTGCAGTGGATAGAACATTGGCCCTGGAGTCAGGAGGGCCTGAGTTCAAATTCGACCTCAAACACTTACTAGCTGTGTAACCCTGGGCAAGTCACAACCCTGCTTGCCTCAGTTTCTTTATCTGTAAAATGAGCTGAAGAAGGAAATAGCAACCCACTCCAGTATTTGCCAAGAAAATCTTGAATTACATCACTAAAAGTCAGACATGACTGAAAACAACTAAACAGCAAACTAACGTGATGGCAATGTGAATAGAGGAGTCTGACTCCAGAGATATTGCAGAAGGAGAAACTGCAGATCTGTCAACTGAGTCAATCTGTGGGGTGAGGAAGAGTGGGAAGAAGAGGAAGATGCTAAGATTATGAGCCTGGGAGACAAAGAATGGTGGTAACTTTGACAGAAACAGGGAATTTTGGAAGAGGGAGAAAGATTACAGGACCCATTTTGGTTATACTGAGTTTGAGACATCTCTGGGACATCTAGTTTGAGGGGAGAAACCAGGACCGGATACATAGTTCAGGAGGTCATCTTCATAGAGATAATAATTAAACCCATGGGAGATGATGAGGTCACTGGGAGAGGATGCAGAAAGAGAAGAGTAGGGAACCTAAAACAGAGCATTGGGGAACACCACCACTCAGCTGCCATGGCCTGGATAATGAACCAGCAAAGGAGCCCAAGAAGGGCCTTTTACCAGTGCCCTGGGGGGCTACACCAGCTGAGGAGGGCACTTTCTACTTGGGGACACAGCATGTGCCCAGATAAGTAAATGCAAGACATTTGGATGAGGGGCAGAGCCTGAACAATGAGAGCAGTAGAAAAGACTCAATGGAGGAGATAGCCCTGAGCTGAGACTTGAATGAAGACCAAGATTCTGGCCTGGAGTGCAGGACTATTGAGTCGGTGACAGAGGAGGTGAAAGGAGGGAAGAGATCCGGGGGAGGGGGGGGGGGGGAGGTGTATCACTGGAGGAGTCATGGGAGGCTCCCTAGAGGAGGCAGGATTAGAGCTAGGGCTTGAAGGGCAGGGAAGGCTGGGGGAGAAGGGAAAGAACTGGGGGAGAGCATTCCAAGCAAAGGAAAACTGTGTGAACAAAGTGGTAGATGCTAGGTTCAGATGAAGGAATTTGTTTTGTTTGTCTATGTATATTTTTTTTGGAGGGGGGAAGGCAAGGCAATTGGAGTTAAGTGACTTGCCTAAGGTCACACAGCTAGTAAGTATGTCAAGGGTCTGAGGCCCAATTTGAACTCAGGTACTCCTGACTCCAGGGCCGGAGCTCTATTAACTACGCCACCTAGCTGCCTCCTATGCATATTTTTTTTACAAGGGTTTTCTTTTTCTTTTCCCCAAATGGGAGGAAGAGGAAGGGTAAGTCAGAGAAAAATGGACTTTTTCCTTTAAAAACAATTTTTTAAAAAGTGGGAATGAATCTAGTTTGTATAGGAGACAGTAAGAAAAGTGACCAGGGAGATAGCTTCTCTGTACCTCAGTTTCCTCATTTGTCAAATGGGGAACGGTAAAGGCAGCACCTTGATTGGGGAGATTACAGTAGTGTGACTTTCAGTGGGTACATGAAGATATCAATCTGCCTTCTCTCCTCATCATTCATCATAGTATGAAGTCTTGGAAAGGCTCTCAGCCCAGCAGCTTGGGGAGATGATGCTAGTAGCTGGTGCCATAAGGAGTGAGCGGTCAGCCATCAGAATTCTGGTAGAGCTGGAGCGGCGATCCTTCAGGGACATGGCTGAATTCCTGGCCAGATTCAATGCTGTGGCCCAGCTGGTAAGTGCTCCTCCCCTCAGGGGGTAGGTCCATCTCCCCTGGTTCTGTCTCCAAAAGCTGACTTTGCCTTACTGTCGGTGATAGTCTCTGCCCACTGCCTCATTGGTCACCCTTTCCCCCAAGGTCCTCCTCTTGCCCTTCAATATACCCCTCCCCCAGGCCCACTAGAAGCTTTTGCTTCCCCCTCCAGTAGGATAAATTAATCCTGGCTGATGTACTAGCAGCAGAGGGCCAACTCCTAGGAAATAGCACCACTTGAATAGTGCCTTTAGGAGACAGCAACCCTGCCTTTGCTCTCCGATCCCTTTTTTAAAAAATCATCAGTTCTCATACCTAGATGGTACTTTGGCCTTTCCACAGTGTTTTCTTTCTTTTTAAAAAATCTGGTCCCAGGCTGTGCCTCTAGGAATACCTTTCTTATTCTTTTTTCCATAAGCCAAAATATTCCCCTAATCATACTGATCATTATACAATGTCTTGTACATGACACTATTAATGACAGAGCCTGGTGAGGTGCCTTACACAGGGCAGACACTCAGCAAACTTTGTAACTGACTCACCAGTGTCACCTTCTATCCGTCACTACTAAATACAACCTGGTTTTCTGTTTATTGGGACTTTTCAAACTATTCTCGACTCACTAGTATGATATTCCTGGTTTCATGTAGTGTTTTCAGCAGGAAGGCCCTTAGAGGGCATCTAGTTTCACTTACGTATAAGGAAATTGAGGCCCAGAGAGACATCATCCAAGGCTTCAAAGCTACCAAGTGCTGTGCCCAAGTTGCTTTCCTCTCCTAGCCTGTATGAAATAAAGGGGCAGTAGAAAAGGTACTAGTCTGGGAGTCCAGAGACCTAGGTCCCAGCTCCTGCTTTGGTCACTGGCCAGCTGGGTGACTTTGAGCAGGTCACTTGTCTCCATGCCTCAGTATCCCTCTCTATAAAATGGGCCATCTTCTGCTTTGACCCTACAGAGGGGAGTCACCATCCTGCCCCATGCCCGCGTCCGGGCCCTCGCCCTCGAGTCCATCTTCCAGCTGCTCCCATTCCATACCCTCACAGCCCAGGACTATGACTTCTGGTTTGGCAGCCTGATGCCCCTCTTCCTGCCCAGCCTCAATAGCAGACTCCTGCTGATGATTCCCCAGGACATCGACTGCCAAGCCCAGCAGAACTTGTGAGCTCCCAGCCCCAGGCTTCACCCAGGACTTACTCTGGGGTCATACACAGATAGAACTGCTGACCTCTGACCTCTTAGCCAAGACCCCCTTAGCATATCATGTCAACACACAAAGGCTTCCATCCAGGGCCTGAGAACTCAGGACTTGGGCCAATATGGCAACCTGTCTCTTCCCTTTCTCCTCCCCAGTTCTCTCTGTCTCACTGCCTGTCTCAATCCCATCAATCATGGGAGGGCAGTATAGCACAGCAGAAAAAACACTGGGCTTGGAATCAGGAGACCTGGATTCAAATCCTGACTCCGACACTTAGTAGCTGTGTGTTCTCAGGAGACATAATTTTTCTGAGCCTCAGTTTTCCTCATCTGTAAAATGAAAGCAGAAGGGGTGGCTAGGTGGTGCAGGGAATAGAGCACTGGCCCTGGAGTCAGGAGGACCTGAGTTCAAATTCAGTCTCAGACACTTAACACTTACTAGCTGTGTGACCTTGGGCAAGTCACTTAACCCCAACTGCCCTGCCTTCCCCCCTCCAAAAAGAAAACAAACCAACCAAACAAACAAAAAGAAATGAAAGCAGTAATATTTGAATTATCTATTGGATGGGATTATTGTGAGGAAAGTAGTCCACAAACCATAAAAGTACTGTATAAATGTTCATTGCTGCTCTTCTATTCCTATGATGCAGGGTGTCTGCCCTAGATGCTGTGTTTGACCATTTGACAGATGACCAAAGGAGACTAGTCCACGGCTGGATCCGAAGCTACCTTGAGACCCGTCTTCAGACACAAGGTGCTCTGTCCTCAGAGCCCACTAAGCCTACCCCGTCCCCTGAGTGACTAATGAATTGGGATTTTAGAGTGACAGATGGAATTGGTGGTTAGGGCTCAGATGGCAGGCACGGAGGTGGGTCTGGACTGTGTCTGGAATCAGGGACACATCTGAGTCCGTGACCAGGGTAAGAGAATCAAGCCAGAACTGAGGTCAGAGACACAGCTTGGGGCCTCAGGTCAGCTCAGAGTCAGTGATCTTTCTGTGGAAGGTGCTGTCACTCCAGCTTTTAACCAGTTGGGGTGGGTAGCATTTATGAACTCATCCCAAGCTTCTGTCCATAGGCATAACCTGTTCTGCTGACGCTACCAGCAGCCTCTGGATCACCCACAATTACAGGCGCTTCCGGGCTTTTGCCACCATGGAAGAATTCTCAACCCTCAACCTGAATTTTGAGGGGGTAGGTACCATGGCCCCAATCTCCTTACCTTCCCCACTACAATTGTACCCTCCAATGTGTACACTGGGCAGGAAAGGAGTACAAAAGTTGGGGGGATGGGATGGCTAGGTGATGCAGTGAATAGAGCACTGGCCCTAGAGTCAGGAGGACCTGAGTTCAAATCTGACCTCAGACACTTAACACACACACACAAAAAAAAAACTGTGTGACCTTGAGCAAGTCACTTAACCCCAACTGACCTACAAAAAGCAAAAAAAAAAAGTTGGGGGGAGGGTCAGTCATTATTGGGCTTGCCAGCCACATGCAGACACAATCATTCCATCCAAAGTATCAGCTCCAAAATACCAAAGAGGGAGAGAGAAAGAGAAAGAAGTGTATTACCTCCTAATTATTCATCCTAATAGGGGAGACATGAGGGTAGATAAAGATACATGGATATATAATCCAAAAGATTTAGGCAAATCAAAATACCAGATAATGTCCAAACTGCAGAAGGCATATAGCAGAGAGGAAAGAATGCCGAACTACATCCAGGACACTTGGACTCAATCCCATCTCCATGATTCCCTGAACAAGTCACTTTATATCCCTGAGTTTCACTTTTCCTCATCTGTAAAATGGGTTTTATAATACACTCCCAGGGTTGTTGTAAGGAAAGTGCACGGTAAACCTCTAAGCCCTAGAAATGTGAGCTGCTTGTCCAAATAGTCATTCCAAATGGCAGGGTGACCAGTGATCTGAACATCGTTTCAGGTGGGCACTGGGAGGCATCACAGAATATATTGCCGTGGGTTCTGCTTCCTAACTGAGCTGTAATCCTAATGAGTTTGCCTTACTCGTGTCGATGAAGAAGGCTCATAGTCACATATCTAACCGCATTGTATTTTCTGCTGGTAGTTTGCGGCCCTAACCACGCTCTCTGCAGGCCAGCTGGCTCAGGTCATTTTGCAGACAGGAGCAGTAGCCGATGAAGCTACCATACTGAAAGTCATGGGCCAGATAAATACAACCTTGGACCTGGCACAATTTTTTAACAGCCTCAATGCCCTGTCCCAGGTGAGTATTAGCTCTCAGGCCTCCTAGGCTTAGCACTGAGGGGGGTTAGGGAGGAAGCTTCATGGATTATCTCTATAAGGGATGAATTTTCCCAAGGGTCTTTGGGATCATTTGCTTGTAATTTGCATAACTATTCCAGGAACTTGACCTAAGAGTTATAAAGTCTGGTTTGGTTGTTGGGACAGTAGTTATCATTGTGAGAATAAGGAAGCCCAAATAACTGGGGTCCTCCCTGACACAGTTAGGAAGTCAAACCTAGGCAGACCCAGGGCCTGTGAAGCCCTGGTCCCCAGCCCTGGCAAGAAATTTCTGAACAAGCCAATATTGGTCTTGCAGGCACAGCTCCAAGGTGGCATCCACACAGGCCTCCTGCTCCGCCTGGCCTTCCAGCACCTAGTGCCCCACTTTCCCAAGTTCCAGAGCACAGACTTTGCCTACTGGTTCCAGAGTGGCCTCCAGAATGTACTACAGGCAGTGAATGAGACCCTTGTTGCCCAGATCCCCCTGACCATCTCATGTGATGCTTACCAGAACATGTAGGTCCTAAGGCTGGCTGAGGGTATCTGCTTACCTCTACTCCCTGCTCTATACCCAGGAGACAAGACCGCTGGGCAGATCATCCAGGGGCTTCTTCTTCCTAGGGAAAGGGAGCGTCATGATGCATCACAGGAACATCAATCAGGGCCAGAATGGACCTGAGAAGTCATCCAGTCCAATCCCTTCATTTTATAGATAATAAATAACACAATAAGAAATGTAAGATAAATAAGAAGACAAGATAAAAAAACTGAATCTCAAAGATGTTAATTTTTTTTACTACATACTAGTAGGTATCTGAGGTGAGATTTGAGTCTAAGATTTCTTGCCTCCAAGCCCAGGCCTACCTGCTTCCCTATGGCTTTCCTCTATGATTCTTCTAGGCCAGGGGTGGGGAACGTGTGGCCTTGAGGTTACAAGTGGCCCTCTAGGTCCTCAAGTGCGGCCTTTTGACTGAATCCGAACTTCACAGGACAAATCCCCTTAATAAAAAGATTTGTTCTGTAAAACTTGGACTCAGTCAGAAAGCCATAACCAAGGACCTAGAAGGCCACATGTGGGATTAGTTAGTTACCCCCCTACCTGGAAAGGAACTAATTCAACCAGATCCTGATTTCAGAATGGAGAATAACATAGAATAAATACAGGGATTCAGCCAAAGGGCCACACTTGAGGACCTAGAGAGTCACATGTGGCCTCAAGGCCATAGGTTCCCCGCCCCTGAAAAAGCAGTTTAGTGTCCAGAGCAAGGAAAGTGACTGATTCAATTTATCCAATCAGCATTCATTAAACACAGAATGCAGAAGGCATAGACCTAGAGGCTGGGGATGAAAAGACCAAAACAAAAAAACAATCCCTGCCCTCAAGGACTTAACATGCTATAGTCCAGAATTAGGCAGAGACTATAAGAGGTGGAAGAGATTTGAAATATCTAAAATCATAGTTTTAGAACTGAAAGAGACCTCAGGAATTATCTAGTCCAACCCCATTTAAAGATGAAGAAACCAACGCAACAAGTGGGGAAGTGACTTCACCAAGGTCACTTACCTCCCAGGTCTCCTAGCTTCCAGGGCAGTGAGATTTCCACTGTGCCATACTGCCCTCTGTCTGATCAGGTCACATAGGGATGTCACATTTTAGGAAGGACCTGGACAGATTGAAGATCAGATCAGTAAACCTAGAATAAATGCCATATGAAGATTGGTTGAAAGAATCAAAGAGGATTAGGCTGGAAAATCCAAGACTTTGAAGGACACCTGATTACCTTCTCTAAATATCTTAAGGGTTATTGTGTGGAAGATGAGTTAGGAATGTCCTACCAAGCCTCAGAAGGCAGAAAGAACTAGAACAATGGGCAGGAGTCACAAAGAGACATTTACCTAAGGGAAAACTTCCTGACAATTGGAGAAATCCAAGAGTGGAATGGACTTTACTTCAGAAATTGGTCGCAGGCACGGTGGCTGGAGATCTTCAGACGCTGCTCAGATACCTACTGGCTGGAGACACAGCCCAGGGGCTTCCCCGATGGGTGGAAAGTTGGCATAATTGACTTCCGAAGTGGGTCCCTTTTAGTTCTGAGATTCTCCAAGGAGATTCACATGGGTGACTGGAGGAAACAGAGCTCAGGGACCTGCAGTGCTGGCTTTGTTACTCGATTACCCAGGTCTGTGCCCACTGTTCCTAACCCGTTAAATGGTCTCTTGACGCCCAGAGAGAAAGGGATTTTTTCCTCCCCTGGGCCTCATTTACTGCCAGGGAGGGATAGAGGCCCCAAGGAATGGGCCAACCTCAAACAAAAACAGGACAGAAATATCCCTTTAAATGTTTTCCAAGAGCCTCATTAGCTACTGCAACTCCTGTTTACTCCATACATCAGAAAAGTTTCTATTTTTTTTTAAACCAAACTGCCACAAGTTGGTTTCAGCTCAGACCAGAACACATCCCCCTCATCGTGTTCATTGTACAGTTTTAAGTACCTACAGAGTGCAGAGAATCATGTCAAGCACCAGGGAAGAAACAAAAATACATCATCCTAGCTCTGTGATTTGCTAGTTGTGTGTCCTTGGGTAAGACACTTAGCCTATAAAAGAAGCAGTTTGAACTACTTGACCTCTCAGGTCCTTTTTACCTCTAAATCTATCATCCTATGATCCTAAGAGCTGGTTCCTGGCCTCAGAGAGTTTGCAGTCTAGTGTGGGGGTAAGCACATAATACACAGACAGCCGTAATACAAAGCAATGTGATGGGTGCCAGGCTCAGGCCATGGTACAAAGAAGGGAGCTCCAGCTGAGGGAGATTGCTATCGAACAATGTCTCTACAAGAATTCATTTTCTTCCTAGTCAAGTGAGGTGGGAGATGGGATTTCTTGTTCCTTCTCTAATCTCTAGAAGACAAAATCCATTAAGGACAAAAATCTTAGTTGGTTTTCAGTGGGATAAAAAAAGGTTTAAGGGACCTGGACATAGCTGTTGGTGTGGCATACCAAGGCATGTTAGCACAGGGCATGGCACATAGTAGGTGTTTAATGAATGGTTTTTGATTTATTAGACACCTGAGGCAAATCATTTCAACACCCTGGGCTTCAGTTACTCCAGCTTTCACCTGTACATGTCTATGTCAGATAACTTCACCCTCTGTTTCTGTGATTTTCCGTTTCTGCATTTTCCTCCCACCTCGCAGACTAAAAGGATTCAATAATGTCTACCAGCTCATCCCTGCCCCCAACGCCCCCAGTGTATATGGATTCTGCAAAGCCTTCCTCACAGCCAGAGCTCAATCAGGTATGTGACTATGACCATGATGCCCATGTCAGTATCTTGGTGATGATAGCTATGAATAAATCCATCCTTCATGGACTTTGGTCCCTTGTAGTGGGTATGAGCTGCACTGAGTCATTCACGCTCTCTCAAGGTCCTACTCTGTAGCCAAGGACATGCATTCAAGAGATGGGTGCTGGGATTGGGAGGGAGAGGGCATTCTCGAATCCAGAACTGAGCTAAGCCTGGACATGGTGTTGGAAGAGGAAGGGGAACCTGCGGCCTCAAGGTCACTTGTGACCTTCTAGGTCCTTGGGTGCGGCCTTTTGACTGAGTCCAAATTTCACAGAACAAATCCTTTTATGAAGGGGATTTGTTCTGTGAAGTTTGGATTCAGTCAAATTGCTTCACTTGAGGACTAGAGGGCCACGTGTGACCTCGAGGCCACAGGTTCCCCACCCCTAGTGTTGGGGCTCTAGCTATAATCTGAGTTAGGGATCAGGAGTTAGTTTGGGACTAGGATGGGAATCAGTCCAAAGTTAGGAAAGGAGCCAATTTATCACTAGGTTTAAGGGTCAGGCTGAAGTTACAGGTAAGGAGTCATCCAGGGACCGTGGTTAAGGCTCCAGTGACAGCAGCTTACGGATGGTGAATAAAAGTTTTATTTGACTCAGAAGTACAATTCTCTGGTCCACATTTGCACCAGCTCACTGAGGGGTGGAGACATGAACTACACAAATCCTAGACCTCCATTAGCTACACTCTCCCATTCAGGTCCCAGCATCCTAGAATCTGAAGTCAGAACAGACCTTAGCAGTCCTTCCCTGCCCTGAAGGGAGGTACTCATGAGCAATGAGGTAGTCAGAGGATGGGCAGGGTATACCCAAGAGGAAGAGAATCCCAGGAACCCAGAATGATGGCAGCCATGTCAAAGCCCCCACCCCAGACCTGTACCTCTTAAGGAACTCCCTGTGGGCATGACATACCCTTTTCTGAGGTGTGGCTGGACACATACCTGGGGAACTTCAGTATCTTCGCCGACTACCAGGACCTGCTGTATTGGAATGGGAATCTCCAAGGGGTGAGTGAGTGGTCCCTGCTTGGGTGGGCTGGACATGAAGCCAGTGAGAAGGTCAGCTGTCTCTCCCTTTCTTCTCAGGATCCCCAAAAACTATTCAATTACCTTATTTCAGATGCTGAGGTCAAATTAAATCTCTGCTCCCTTCCACATTTCTCTACCTCTGGAGTTTTGCCTGAATTCTATGGTTATGGAAGGGAGGGGGGTGCTGGAACTGCTGGGGCTACTGTTATCATTATTATTGCTCCAAAAAAAACAGCATAGAAATTTTTTTTCAAAAATAGATAAACAAACAAACAAAAAGATTCCTGTTTGACTGTAAAATATAACCACAAGGACTTGGACAAGTTCTTACTCTCCCTGAGCCTCAGTTTCCCTTCATTTTATAGAAATGAAGGAGTTGGATGAGAAGACTTCTAAGGTCCTTTCCATTATGCTCATAGGCCTTTTTGTTGGGTTTTTCCTTCTGGTTGTCTTTGTTATCAATTAACATTAGAGTTCATTCTCTGTACTCACATTGTCTTAAGGCCCAGGTAGATATCAGGAAAAGAGGTGGCCTGGGATAAATCGTTGATTTCCAATATTCCTTCTAAAAATAATGCAAAGCTTAGTATAGAGCAGAGGAGTTGACACGTACTGCAGACCCTTCAGAGGAGTAGACATGGCCTGCAGACCCTTCAGAGGCCCCTCAGTTCTCAGACTCAGGATCTCACCTACATAGGGCACCTGGCTCACTTTGTCCCTACATCTTCTATAGCTCTCTTTGCTGGACAAAATGACTCCCATCCAGTTGGCCTCATTTGCCATAAAGTCTGGTGCCATCAGCCTTGAAAAAGACATGGATCTGGTCCTTGCCAGGCTCCGTAGAATGCCTGCAGAAGCTGTGGACCAATTCCTGAGGCAGCTCACTATGGAACTCCAGCCGGTGAGACCTGCACCTGGCCCTGAGGTCACCAGTGACTGGAGGGGGTAGTTGGTGGCATGGAAAATCCAAGGGTCCCCTTAAGGTTTGGCCTCCTTCTCTTTCTCTACCACTAACCCTTGTCCTGGAATTCTTGAAGTCCTCCAGTGGCCCAATCCTTCCCTCACCCATTGCTTTAGGCCACATCTGCAGTATGTACCCAAGTATATCCTCCCAGGGCCATATCCAAGATTCCAAACTTGCCTTTCTCCCCCCAGCCCCTATCCAAACTCACATTCCTGAATGAAGATATCACTGGAAAAACTGACTTGATAAACTAATTCCCTCTGACATATTAATGACTGAAAAAAGGGTTAGGAAAAGCAGCCCCAGCCCCCAGAGGGTTTTGATTCTCAGACCAAGGAGGCCTCTCTTCTCCCATTCCAATCCTCTAACTCCCATTCTCTTCTCCCTGTTCCTTCAGTCAGCTGGGGCCATCCAAAATGTAGTGGTCAGGAGGAAGATGCTCAAACAGCTGGTGGGCCAGATTCAAGGGGTATTCTTAAGCTGGAGACCAGAGGACTGGACTCTTTTCCTTTCAACCAGGCTCTCACCTCTCCTTCCCAGCCTGGGTGCTGAGGACACCCAGCTCCTTTTGTCCTACGTCTCTGGATGTAACAACTTCCAAGCTTTGTGAGTGGACGTCGAAGGAATCCTAGGCCAAAGCAAGCCAGTGGGGAAGGACTTTGGACAGGGGAAAATCAGTGACAAGAGTTGACCTTTTCCCTCATGATAGTTCAGTTTGACCAGCATTTTTTTAAATGTCCACAACATGCAAGGTTCTATTCTAGGCATTGGCTGTGAGGAAGATTCAAAATAGCAGAGTTTCTGCCCTCAATATGCTTGTAATCTACTATCAATCAATAAGCATTTATTTAGTGCATACTCTGTGCCAGGTATTGTTCATTGCTTAGTATAATACCTGACTCACAGTAGGTGCTTAATAAATATTGATTGATTGGTTGATGAATTGTTCATGCAAACACAAAGAATGAAACAATCCCTCCTTTCAAGGAGCATGTATTCTTATGGAGGAAACATTCACGTAAATAAGAATATTTTGTTGTTCAGTCATTCCAGTTATAGCCAACTTTTCATGGCACCATTTGGGGTTTTCTTGGCAAATATAGTGGTTTGCCATTTCCTTCCCCAGCTCATTTTGCAGATGAGAAAACTAAGTCAAACAGGGTTAAGTGACTTGCCCAGGGCCACACAGCTAGTAAGTGTCTGAGGCCAAATTTAAACTCATGAAGATGAGTCTTCCTGACTGGAAGTGGTCCAGCACTCCATCCACAGCACTACGTAGTTGCCCAAATGAGCATATACAGAAGGAATGAAAATAAAGAATAAATAGAAATGATACATAATAGTTACATACAGGGTGGTTTAGGAGGGAGGGATCAGTAAAGGCTTCAGGTAGAAAGTGATACTTGAACTGAATCTTAAAGGAAGAAGGGGGTATGGGGAGAGACACAATCCTATAAGGCAGAAATGAGGAGGGAGTGCATTCCAGGCAGAGGACATAGCCAGTGCAAATACATGGAGGTGGGAGATCAATATAAACAGAGTAAAGTGTGTTCAGAGCAAAGGAGAGATCTAAAGTACCCTAGGAAAAATCTGAGGAAATAGGGATTACTTTCAACTTGGGGGCAGCGAGGAGAAAGATCAAGGAAGGATTCTTAGAGGAGATGATACCTGGGCTCATTCTTGATGGAAGAGAAGGATTTCAACCAGTAGGAGATTTGGAGGCAGGACATTTCAGGCATTGGAGCTCAAGAAGCATGTATAGTTTAGAGCTGGAAAGGACCACAGGAATCATCCAGTCCAACCCTCTTCTTTACCAATGAGAATATAACCCGTGCTACATGATTCTCTGACATGACCAGGGTCACACAGATTGTAAATAGAAGGTTTTCTTTTTGCTAGAGCTGCTCAAAGGAATTGGCTGTATGAACATCCTGATGGCATAAAGGGCCAGTCGATCTTTATGGGTAGCCAAGAGCCCTGACTCCTTTAGTAACTCACTGTGTGACCTTGGGCAAATCACTTCCTTCTCTGGGTCTGAGTTTTCTCATCTTTAAATGAGGGGGTTGAGTGGCTAGGTGGTGCAGTGGATAGAGCACCGGCAATCTGGCCTCAGACACAACACAAAACTAGCCTCATGACCTTGGGCAAGTCACTTAACCCCAGTTACCCTACCTTCCTCCCTCGAAAAAGCAAATACATAAAAAAAAAATAAATGAGGAGGTTGGACCAGGTAATCCCTGAGACCTCTTCGAGCTCTCAGATGTGAACTGAGATTCTGCTGGACATGGGAAGGGTCGGATGAGCAGGGGTTCTTTATGACAGTGAGCCTGCCCTGATGCTCATCTGGTGTTCTTTCCTCAGTGTGGCATCTCTTGGGGCTGCCTATTCCTCTATGGCACCTGAGAACAGACATGGTGTGGCCCAGTCCTTGGTGGATTTTCTTAGAATCCAGGCAAACACTACAGGTAATCCTAGGGACCTAAAGGAGAAGGGGAACAAGGGGAGGGAATTTTTATCCAAAGCATCCTATAGCAGCTCTGGATAGGAAAGCACCCTGGATGGGCCTGGGTGGGACTTAATGAAATTGCCTGGAGTTCTGGTTCTGCTTCAGAAAAATCCCCTATCCCCACAGGCTCGGCCTGTGATGGAAGCATGGAGGCCACCATGAGTAGTCAGGACTGGCTATGGAAGAATTTGGGGCCATTTGTATTTGATGCTGATTATGGAGATTTCATGAAACTCAAAGATGACTTCAGTGGTGTGAGTCCCAATACCCCATCACCTGCTGAGAAAGCATTCTTGCTGCAACCAATAGCCAACCACCCACCCACCAAGGGTTTACTGAGCTGCCAGTGGGCCCATGGGGTAATCAGGAGAAGCAGAAAATCCAGGCTTTGGGGTCAATCATTTAACAAGTAATTCAACCTCCTTGGGACTCAGTTTCCTCATTTTTTAAAATAAGGGGATTGGATTGAATGGCTTCCAAAGTCCCTTCTAGACCATGATCCTATAAATAGTGTAAGCAGATTGCCCCTGGTTTGTGCTGAGGCCTCCCCTGGCAAGGCCACTATAGCTTGACAGTCAGCTTACTGGAAAGGGTTAAAAGTGCTTCAAACTTCCCTTTCCATATGCATTCTATCAGCCAGTAAGAGGAGTTAGATTTGTTGGGCTTTTCTCCTTCTGGCCCCTCCCTTCCCAGATTATAACATCTCTTTAGAGGTATCTCTGTCCACACCACATGATTCCCTGAGTTCTGGAGCCATTTCTGTCTCTTCTTCACTGTGGAATCTTAAGCAGATCATTGGATCTCTTTGGGACTCCATTTACCCCTTTGTAAATGAGGACAACCTTCCTTGTCCTATCTTCATCTAAGGGATGGTTTAGGGCTAAGAGAGATGATTGCTATAAAAGAGGAGGAAGTGGGAGAAGTCTAAGGTACAGTGACTATATCTCTTTACCAGTTCGACGTCCAGGAAAACCTCACATCAACACAGCTGGCCCACGTGTTCTTCACTCCTGGCATCCTAGAAGACATTGGTCTTGTGAGCACCCTCCTAACAACACTAGAAAGCAGAACTATGTCCAGCATGATTTCTTTTGTCACCGAATTTGTCTCCGTGGCCCAGCAGGTAACCAAAGACTCAGTGCCCTAGGACAGGGGCGACTAGATGCTAAAAATACCTGTGGCAAGCAGATTGGGGGAGCTACCCCTGGGGTCCTGGAGGTTTCTAGGTGGACGTGAGGGTATTTCCAGGGAATGAAAGGAATCAGAAGCAAGAAAGGAACCCCATGCCCCCAAATAGAGGTGCCCATTGTTAACACACTTTCTGCACAGACTTGGTTACTACCCTCAAGCAAGGCTCTCAGTCAAACAAGAAGCATTTATTAAGCACCTGCTATATTCCAGGCCTTGTACTAGACAGTAGAAATACAAAGATAAAAATGAACCTGTCCCTGCACACAAAAAGCCTTTATACTGTTCAAATTTACCCAGTCTTCATGGTATCCCCTTATCCTGGGGCCAAAAATCAAATGAAATAAAAACAGCATTTAAGTGAGAGCCTGAGCTGGTGTTGGAGACAGCTGGGAGGGCAAGAGAAGGCTGAGAAATGGACTCTGATGTCAGAGAACTTGTGTCTAGGAAGGAAGAAAGGAGAGAGAGAGAGAGAGACAGAGACAGAGACAGAGAGACAGACAGAGACAGAGAGACAGAGACAGAGAGAGAGACAGAGACAGAGAGAGAAAGAGACAGAGAGAGAAGAGAAGAGAAGAGAAGAGAAGAGAAGAGAAGAGAAGAGAAGAGAAGAGAA
>NW_027185694.1:23622711-23624258 GCF_028583685.1 Petaurus breviceps papuanus | reverse complement strand
AAGAGAAGAGAAGAGAAGAGAAGAGAAGAGAAGAGAAGAGAAGAGAAAAAGAAAAGAAAAGACAAAAAATAGAAGGAAGAAAAACAGAGGAGGAGACAAATGAGGAAGAGAAGGGGGGATGAGGCCCCTGCCCTTAGGGTTGGGAAGACAAGACTTCTACAGATAAGGAAGATATCTAAGTGACACAATGCACAGAGGCTTGGACTTGAAGTCAGGAGGAGCTGAGTTTGAATCCTACCTCAGACACTTACTAGCTGTGTGACCTTGGGCAAGTTGCTTAACCTCTCTCAGCCTCAGTTTCCTCATTTGTAAAATAAGGATAATAATAACGCCTCTCAGGGTTGTTGTGAGGATCAAATGAGATGACATGTGTAAAGTGATTTACAAAGCCTAAAATGCCATGTAAATGCTAGTATTAATAATAGTACTTGTATTTATAGAGAAATGATATGGGATAGAATCACTTATTGAACTGAATATAATCAAGTCCCAAAATTATGGTATGAGAAGATGATCCCCACAAATTCCCTCTGACGCACCCCTCTTGGGCCCAGGACCCTGAGAAGGTGGGCAGCTGGGAAGCCCAGGTCTGTGATGGTGCGTTGCCCCAAACTTTCTTTGGTTTTACAGCAGGGAATCTCAGCCCTGACTAACGTGCCTGTCCGTGACGCCATGTTTGCTGCCATCTTCCACAACGTGCGGCCCCGCCTCACTCGCCTCAGCCCCCAGGAGTACAAGGACTGGTTCAGACACAGGCTTGGTCTCTGGCTCCCTAGCATCACTGCTGAAGCCCTTGCTGGTCTCCCCAAGAACATGCCCTGTGGCATTTTTCAAATTGTGTAAGTGACTGCGGCCTCTAAGACTTCTCCTTTCCTGCCCTAGAGCCAATGGACACCAGAGCTCTCTTTACTGGAGCTTAGCCTCAACCTACCAGTTCCCAGGGTTCCCAAAAAGTATGAGGTTTGCCCCTTCCATACACAGGGTGTTCCTAAAATCTGAACATAGGAAATCCCATTAACTAAGCATATTTTCAAGAAATGAAATGAATGAAATTTTCAACAACACTTTATTAGCATAAATGAGATTTCATAGGAAGATATAGGAGACACAGGAAATCTCATAAATTAATTAAATTAAATTAATTTCATTAATATTGAAAATAGTACCCAATAGCTAATGAAAGCTTTTATTCCATATGAAATTGTCATGGCTAAAATTTATGCTAATTAAATAAAATGCTGTTGAAAATTTCATTTCTTGAAAATATGCATAGTTAGTTGGGAGGGATGGGGAGGATATAAGAGAGAACAAATTGGGGGAAGGGGTATTCAGTAGGCTTGATATTTTGGGGTGGGGGTAGGGGAAAGACAGGGAGAAAAAATTGTGATTCAAAATCTGGTGGAAATGAATGTTGAAAACTAAAAATAAATAAATAAATGGGGGGGGTAGAAAATATGCATAGTTAATGAGATTTCCTATGTGCCCAGACTTTAGGGACACCCTGTAGCTAGACAGACAGACAGATGGACAGACATAGATAGATAGAT
>NW_027185694.1:23601305-23621305 GCF_028583685.1 Petaurus breviceps papuanus | reverse complement strand
TTCTTGATGTTCAATGTCACTTTCAAGGACTCTGCCAGATCTTACCCTTCTGTCTACTCAGAAGAAAGAGAAGTTGAATGACTCAAGGCCCACACTAGTTCATTGGTCCCATAGAGAACTTGGGACCAGAGTTGAGAGAGGGGTTAGCAGACACCAGCGCCCCAGTGATGCCTTATGACCATGCTCACACCTGGCCAGTGAAGTCTGTCCTGCTCTGAGTTGAGCCCCTACTTTTAAGGAGCCCCTGGCCTGAAGGAAGAGAGACACACAAGCAGCCCTGTCTTTAGGAAGCCCACACCCTAGCTGCTACCATACATCCTTCCCCCTCTGTTCCAGGTGCACCCTGCTCTGAAAATACTCAGGGCAGCCGTGGATGGTTGCAGGCAAATCTGGGCTCCTTCAGCTCCCTGGCCTCCTACAATGACCTTGTCAAACTGTACCAAGGTTTCAACGCTGTAAGTAGTACATAACAAAGCTCTCACAAGTGACCTCCTTAGCAGGTCATGTGAGTCAGTCTCCTGCCTCCTGGTTGCATCATGACCATATTTTAGAAGCTATACAGGAAGACAGTCCTCAACCTCCCTTACAAGCATTTACCACTCTGATTCCTAGAAAGTCCTAATATCTAATAAGTAGCTCACATCAATTTGCTCCACAAAAATGAGGCTGGCTGGGCCCAGAGGAATCTGGGACAACTTGCAAAGACTTGCAACCCTTAAGTCACTAGATTGTCTAACGCCATCTCTTATTGGTCCACTTTGCCATTTCTTTGGTCACTCTGATGGCCTCTCCCCAGACATTCCCCATTTCTCTCTATATCTGGTTAAAAATGGGGCCATCACTGAGTAAGCATTTATTAAGCACTTATTATATGCCAGACCATGCTAACTCCTGGGAATACAGAGAAAGGCAAAGATATCCCTACCCTCAAGGAGCTTACATTCTAACAGGAGAGACAATTGCAAAAAAAAAAAATGAATGTACAAGATATATAGGGCATAAGGGAAAGGTGATCTGAGAGGGAAGAGGGGTTTTTTTTTAGTTTTTTTTAGACTTGCTACAAAAGGTGAGACATCTCTTCCCTTTCTCCGGTGCTTAAAAGAGGCTAATAATGTTTACTATATTTATATTAATATTAATCATTAATAACATTTACTATATATAATATTAAAGAGGACAATAATAACAATAATTATAGTAAATAACATTTACATAGTTCTTTAAGACTTACAAAGAGGGGGGTAGCTAGGTGGCACAGTGAATAAAGCACCAGCCCTGGAGTCAGGAGGACCTGAGTTCAAATCTGGCCTCAGACGCTTAACACAAAAACTAGCTGTGAGCCATGTGACCTTGGGCAAGTCACTTAACCCCAATTGCCCTACCTTCCCCCCTCCAAAAAAAAAAACTTACAAAGAGAGGCAGCTAGATAATAAATAAATAGAATACTGGTCCTGGAGTGGGGAAGATCTGAGTTCAAATTTGGCCCCAGTTACTTATTAGCTGAATGACCCTGAGCAAGTCACTTAACCCTAACTGCCCTAAAAAAAATAATAATTTACAAAGAGTTTTATGTGTTTTCCCTCCTCATCAAACTCCCCCAGTTGGACTGCCCATTTCCTTTATCCCTACCCTCTCCTGACCTCTCTCTTCCATGCTTTTCCCCAGATGGACACTCTGAGCACCCTCAGCCCTGAACAGGTCGCAGGGTTCTTAGTGTCAAGTGACATCCTGAGAGACAGTGTCCGAGCGGGCAAGGTCATGGCATCCCTGAATGCTGCCAACATTGGGCCATTCTTGGATGCCTTCAACAAGGAGGCCCAGGAGGTAAGAAAGCCCTGAGTGCTGACCCACAGGACCATGAGTCCTTACTTCCTTTGCCTGGTCACCCTTACGTCCAGTGACATGGATCAGTCAGGAAAGAGACAGCTCCCTCGCTGAACCCCTGACCTCAGCCCCAGGACAGTGCCCCAATTATAGACCAGCCTTGTTTCTCCCTGGGCCTTGGGTACGAGCTCCAGGCCTCCTGTTTGAACCCAGGGGCCAGGCTGACCCTAATATCTGCTGTGCTTTTGGACTCTCCTGATCACAGCATCACCTCACCCAGCTTCCGAATGCCGAAGTGGGACGCACCATCCTGGGCCAAATCCTTTGCCATCTGAGCCCATCGATGCTGACGTTTGGCCCAGAGGAGTACACTGCCTGGTTCGGGAACAGGCTGGCCCTCTTCCTGACGGGCCTGGATGCACAGAACTTCGGCTCTTTACCTGTCGACATGTCCTGTGACTCCCTAGCTGCCCTGTAAGCCTGGATGAAGCTGGAGGCAGGGACGAGGGCTGGAAAATAACCATGGGCCAGGACGTTGTTCAGCCAGCCAAGCACAGTTAATTCCATAGCTCTTACTAAGTACCTACTGTGTCTGGTCCTACATGAGTCACTTTGCGGGGGAGACACAGCACAAGACTCAGTAGTTGGGTAGACAATGTATAAACATAGAAGGATAAGTGATGTCACCAGGCCTTATATACTGAGAACCAAGTAGGGGACACAAGGACGAATGAGGTCCGAGGAGGAGGAAATCGATGAGGAAATCTCCAGGGGGAGAAAGGACTTGAATCATCTTAAAGGCTAAGTATTAGGATTTGAATGAGAGAGGAGACCAGCCTGGCCAGAGCACAGAACACGATGGAGGGGGAATACTAAATGATAGAAAGGTAAATTGAGGATCAGATTTTAGAGGCCTTGAATGAAGGAGTTTGAATTCTGTCATAGACTCTTAGATCTAGAGACAGGAAAGGGGCCTCAGGTGCCAGCTAGTCCAAACCCCCTCACTTTATAGATGTGGAAACTGAGGTCCAGGGAAGTTGTTGCTTGCCCAAGGTCACACAGGCAGTAAGCACCTAAGGTAGGATTTGAACCCGTGTATCCTGCCTCCAGAGATAATTAATGCTCTTACTGTACCAGGATGCCTTTTTAGGCTATTGAAAGGCACGGATGGTTTCCTAGCAGAGGAAGTGTGTGTATAGAATTCTATTCTTAGAGAATCCCCACGGTGCACCATCACTTCCTTAAAGAAGGCCCTCTCCACTCCTCTTTTTTAAATGTAAGCTCCTCTGGGAGGGATTATCCATATAGTCCTTCAGCACTGCAGTGTAAATGAATTTGTCAAAGGCTTCCTCTCATACAGAGACCCCTGGGGACATTTCAGCAGGAATAGCAAAATCATTGAGGCTTCTTAGTCCCAGCCTGAGGGATAGCCCATAAAATTGCCTCTCTGTCCCTTAACAAATTAACCCTGTCCTTTCCAGGGTCCAAGTCCTGGACACCCACAAGGCTGATGGAACATATGAACATCCAGCAGACATTTATGCTTTCATGCAGAGAGTACTGATGACCCAGCAACAAAATACAGGTGCCCAGAAATGGGGGGGAATCTGCTAAGGAAAGGGTCAGAGATCCTCTGGGCAAAGCAGCCATCGCGCCCTGAGATTCCCTGCCCCCAGTCCAGCTTACTCTGTGGGGTTTCTAATATGTGGTCGCCAGAACTGTGACTCTATTCTGATCTAAGGCGGTAACATGTCTATGGCTTATCAACTCCTCCTCTCTGAACTAACCCAAGCCCTGAGCCCAAGCCACGAGGGCAAGCTTACTCTCTTGCCATCAACAGCAGCAGGTAGTGGGTATGGTCTTTGGGGATGGAGTCTGCTCTGAAGAATGAGGTGGAGGGTGGATTGTTACCAGTTTCTGCTATGATTCGTAAAAGCAAAACCCAGCTCCTGGTACCTACAGAACGTAGATGGGAGATGAGCCCTGCTACCTATAGGTCTAGATGGCTCCTTTCCTCTCTGGGTCTAGGCTCTTGCTACAGAATCCAAGGAGCTAAGTCACAGGCTTCCTCATTCATCCACCCATCACCCTGCCCCACATCTCAGTACCGATAATCTCAGGACTGCCACAGCCCCCTGTCCTAGGACAGAGCTGGCTCCAGGAGCCCTCCCAACCCTCCCTCTTCCCACAGGCTCTGCTTGTGACCAGGATTCTGTGACTGACCAGATGTGGCTGCGCAAATACTTTGGCTCCTTCAGCTCCTATGCTCCTTACAAAGACCTTATTAAGCTGAAGAGTGATTTCCAGGGGGTGAGTATCATTCTGACACCCTTGGCATTCTGGGACCCAAAGGTGTACAGTTCAGCCAATCATGAAGTAGAATGTAATAATGTAGGAAAAGCAGTGTAAAGATGGCTTTTGTGGGGGCTCCTGGCAAAATGCTAGAGTCTATCATTAAGGAGATAACTTTACGAAGATCTGAAAAAGAATCAGTGAACTCTCTGCACCAGGCTCATGCAGAATAAGTCAGATCAAATGATTCCCATTTTCTTTTTTGACAAGGTTACCAGATTAGCAGATCAGGGCAGCTAGGTGGCACAGTGGAGAGAGCACTGGACTTGGAATCAGGAAGACTCTTCTTCGTGAGTGCAAGTCCGGCCTCAGACACTTACTAGCTGTGTGACCCTGGACAAGTCACTTAACCCTGCTTGTCTCAGTTTCCTCAGCTGTAAAATGAGCTGAAGGAGGAAATGGCAAAACAATCCAGTGTCTCTGCCAAAAAAAAAAAAAGCAAATGGGGTCACAAAGAGTGGGACAGGACTGAGTGACAACAAAGATTAACAGATTAGGGGAATGTCATAGACTTGTTTTACCTGCATTTCAGCAAGGTGCTTTGATAGTCTTTCAAGGCTATCCTTTCAGAAAAGATGGAATTATGGACTAGGAAATAGTATAATTAGTGGGTTCAAAAATGGCTAGATCCAATGGCAATTTGTTATATGTCAAGTGGAATGCCATGGGGCTCTGTAATTACTTTTTTTTTTTTTTGCCTTTTTTGGAGGGAAATTGGGGTTAAGTAACTTGCCCAGAGTTACATGGCTAGTTTTTTTGTGTGGGTGTTAAGTGTCTGAGGCCAGAACCGAACTGAGATCCTCCTGACTCCAGGGCTGGAGCTTTTCTCACTGTGTCACCTAGCTGCCCCTCTGTGATTACTTTTTAAAAGTTGAGTAGATCAGGACCAATGACTTGAAAAAAGGCAGAGATGGGACACATATCCATTTTGTGAATTTTGTGAAGCTAGGAGGAATAGTTAATATGTTAGATGATAGGATTAGCAAAATAAAGCAGGAGAGAGACTTATTGATAGAATGGTTGAAAATGACCCAGCTGACATGCTGGGCAAATATACATTTCATACATACATACAATCCATACATACAGTCACACAGATATTTTTGGGACATATAGGAATGTATATACTACCAACACCACACATGCCCAGTCATTTATACAAACATACTCACAAATACAATATAACAAGCATTTGTATATATTGGATGTATGTGTACATATCCACACACACACTCTCACAATCACAGACTCACAGGCACACACGTATGCACACTCATTCTCAAGAGAAGCTGCTCTTCTCATCTGTCCTAATAAATTACTGACTTCCAGCTGGATTCCCTGGACCTCATCTCAGACAGCGTCCTAGCCCAAATCACCATCCACAGTGGTATCATCTACAATCCCTCTGGAGCTGGTTCTGTCCTTGAGGCCATCAGGACCCGAAAGGACCCATTGAGCCACCTCTCCTCCTACCTGGAAGACTTTAACACCTTCATTTGGAAGGTAGGCCCAGATTGCCCTCAGCTGGGACCTTCCTTTCAGGGAACAAATAAAACTCCCACCTCTCTCTTTCCTGCCCTTCTGAGTTCCTCTTCTCCCACCCCCTTTTATTTTCTCCTACTACCCCTCTCTTGCCCCTTGGGCTCACTCCCTCCATTAAATCAGTAAGTCAATCAATAATATTTATTAAGTGCCTACTATGTACCAAAAAAAAAAAAAGCAGAAAGTCCAGGAGCTCACATTCTAATGGGGAAAGACAATTAAAGAGGAAAAAAATGCTGAAAAAGGAGAGGGGGAAGGATAATCCACACAGGAGTATGATGAAGTCCTAATGGATACAATAATGTGGGAAATGAAGAGAAGGCTGGCAAGGGCAACCACCTTAAAGGGAGGATCTGGGAGGAACTCTCCTTCTCTCTCTAATCACAAGGATAGGGAGTACTGACAAGTTGATGTGATCTTGCAGGAAGATGAGATTGGGAAGGGGGAGCAACTTGCCCCTCTGGGGGCCTTCATGCCATGAGCAAACTCTGATCTAAGCCCTCAGCCTCTAACAGCCATTACCAAGTCATTAATGGCAGAAAATCTGTATTGATGTCCTATGTTAGATCAGGGCCCACAAAGACTTGATATGGCTGCAGAGGTAAGTGGGGGCCAGAACATATCCGATGAATCAGAATATATCACAGGTCTTAGCCATTCTGTAATGTGTCCTTATTGTCTGGGTAAGTGTGCCCATTCATACAAGATCAGTTAACCCATATCCCCCAAAACAACAACTGTGCCATCATCTAACCCAGGTTAAATAAGCATGAGCTTACTATGGATGGTTTGTTTTGTTTTGTTTTTCTCTTTCTCTCACATCTGAATGCAATCCCAGAGCCCTGACTTGTTAGCCAATTCCAAAGTACGGGACGTCATGATGTTCAAGGCAGCAGAGATGATCTTCCCAAAAGTTCCCACCATGTCCCCTGAAGAAGCCAACACGTGGTTTGCCCGCCTGAAGGTCCTGCTCCCTGGGGTGAACGTCACCAGCCTAGAGATGCTGCCACTCTCCGTGACATGTTCTCATTACCAGGCCTTGTAAGTACTGTACTGACCCTGAGAGCTGCGGATTCTCTGTGTTGCTCTGAAGATCTGTAGAATCTGAATTGAAAGGATCTGAGAGGTAACAGCATCTAACTTCCCTCCTAGTGGAAAAAACAGTTCTCATTCTCCCTAAAGAAAAATCACTCCATATCTGTGTAAATGCCTCCAGTACCAGGGAGATCACTACCTTTTAAGGGAACCAATTCCATTCCTAGACTGTGGAATTTTGTAATTTCTAATCATTGCTCCTGGTCCTGCTCTCTAGGGTCAGCAAGACAAGCATAATCTTTCTTCCATATGATAATCCTTCAAATATTTGAATATAACTATCATCATCTATGGCAGCTAAATGGCGCAGTAAATAGAGCGCTAGGCCTGGAGTCAGGAAGACTCATTTCCCTGAGTTCAAATCAGGTCTCAGACACTTCCTAGCTGTGTGACTCTGGGCAAGTCACTTTACCCTGTTTGTCTCCGTTTCCTCATCTGCAAAATGAGCTGGAGAAGGAAATGGCAAACCACTCTTTGCCAAGAAAAGACTTAGTCATAACTGAAATGGCTGAACAACAACAAGAAATCATTGTCTATAAAATAAAAGTTTAGAGCAGATGTTCTGCAATGTCACTTCTAGCTCAACATGCAATGATTCCACGCCCTCCCCCACCCCCCATGCCCTAAATCTTCTGTTCAGACTGAAAAAATATCTCAGTTCCTTCCATTGCTCTTTGTATGACATTGAATCAAGTCCCCTCACTATCTTAATCCCACTCCTTTAGACAGACGCTGGCTTGTCTGCCTATGTCCCTCCTAAAACATGATGCCCAGAACAATACAATAAGTCAGGTATGGTCTGATCAGAGCAGAGGGGGCTTCATTCTTTTTTTAAATTGTATTTATTTTATTCTGAACTTAAGAAATAAAACAAGCATTTCCATAACATAGTAGAATAAAAAAAATATGATTGCACATGAAACTGCCAATCTGCTATGTACAACTTGCTATTCTTTTTAAATATATAATTTGCTATTTCTCTCCTATTTCTAAATTTTTCTTTTGCTTTTTTTTTTGGAGGGGGGAGGGCAGGACAATTGGGGTTAAGTGACTTGCCCATGGTCACACTGCTGGTAAGTATTAAGTGTCGGAGTCTGTATTTGAACTCTGGTCCTCCTGGCTCCAGGGCGGATGCTCTATTCATTGTGCCACCTACCCACCCCCATTTCTCTCCTATTAATGAAACCTAAGATCCTGAGGTTTTTTTGGCCACTACATCACACCATCTAATATCAGACTCATACTGAGCTCATATTGAGGTCAACTAAGACCTCTAAGTCTTCTTCTGAATATATGTGTTTGATGACAATAAGCCAGGACTAGTAATAGTAGTCATAACTGCATTTATTTTTATGCATTTTAAGTTTGCTGTGATTTCCTGTGATAGATGCTGTATGTGCCGAAGATCCCATCCTTGCTCTATACAAATATCCAGCATAATATATATTTATACACATACAGGTGTACCTTACTATATAGAATGGCTACCATCTAGTGAAAAGAACCTTAGATTTGGAGGATGAAGATTTGGGTTCGTGCCCTGGTCCTGCTACTTACTATCTATATGACTTTGGTCAATTCATTTAACTTCCCTCAGCCCCAATTTACTCAATCTGCAAAATGGAGAGGGCGCTAAATTAGATGATCGCTAAATTCCCTTCCTATTATGAATCCTATGATTTAAGAAATTAGTATAAAGGGAATCCTACTTTCACACTGACTTTAACTATAAAATTAAAGGCATATTGCCATTGGAAATAGGAAAACAGATCCTAAAACCTATTTGAAAATTTTTGACAAAGAAGTTAAGAGAGTACTCAAACTGAGTACCCATACAAGACATCTGTAAGGTAGGTCTGCTAGTTTTACTTTGTAATATGCTGAGAATTTTTTAGCCCTTTCCTCAACTCTGCATCCCCCCTCACACTAATAATCATTTTATTTCTTTTTTTCTTTCTTTTTCTTTTGCTTCTTCATTTCTTCTTTAATTATATAATCCCAATTCCAAGGAATTTCTCTCATTCCTAGAGATTCCCTAACTCAGATCTCCTAAAACCAAACTCTTTTTCTCCTTTTGTTGAGATATTTGCAAGGGTCAGCAGATATCACTGTTAGTTAGTAGGTTCCACCATCCAGCACATTGAACTACTCCCTGAAGATTCCTTTTCCCATTTTTCTTAGCTTTCTCATTCTGGTGCCTGCCAGGTAGAGATTAGCTAGGAGGATCTTATAAGAGGAAGGCCTTGGTAAGGTGCTTAGACCTAACCACCAGTCTGGCTGTTTGTTTTCTAGCATAAAAGCCATTGGGGGAGTGTTCCAGGAATTGTCATCTCAGCAGAAACAAGCTGTGCATGGATTTCAGAAGAAGTACTTGGCTGCACAATTTGCTGAGACCGGTAGGACCTAAAATCCGTAACCAGTGATATATGCCCACAATAGATTTTTTAAAACAGATTTTTAGTTTAGAAAGCTACATTTTCCAGGATGCTTTTAAGTTTACAGATTACCATTTATTCTTTCTTCTTTCTCTCCTCTCTTTTCCCTCTCTCCATCATTTTCTTCTCCTTTTCTCTCTCTTCTTTCCCCCCTCTTTTTCTCTTCCCCTCCCTCCCCATCACCCCCTCATCTCTTCTGTTTTCCTTTTCTCTTCTCTTTTTCCCCCCGCCCTTTTTCCTTTTTTTTTTTAAAGACTGGACCTCCCTGTCTAAGCCAACCTCATAGGTCCAGTCTCACTACTAATTGGCATGGGAGCTTCAACCTCCCTTTCTGACCTGGGCCAACTCACCTCTCCCTAGGCAACATGGGTGATCACCACATTAATGCCAAACTTAATGAGGCCCACTGCAGCTCCAAGTGACCTACCAGCCTCAGTCTCCCTGGTAGCTGAGATTAAAGGGGGGCTTCAGCACACCCAGCACTTTATACATTATTAAAACACTTTCTCCCACACTGTCTCATTGGGCCTCCTGGCATCCATTTTCCAGATGATGCTGGTAACATGACATCCCAGGTTACGCAGAGAGTTAGTGAAAAAGCTGAAACCAGAACCCAGGTTCTTCCCCCAAAAGAGGGATGCCAGCCAGCGTTTCAGCAGGGTGTGCTGGGCCACGCACACGCACACACATGCACACGCACATGCACGCACACACTCATGCACACACACACACACATTGTCTGTAGTGGAATCTTTCTAACTGCCCATCTCTGGTCCCACAGGTTCATCTTGTAACAGACAAGGGTCTGGCACCAGGGACTGGTTGCAGACGAACCTGGGCCCATTCTGCTCACAGACCCTGCTCAGTGACCTGCAGGCTCTTTACCCAAACTTCGATGGAGTGAGTTTTTCCAGCCTGTGCCTCACCAACACTACCAGTTTCAGCACTTAGCATCCAGGGCGTCTTCTCCTCACCTCTCTCCCCTTCCTAGTTGGGGAATTATTACTTTTCCTCTGGCCTCAGCATGGATATCTCCAAACCGACCAGTCCTGAGGGCAAGAATCAGGCTGAACTAAGGTGGCAAAGGGAATAAGGGTTACCTATGTAGAATAAGAGTTATTTCTTTTTCTTTTTTTTTTTTTTTGAGCTGTCTAAGAAATTCTTCTTTGTCTCATCTTTGGGACAGTTTCTTGCTTATGCACTTATCAGGCCCAGTACTCTGAGCCAAGGACAGAACTCAGGTCATGGTCTAATGGAGACTATCTTTCCACACACCACCTCTAAGGCCTGAGGCATGTGAGCAAGCTATAGAGCCTATCTGGGAATGCTTTCCATCATTCCAGGATTAAATTCATAGTTTAATTTTCATAGGATCAATGGGATTTTGAGGATCACTTTTAGCCTGCATGGGACTCAGTTTCTCCATCTGTAAAATGAAAGAGTTAGACTAGAGATACATTAAGGTACCTTCCATTTCTGACATTCTGCATTTATCTGATTTTTTGTTTTCAACTCATTCATCTTTCAAACCTACCAGTGGCATCTCCCTCAGTTTTAGTAAAATCAGTAGCAATGAATTTGGTTATTCTAACATTCTGGTGAGACAAAATCACTTTGGTTGAAATGTTGTTCAATTTGACAAGTCCCTACAGAACCCTGCTGTTTACTCAGCCTTGTTCTGGGTGCTTTCAGGGAAAGAGAAGAAGTGGTCTTGACCCTGAGTAACAAGGATTCTTGCTTGGGGGAAGAGACTGAGACATGTCACTTCTGGGGACTGGTTTCATTAGTAGTTCAAATCTATTTTTCCCTACCATTCCATGACTAAGGATAATATTGAAATGATGGTAGGTAGGAAGGAGGCTGGGGCCCCCCAGACAGGGCAGCATAGAATGTTCCATAGGGACCCTCTCTCATTAGGTGGCTAGACTCCTATGTGGCAAC
The DNA here is from genome assembly GCF_028583685.1 of Petaurus breviceps papuanus. Taxonomy (NCBI): domain Eukaryota; kingdom Metazoa; phylum Chordata; class Mammalia; order Diprotodontia; family Petauridae; genus Petaurus; species Petaurus breviceps. The sequence continues at coordinate 23,610,116 of NW_027185694.1, read as the reverse complement.
AGCGAGGGTTCTAGAGGGAAGAATTAGGATCAGTGGGCGGGAATTATAAGGAGATGGCTTTTGGTCCAATATGAAAAAGGATTCAATAATTCAGGAATGCCTCAGAAAATAGGGAGCTGGGTGCCTTCTATCAGAAGCTAGCTGGCTCCCTGTTGGAAGCAGCTATAGAGAAAATTCCTGTTCAGCTCTGAATTGGACCAGTGATGACCTCTAAGGGCCTTTCCAACTTGGAGATTCTAAGATTCTATGTCTCTAGTTGAGTGTGTATCACACATTTGGCCAACTGTGTGACCTTCCAGCTGTTCCCTGTACCACACAGAACTGCCATCTACTATCTAACTATTTCTTTATTCGCCAATAAAGCTGTTTCTACAATCTGACTAAGTTCACATGGGGTTTATTCAAGGGATTGGGCTTTTTTTGTTTGTTTTATCTAAGTAAATACCAGTAATAGCAGTCACCTAGGGCTCCTTCTCAATATTTTCAGTCAATTTCATCCAAAGGTGGAACCCCAGCCTCAGTCGTCCTACATCTGTCCCCTCAGGAGCCCTCCTGAGTCAAGTACAAATTTAATCCTGTCCTAGCACCTTTTAAGCTCTCCTAGAACACACTACCCTCCCCTGGCTTAAAACCTTCTCAGTCTGACCCACTCCTGGAAACACTCAAACCACTATCACCACCTTAACTAGACCACATGCTACTGATTGAACTAAAATGACATAAGAGTTATCAAAGAGTTGGGGGAGATATGGAGGAAGGAAAGTTGAATGGACCAGGAGATGCCGGCAGTCACTTGGAAGAGGGTGGCAAGCTATATAAAGTCAGACTATATTTCTGGAGGATTCTGAGCACCACATTAGAGGAAGGACATTATTAACAAGCTTGATATTCCAGAAAAAGGTGACCAAGATGGTGAAGGAAATAAAAACTAGACCACGTGGGGGTCAGAGAAATAAACTATAGAGATTTATTATGGAGAAAGGAAGATTCTTGGGGAAGGGAAAGCCAGTCTTTGGGTAGCTATATGGAAAGATAGTCATATGGAAGAAAGATTAGACTTATTCTGCTCCATAGATAGTGTCCTGCCCATAGCATTTGGTAAATGTTGGTGGCAGCTAGGTCACACAGTGGATAGAGCACGAGGTTTGTAATCAAAAAGACTCATCTTCTATACACTTACTCAGACATACTCCCAAGCTATGTGACCCTGGGCAAATTATTTAACACTGTTTGCCTCAGTTTGCTCATCTGTAAAATGAACTAGAGAAGGAAATGGCAAACCACTCCAGTATCTTTGCCAAGAAAACCCCAAAAGGGATCACAAAGAGTCAGACACAATGAAAATGACTAAACAACAACACATGCTGGTGAAATTTTATTGAATTAGGGCATGTGGAAAGAAATCAAAGAGGCAATTTTCTACTCAATTGAAATAGTATTAATAATAACAATAGCTAGGGGCAGCTAGGTGGCTCAGTGAATAGAGCACCGGCCCTGGAGTCAGGAATACCTGAGTTCAAATCCGGCCTCAGACACTTAACACAAAAACTGGCCGTGTGATCTTGGGCAAGTCACTTAACCCCAATTGCCCTACCTTCCCCCCTCCAAAAAAGAAAGCAAAAAAAAAATAATAATATCTAAAACTTATATGGTGTTTAAAGGTTTGCAAAGCATGAACATATATTTATCTCATTTAAGCCTCCCAACAACGCAGTGAGGTAGATGCTATTATTATTCCCATTATATAGGTGAAGAGACTGAGGCTGAGAGAGGTTCAGTGAGAATAATTTCCTGACAGAGCTGTCCAAAAGTGGAACAGCATGGATTGTAAAGTATTGACTTCTCCACCACCATAGGGAGTGTTCAGCAGAGGATAGATGACTATCTATCAGAAACACATTGTAAAGGGACTTCCTACATGGGGGTAGGGATAGAGGGTTAAAGGAAAGAAAGAGGGTTGGATTGAATGAACTCTGTAGTCCCAGAGAGTCTATGATCTGTCCCTAAAATCAGGACTTCTCAGCATGGAAGGATGGGATGAAGTGCAAAAGATCTCTTAGAGGGGCGGCCAGGTAGCACAGCGAGTAAGAGCACTGGCTCCAGTGTTGGGAAGACCTGGAGATCGAATCCCGGGCTCAGATACTTAGCAACCACCCAGAAACACCTGGCCGTGTCACCTTGAGCAAGTTACTTAACCCCAATTGCTTAAAAAAAAAAAAAGATCTCTTAGAGTCTCACAAGAGAGTTAGAGGGAAGTCCAAGACAAGCCCTCTCTCTATCCACTACACCATACTGTCTCCCTGATTTAGTATCTTCACTTTTATAATCATGGTTCTTGTTCACCAAACCCCAAACACTAGAACCAGTGCCTCCCTTGAAGTTGGAAGGAGACAGTTTCAGGTGAATCATGATCTAGCCTTGCTCCTTCACACAGGGGGAGTAAACACTATGGGCTCCTTCACCTAGTAGATGGCAGAGGTTGGAGATATCAGCAGGGTCCAAAAACCATCTTAGGGTCATAGATCTGGAACCGAAAGGGACCTCAGAGGCATTCTGGTCAACTCCCTCACTTTGCAGATCAGGAAACAGCCCCAAAGAATAACTAACCCAAGATCTCCCAGGGAGTCAGCATCAGAAGTGGGACTGGAACCTACATCCTTTTGCTCCAAAGCCAATGTTCTTTCCACTTTTCCTCCACAAAATCCCTCCACAATGCATCCATACCTGCTGACTGATTGAGAAATGCTTTGGAGTATTTAAGATGCAGCCCTAACTTGTGAAGATAAATACCATGAGAATAATCATGTTTTTCTATAACCTGTCCTCATCAGGGCTCCTCTTCAGAAATAGAACCCAGGGCCAGAAATCCTGTCAAACTACCCTAAGAGGACACTGGTGATTGCTATAGGGTGCAGTGCCAAGATGAAAGTTCAACAAATCCAAATCCAACACTTACTAAGCACCCACTATGGTATTGGTCCCTGGATTAGGTGCTGGGGAAACAAAGATGGAATAAAAGATATTCCTTGCCTTCAAGGGTCTTATAGTCTAATAGAAAGCATGACAATTTTACAGATGATCTATTTCTTAAAGACACAGAGAATAGTCTTCCTTGAATTTGTGATCTGGACCTGATTTCATTGGCTTTGGAAACTTCCTATACTAATGCTGATCAACAACTATTATTCAATTTGTAGTCTTAGAGAGTCACCTAAGATACTAAGAGGTTAAATAACTTGCCCACGGTCAGAGGTGGGACTAGAACCCAGGTCTGCCTGACTCTGAGGCAAGCCCTCTATCCACTACACCATACTGCTTCCCTGATTGTATAGTGTTACCTTTACAACCAATGGGTAAGAGTGAATGAAGGGAAATGGAACTATAGGGTAGAACAATCTGGGGGACCTAGTTCCATATCCTCTCTCTTCCATCAATCAGTGAACGGTACCCCATGATTTCACAAGGATACATCAACACTTCCAGGGCAACCTACCCTGGGCAACAAACATTGCCCTCTATCATCCTGACCTTGCCCGTTCTGAGCCCAGTGTAGAACACTGAAAAGAACACTTGAATTAGAGTCAGAGGATGTGATTTCAGATCTTAGCTCTGTATCCTTGCTCATCATCTTTAATTTCTCTGGACTTCAGTTTCTTCATCTACAAAATGGGGAAGTTGAATTAGTTGATCTCTGAGACCCTTTCTAATTCTAAATCTATGAAACTAGATCAAAAATAGATCATAAAGAAAGTGAAACATAATGAGAACTTATATCAAACTAGCTAAGCCTAAACATACACATACTCAATTTTAAGGTCTAAGAAGCTCAGAAAATGCCATAGGAAGACCTCCCAGATAGTAGCCAAATCAATTCAATTTTACTTTTTTCAACAAAAATCTATTTTCTCTCCTCTCCATTGTAGGGGAGGGGAGAGAGACAGCGACAGAGAGAGAAAGAGAGAGAGAGAGAGAGAGAGAGAGAGAGAGAGAGAGAGAGAGAGAACCCTTATCACAAATCAGCCAATTCAGGTCAACAAAAAACACTATAAGCCACCTATGTTTCAGAGCAAAATGAAATGCAATGTTTAGAGAAGGCAAGGTCCCTGCCTTAAAGGAACTTCCAGTCTATTGAGAAATAATCTCTAATGCACCATATTATATAAGTATCTTATACAGAAAGATGCTAGCACAAAGTGCTAATAATAAGGGGTCTTTTAGCATCCATTAGAATGAGTACAGTTCTGCCATGAGTAAATCACATTACTGTTCCTCTCTGGATCCTCTCTGGCAAAGATGTGCTAGTAAATATTTAACAAGCAACTTTTTTGGAGGAAGATGCATGCACAACACATTCTTAAGGTTAATTGGCATTATTAATGTTGTCTCCAACTGTTTTTAAAGTCTAGATGATCAAGCCCTGATTTGTAGCATTTTCAGGTTCCAAAGTGTAAATGCTTATACCAAAAACTTGAAAATTGAGCTGATACCCAGCACATCTGGGCCAGAAAAAGCACGTGAGCTTTGTGACTTGCTTGTAATTCGATCAAGGTCATGGGGTAGAGAAAGGACATTGGAACAGCCTCTCCCTACTTTTTTTTTTTATTAATCCCCATGGTATGCCAGGCATGTAGCAAGATAGAACTTGTAGGGCAACCCAGGGAGGAAACCAATGTATGTCACCCAAGCTCTGGAGTGGGCACGACAGCCTTTGCCCATCAATCAGACAGGGTCCTGGGCAGGCTTCTCCTCTCTCAGGCAGCAGTGTTCCTCATTCTCCCTTCTAAAGCAATAGAAAGTTCTAGGCTGTCAGTCAGGGGACACAGCCAGGTTCTAGATCCATAGAACCGCAGTAGGAAAACTGAGACCCAGCAAGGGAAAGATATCTGTCTATGGTCAGATTGGAGGCTAGGGATAGATCAGGACTAGACCCCAGATACCCTGATTCTAAAATCACAAACCATTAATGATGTGAATGCAGCCTTAAAACTAGGTGTGAATCGTATCAGAAGAGGTAAAAGTCATTAACCCATTATCAAGCCTTTCCACTACATGCTTCACCCTACGCTTAACCATAAGGCAGGCAAAAGATATCGGAAGAAACATGGTGCTTAATTTCTCCTCTCTGGGGCTAAGCAGCATGAATTTATTACCTCTTTCATGTGGCACCCTTTCAAATATTTCAAAATTAAGCGTCACCTATACAAAATAGTTAGAGAATTAAGACAAAGTAGCAAGGATAGAATAAAATGCTACATTGCATATCAGTTAAATGCTCTAAGTACTATAGGAGATCACAGCAGAGAAATCAAAACCAGGCAGGGAAGGTTGCCTCAAAGAGGTGAGCCTGGAAGGATAGGAGGATTCAGTTGAGATGAGAAGGCAAGTTTCTACTTCTCCCTGTCTGCATGTCTCTAACTTTCTTCTGTCCTACTTGGTTCTGTCCCCTTAGGTTCAAGGTGTAGATGTCAAGACCCCCAAGCAGATGGCACATCTGATTGTGACCTCAAATCTGCATAGCCTGGAGAGCTCCCAAGACATCTTGGAGGTGTTAAGCAGAGATCTGTGCATAGATGTTTCTACCTTCATGACCCAGTTTAATGAGTATGCCCACCAGGTGAGTATCTGCAGGATTCTTGCTCTTTGCCTCCAAGCACATCCAGGGGCAGAAAGGTAGCATCTTCACCCTTTATGTCTCTGGCAACCACAATGATCCTGATATTATTCTTAATTCCTAATATAAACTGGCTGCTTACTCTGGCCTTCAATGCCCCAGTTCAACTGGTGGAGTATCTATACTAGCTATAGTCTCAGCATCTAGGGATCCCTGATCTCTATCCCTCTCTTCATGACAAGGACAGTTTTCTTTAGGGCATCAGCAACCATTTTATCAGAGATAAATTCCATGGGCATCAACTATTTACATGTCAGTTCACATTTCTATAGTGCTATTTACAAATAACTTTCCATTTCTGTGACATAGTGTAAGATAATGGATTTGTAGTTGGGCTCATATCCTAGCACTTTTATCTTTTTCTTGGGAAAATCCTTCTCCCTCTCTGGGCCTCAGTTTACCCATCTATAAAAACAAAGAGATTGAACTATATGATACAGGTTCAAATTCCATCTCTGAAGCTTACTAGCCATGACACATTGGACAAGTCACACTCCATGGGTCTCAGTTTCCTCATCCATAAAATGAGGGGTTTGGACTAGATGACCTCTGAAGTCTTTTCCAGCTATAAATCTATATTCTCCTGTAATTGGTAGGGAACTCCTATCTCCTCAGATTCCCATAGCATTGTAAAGTTTACAAAGCACAACCCTGAGAGATACATAGTACAACTATACCGCCAATATACAGACAAGAAAACTGAGGGCCAAGGTCACACCACTAGGAAGTGGTAAAACTGAGACTCTAATTCAGACTCCAAAGGCTTTTTCCAAATGTATTTAATAAATTCCAATTCCAGTCTTGGACACATTATGTTATCAGACCCCTCCTTGATCTAAGATTTTCTTCTATTGTCTTCTTCCCCCTAGCCAATACCATCATGCTCCTCTTAATCTACCTATTATATGGAGTTTTCCTAGCATCCCCTATCTACTGACATTCCTTCTTGAGAGGAAAAGATTTTTCGATGATAAAAATTACATGTTGTTGTTATTGAGAACTATGAGTTCACTGGTGTGGTAAACTTCCAGTGTGGAAAGTCCTTCCACAGATAGAAATTGGCAACTTTTCTATAGATTAAAGCTGGGGTTCTTAACCTGGGGTCCATGAAGTTGGATGGGGGAAAAAATAACATCCTTATTTTCACCAACCTCTAATGGAAATTTAGCATTTTCTTCAATTCTTTAAAAACATTATTCTGAGTTCTATAAGTCTGACCAAATTTAAAAAGGGGTCCATGAGACAAAAAGGATTAAGAACACTCAACTAGGGGCAGCTAGGTGGCGTAGTGAATAGAGCACTGGCCCTAGAGTCAGGAAGACCTGAGTTCAAATCTTACCTCAGACACTTAACACACACACACACACACACACACACACACACACACACACACACAAACTAGCCATGTGACCTTGGGCAAGTCACTTAATTCCAATTGCCCTACCTTTCCCCCTCCAAACAGCAAAAGAAACAAACAAACAAAAAAGCTTAAAAAAAAGAACATTCAACTTAAAATCATATAGGCTTAGAGCAGTGAGATGGTAAGGGTTGTCTCTCATAATAATCATTTACATCTATACAGTGCCTTAAGGCTGGCAAAATGTTTTCCTCACAATAACCCTATAAGGTATGTAGTACAACTAATATTCCCATTTTATAGGTAAGAAAACAGAGGTCACAGAGGTTAAATAACTTGCCCATAATTATGCAAATAGGAAATATTTGAAGTGGGACTGAACCTAGGTTTCTTAATTCTGAATCATTTACTCTATCCACTATACCATTGCCTCTCATGGTTGCATATTACTTTAAGCACTCTACAAAGCACTCTACAGCTATTATCTCATTTGATCCTTGCAATAATCTAAGGTTTAGGTAATAGAATCTCATTGCCCCCATTTTGTGGTCTTTCAGTCATTTCAGTCTTGTCCAATTCTTCATGATCCCATTTGGGGTTTTCTTGGCAAAGATACTGTAGTGATTCACCATTTTCTTCTCCAGCTTATTTTACAGATGAGGAAACTGAGACAAATAGGGTTAAATGACTTGCCCAGAGTCACATAACTAGTAAGTGTCTGAGGCTAGATTTGAACTCATGAAGATGAGTCTTCCCGACTCCAGGCCTGGCACTCTGTGCACTATGGCGCCACCTAGCTGCCTATTCCCATTTTACAGATGTGGAAATTGAAACTCAGACTCAACTCCCATTGACCGGGGTTACACATTTAGTGAATGGTAGAGTCAGGATCTCAAAACTGGCTCTCAGACACCAAGGACGAGGCTCATTCCACATGATCCAGCTGCCTCCACCTTCTATAACACATTCAAATAATTATGGTAGGTTTTTAGCTCACCCTAAGAACAGGACAAATGGAATACAGAAGGCAAGATCATCCTAATGGCTTGGGTGATAGATGTAGTTGATAAACTGAACCTTGGGACTGAACTTACTGAAGTTTTCCATTTTAAGATTAAATCTTGTCTCTCAGAGAGGGGCTATGGCAAGGAGGCCCCCAGGGTCTAAAATAAATTAGGCATAGGACCATATACATTTGGGGTCACTATGTGAGGACCACTTCCCCATCACAACTGAACTTACTTAGGTCCATCTCCCAACCCTGACTTCCCACTGAGACAAGCCAGCATGACTCTCTTCCAGGGTTCCTCACTCTCCTTTGTGCCAGTGTCAAAGATTCTAATCCAGAGAGGAAAACACAAACTCATTCAAGAATCAGTTGAAATTATTTCAGAACACAAAATCAGAGCAATCAAAGCAAAGGTCCTACCCAGTTCCTACCTAGAGCATACTGGGAGGAGGTAGGGAATGGTGATTATCAACCTAAAGGTCTTTCCCTAATAAGAAATATTTTTTGAAATTATTAAATTAAGTCCCTCTTATGTAGTACTAGGTGACTCAGTGGATACTGCACTGATCTTGGGATCAGAAAGATTCATTTTCATGAGTTCAAATCTGGCCTTAGACACTTACTAGCTGTGTGACCCTAGTCAAATGTTTATTTTTAAAAATCAATAAATAATAGATACAACCTTAGAAAGAAAGAAAAAAGAAGGAAAAAAGGAAAAGATAGAGGGAAGAAGGAAGGAAGGAAGGAAGGAAGGAAGGAAGGAAGGAAGGAAGG